>NC_064472.1:51952097-52561108 GCF_023343835.1 Lagopus muta | reverse complement strand
GATATGGCACTTTAAATGATAAATATATGTAAGGAACGTTAGCCATGAAAGAAGACTGTCATGACATGATCTGCAGAAATGTGGATAACTTCATGCCAACCCTATTGAGCAGGTGTATTCAGAACTGCTGCTGTTCAGTCTCTCCCATTTTCTTGGCTGAACTATTTCCACTTCAAAACAAATTCTACAAAATGAAGTAGATGGCATTTTAAGGGTCAAGATAAAAACAAACAAACAAGCAAACAAGCAATATCTCTGAAGCTGCTGGAGCAGAACTGCTCTTTGAGGTGTGCTGCAGTTTGCTAGCACATTGCATGTAGTGCAGCAGGGGACTTGAGTGCTTCCCATGAGTGCTGATGAGCAGCCTGTATCCTGTCAGTAAGATGTCCAGAACACAACTGAAGAGCCAATGCTGGATGCAGCACAACCTTACCAGCAGTGCAACACTCCAGCGATATTTTATTTCTTTTGCAGTGTCTTGCTACACTTCATGGGGAGAGAATACAACGCACTGACAATGCCAGTCTTACAAGCTGACCATAAAAGCATGAAATATTTCAGTCAGTCAAGTCCTTCTATATGTTGTACAAAGATCAGAGAATTTTTTTCCCCTCTTCTCCCATCAGGCCTCGCCACTCAGAGCATTCAATGGCCAGAGGCTTGCCCACACCATTCTTTTCCTTGTAAGCAGTGGCTTCCCCACCTCACATTTTAAAACTGAATACAAGGGCAAGATTAAGTATCAGTGCAAACTCATCGATGGGGTTGTTCTTAACCTCAGCTTGGAGAGAACTGCAAGAGGCCTGCTCTCCCCAGCTGTCCCACCGTTCTGCCCACCCTGCAGGCACTGAGGGCCGCATCCTGCTTTCTTTCTCCTGGAGTCATTCCGAGCTTCAGGCACAAATGCAGCCTGTGGTGGGGCCTTGTGCAGGGTGAGCTCCTATGCTGGAGAGAGCATGGCCCCTACCATGTCACAGCCACTGTGCTGTGTTCCTTCCTCACTGCCACGTAGCTCACAGGGTATTGCACTCATCCTGTTTTTGCTTACCCAGTTTTTGTTTTGCATTCCTCTGTCATGTTGCCTCTTGCTTCTGGTGAGCCAAAACAATTTCCTGTTTTCTTTCTAACCCTTCTTCAAACAGCTGAAACTGAAATTCAATAAATAACTCCAACTCACATTCTGTTGTACTTTCATGTCTTTTCCCATCTCCTCCACATCCTCTGCACCTGCCAAGTCCCAGCACCAGTAATGCCCTGGCCCTACTGCACAGCTGTGAGCTAGAGCTACCCCGTTTGTCTGAATACCAGAAAGTACTTCTTTATTGTAAGAGTGACTGAGCAATGGGACAAGCTGCCCAGAGATGTTGTTGTGTCTCCTTCCATGGAGACAAAAAGCCATATGGACATAATCCTGGGTAATGTGCTGTGGGGGTCCTTACTTGAGCAGGAAGCTTGGACCAGATGATCTACAGATGTCCATTCCAGCCTTGACCATTCTGTAATTCTGTGGTACTGTAAAAGACCTCCTGAGCCTCAGCAAAACACAGCAGCAGTTCTTGTTTTCCATGGTAAAGAAGCCATGTAGAGGCTGCATTTGTTGCAGAGGTGCTTGGGCAGCTGCCCTCTTTGGGGAAATATTCTGCAACAAGCATCCAAGTATTTGGAATTCATTCTGAGTTATTTCCAGTGTGTTACGAGCGTCCCTCAATTAGCAAGCAATAAATGGATTGGCTTTTCAAATAGAGTTGCAATATTGAGACCTTCCTGCCTCTTACTCAGTGGAATAGTGGAGCTGCTTTTTGTAATTATTCAGCTTTGTCTCATCTCATTTTCTGCAAATAATAAGCATTGTTGGGAGCTGATGAGACTGATCACTTGCTCTTTGCTGCATCACTAGCAAGAAAAGCTATGCAAAATACACATTTCTTGTTCTCTTTATATGACTGTAAGTTCAGAAATGAATAAGTAGCTAAATCCTTTTGGTCTAATACAGAACTATTCACCAAAACTTCATCTCAGACTGACATGAAGAGGGAGAAAATGTCACTGAATGGAGAGGGCCTTAGTTTAGGGTGTAGGGAAATATTGCAGTACAAAGTGATTTTTTCCCTCACTTATCACATCATGCATAAATGATAAGTTAATAAGCTATCAAAATATTTCCAACAGTAATCACAAATGTAACACAAATGAGACAATAATCATGAGAGCTAGCGAAAATCTTTTTATTTTGTAGCAAAATTTTAAATATTAAATCTAATAGCATGTACATTTAGTCATGGCATATTGAAAGAACAAGCATATGCATAACGGAGTAGAGTAATGTTTTTTTCTTCTAATTCTGTTTTCCCAAATCAAATACACCAACACCTAATGGACTACAGCAGAAACTCTTTAATTATACTGTGGAAAACACTATTAGTGCAGAAATGCTTTTTATCAGTCTGTGTAGGTCTTAGTGCTGCGTTGGGACAAGCGTACACATATACATAGCGAAAATTATACGGTATAATCTATTACTTGTACAACTCCACTTCTAGAAGAGAATTTCAAGATCTATCTCCAATGAAGGATTCAGAAGTCAAATTTCCACCTAAATGTCTGTTCAACACTGTAATCTCAAGCCCTCTGAAACCTGCTCAGCTACTGCCTAAGGTTACCCACATTCACCACCTGCCTTTCTTTGAGCCCAACATTCCCAATGCTCTTGGAGTCAGGAGACGCTAGGACCTGTGCAACCCTCGTGAGTTGGCATCGAGACATTTGGGTCTCTGCCTGCCACCCCCAGGGCAGTGTAAGACATGTAGCTTAGAATGCCATCATGTTGAGGCAGCTGCTGGTTCTGTGGGTTCTGTCTAGATGCAAATCCTAGTTCTCACAGAGAAAAAAGCTCTGGGGCTGTTATAAAATCAAAAACTATTTCACTTTATAATACATTGTTTATCAGAACGTGGCAAGTCTATTTTAAAGTGAATAGGATGCTACTAATAGGATAACTGTGGATTACCTGTAAAACATCTTGAGCAATAATCTCCTACAGTAATAACACATCAGCTTTCCTCTGCCTTTTCAAATTCACTTGTTCAAATAACTCTTTCCAGCTGCTTCCTAAATTTTACTTTATGCCATATCAAAGATCCTAACATATTATTCATACAAAGTTAATTAACAAATACCAAATTCGATAGGGCAGTAATTTCTGATCCATGATCTCTGTACTGTACTGCCTGTCAGAATACTAAAAAAATACTATTAGCAAATAGCCAAGCATCATGATCTACTCTCAGCTAATGTCAAGATTTTAAAAATAGTTTTAGGATAAACACATTTCTACAGAAAATCATCACACAGAATAAAATTGAGAATTACTCATTACAATTACTCTAAGAATTTAAATTTCTCTCATGTTCCATATTTGCAAGGTTAACATATCTCCACCTGATACAGGTGGCATTATGGGGATACTCAGTAAGGTGGAAAGCTGTCTTAATGCCTGAATAATATCATGTGGTAAACCTGTGAATAAATAATAAATATCTTTATGCTGCCTGGATTCTCCGTATAAAACCTGTGATTACCACAATATCAAAATATTGGTTGGATACAAAGTTCATATAGCCATTAAGCCTACTTAAATGTCTATAAAACATCTGCACAAAGTTAAAAATAGTATTTCATCATATCTTAACTTAAATTACTGGCAAAATACTAACTTCTAGCAAAATAAGACTGAGAAAGCATTAAAAATTTAGGACTGCATGCAATGCAGGCAAACATTCACATAAATTTGCCTAATTTTGTACAAGAATTCAGTATGAGTCATAAAACCATATCATCAGTGAACAAGCTGGCTGCTGATATAGAAGCATGCATTGAGTGAGCATGCAGCCGGGCATCGAGGCAAGGTAAAGGTCAGCTGTTTGCCCATTTTTGTTCATGACTTTGTGCTCAGAGAAAGTACAAGTCTTACTCCTACCTAGCCAGCTAATTTATGCTTTTAAGGTGAATGACATAATTAGGAAAAAAACCCCTTTCTATTAATTCAAGTGCAATACATATTACTTTCCTAATCTTTTTTTCATTTCTTTTTCAGTGATCTTGAAAAAGCAATGTAATGCTCTATATACGTGCAAGATGCAATGATATCTTGTCTTTTAATGAACTCTAAGGCCTCCTGACAAGCTAAAAATAAAAGTGATTTGTCATTCTTATATAAACTAATCTTAGAATTTCCAGCCTGCACTAGACAGAGAAACATTTTACTTTCCCAGAATAGAAGACATTGTTCCACTTTATGCAAAACATCGCCATAAAGAAACAACATTCCTTTGATTCTAGCGTGGAATTTGAAAAGAAGAATTTGCCTATGAAAATTTAAAGAAATGTTAGAAAAAAATGGTCATGTAAGCAGAAAGGATTCAGCTCCAGCAATTTGCAGTGCCATCTTCATCTCACAGACAGTTTCTTGGAACATCTGAGATGCTCTGCTCTGAAATTTGGGGAAACACCCAGTATTTTTTCTTTGTCTTTCCTTTGTCTTTCTAGGCTCAGATAACACATAAGAAAACTAAGGGTAAATGGCAAAGTAGAATTGGAAAAAAAAAGTACAAGAAGACTGATAATAATGCTACACTCAGATAGATATTCTCAGTGTAAATGTTGGTTCATTTCTCATAACAGTAATACCTACTACAATATTAATGGTAAGAGAAATGAATAATTCAGATCTGTGATCCAAAGAACATACCCTTAAAGGCTGTGTGCTGTTGAAGAGTCACCCTTTGCATAGTATTCAAGATTCACTTCTTGTATCTGAGAAAGTAACCACGCATTCAGAAAGTATGGACATACAGTATGACCTCTCTAACAAAAGTGCTCTACAGATGAAAGCAGGCTGTCTTATCTTACTTACTGGGAGGAAAAAGTATTTTTATTTCTAGACATTTGGCAGGCACTAAAGAATATACTGATGCATAGCATTCCCCAGGATTAAAATGTCTGATTATATGACTATAAGATTCCTACTGAAAGAAGGGAAAAATTTAACTTGGAATAGCAAATTAAAGCTTACTGAAGCATATATTAATCTTACTCTTTATTTTGCAAACCAATGAATTGCAGTAAATTTTAGTATTCTGAGATATTATGAGTTGGCCTCTCAGCATCCAAGCAATGATGATCTTATTCCTACTATACACAGATTTAGAAAAAAATACATTTTCAACACCTCAACAGCTGAAAATGACCATGACATCCAATTAAAAAGTGGAACAGATGTCAGTCACGACATGACCCAGTTTAAACCCTGTAAATGTGAAATCGTCATCCCTCAAAAATTCCTCATGACACATTTCTTACGGCTTTAAGGAAAAAAAAGCAGAATTGTTTATTACCAAACTGAAGCATATAGTAAGTGCGCTACAGTGTTGCATACAGTGTTCAAGGGCACATCAGTGTTCATTTTTTTCTGCTGATACATTTATTGTACTTTATATGATCCCCATTTAGACATTTCCTAGCTGAGATGTACTTCCAGAATGTTCAGTCTCCTTACATTACTGCGCAGTGGCATTTCTGAGAGTGGATGTAATTCCTGTATTCAGCAAGTTGCTTCAGGTACATACTGGATGGCCATCTGTGCATCTCTACGAAACTGCGCTCCTCCACTAAACAAAGCAATAAATGAATTAACCATAATATATACACAGGCTGCAGAAATTTTCACAAATTTGTTTAAAAACATCACGGATAGAAATGCAAATAAAATAGTAAAGTTGAAATTACTGTTGTCCCTTTTGTCTAGATCTCACTGTAGTATACACAGTGTAAAAGTTTTTAGATGTTGCCCTCTTGCTACTGCCAGTAACAAATATGTTTCACAATAAAACAGATGTTACACTTATTAAAGAGAGAAGGAAGATGATCCTAAAGAAGAATATTCTTTATCCTCAGAAGATAACTAAACATGGGAATCAACCACAGGAGCTTTTCATGCTGAAACACTACGAAGGAGGGTATTTCAATTTCTATGCCAATACTTTGTCTTGAGACTACAAAAAACAAGGTGAAGAGGTCAGTTAACAAGTTAGCAAGATTTTTGTCTTTCATTCCACATTTTCTGTCACTGACACCATAAAATCACATAACAGAGTCATTAGTCACCGTACTTAGGTAAAATCTCCTTGCCTTTGCACAAGTATGCGTTTTCATCCCTACACTCCAGCCATACCCAAATCATCTGGCACCAGTCTCAGACCAAGTGGGAAAGAGATCAAAGTATGGAAGAGATCTTGAAGAGCAGTGAGGCAGGGAAGTTACATCAGTAACAAGCAATAGGAAGGTATATTAGTAATAGGCAATAGGCAACATCTTTCATTTATCTTCTGCAGAATGCAGAGATGCCTTTGAAGATCTCAATATTTCACCTACAGAGAAGGTAGTAGTAATCAGCTCCCTCATGATCCACTGTTCTCCTTGAAACTGGTGATGATGTTATGTGATGATGTTCTGAATAATACAGGTCACCTGCCAGTAACTGCTGCCAGCTACCAGTGAGTTTCCATCAGGGCTGTGCCTGTTAGAGTACTGGTGTCCTGCAAGCTAGAACAGAATGTTTTAACCTGGTGCATATGTTTTTACATTTGCACCCTCATTTCTTGCTTCCAGGTTTCTCACTGCAAGTTTGATGGAGCAGGACATGCTGATCTCTCAATGAGTTGTATGGAAGTGGCTCATAGGAAAGAGAAAAGCAAAGGGAAGACTACATACATGCTGATAGCAAACTTCAAGGACTACCAGCCAACTCTCTGGATGCCCTTTTCCCACAAGTAGATCCATGGCTGCTTTCCCAGAGGCTGAGCCAACTGGGTACCAGTCACAACCAGCAATTTCAGAAACCTCCAAAAACCAACAGCTACACCAGCTCTGGGTGCTTTATGCATGGTGGAGGCAGGAAACTCCAGGCAATGGCTCAGCAAACATATGGCATGGTGATACTCTGCAGCTCATCCCCAAGTTATTTGGGCATTGTCAGAGCATGTCCTGACTGTAGACACCTCTACAGTGTCATAGCAGGCTTGTAAAGACTGATACACACCTCTGTAACTGCATATGCAAGCAGAAGCACCCTTACAACTTTCCACAGCAGAAAACAATCTTCTAATAAAGATTTTACTGCTGATATTGACAGTGAGAAACAGCATCAGCCCTAAAACCTTTAGAAAAAAACTTTCCATAGATCAGTGTCCTGTCTGACAATGCTCTGGTAGCACTAAGAAGTAATTTGAGTGTGAAAAGTCAGTGAATGTTCAGTGAATGTGGACTACTCTAGGGATTGCCTATGTAGGTCTGAGTATCAGATGCAGATGTGAATGAGGTAGTAGCACCTTTGTAAATACGATAGGAGGGTTAGAGTTTTCAGTTTTCTGAGTCAGAATACATTGGAGGAAAACAAATGAAGTAACAGGCTGCTTAACAGGCTGTCCACAGAGGTTGTGGAGTCGTCATCCCTAGAGATGTTCAAGAAACACATAGATGTGTCACAAAAGTACATGGTTAGTGGACATGGTGGGGGCGGGCTGACAGTTGGACTAAATAGTCTCAGAGGTCTTTTCCAACATTAATAATTCTGTGATTTTATGATTCTAGTAACAACAGCCCCATATAATTTTTATCCCACTGTAAAGTGGGAAGGTAGCTCTGCCTAGATGAATCCTTGCAGTGACCCATAAGTGACTGGGTCTTTGTTCTCTTGTACATCAGCAACAGAAAGCCAGAGGCAGCTCCCAACTCCACCAAACTGAGGGAAAAACCTGATTTCTACACATTCACGAGAATCTTAGAGTAGCTGAGATTGTAGCAAATGCAGTTCAAACACACTCTGACACCTGAATCAGGAGGCAGAGGATCAAACCATGAGCCTCCATGTGAATTATTCACCAGCACAGCTGCTCTTCTCTCACTCGTCATTCAATTCTGACTGTACAAAATGGGTGTTTCACAAAGGGGGCAGATGGCCCACTGGAGGATGAAACTCATGTCCAAATGAAGCAGGGAGGACCCAGCTCTCCTTTCTCTGTTTGTAACAATCAGAAGCCATTGGTCATCACACATATATGTGAGTCTGAAAGTCTTACATATTTAAGACTTGCAATATGTAGATTTTGCAAATGAGGAAAGAAAACTTTTAATCAATTTTTGTTGAAATGGAAAGAGTTGCACCTGTCAAGAACACACATCAGAGTGACAAAATAGATTAAAAAAAATGGACAAATCTGAAATTACATGTCAGGATACAAACTCTGTATTGGAAAACAAGTACCAAATCCCTGGAAGAGTTTAGGTTTATTTACTTCAGTATTTATTAATTAAAAGTTAGTTAGATTTCAAAACATCTGCTGGATAGTACCACGAGAATCCTGTTGTCTACCTACAAAAAATTCCATATCTTCAAACAGCATGTATTGGGAGTGACTCAATAGTTTCAATAATGGGTACAGGCTAAACAAGCTTATATGCATGAGTGTGAAAGGGATGTCATGTGATGATCAAAGTGCCCAAGCTGATTCAGAGACAGGAGGGATTGGCTATGCTGGTCATCACAACAGGAATCAAAAGACAAATGTATGAAGTGCTTACTGTGCTGCTCTTTATGTGTCTCATTGTGAGACTCACAATGAGGTGGTGGATCATCTGGTTCCAACAGATTTTGGATTGTTCTACACAGTATATCGAGAAAAGTCCTACTCATAATGCAGAAATATTATTATTCAGTATCTCATTTTTGGTCTTAGCAGAATTTTAAAATTTGTATTTTTAAGAAGTGATCTGGAAACAGCTACCTGAAAGATCTTGAAATTCAGGCTTTTGACTGAAGATGAGGTAGTTAGTGGCAATAAAATGAAGAAGCCAAGTGGAAAGGCAATCAGAATTGTGAAACTGCAAGAAGGAAATACAAACAATAATTTAATACTATCGAGTCTAAAAGAAAAGAGAAAAACAACCACATTTCCCATGACAAAATATTTCAGATTACCACTATTATCATAGCATTCTATTAAATAAAGTTCTAAGAGGAGGAGTTGAAAGGGACATTGACAGAGATATGTAAATGGGCACAGATCCATGAATGAACAATAAAACTGCTTCCTCCAGCTGTCTGAACTAACCCCTGGGTCTCCTTTTGGTGATGAATCTTGAAATGTTTGGCTTCTGTGCAGTAGAAGAGCTTCAGAGAAAGGAGGGTGAGGAAGATCCTCTGCCTCCACTTTGCCTCAGTGTGCTAGGTAGCTCCTGCAGCTTTAATCCATCAGGAGCAGAACTGAATCTGGGTGTTTCCTCCTGTGTGAATGTGCTGGGTGCACTCAGATTATTTGGACCAATTTAGAAGCAGCAACAAAGCCCAGTGCCATAACACACACAGTTAAAAAGTTGATGAGACATTTTAATTTCTGGGAATCTCTACACATTTACTCAAACATAGGCACAAAAGGAAAACATTTTTTAAAGACTGCTTTTTAGAAACTACAGTTTAAAAAGCAGGTTGCTTATATAGGTATCTCCCAGATGTGATCATTTAAGTTTGCTTTTTTCTCACATGAATGAGGCATGATGCTATTTCTTCTCCACAAAATCCCATTTCTGTAAGAGAATATCTTTCTTGAGACTTGTAAACATTTTGTTTTTCTCTTTTGCTTTCCAAATCAGCCCTTTCTCTATCTGTTTTTTTTCCAGCCTTTTCTTTTCACTAAATATCTATTAATCAGGTGAGATTTTCTGTGGCATTTGGATATAGTACAGTTTACCTTTTTCAACTAAAAGAGGAGGTAGTGCATCTTCAGTTGCCTTTAGCATTCTCTTTTGGCAGAAATTAAGCTTAATCACTGCAATGTGTCATTGGTGAAGAAAACTGCACAGAATATGGCATGACTGCACATTCTGCAATAAAAGGCTGAAGAAGACTCTTTTTTTGCCACCCTTGTGCCACCAGAAATTCCTGTGCACCAGATTATAAATCAACACTTGCCCTCAGAAGTGAAATTTCTAAGTTAATCAATATTTTAACAGTTACATTAAAAAAAAATTCTCCCCCTCCCTCGCAGCTAATAACAGTGAACATATATATACTCTTCTTTATTATAAGAAAGTAATACCTTAGCTTTTTTGAGCAAGCTAACAATGCTGAGACTTGTGGATGCCAGTTCTCTGCTAGGCATGCTCTGGAGCTGTGTGATAATGTAGAGCTCACAGATATGCTGGAGCCTCATTACTTGGTACATCTCCGCACAGATCAAGAGGGACATAGCTTGGAGAATACTGGCTGAAACAAACAGCAGAACATCAGTTACACATACTTTACTTATCTGAGAAGATGACTGAAGCTGCTTTTTACAGACTGATCTTTTAAACATTCAATGATGGACGCGAAATCAAAATGCTCTTGTGTTCTTTTATTTTTCATTACTATCATTATAGGTTAGTTTCGTCACTATTTTCCTGGTAAGGTATTTAAATAGCAGGAAAAAGGCTAGTTGGTAAATGTTTAGAGGGCAAATATAACAAACTGTAGTCAATTTCATATGTCTTGAAATGCTAAGTCAGATGCTGCTGACCTCCTTAAAACTAGTGATAATTAGAACGATGAAAGTTTGTAACTTTCAAAAGAAAACATCTGTAATACTTATAAGAGAAAATACAATCAAAAAAGAGACTGAAGAGGAAAGGCAGCAAAATTATTTAAAAAATGCTGTAGAGATTGCGTATTTCACTCAGTGGATACTGAAATGTTAGGAGGACTGAAAAGGGAACCACAAAAAGAGACTAACAGCAAAATAGAATTATTTAAGAAGAAAAAAAGAAACAAAATTACATACAGCGCCACCATTCATTTTATCAAAGGAAGATTATCTGTAATTAATTCACATTTCATACTTAAGAAGGCTTTTCTTCTCATTAAAGATAAGAATTAAAGAAATTTAGTTCATTATTCTTGACAAATATTCCAGTTTAAATATAATTAGAGGTGCTTTATATACAAGTAAGATATTAATGTACACCAATGAAGTATTCTTAGAAGTTAACTTTATTTATATAAAGCATCACAAAATATATACCAACCAAAATGAAAATTTTGAAATGAAACTCAGAATTCAGATTAGAAAGTAATACTACTTTGGTGTAGAGAGAAAATTCAGAATGTTTTAGTGGACAAGAAACAGAATTTCACACTTTTTATTCAGTTTTGCTATGTAAGCATAAAATGATTACAGCACTGCCCTCTTGGCATATTGGTTTTAAAATCAAAGAATCATGGAATGGCCTGGATTGAAAAGGACCACAATGATCATCTAGTTTCAACCCCTCTCCTACGTGCAGGGTCGCCAACCACCAGACCAGGTTGCCCAGAGCCACATCCAGCCTGGCCTTGGATGCCTCCTGGAATGGGGCAGCCACAACCTCCTTGGGCAACCTGTTCCAAGGAATACTTGAATAATACTTGAATTAATCTGATTTATTTTTTATCACCAACATTTTTTTGTTGTTGTTGAGACATTACCCAGCAACCTACTGCTATTTCTTAATGCAATAAATGCTGCATCACTTTCTATCCATTCATTTTTAATAACTGAACATGGAGTAATGTATATATTTTAAAATTTTCTTACCTGGACAGCAGGAGTCGGTATAGAGATACTCTAGAAAGGAGAGGAAAGTGTCTTTGGAAACCCCATACACTGGAACCAGAATACTATTTGCTTCTAGATAATTACCATTAAACATAGCTGCCATTACCTCACAGCGAGCTACCAGAACTGCTCTGTGGGCTGGTACAGTTGCACCTGCAGGATGCAAGAGAAAAATCCATGACAAGTTTATATACATGGTATGATCTTGATGCTAAGTCTTCAGACTGTATACACATCAACTATGATGATTACGAGCAATTTTTTTTTTTAAATTAACAATATCATATAGATAATTAATAACATTTTCATTTTGTGCCATTCAAGATGTTTACATTTATGTAATAGCCACTAGCAAATGCAGGCATCACACTACCAAATAAGATCCTGAAGAGAAATACCGAATTTCTTATTACAATTGGCTCCTCACAAGTGTTCCAAATAGGTCAACATTATATCAACCAGAAACACTGATGTTCATTGCATGTTCATCAGCAACCCAACTGGTAACAAATGTGTGTTTTAGTCCAACTTGCACATAACCACACAAAACAGGGGAAGGTAACATATTACAGATAACATTCTGTTTAATTCATTACATCAACATAAATTTATCTAGACCAACTTTTTCACTTAGAAGTCGTTTCTTAATCATTATCTCTTGAAAACAGCGATCAGACATTATTCCATTTATAATATTTACAAGTGAATCATGCCCTCCACTACTGGAGGACACAGTAAACAGTGGGGTTTTTCAGCCTCCTCTTGAACACACCTATCGTCCAAGACATCAGTGCCAACACACAGACTTCCTCAGAGTTCAGCTGAACTCAGCAGTCCTGCCTGATAGACAAACATTGGCAGGACAGCAACCACGAAAAGAATGAGGACTTGAGTCAGAGGTACGTGATTTGTAAGAAACATGCCAACTGACAGCTAAGGTAAGTACAGCATGTGCGCCTACACAGAAGTCAGTTTTAATTTCCTCCTCAATCACAACCTTGCCACCTACCCAATATTTTCATAACATCTGCTATTTCCTCATTTTTGTTCTCTTTCTATTCACTTGTGCTTCTTTTTCCTTTCCTCCTGAGCTGCACTACAGACTATACTAAATGGAGTATCACTTGGTAATCACTCAGTTTTAGCGTAATAATTGCGATTTTTGAATTAGTGAAAAATCCTGGAAGATTTATCAAATTAAAAAAATAAGCCTACATTTTCTTACTGGACAAATGTGCTTTTTTAAAAAGGTACAAGTTGAGTCAATTGGCAGTAATTTTTGTTCTGTAAAATATACAGTAGTAATACGGTTTCATCAAATTCCCACAGAGACTTTCAGGAATGGGTCACTGAGCTGAACTGCTCATGTCATTAGATTCAACATTAGGATTTTGTTCTCATTTTCAAAGATTATTTTTTTTAGCTTTTACTACATTATTAAACAGAACATTTAGAAGTCCCCATCTGCTTATTTTTTGAGAGATTAATGTTTCATATTTGGCTCTGAGATTTGAATCTAAAATAATTAAACAACCGTTAAACTCTAAAAGACCACTTCTGCATGAAGAGTGGGCATGAGAAAACCATTAGCATTTAAAACACAACCTAATTCTTATTCTCAAAAAACATGCATGTAAAAAATCTTTTTATAATCTTTTTTGCATATAAGAGTGAAGGCATTTTTAATTTCTGAAAAAAGTCACCCATGAGACAGTGCTGTGATGTACGCTCCTCACAGACTAAAGGAGAGCTGAGGGCTGTACAGAAGCGTCTCCTCATTTTGCTAGGCTACCAGAAATACACATAAATCTGAGTGGTACAATCTGTACCAACACAGGCAGACAACACCAGGCTCAACAAACTGCTGAGTGTGGACACTGCCCCAGAGCTTCCATTCAGACAAGTGCTACTGATAAGCAAAAAACGGTGGCAGGAAAGTGCACGCATTTTCTCAGTTTTGATTCAGTTTCTGTCATTCCCAGTTCCTTTCAGAGAGGAGAATTGCTGGTGACATGGAAGAGTAGAGGTACCTTGTATTGTGAAGATGACATCTGCCAGGACAGGCGTGTTAAAGAACAGCCTGAGCGAGGTACTGTACAGCCGCTTTATCTGGTGAGATTGGCAGTCCCGCAAACTGTTTACCTGCAAATTAAATTATCAAAAGGTGATTACAAAATATCATTTATGTGAGGAAATTAAGCAACAGTCTTTCACTATCTGTTTTATGTAATTCTACCCAACAACATCCTTCACATCTGCTACTCTGCAACCCTCCTTATCATTTCAGCCCCAGGCCCAATCCATTTCTAGTCCTCAAAGTTTTGCAGAAAAAAAATTTAAACATGAAATAGAAGTATTCTGAAAGTATAACAAAAGCCTTAAGGAAAACAGCAACAAACAAAATCCAATCCCATCCTCCCTTCTCTTCCCCCTGCCCCCCTCCCACCCCCCCCCCAAAAAAAAAGCTGGGTTGATTATCTTACAAGATTTCAGAGCTTTTTTTTTTTTTTTTTTTTTTTTTTTTTTTTTTTTCCCACACCTGTGAACAATTTGTCTCTGGATGCTTAGTCTGACAAGACTACCTCTGAGAGATCAGAAGCTTGGAATAGCTCAGTTACTTTTGATTCTTATATTGCTGGTCTTGATTTCAAGACGACTTCCCATTTACACTGACAGAAACTGTGTGCAAGAGCTAAAGTTGGAGAATATATAGAAGCTATAAATAAATGGCTGTTAAAACTAATTCTATACTGCAAGTTTCTATTGGCACAATTAACTAAATATAAACAATATTTTACTGCAAAATCATTAGCTGAATTAAACACCTTAAGCAATAGGCAGATTTCATATTTATAAGGGAAATCAAGTCTTTCAATCTCTTGCAGAAGCAAAATTTCTGGCACCTACTCAGGAAAGTAAAGCTGCTCTGGACAGCCGTTACTACATGAGAATTAGGAACACATCATCATACTGTTAGACAGTGCATGAAGCTATAAATAAAGTAATCCTTTAGGGAGGTCTACTTATGTGCTTTTTAGTGGTTACATTCATTCAGCACATGACCTCAGCATCTCTATGCTTCTGTGTTGTAAATTCATATAACAACCTACTTTACAAAGCAGTAGAAGACCAAGTAAACAAAACTGAGTGTAAAACGCAGATTGATGAGGAAGAATTTTCTGAGAACTTCTGTAACTGTTTCTACATTTTTCTGGGCAGAAAAAAACTGGATGAGGTTTAACAAAAGCAAGTGTAGAGTCTTGCATCTGGGGAGGAATAATTGCATGCACCAGTACAGGTTGGGGGATGAGCTGCTGGAGAGGAGCTCTGCAGAGCGGGACCTGGGCATCCTGGTGGACCAGGTTGGCCATGAGCCAGCAGTGTGCCCTTGTGGCCAAGAGGGCCAATGGCATCCTGGGGTGCATTAAAAAGAGCATGGCCAGCAGGTCGAGGGAGGTGATCCTCCCCCTCTACTCTGCCCTGGTAAGGCCTCACCTGGAGTACTGCGTCCAGTTCTGGGCTCCCCAGTACAAAAAGACAGGGATCTCTTGGAGAGAGTCCAGCAGAGGGCCACAGAGATGGTGAAGGGCCTGGAGCATCTCTCCTATGAAGAAAGGCTGAGTGAACTGGGTCTGTTCAGCCTTGAGAAAAGAAGACTGAGAGGGGACCTGATCCAGGTCTATAAATATCTGAGGTGTGGGGGGCAGAATGGCGAGGCCGGACTCTTTTCAGTGGTGAGTGGAGACAGGACAAGGGGAAACGGCCAGAAACTGGAGCATAGGAAGTTCCGCACAAACATGCGCAAGAACTTCTTTACAGTGAGGGGACGGAGCACTGGAACAGGCTGCCCAGGGAGGTGGTGGAGTCTCCTTCTCTGGAGATGTTCAAGACCTGCCCGGATGCCGACCTGTGCGACCTGGTGTAGGGAACCTGCTTTGGCAGGGGGTTGGACTCGATGATCTCCGGAGGTCCCTTCCAACCCCTACAGTTCTGTGATTCTGTGAGACATGTTACCCTAAGTGTGTTAGATGTACCTTCTCCGGAGTTTTCAGGATACATTTAACTTTCTCAAGCACATGTTCAGTTTTTTCAGAATCTTTCAACTTCTTTTTTATATTTTCCTCTAATCTCTCCCACTGGAAAGCTCCTGTAAGAAAACCAGGTGAAGCTGACTTATAAATAGACAAGGCACAGCACTCAGCAGGCAGAGATAATTTGCTATCAACGTCAAAAACATCCTGCAGAAATGACATTTTTTGCACATAGATCAGCTGGATATTTTCTCTTAGGAAATAGAAGATGCAGTTCTGCCAGTCAAGTTTTCATGATAACTTAGAGATGACTTTTACAGTGCTGCTACCAAGTATGGACAGTGTGGTTGAGGCATCGGGAATGTTTCCTGTGTCACTTACTCTGGGGAAACTGGCTTAGCAGGAAGATTGGACTAAATCATCTCCAGAGGTCTCTATGGTTCTGTGATTCTGTGATCTCTCTTGCTTTCAGAATGGATTTCCATGGTTCCTCCCATCTGAACCATCACATATTGCAGGAAAGCATTCAATACTGAATGCTTTACTATCTATGAGACTTCCATAGTATCTGAATTGCTTTGTAGGTGCCTCAACCAGAAAAGCTCCATGCGCAGTCATGTTCTGAATACTGGTAACTTAAAAAAGCACATGGTTTACAACAGATTTCTTTCTCTCTGATTTTCAGAGTCAAACTGATGGTACTCTGTTATGTATCTCAATAGCTTTCTTTCAAAAATTAATCTAAGCTAAATATTTCAAAAATTGGTCAGAGTTAAAATGGCCTTCTGATGGCCTGTGAAGGCTCTGAAGGCCTAAACTGTCAAAAAATTATTTGCAGTAAATAATATTATTGCTAAACCTGAGCTGCAGTTCAGGTGGCAGTGGTCAAAGGAAAAATTACGGAAGCACAAATTTTATCCTTGTACACTTTGCTGTGGTAGTTTCAAAGACAGTTGGAGTTTTTTGGCATCTTTCAATTGTCTGGATGGCTAATCTCATTTAGGTGAGACCACTGCCTATATTTAATTGATAGCAAAATACTTGGAATGTATAGAAGTGCTCTGCGTTCAGACCAGTTATCACTGTTTTCTCTGGAGTACCACCATATATAGAAGAGAAGACAAGACAATTTTACCTCTGTAACCCTGCATTCTCTTCTACATGTTTAGAGAATGCAGTCAATCTAAATGTTTTCTAAAATAATTTAAAAACCCTGGCATGTGAAACTGTCACAAGGTCTAGATTTTATTAGTAAAGCTTTGAATATAATTTATAATTGCCTTTGGCTTGTAGAAATTGTTAAGTAAAGTATTAAGCTTTGTTCATTAGATCAGGAATGACAGCTAATTTAGTTTTGAAATTACACGTGGGTAAAGGGCTTCTTTCATGTTCAGTTGCTAGTGATCACAAGGGATAAGGTAGGTGCAGCAATGCAGCATGACCCAATGACAGGTAAAGCATGCTTCTTCAGTTAATGCATGTGCTCCTGAGCAGGACATTTGCTGTAGCAGCAGAACTGAGCAGATGGGCCAATTTTCACAGGGTACCTGAGTAGATGAAGTGCAGGATGTCCGACAGACAGGAACAGAAGTCAGAGTCCTTAACGACCACCCTGACAGGCACACTGCACGGTGGCACACCATGAGGAGTGAGCAGCCCAGCCCCAGCCTCCACTGCAAACAGGTTCTGTGCTGTGCGCAGGATGGAGGGGTCGTGGATGTCCACCGGACTCTTCACATCAAAGAGCAACATGAAGACGTGGCTCACCGAGCACAGGATGACCTTGTGAGCTTTCACCACTTTGCTGGAGTCTTCTGAGTAAAAGGCCACGTCTGCACACTGGCAGCAGAATAGCAAGTTGTGCAGGTCAGAGTCATAGTGCGAGGCTTCGCCTTTTAGAATGGGCATTTTTTCTGTGAGAGTTAAGGAGCAGTCTGTAAAATTGTGGCAATTATTACCTACAGAATATTTTCTCCCCAGAAATCTGATCAAATCAAGGACAATTTTTGAAAACAAAATTGGTAAGAAAATATCTTACATGCAATTTCAATACACTTAGTAAATTGCTACAGCGGTGGAAATATCTAGTAGAACATGTTCAGTAAAAGATGTCCACCCTCTTAGAAAACCTCTTAAGGCACTCAAGTTCAAAACAAACCTTGGCAGCGAATGCCAAACATCATGATCAGAGTGGCTTTCTAGTAGGCACAAGAAAAGATAAATACATTCTGAAAGGTAAACACTTGTCAGTGATTACTGCACTGGAAATGTGCATCAGATGCTTGGAAACTAGGTGCAGTAGCTCAAGTGTAGCTGTACACACATTTCCCTTGTTTTATTTTCAGCAAATAAAAAAGTTACTTGCTGAAATCCTACAACAAAGCATTAGCTAATTACTGCCTTTTTAAATGTATCTGTAAATCTTTTACATAAAGCTTGTATCAATATGTACATTCATGTTTTTTTTGTCAAGTATATGAGAAAATGACACCTATTTTTGTCTAAAATATATTAAAGTCCACTGCAACATTGCACAGTTCTCCTCAAATTAATTAAACCAGCACTAAGAGACTGTCCAAATAGAGCAACATAACCAGAATAGCTGATGACAGGTAGCACAGCTCAGAATAATTACCACAAAATGTTAACTGCATAAAGAACACCACACACACAGCAGAGACCAGACATCGGCCAGCACCTGGCTGTTCCAGCTGAGGTGGCTGCACTCGATGGCACTTCTGGGTCTTTTTTCTTTTCTTCATTTTTTCAGATGACTTCTGATTCAAACTTTGGATCATAAAATATTCCAGCTAGAACATGAAGCATATTTTTAAGAAGTCCTATTAATTTAAGAACAAACTAGACATGAAACTAAGGACAATGAGTGGATGCTATATGGAGGACTGAACTGGCAGCCATTACAAACTGTTATCCAGGTTGCCAGACTCCTAGCACTTCTTTAACAGTATAATGTACCAAACTTAATTGGAATTGGCATAATGTAAAAGATGATTTATTCAAATGGCAATGTTTTTTTTCCCCTCGTATTTAATCTCCTCAAAAATGACAGGCATGAAGATATTCAATCTATCAACTTCCAGTGGTTGCGAATTATACAATTACAGAGAATAATAAGACTTAGTAAGAATCAGGAGCAAGTAATGGAAACAACAAAGCCATACACGAGCTCTTCAGCTTGCAGCTAACCAGCACAACACAATGCCTAATGCATATGTGTCCAGTCCACTAGTTTTACTTTTTTTGTCCTCTTTTTCTAACTTTTAATGAAAAATATACATAAAAAAGAAGCTTTGTTATTTATTGACATTAACTACATCATATATTTTATATGCAGTCTGAGATGATTCCTCTTTACTCAGTGTGGCCCAGGCAAGCCAAGAGGTTGGACACCCTGCTGTAATGTGCATTCTGGAAAAATCACGTTACAACATGATCTGTGTGAGCAAGGTTTGTTTTACCACAGGACACAGCAAGCATGATCACTGCAATGAAATTGTACTTCAGGTGAAATTGTCCATTTTACAAGAGCAAAGAGGTGTAAAGGGTAGCTTGGTTCTAGTTAAAGGAGGTGTTAAACAATTCTAGCATCCAAGGTGCACACAGTACTTTATAAGAGCCAGCAGACCTGCTTGGACAAGACGTAGAGAGGATTCCTTGTTTTTAATCAGAAACGAATGCATCCAATAAAAATTGACTAATTGATGTGTCAGATATGTCAAATGACTACCAGGCCCCATGGAAAAACACTGCATTATTACTTCAGGGGCTATCGTAAAGATCATGTGAAATCACTGTACCAAACTACTGCATTTTTTTTCTCCAAACCCAAATGCTACCAGGGAAGTAAATAAAGGATACATTTATTTTTAAAATGCTGTTTAAAACATCTCATTAAACTGAAAATTAAACATTAAGCTGAAATAATTTTATAAAGACAAATAAATCTGGAAGTTTGAAACTGCTTAGTGGATCTCCTTGTACCCAGAAGAATGAAAAAGGAAAATGCTGGTTATAGGTGAAGCATATTTAACAAGCTTTTCAGCTTGTCTCATATGAGTTTACTGCAGCTGACACTGGCTTCTGCTTGGGATTAAAATCACTGAATCATTAAAGCTGGAAAAGGCCACCAAGGTCACTAAGTCCAACCATCAGTCTATCCCTATTGTGCCCACTAACTCTGTCTCTCTGTGCCACATCCACACATGTATCAAACACCTCCAGGGACCCTGACTCCATCACCTCCCTGGGCAGTCTGTGCCACTGTATTGCCACTCTTTCCGAAAAGAAATTTTCCCTAACATCCAAACTGAACCTCCCCTGGCACAACTTGAGGCCATTACCACTTGTCCTATTGCTCATGCCAGAGGGAAGAGCTTGACCCCCGCCTCTCTACAACCTCATTTCAGTGAGTTGTACTGAGCAATACACCCCCACCTTAAGCCTCCTCTTCTCCAAATTGAACAATCCCAGTTCTTTCAGCCGCTCCCCATAAGGCTTGAATGAGAACTGAGAGACCACAACAATATGCTAAAAAATCAGTCACTTTAGCAACCTTATCATTTTCATTTTACAAGTGGGACAACAGTGAGGGAGCAAGAGATGAAAGTTGAAAAAAATAATAATCAGGACATCATAGAGTTATCAAGTTGGAAGGGACGTATGGAGGTGACCCAATCAGCTGCAGCTGCAGCCCAGGTCTGAGCTCAGTGTTGGACTGAACCGTGTCACACTCACCACGCCTCCGAAGTATTTTTGTATGTAGAAGTCATTGAGAGCATGCAGCTCCAGGTAGGTGGCTCCAAACTCCTTGGCCAGCTGGGCCCCTTCAGAAGTAGTGACGCAGCTCCTCCTGTCCAGAGTGCACAGTGGGCACGTACAGGGCACTGCTGGGAAACACGGACATGGGTGAGCCACTGTGCTCCAGCAATTGGAATACTTCCTAAACAGTTGTAAAGATGTTCTGTTCAGACAGTAACAAAGTGGGAAGTGGGAGCAGTTATTTTCTAGTAAGAAATCTATAATCATGGCTAAAAGAACAACTTCTTTGTAATCGGTTCAAAATAGTATGCAAAATACTACACAAAACCCAGTTTATTCTACACTCACATTGTTTTAAATGCCATTTACATTCAATTTAAATTCAGTGCAAGGCAGAGAATTTGAGTAGGACGTTCTGAAATCTGCACAGAAATCAAGCAGTGCCTTCAGAAATCTGGTTTGGGTTGGGTCCTGTGTGTCCTTGTGTCCACACGCATTGTTCTGGCCTGCAGGCACCGCCATGCATTCTCACTCTCCAGCCTGTTGCAGTGCAACCTGTTCACACAGCTTTCAGCTATGGAAAATTTTCCACTGCCTGTCCCAGCTGCTGTGAGCACATACGTGCAGCAGAATACGGCTCATTCATATATATTTTGCATATTACTTAATGCCAAGATAGGTGCTCTTGAAGACTATAAAAAACCTGATTAAAATCTACTGGCCACCCAAGTGCAACTCTGCTTAACGCCTGTAAGAACTTACCTGTAAAAATGTGTGTTCAGATACAATGCACATGCTCTAGACTAGTTTCCACTGCTCTGACCCATGGATAGCATGCATTAACACTGCCTTTTTTATTTCTTTTGGCAGCAATACTTGCTGCGACAAAGGATTAAGCTCTTAGTAATTGTGCAAGCAAGCTGCTGCGCTCGCACATACTGCTCAGAAACAAAAGGGCTCTCTGTGAGCCCAAGTGGGTCGCAGCCAGACCTCTCCCACGCTGAGCCTGTTCAAGGAGAGAGGCAGGGAAAAACTGGACAGGGAAAATGCAAGTAGCAGTCTGCCAGGCTGGCAGGACCTGTGCTTCAAATAGCAAGAGCAGGTAAGAGAAGGAGCTGGGGAAGCCCAGCACCACCTCATCAAGACCTTACCTCTTGAATGGCAGATTTATTACCCTGGTATAAATCAGAGCATGAAAACACCTTGTTACTGCTTGTGGTTTACTTGAGGCAATAACAATTATACAGTTTTAACTGTTACCGAGTTCCTTAAAAATCCTTTCTCCATCACTGAGTGAAAGGATATGCAATTTGGTTCTGGCAAAACTGAATGTTATGTCCACGGAATATAAACCTCATGTTGTTTATAAATGTGCTCATAAATCTCATCCTTCACTCTTAGCAGGTGGGATGCTCAGAAACATTTGTTTTAGTCAAACATGTTAAGTAAAAGTAACTCGGGCTGACGTTTGGCATTCACCCCTCAGGGGTGGCTGCAAGCTGATGCACTGAGTTTCATGCCATGTGCTAGAGATACATGATACCTGCAGCGTGGACAGAAAGAACCAGTAGCTATAGAACTCATCTCATACGCTCAGACTCATGCCTCCTAAGCCCAAGAGATAGACTAAATCCCCGTGTATGATGACTTCACAAAAAGAGTTGCTGCAGAGGTCAGGGCAGGATAGGAAGCCTTTTGTCACCAGGATTAATTCAGCATAATGTTCCCGCCCACATGCCAGCCTACAGAACCACAGTACATAAGCATATTACTGTCATTCTGACAGACTAATTGTGTGTGTTAGAGACCTGGAAAAGCAATCAGCTTCTTGTAAAATTACTACATATCTTACTTCTAAGTGATATTTTAACTATGACTTCAGCAGATCAGATACATACCGTTTTTTCTTGCACCAACAGCGGAAATTATTACTGGAACTGAACAGTGGTTTAATGCCTTTTTTATCATTGGAACATAACTGTCCTTTAAGTCTTGAAATGAAGTCTTGTCATTGACAGAGTATTTAATCACAATAATATCAGCTCCTCCAATGAGACTGCGAGAGGTATACCAGTCACTGTCAAATATATCCTAAACAGAAAAAAAAAAAAGATCAAGAATCCTCCTGGCCAGAGATGGAAAGATGAACTATTCAACATTCTTTAATGCGAGATCTTAGTGAAGTACTTTCCAGCAATATTTTAATTTACTATTCGAAGACATGCAAATAAGACCAGAATTGATACTCTGTAATTCTGTTGTTTGGAAAACAAGTCATTCTAATTGTGTTTATCTAGGAACACACTTACCAGAAGAAATACTGTTGTTACAGTCGCTTAGATTTTGCAAATGTTTGCATTAAGGAAATAAAAGAACTTTCAGTGGTAGAAATCTGTTACTATAAATTTCATAGAAAATCATTAATTATCAAAATATTTTATACAGCTGTGTACAGAGCACAATACTATAGGAACATTTCAATATGAATTTCATCAGTGGAGTGTAATTATTACCCACTTCATAAAAACTTCCAAGTAGAAACAAACATCAATATTTTCACTGAAAAGATCTTAGTCACATAAGTAACTTTCCTTCCTTGACTTCCCATTCAATTTGCCATTATTCGGGGCTATTAGATTAAGATTTACACTCTTAAAGTATTTTGTTTCCAATTAATTTCCATGTATTACACCTACACGTAATATGCAATTAATATTTATGTATTTATCATTTGCATGGCAACTATAATTTCAAAATATCTGCTCTGTCGAGGGCTAATTCAGAAATACCAGTAGGTTTTCACATATGCACAACTGAAAACTCCTGACAAAAAGAAATCTGGAAATTATCCAGAGAACTGAGAGTCAACTCAAAATTCAAAAATAGCAACATCTTTCCGAACAGTTCTACACAGCATGAGGACAACTTAGAAGAAAAGATGATCTTGAGAAAAAGAATGGAAACAAACAATGATGAAATATGGAAGACATGGAAGAGAGGAGGAAATGGGCACAAAAGAAGTGACAGGAGAACTGGCCTCAAACTGAGGGTTGGGTGAGAGGGAAAATGCATATGAGTTCCGAAGAATGGGTCAGAGGCATAAAAACTTTAGTTAGGAACCAAAGACATTCATAGAAGATTACTAATATCAATAGGTCTTTCATAGTCAATATAGGCATTTTTGATCACTTCAAAAGAGGCACTGTTCCACATCTGCCTGAATAATTAATATTGTCCCCACACTTAATAAGAAGAGATAGCACAAACTTGATGGAAGTCTATAAATCAGCAAATATTTGCCTAGAAAGACCTTCAAATCCCATCTTATCCAAACCAGAAAGATCCAGAT
The DNA here is from genome assembly GCF_023343835.1 of Lagopus muta. NCBI lineage: Eukaryota > Metazoa > Chordata > Aves > Galliformes > Phasianidae > Lagopus > Lagopus muta. Next base: position 52,537,265 of record NC_064472.1, on the reverse strand, counting down.
TGCTACCCAGAACACATGTTCTTCAAAGTAAATATTGACACATTAACTTAAGTACCTCTGTAATAAGAATACTGGGTACAATCCTTGGAGAAAATCAGCCAGATGAGCATTCACAGAAACTGATCACATTGCCAGGAATAAGAATAGGAATATTCAGGGGGAAGCTATTACACTTTATAGCTGATAAATGTCTCAAGAGAAGCATTTCAATAGGGTTACATGAAATCAAAGGTTTAATGAAAAGTAAAACACAAACCAAAAAGCAGTAGAGAATGTTTAGCTATTACATTTGAAAGACAGATAGTATGCCTGTTGCTTAGCAACTTCCTTCTACCTGCTCAAGTTCTAGCCCAGCACATTTGCACATTTGTTCCCATGATATTTGGGATGACCAGTAATATCACCACTGACAACTTCAAGCACCAGTGCACAAATACACACGAATTCCCAGTAAGCTTAAGCATCAATAATATAACATTTATGGAAACTTCCTGCTAAATGTAATAAGTAATTTTTACGTGTTACCTGTCTGTAAATGTAGGTCTTTCCATTTTTCAACAGAGATAAACTTCTGATATACTATAGTATCATTTCATATCACAAAGAAAGACTTTAGAAAGATTTATGAGGTTTTGTGAATACGAACTCAGAAATCCTTCCAAAAAAGAACCAGCTCTGATCATAAGACTTAGCTTCAGCCTAAGCCTAGACCTGAGTTGCAGCAGAGGAACATCTGTGTCCAGAAAGACCTTCAGACCCCATCTCATCCAAACCAAAAAGATCTGGATTGCTACCCAGAACATGCGTGCTTCAAAGTAAATATTGACACATTAACTTAAGTACATCTGTAATAAGAATAGTGGGTATTCTTTCTCTAGCAAAGCACCCCGTGTCTCCAAACTGACACCAGCCCTGTCAACTCTGGACATGACATGAACTCTCTAATACACACACTCTGCTCTGGCCTCAGCCCTTAGCCCAGATCTCCAAAGAGACCACAGTCCAAGAAAAGATTGTCGTGGAACACCATCCATGCCCTAAATCCTACTATTGACAGCTCTAAGCCTCTTCTTCTTGCGAGAATCTCAACAGCGTATTTTGTACTTGATTTGTGTTTGACTGCATTGTGCCATTAACATTATAGTAGCTTAAGAACTCAACATACAGCAAAGAAATACATACACTTTTCCTTTTGAAGACAGTGTTAATGAGAAAAACATTTAGTTTGGATGACAAAAGAACAAGGACAAGAAGACCTGGCCATTACTTTGTATGTAATGGGCTAAAAATCCTTTTGTACTTTTGTGTCTCCATCTCTGCAGCTGTGGCAGTATCCTCAACAGAAACAACTGTGCAGATGCATGAATATAGCCCTTTGTTGTTGAATTTCTAGGAAAAAAGGTCTTATGGACACTTAGCACAGGCTGTAGCAAGTTCATAGTTGCATGTGGCTGCATACTGCAGCAGTTTTGTGGAGGTCTGTACTTTTGTCCACTACCCTGTGTCACCACTGTGTGTCTCTGCTAATCCTAAAAAGCAGCATTTTTAGCAACACTGACAAAGTTCCGGTGGGGATGGAATCCTCTTTCCCAGGAAAAGAGCCAGTCCTGAGCATATGAAAGAAGGTAGAACAATGCTGGATGCACCAGATCAAAGCTTCGTGACATCCAATTTGAACTGTGTTGTGCAGTTTCCCTAAACTCTCACACATGCCCCAAAGCCCACTCTTGAAAACAGATGTTACCTGTACAAACGTGGCAGAGTAAGACACATCCCCAGAGGTCTTGTTGCAATTATTTGCATTTTGCTTCAAATGTGGAGTATTTCTTTTAGATTACTGCTTTCATGGCAGGGAAAATGCTTCAAAAATGTCTCTGACAAAACAAAGGGATTTTTGCTCAAGATAGCACTAGGACAGAGCATCTGGAGCTTTAGCCATACTAAGTACTTCTTAGTTATCAGTTTTAGGAAAGTTTTAATATGAAAACTGCAAAGGAGTTTCTTTAGATGATAAGTTCAGGAATAACAATAACCAGGTTCTGTCTATGACACTCATGTAGCAGCTACTTCTCGTCACACTTCCTGCTCTTGGCACAGTCTACTTCCCGAGACAGACACTCACAAAAAGAATAAATGCATAGTCAAAGTTATTGCTCCAATAATGTGACCTTATTAGTTATGGCCAGAGGTCTGCTGCTATTCCTTTTGGGACTTACTAGAAAACAAGGTGCACTCCTCCCTTACATGCCTCCACTACGTACCTCTCTCACAAGGTATTCTCTCCACTGGTGAATCATGCTTCTCAAGAAGTTACACTGAAAACAAAGCTTTTAGAGGCAATGAAGACGTGGTTTTCCTGCGAAATCACATGGCTCCTCTAGAGGACAATAGTAGCTTTGTCATAAATAATTTATGAATGCCTGTATGGAATTGCAGTGAAATCCACTGTGCCCTTGCAGTGCCCACTCTCTTTCCACAAGTCCATGAGGATCTCACTGTCCATTTAGCCCTGGATAATGCACCACAGCAGCAGCAGCAGGGCATGGGAGCCTGACCATGGCTGAGTCACATTCCCCTTGAGTTTTCCTGGGGTCCAAGATGGTTGTGCCATGGCTGTTGGGAAGCTCATCTCTGTCTAGGATCATGGATTCACTCAACATTAACTGAGCCTTCTCTGCATTGTTTTCTCATAAAATGATGTAAGAATATTTGTAAAAAGTAAAATTAGGGAAAAATAATTTACCATGCTTTGAGCACTCAATGTAGTCTGCCAACATTAGACAGAAAATTTTTAATTGAGAAAAGTCAACATACCAAAAAAAAAAAAATTGCAAATTATGGTTTTGTCCCAAAGCAGTAATATGACTGTATTTTTTAAAACAATGAATAAAATTAAAAGGCAGATGAGGCTCCTTTGGCTTCAGAAATACAGAGGGCCACCCAGCCTAGCCAGAAGGCTGAGCAAAAGGATATTGCTGCAAAGGAAAAGCCAGATAACTGCACCATGGATAACACCATGGAGATAAGAAACCTCAAACAATTCAAAGAAAAAAAACAAAAGGAAGAAAAAAAAAAAGAAAGAAGAAAAAATGTGGTAAAACTCATGGAAAGACACAGTGGAAAAGCAGTTTTCTGAAAAAAAATCAAAGGAGAGCTTTTTAAAATGGCAGTTAGCATATCTGTACAACAGTGAGTGCAATGGAGGTCTGCAACCCTGTGGGTAGCACAGCCTGTACTTGGGAGCAGGTGTAAGCACAGCACATCCCATTGCAGCTGCATGGTCAAGCACAAAGCACTCCTCAAACTGCAGCTGCTCTCCTCTCTCCTTTCAGAACCTACATGCCCCAGGGAGCACAGTGATGTCAGAGATTTAGATTCCAGAAATCAAGCATCTTTTATGAACTAGAGGAAGCAAGCTTCTGGACATATTGCTCCCTGAGGAAGAATAACAAGTACTCAGAGAGGAAAAAAATATGAAAAGGAGAGTACAACCCCTACCTGGAACTGAAATGCTCCAGTGTCCTTATGGTACTGCTCCAAACAATGGAGGAAGGAAAAAGTAATGCAGGCAAGGGGTGGACTCACAATGTCATTCATTCATTCATATTTTCCAACACCCCAATTCAGTAAATGAAAATATAAATTATAGTTTCTGTGCTATACTTCGCTCCAAAGCTGATAAAGATATACTTGCCATTTGATATTGCAGATTGTGGATGTCTGTGCTTTTCCTGCAGTTTTTACCTGTATACATGCAGCAGTATAACTGAACTCAATATAAAGTGACAGAAGATTCAAATCACAGACAAGTCAACTCACTTCCAAAGACTGTAAAATCTAATACAACCACAGCTTCCTAAATAAAGCAACCTTTTCTAAAGCGAACCTTAGAATTTACCTTTCAAATTATTCCTTGCAAATTTCTAACTCCCGTTAATCAGGTTTATAAAAAAAAGTAAATAAATTAGAAAAGGTATGATATACTAGTTCAGTGTGCTTTATGAGATCCCAGCTTGAGAATGCAGTAGCAACTTATTGGTCACTACAAATAAAATATGCAGCAAGGGTGATAGCACACACGTTTTCTCTAGTTCTTCATCTCCCCTCTCATACCAGGTCCATATTTTTTGTCCAAATGTGTTCCAGCCTTATCAACCTCTAAGTAATGGTCATCTGGTGTATCTGTCCCTTGCACATAGAAGGTATCAGCATGCAACTTTGCAAACACAGTGGACACAGCAGGACACAGAGATATACCCAGCACCTGACAGATGGACATCAGTGCCGTTTTGGAAGCAGTGTCATTTTACATTTACAAAAACAGATTTTGAAAAGTATGCTCCATTACTATCTCTAAAGCCCCAGGTCTCCTGCATGACTGAGGGCGGATGGTGAGCACCCTCCCCAAAGCCCGCAGTACTCTCCTGCACCCTGCAGCTGCCACCAGGGTACAAGTCTCCTCACAACACACTGCTGCTGCTTTGCACATTTGTAAACATGATTTTGTTCTTGTAATTTTCTAAGAATAGTGATATCAAAGATTGCAGCACCCAGCACAAGCGGTGAACATACTAAAAGTTCCTGCAGGGTCAAAACAGAAATGCTGCGTGAAAAAAAAGCAGCTCTAGCCTCATATTAGATTAGGAATACTACTCCACAGAGCCGGTAGAATTTCTGCCTGTGACAGAAATTACCTATAGATAACCATGCCCAAGAAGCTTTACTTCCTTGCTGGACAGTTTGGTAGCCACCTCCTGTCATCTAATACCACACCCTCACCACTGAGCTGCTGCTCAACAGCAGACAAGGATAACAATGCCACCACAGAGGTGATGCTCATTGCACAGTCCAGATCTCTCAGGTTTCTTCAGCCCAGCAGGACTTCAGTAGCTCCTGAAAGACCCTGACACAACCCAACCCATTCAAAGAGATTTATGGAATGCAGCAAGATGCCAAGAGTTCAACCAACCCCACCTGGGCTTTTGACACCCAAGGAGTTAGAGACGTGCACATGCCTGCAGACATCACAGAGATGTGGTGGGATGTGTCCCACAACTGGAGCATTATAATGGAAGGATACAGGATCTTCAGGAAGGACAGACAGTGGAGAAGATGTGTTGCCACTCTCTGTGTCACTGACCAGATGAAGCATATGGAACTCTGCCTGAGAAGCAGACGGTAGCTAATGGGTTAGAATTAAGAGGAGAGCAGGAATAATTCACCTTACAGTGGGGGTTCTACTACAGGCCACCTGATGAGGAAGACTGAGCAAATGAAGCCCTCTGTAGACAGACAGGAATCTTGGATGACAATACACCAGGCAAGTGATAGAGGGCTCAGTGAGGAGAGGTGCACTGAGGAACTTCATTCTCATCAACAAGAAGAAAAGCTTGTGGGGATTGTGTATCCTGAATGTAGTCCTGGTTGTAGTGACCATGAGATCCTTAGGGCAATCAGGAAGGTACACAGCAAGCTCACTGCTCTGCACTTCAGGGGAGCAGGCTTTTGCCTCTTCAGAGAACTGCTTATTGGGGTACAGTGGGATAAAGTCCTACAGGAAAGAGATTTCCAAGACAGGTGGTTCATACCTAAGGATCACCCCCTACAATCTCAAGAGCAATGCATCCCAACAAAGAGGAATGGCAAAAAGGCCAGTAGGCCTGCAACAAGGAGCTCCTGGGCAAACTCATACACAAAAGGAAGGTCTACAGAGGATGGGTAACATGGGAGGAATACAAAGACATTGCCATAGCAGCCAGGGATCAAGCATGAAAAGCTAAATCTGGGCAAGGATGTAGAAGGCAACAAGGAGGGCTTATGTAAGTATGTCTGTGATAAAAGCAAGACTGGGGAAAATGTGGGCCCTGAAGGAAACAGGAGACCTTGTTACTTGGAATATGGAAAAGGCTGAGGTACTCAGCCAATTTTCTTTTCCATCTTCCCAAGCAAGTGTTCAAGTGGCATCACCCCTCCAAAGGAAGGGACTGGGAGCATGAAATACTATCCACTGTACAAGAAGATTCGGTTCAAAACCATCTAAGGAATCTGAAGGTGCACAGGGTGATGAGATGCACCTGTGGGCCCTGAGGGAACTGGGAGGTAAAGTTGCTAAGCCACTATCCATCATATTTGAGAAATTGTGATGGAGTTCCCACTGACTGGGAAAAGGGAAACACAATTCCCATTTTTAAAAAGAGAAGAAGAAAGACCCAAGGAACAGAGACCAGTTAATTCCATCTCTGTTCAGCAAGACAATGGAGCAGATCCTCCTGAAAACTATGCTAATGAATACAGAGAACGGAGAGCTGTTTACTGATAGCCAGCATGCCTTCTCTAAGGGCAAATTATGCCTGATTAATTTAGTGACCTTCTACAAGGGGGCTCCCAGAACAAGACAGACACAGAGATGCTGGAAAGGGGTCAGAGGAGCCCACAGAGGGCTGGATGACCTCTCCTATTGAAGAAAGGCCGAGGGAGCTGGGCTTGTTCAGCCTGGAGTGGAGAAGGCTCCAGGGAGATCTCACTGCAGCCTTCCAGTACTTCAGGGGAACTTACAAACAGGAAGGAAATACACTTTTTACATGATCTGATATGACAAGGGAGGATTATTTTAAATTAAAAGAGGGAAGATAGAGGTTAGATGTTAGGAAGAAATTCTTCACTGAGAGAGTGGTAAGGCATTACCCAGAGAAGCTGTGGATGCCCCACTCCTGCAGGCAGTCAAGCCCAGGTTGGATGGGACCCTGACCTGGTAGGTGGCAGCCCTGCCCATGGCTGGGGGTTGGGTTTGTAGGCTTTAAGGTCCATTCCAACCCAAGGCATTCTATGACTCCATGATTATACCACGATCCGTCTCACAAAAGAACCCATAAGAAAACTTTGTAAATTGTACCCATGATGCTTTTTTCAGACAGCGAGTTGCACTGAAGAGTGCAGAGGGCAAAGGCAGCTTGCCACCCTTTAATTAGTGTACTCATAGTAAATCAGTGTATTCGTTTGCTGAGTTTATATCTAGTGCTAGCCTGCCTTAGCCATGTGGATTTAATCTAGATTAGATACAAATTGAGGTAAAATGGAAGTTAATTTCAAATGACAGAGATGGAAACAATACAAAGCCCACCATCCCAGTACCTTTAAGCATCAGTAACACATAGGAAATAAGAATCCTTTTCCTCAAAGAATGTGAAGTGTTAGTAACAACTATTCTTGTGGGACCATCAGTCACTGTTCTCAGCTGTAATGCAATATGTCTACAAAAAGAACGATCCTGCAAGGACAACAATGATGTCAACAAACCTCAAGAATCTAGACTATGAACACCAATCCAGTTCTGCTGAACTCTAACAAGCAAACAGCTTCTCTCAAAACCAAAGCCCTCCCAAGGAGTGCAGTCCAGCTATCTGAGATGTCTTTGGCTAAGTGAAGAATGCCTATTGTTCCTCACTGCTCCCTCACCCAGCTCCTTCAGCTGAAAAAGGGAAAAACAAGAGGCCAATCCTCAAAAATATGATGCTATAGACAACAAGATAGCTTTTCTGTGCCCAAAGTGACAATGTTTCCAGAAATGAAGAATCTTGTTCTCTGGAAGGTCAAATGCATATAAACCAACACAAAAACATGAAAACTGCATCTTAAAACTAGGCCTACCTGTATTTCCTATCCTACCTTTCTCCAGCTATCGCTGTCCCCTTCCAACTTCGCTTACTGATCTCCCTTGACATCTCCTGTGAAGTCCCACAGCAATGAATAATATCCAGCAACTTTCATTCATTGCTGTGCTCCAGTGAACCAACCAAACAACACGTGACACACATGTAACATGCAGCTTCAAAGACTGAAAACAGAGTCCTCAGTTCCATTCGGTGTCTATAAGTGATTTTACAAAAAGAATCATACGGCGTGTTGATGGTTGAATCAAATAATTCAGTTTTCAGATTACAACCTCCTAAACATGAATTTCTGCAACTTTTGGATTCCTGTAGATTTCAAAACAAATTTCCCTTGCTGGGCTGAATAATTACAGGTCTGATTATGGTCTCAGAATTTTAATTCATTAAAGCTTTTTTTTTTTTTTTAAAGGCAACAAACTAGTCATTAAATGTTTAATTAGAGATTACCAGTGTCATTTCTTGTGTGATCATTGTCTGTTCATATTTGCAGTTGTGTCACTTACTAACAAGGGTCCCAATAACACGGTCCAGTGCAGAACTCTTTTTATTTACCTTCCAATGTAAGAAATATATAATGATTATAATAGAATTAAAATGACTCGACACAGTGTATTTTGCCAGAGGACAAATAATAGAATATGTCACTTTTCAAAGCTGGAAAATCGTATGCCTTTCCAACTTTACAGGAAAATAATATATGTTTTATTTTACTGTTGGTGATAAATATGTTGAGAGAGATTTTATGATGCAGTGTCACCAACAGTGTTCTTGTTTATCTGTGGATTATTTTCCAGTGAAGCTTTCATCAAACAGCCTGCTTGAAAATACCATCTCCCACCTCGTCAATGAGAAACTTTCTGCCACGGTTCCCTGAGACTACAACACGCTTTGGTTACATTTTAGATGAAAACGTGATTAAAATCGCGGGGTAACCGAAAACCGAAATTTTTCTATTTGATCCAAGCAGCCTGCCCCGCTAGGTGCAGCTGCATGGATCCCGGCGGATCTCTTACCCAGAGCGGGCAGTCGTGCACCACCAGCCTGACATTGCCGAAGACGCAGGCTTGGTACTCGGTGGTGACGGGGCTCCTGGCGTGCTCGGCGGACGGGCTGCTGTCGATCTCGGAAATCAGAGCGCTCCTCCTGAGATAGCTCCACATCAGACTCGACTGCTGGCTGTCTTCAGAAAGCACGTCTCTCTCATTCCCGAAAGCTACAATATTAACTGACCTGGAACAAAAACAATGAAAGACCAAGGACAGGGGCGAGAAAGAGCGAAAAAAAATCATTAAAATCAAAACCAACACGTCAGTCCTTTCGAATCCTCTTCCTTAGCTCGGCGTTAGCACCCCCGGTAACTAGCAGCGGAGCACGTACATGATCTCGGATCCAACAGCGGGGCGAAGCGGAGAAGAGGAGCGCTGCTGCTGGCGCTACCAGCCTCCAGCCCGCTCGGCCGCCCGCTGCTCCATGCCAGAGATTACGGATGCGACGTCCGGGAATCTCGCAACGTGTCCCCGCTGCGTGCGGATGCCCGGCTCCCTGCTGCCGCTCCAGCCGCCGGGATGCAGCGACGCACGGTGGGAGCAGCTGTTGCAGCGGTTGCAGCAGCAGAACAAGCAGCAGCAGTTGCTGCTGCACCGACCCGCGGCTGGAGCCGAACCCCACACGTACGCCGAGCGCCGGCCGCTCGGTCACGGCCATGCATCCTGACGTCAGCCAGCTGGAGCAGGGCAGACGCAGTGGGGAGAGCGAGCTGACGTTGTGCGGGCCGGTGGAAAGCTGTGCGGCCGCGGCGGGCACCGAGAACAGCATTGGGCTGCAGCGGGGCACTCTCCGGCGCTGACCTCCTGCGTCGGGCCGGAGGGTGTGCGGGACAGAACAGCGCGGAGGACCGGTCGCGCCCTGCTCGTTGGAGCCAATTAACATTGGGCTGGTGGCTTCTTAAATGCACTTGCAGATTTTCCAGCGTTACCGTGCTGTTTACAACACTCTTTTTGGAGCCGAGGGTGCTCCGAATATAATGCCTCCTATTTGTTTCCATGGAAACTACAACGCAGGGTAAAACAGTACAACTTGACAGGGAAAGCTCATTGCTACAAAACTATTTTTCAACATAGTCACCACCATTAGGCAATTCTCGTGAACGAGCTGATTAATACACCCCTCATTTTGCGGTGTGACAGCTGTACATGGCCATCCTGAACGTGGCTTGCCTTTCACACCGTAGGTGCCGCTGCTGGAATGCACTACCCACCCCTTACTGTGCTCCATCCACTGTTTGGTCTCTATCACTATTCAGCAAGCATCAGCAAATATCAGTGGGTGCCACTGTCTCTTCATGAAGCAATTCAGTGACACAACTTCATATGCTTCTTTGTCAGACACCGTTCTGTCAGACTGCCCCTCTACTGCAATCTGTCACACAGCAACAACATGCAATGGGATAATGGTGCAGAGATGAAACCTCTACTGCCATACCACCAACAACCATCTGTGACCTCATGGGCCAGCATCATAAAATATGAGGCACTATTTTTGGAGCAGTCCTCCTAAAATAAATACTAATGCAATCCCACCTGAAAACAAATTCAGCCTGAAATCACATATTTTCTACCCAAAGCTGCTGCACACATTACTGTAAGAAACAAAACACAAACACTTTACAAGATAAATGAACTCCTTCAGTTGGGTGAACACATCCTGCTGTTAATCCCACAGCCAAGGACTCATTCAGAACAGGCCTCATTAGGATTATGAGTACAATAATTAAGAGAACTTTACTTTGCAACAGTGCTCAATCTGAGAGAGTACTATTCCATTGGTGCCAGAAGTGGGAGGTGGTGATGGTCCACTGACAATGCTTTTATTTTGTATTGATGGACTGGACCAAGCACTGGTATCTGACACATACTAATGAAGACAGGCAGTAATTTTTGTATTTTTATTATAAATTCTTCAGGACCTTCTGAAGAACAAATGGGTACAGAAGCAAACAAACAGTATTTACTAACATTTTCATATCCTGCTTCTTACTTTATTCCATTTTTTTCCACTAGTCAAGCTAGCTTTGTTTAGAAAACAAATGACAACTGGGGCTTTGTTTGTCTGTTTCTAGTTTTCTTTTTGTTTTAAAAAAAAGTCTGATTCTTTTTCTTAGGAGCAATAAAGCTTAGACAATGAAAGAAAAAAGTTTTCTTTTTCCCAGATGATTGCCAGACTGTGATGTGTTGTCTTCCACACCGAAATCCTTAATGGTGTCCAAACACTGGATATTTGAAAGTTCACTTCATCAGGGCCAATCCACACTTTCAGTCGTGCTCATTAATATACTATTCAAAGGGCATAAAAAATTCCATAGAATCCTCAAATTTGATCTTCTAGTGGTCTAGATTTTGAAAATGAGGACATCTGATAGAAAACTCTTCTAAACTTGGGAACATAACCTACTGTAGCTAAGTATGCACATGTATGCACACTTACATGTATATATGTATGTGTGGAGACACATGCAGACGTACACACACATACACAATTATAACAGTGGTAAGAAAATGGAAATGGTAAATAAGGCAGATTCATGAGAAGCAACCCAATTAATCAAGACTTCATCCAACATAGTATAATTGTTGCTCTGCATCTAGTTCCAGGGGGTGGAGGGATGCAGAAACAGGGCTGGAGGGATGCAGAAAACATTGTCTTTTCATTCATTCCTCAAATCACACAGAGGCTCACCAGCACTGCCAGTTCTGCACGCAAAACAAATGAAATCAAATGCACAATCTTTCCTGACAAAATTGAAATGGTATTTTCCATTGTAAGGAGATAGATAGCTGCAGCCAATCCAAGGATAAAGACTTTTTCTTTGTAAATGCTGCAATCTTACTTTCATGGATTCAGGTATGACAGACTGCTCCGTATTTTTACGACAGTGAAATGATTTGATGCATTTGGATTCAACCTTGTTAAGACCCTGGCCATACCTGTACAGAACTACAGGGATTGCTGTTACAAGATCAGACAGCCCAGACCTCTTGCATAAACAGAGCATAAACTGACAAAAGGAGTTTTTCCGTTGTTGCAACCATTTACCAAATTGAAGCCAACAAAAGCAGACTGTGTGTGAGAAAGCAAGGAATAAATAGTGTTAAGGACTATTGGTGGAAGTACTACAGAGACGAGTATTATTTCCCATAGGTCTATCTTTAGACTGGGTGCTCTTCAATATCTTTATCAGTGGCATAGACTGTGGGATTTGATGTGCACTCTGCAAGTTTGCTGATGACACCAAGCTGAGTGCTTGACACAGCAGAAGGAAGGGATGACATTTAGAGGGACCTGGACAGACTTGAGAAGTGTGTGGACCAAATGAGGATCAAAAGGATGAGTGCAAAGGTATTACACTTGGGTCAGGGCAATCCCAGGTATGACTACAGATTGAGAGAAGTAATTGAGAACAACCCTGCAGAGACAAACTTAGGGGTCCTGATGGATGGAAAACTCAGTGTGAGGCAGAATTGTGTGCTTGTAGCCCAGGAGACGCTATATCCTGCACTGCATCAGAAAAAGTGTGATAGCAGGGAGAGGGAGGGGGTTATTTCCCTCTGCTCTGCCCTGTAATACTGGACCCAAGCTTGGCGCTTCCAGCGCAAGGAGGATTTGGAGCTTTTGGAGCAGGTCCAGAACAGGCCATCAAGATGATCAGAGGGCTGGAGCACCTCTTCTGTGAAGAAAGGCTGAGGGAGCTGGGCTTGTTCTGTCTGGAGAAGAGAAGGTTCTGGGAGACTGTGGCCTTCCAGCACTTTAAGGGAGCTTATGACTTTCTAAATGGTCTGATAGTGATAGGACAAACAGAAACAGTTTTAAACTATAAGAAGACAGAGTGAGGTTAGATGTTAAGAACAAATTCTTTGTTCAAAGGGTGGTGAGGCATTGCCCAGAGAAGCTGTGGCGCCCCATCTCTGGAGGCACTCAAGACCAGGTTGGATGGGGCCCTCAGCTGGGAGGGTGGGCAGCCTTGTCTATTGCAGGGTGATGGGACTGCATGGGCTTTAAGATCTCTTCCAAACGATGCCATCTTATGGATCTGTGATTCTATGACTACGAACATTTTTCAGCAAAACCACACCAGAAAAAAATTCTGGCAAGCCGATCTGACTTGGCAGTGCCCAAACACTTGCACAGCAGAGCTGATTTCAGAGGTGACAAAACCACTGTCCCAAACCTCAGAAAACTGCATCAAATCCATTAGCACAAATATGGCAAAACTGTGGACCAGTAAAAGCTCTTAATTTTTTTTTTTTTAATTAATAATCAATTTAATAAATTAAATAAATAAGGTAAAAAAATTTTGCTTTTTCAAAGGTGATCATTACCTCCACATTTGCTACTTTTACAGTCATGTAAACCTCTATCATAACCCACTCAGCTTTCCCCTCTCCAAACTACAGGTCAAGTGAAGGCAGCTGCTACATCCTTCTTGTCACTCAATCTCATGGTTATCTACATCAGAGATCTTCCACTTCCCAGTTCTGTGAGGTACTTCTGTTTCTGAGCACTTGGCATCTGACCACCTGATAAGAACTTCAGTATCATCTGCAGACTTGAAGATTTCACTGTTGACTTCCTTCCACAAGTCGCAAGTGAGGATATCAAGAGAAATTGGAGGCTTATGTATCGGATCAGGGAATCCCCGTCCTTGGAAGCATTCAAGGCTTCTATATAAGACACATCCTTGAACAATTTATTGCAACCAGACCTGCTCAGAGTAGGTCTGATTAAGGTTAGATGACCTCCAGAAGGTCACTTCCGACCTAAACTATTCTCTGACTCTGCATATCTCCTTCCGAGGGCTGAGCACTAAGCCCTGTCCTTCACTTCCTCTTTTTACAACAGCTTTCAATCAAAACCAGATCTCTTGATCTATCTCGTGGCAACTTATTTTCTTTACAAAGTTTAATGAGCTTTACAAAAAGCTTCTCAAAGGCTTTCTGAAAATGCAGGAGGATTATTGTACTCACACAACCCCCTTTATCCACATACTCACTACCCTTCTTCCAAACTCCACTGATAGATGCCCCTTCCAAGGACACCCAGAGAGGCACAGGACTGCCCTGTCACAAGATGTTGCTGTAGCTGAGGCAGGGTGGAGGTGTCATACCCTGGCACATTTTGGAAGTTCTGGGCTATTATAATTCACCTTATGATCCTTCGGAAAAGCACTTAGGTCTGAGTGGCCCAGTGTGTGAATTCCACAGGGGAATGTGCTTCAAAATTGCTTAAAGTGCTCTTTGCTTACCCACAGTTTTGTTCATCAGTGTGTAAAGTTTTTAGGTTTTGTTGCTAAGAAGACCTTACAGTGGTCTTTTAGATAATATTCATCACATTGGGTAAATGAAGATGATCTGATAAATACCTGTTAAGCACGTGAGATAATGTGCATTTTAAGATGAGAAAATTAAGGAAAAAAGATAATGCCTATCTATATAAATATCCACAGATAAATATGTGTGCAGCAACATTGTTAATGCACATAATGGTGTCAAAATTCATAAAGAGTCATAAGCAAAATCTCTTCAGCAGTAGGCTTTCCCGTTAAAGTTAACTTCCAATTCTTACTATACAACAGCACTTCCTCAAAATTAAAAAAACACAACACACTGTTAATTAGATGACATCTTTAAACTAGTCATCGTATGGTCATTCCATGCTTAAAAATTTTGCTTTGGTTTCTCCAGATAACAAGACTGGAGCAAATGCTTGGAAAGTATCTGTCTGCTGAGGAACTTTGTTGGATGATGAACTGTACGTGTGATGTGAGAATTGGCACCTCATAAAAGAGCATAAATGAAAACGTCCTTACAGTTGCAATCACCTTGATGAGCAGAAGCCAGTCAATCCTGTCTCCATAGGAGCATAAATTTCTCTCTGTACTGAATGGTTTATTTTTTAGAAAACTAATAGGAATGCAGTATCTTCAGGGCCTTTTCTTTTATCAGCTGATATAGTCAAAGTTTATTGCTAAAGGCTGACATTTGTACAGACATGGATCTTGTTACTCTCTGAGCTTTACTTCAGATGGAAATGAAACTTGCAATTGCTCTCTCTGAGAAGTAGTGAAGAGCGAATTCCCAGCATCGTGTCAGACTTTTTACTTTCACAATACTTTCTTGGAATACTTCTTCTTGGAATAGTGTTTTTTTTTATTCTTATTATTTGAAGTACATAACTAACTGAATACTTTGCCTTTGACTGAATCCATAAATTAGCATTGCAATGTTATGATTTACTTTCTGTAATTAGGAGCAAATAAAACTACAGATTACCTTGTATTTATTGTTAGTCTAGAGATTGCATAGATAAAAAGTGCCTGATTAGAAGCTGATGTTTTGTGATAATTAGTTTCAGTGTCCATTGTTTTATTAATTATATTGCTGTTGCAAGAAAGACAAAAGACAAATGCCAGACTGATCAGCATGAAAGAAACAATCAAAATAGACTAGCTTTAAAGTCCAAAAGTTCTCATAATGAATGAAAAAAATATTTACAGAAAAGAGAAATAAGAGGAGTTTTTATATATTATAATAATATGCTGCTCATTATAGTGCAGAAAAAATAAAACAGCTAATGGAAAGTTTGAAAAAGGAACAGTTAAGTGATAGCAAAAGATGGTTGATCTAAATGAAAAGAGCACACAAGTTGTATATCAAGACTGTTTTCCACTTGATGTCTTCTAAGAGATGCCTAATATTGGAATTAATGATTTGTTTAAACTTGTTTATTATTTACTATCTCTATTTTTTAATGAATTGCATATGTGGTACTTTTCTGATGTAAGTATAAACAGTATAAATTTCCATTTGCTCTTTTATAAATACCACAGTAAAACAACGTTCTGTTAGTTGGAAATGCTGTTATTTTTTCAGAATTTCATAAATTGGTTTTCCTCCTTTCTTAATATTAACTTTTCTGTACTGAATACCTCCAAAAGCAAAAAAAAAACCGAACAAACCAAAAACCAAAAAACCAAAAAAGCCCCAACAACAAACAAAACCAACCAACCAACCAACCAAACAAACAAAAACACATAACAAAAAAAAACAAGGTACTATTTTAAAAAATCATATTCGTAGCCCATTAACTGAAAACTGTGTTCTGGACCTCTCCCAGACATCAGTTTCCAAGGGGTAAGTCTCACCTTTCCACTTACAATTGTAGATGACAACTCCATCTACATCAATTAAACTGCACCAAAGGATCCAATATTCCCATATTGGCAGTGGATAAGGTTCCAAATAAAAATGTTCTAATATCTTATAATCTAAGGGTGGACAGTAAATACTACTTAAAAGTAGCATTTGTGGTACATATTTAACATTTTTTTTCTCCTTCTCCAAAGAAGTTTACCAAAAAAAAAAAAAAAAAAAAAAAAAGAAGAAGAAGAAGATTCAAGCTCTTTCTACAGGAAAAGGTTTGGTGGTTCTTGCTGATGATTTTTGTTTTGTTGATGATTGTTATCTTAGAATCATCAGTAAGCTCCAACCGCTTTTCTTCACTGAAGAGACTTAAATTACATCGTGATTTTCAATTGCGTATTTGGCAGCAACTTAAGTTGCAGTGTTGACTGTAGATTATTATCTACAGAAATCTTGCCAGCGTTGCCTAACAATGCTTTTCCATATAACAAAAGTAGGAAAATAAAGGATACAATGATTGAAAAGGACTGAGTAGGGCACAGTGTTTGGGAGGAAGGTGAAAGTGTAAAACAAGTAGTAAAGAACGAAGTCAATCGTTTTCTTCTTAATAGTAATACTAGGTTTCTATAAGATTCTATGTCCATAGTCTTTTCTTTGTATCCTACAGTCATCAGTTTTTTCAACAACTCTTTTACAAAATAGTTTTGTTCTTTCCCTTTTGTTTACTGCTGTCAGAAGTGCATTCTGCTGGGATGGAATATTCTGGTCTTCCCTCTTTGAAAGACAGTGCTCTGTAAAAACTGCTTGCAATGATGTGTGCAGCTGCTACGTAAAAAGCTCTAAGTGAATTCAAAATGATATACAACATCATGTCACAACAAAACAGAACTATCACTGAAGTCCAGAAGTGAAAACATGAAAAATTAAAAGAAAACATATGAATATAACTTCTAAAAAGTCTTCACCCTTTAATGTATTTTGTTTCCTCCTCTCCTTATTAGTGAGAACTTTATAGTAATCTAAAATGGAACTGTCAGCAGTGAGTTAGAGAATATTATATATTTCTAGAGATTCCTAGATGTGAACTAATTGATTTACTTCTAACCTTGTATTTCTATATTCACAGTTTAATACATATTTCTGTTACAAAACCTGCTGTTTCAAAATCCAGTCCTTAAATGAATTTAATTCCTGAAGAAGACTGCAAGAATCAGTCAGTGAGAGCGACAAATCTATAATAATCTCAACAAATGTATAATAATATCAACATAACTCGTGAACTCTCAAAAAAAAATTAGTAGTTAAAGCCTGTTACAGACTTTACAGACTTTACACAGAAAGAGAAGAAGTTTATAGATAATTCTATGGTTCTTCCAACCTCAGTGTTGCAGTATGGAGCACAAATCATGATTAACTATTGAATAAATATTTAACAGTTTAAACTTCTCTTCTGTAATAAGTTGCAGAATTTCTAATGTAAACAAAGATGAACTGTTTACACATGACTACTTAAGACATTTGCTAATGATGAGAAATTGGTTTTATGACCATCTCTCATCACAATGATGAGAAACCATTCTGTAGTTCTAATGTTTTGAACTCTGTTGATAAAACTCTGCAACTAGTGGGTGGCTGCCCTGCCCACAGCAATGGGGTTGGAACTGGATGTTTTTTAAGGCCCATTCTAAAACAACCCATTTTATGGTTCTATGATTCTACAATCCATCTCAAATTGTGATGTATAGTTGTGTGGTACGGAAAACAGATCCTTTACCTGAATTTGCATTGCACTGTCCAACCTGGCCAGTGTAGACATGATAAATCTTTTTGAAGCACATAATCCAGATAACTTTGGAAAAATTTATAGTGCTCTTTTTTTTTTTTTTTTTTTTTTTTTTTTGGCCTCCAGCTAGATAATACTTTTTGCAACGGCAAGAATGATATCTGTTACTAGCTTCACCAAAACCATGAGTTTCACTCATAATCTGTTATTTTTACTATTGTAGGTAGTTTAAAACTCCAAGTTTGGAGTTTCCCTGTTGGCTGCCTTATGGTCTGTGGAAGTTTTGAAGCAGTGTTTTCTGAAATATAGATTTTGCAAAAAAAGCATGGGAATTAGCACTCTTATTCCCTAGCAAATATTACTGCTATGGGTATATGTGCATAGAATGTACACATTAACATTAGGAACTAGCATTCATAAATCCGAAGAATACCATCTATATTGATTTTTAATCATTATCAGGCAAGGAGGACTTCAAAGGCTAATGTAGAAATGCTGCTGTTCAATTTGCCAAGCTTTTGATTCTTTGCCTCTGACTCATTTCTGTTTTCACATGCACTCTGTTGAAAAGATTTAATTTTAGTTATCCATATTAGAAATTCTTCGGACAAGCCTGCAGAATCAGGACTCATTTCCAATAGTTTGAGATACATAACCTATAAATAACACAGCTATTGTATGGATCTCTCTTAACGGTCTCTTTTTACAATGCTGCATGAGACTCAGTTTTAATGTTACTTCTGCTTGCATACAATGTGAGAAGGTGCTGTCAGAGAGAAGAAAGAGCAACGTAGGACCAAAAAAAGCCAACAACTAAATGAAGTACAGTAAAGGATACCAAGGTAATTTTAAAACTGCCCACTTAAAAGTTTAAAAGAACTGGCATGAGGTATTGATAGAGAATTTAAATCAAGTTCATAAAGACATTTTGTCTTAGGATATTAATGGTGGGGTGGTACAGGAGCACACTAACTAATGTTTACTTTTATAACTTTAAAACATTAGCTGTAAGTGTCAAAATAAATAACCAGATTACCACAGTTATTTTTGTAATTGCAACTGGCAGAAGTTTCATTTCTTGTCCTCCTTTCTGCGATAAGCTGCCCATAATGTGAAACTAACTGAAGGAGATATTCACAGGCTATTGAACAACCACAGTTCTTTAGTAGCCTTACTGATAAGTGCTGTTCTAAAATAAAGTAATACTAAAATAGTGATCTACTTTGAAAAAATCTGCTCTTTTACAAAGTGATACTTAATCAGCTCTAGAGAAATATGGTGCAAAGTGTCTTACTTCGATCTCCTAGCCCAATGACTACATGGAAGAAAAATAAAAGATATTTATCTTTTTGAATGTTTGGCTAGAAAAATATTTGTAAACCTCATATGAAGGGGAAGAAAAGAATTTCACATTAGGAAAATGCCACGGGAGGGTACTACAGAAATGAATGTTCCCATACACAACCTTGACTCTCAGAACTGGGTATCTAAATTATGCACCTACATGAACAACACAATTCTGAAACTGAACATCCATCCTGTTGATGTCAGTGGAAAAGTCTTGCTCCTTCAATTAAAGGATTTAAGATTACAAACATCAGTTTACCCTGTAAACAGGTAATGAGGATGTCCAAAATTACTAAGGAATTTTATAAATGTTGTGTACTGCGAGGAAATACTAGAAAGTAAAAATACAATTTCAAGTTTCAGCGTTCACTTCTAACTAGTTTCAAAATCCCTGAATGACTCTTCATTGTAATTGGTGAAATTCAAATTTCAATACCTCCAAACTGGTTCTGCATTCTTCATTTCTTAGGTAATGGATTTGATTGCCATTTCTTTGCATTGGAACAACTTGCAGCATCCAAAAGTGAACATGTGCCTAGCCTATTTTTTTGATAACGGAAAATAAAGCATAATATTATTTCAAATAGTAAGATGTTATGAAGTCCTACAGCTGATCTAGATGGGATTGGCCAGTAGTATCAGAAACCATGTGAAGTGCCCAGTTACAATGGAATGCCGTTAGTTAGAACTATGGAAATTTTTTAGATGGCTCAAAGATACCTTAAATGATATGTTTGGTGTTTTAAGAAAAATACATATTATGTGATAACATCAATGAAAGCAAAAGTTTACTTCTAAATTATTTTCTGATTATTAAATATAGTGGCAAAATGAGCATTAAAATGATGAACATTATTACTGGGAAATGAAAATGAAGAAGTTAATTATAAACAAGAGAAACCAGTAGAGTGATGTTAAAATACTGCATTTTAAATGGAGTCTCTGCTTTTATTTCTAATTTATTCATTTCCAACGGTCCTTTATGCTTTCTCTTTTCTAGTTCCCTTACTCTGTTCTAGTACAAACATCTAATGTACGTTTGTGTGTTCCTTTTCAATGTTTTTACAATTAGAAACATGATTACTTGAGCACAATAAAGACATTTTACTGACTGACTCCAAGTGCTTCAGAGGCTGTGCATTTTGTCGTCTGTAACTACCTGCTATTTGTTTATCAGACATCTTGATGGTCTGTCAGGTTTTCAGCCCAATGACAATAGTTCTGGCATTCAGAGCAGGTAGTCTCTCCACCAAAAAAAGCCATGAACTAAGAATTAAAAAGATTTTTGTCTCCAATGTTTAAAGTTTTACTTAGAGCTTGAATGTGTTAAGTCTATTGCAGATGTGAATAGTTTCTCATTACTTTCAAAGACTTCCATTCTTGCTAGCATTCTTAAAAAAATTAGACAAGTAGTTCAAACAGAAGGACAATAGCTAACCTCACATTTTGTATTTTCTTGACTTAACATGTAATGATTTATCTTCATACAAAATGATTATCTGAACAAAAGTGTCGATTCACATAAAAGAGCTTTCTGTTCTTATGCACTCAGAAAAAAACAGGCTCATGTATGGGACAGGACCTAAAGTTAACATACACTGTTTATGTTAATTTTTGCCCCATTCTCAAGAAATAATGTGACCATTGTCATTTAATCTTGCTAGAAAATCGTGACAAGCTTTTAAGTTCAAACTTGGATATTGCTCTATTACTGTTTGAGACATACACCGTGCAGTTAAGGTAAAATAAAGCGTAACTGTCAGAGAATATTTAACACACAAGAATCAAAAAATGAGACATTGGGCCTTAAATCCTGTAGAACAGCCTATGCGCCAGAGTCCTCATTTACCTAATAAACTCACCTCCTGAATCAGTGAGCACTAACTAGGGAGCAGTACATGATTCTTAAATCTTGCTATAAGGACTTTCTGTAAAAATGTTAGTTCTTTTTCACTACAGAAGTTTGGCCCCTAGCTTCAAAGACTGCCATGATTTCACATGTGATAAAAAGTTGTTACAAGACACTCTGCTCCATAGTGCTAGCAGAAAATGAACTGTGTGTGTGAATATAGTTGGACACTTTCACAGCTGTGATTGTTCTTCACAGCCAAGTGAAAGCGCTATACAAAAAAAAGAAGTCATGACCTCATAAAAAGACCCTTCTTTTAAGCTGCTATATCACTCCTAAATTTTAAGGGTTAGGTTTATGTATCTGAACCCAGATTCTCAAACTCTTAGAAGGATGAGTATCCGAAAGAAGAGATGATCTTGCAATTATCTATCTATCCTTCAGTCTGGGTTAGAGCATACCAGCTAAAGCTTCATTTACAGAAGAAGTGTTTATAATAGGCATATATATGAAGAAACATGTATCTTAGCTCCTCATAACCCGATAAAAAGAAACCCATCTCCTCTGACCACAGAGTGTGTCAGATACCAGCAAGTGCTCTGCAAAGACTTCATCTCAGCTGAGTAAGCAACATGACACATCTCCAGGGGGATGCATCTGCAGTTAAAGTTGGGAAGTGTGTATTCCAAAATACCATTGGTTTTAAAAAGATCTTGCAAAGGGTGAATATTGCTTGTTTTGGAAACTCAGTTCCTCCTCTTTGAAATACACCACCTAAATTTTGTTGGTTGTCTGGCACATTGCCCTCTATTGTTTCATATTCTTGTCTGAAAGGAAACTTGGAGATAGACGGTGTGTGAAAGTCCTTGATAGTGACTTAGTGGTATTCATCCTTTTCTAACAACTATGTCATTCCTTAGGTAAAGAGAAGATGGTGTTTTACATGAAACAGTAGGTATTGGTCGAGGATAACAGACTGAAGATGTACTCTTCACCTGGAAAAATCTGACAAAAAAAGCAGGCTAAGATTCTCACTCTTAGTCTTCCCATATGCAGCACTGTGATGAGGGAAATCAGAGGTACCAGTGAGAGTTTTATACTCCTTGATAATCTATATGGTGACAAATTACAAGCAGGTGTAGAAGCAGCACAATTATACAGTGCTGCAATCTTGCCGTACAGGTGTTGTAAAATATGCCATAAGGAATAGCCATAAAATATCAGTACAAATTTCTACTTTTGTTTTCCAGTGTTAGCAGTTCTCTCCACCAACACTCAGCAGGAATCATCTGTCTGCAAAGTTCTTGTTGATTTATGGATTCACTGGTAGTCAGTGATGAGCCAATGAAGGCACGTGCTGTTCCTACAGGGTGCTGACTACTAATCTCTGGGGTGAACTCCAAACAGCCAGGTGCAGGACACATCCAGCAGACTTCTTGCAGCCAACTTTGTACATGTAAGAAGTGGCTAAAAATGTCACTGCTTAAGTAATGGAAAAGCTAATAATTACAGTGAAAGGTCATAAACTGCTGCCCTTTGGAAAGGACAGCAACTCTGTGTTGTTCCCCTTATCTAAAATCTCAGGGAAGGGATTTAAAACAGTCCTGGTTTTGTCTGTATCCAACTTAAAAATAAAATAAAAATAAAATAAAATAAAGTAATAAAAATAAAAATAAAAATTATTTTGTTCTGCTTGAGAGAACTTTTGATTTGTTTTTTGTTTTTTTTTGTTTCCATTTTGTAATGAGGAGACTGGGTGATGCTGCATGAGTGAATGTCAAAAACTTCATTTTATATTATTTTGTCTCATATTCATTACTTACACTTTGTTGTTTTTTTTTTAGGGAAATATTTACTCATCTAGAACACAATTAAGAAATATTTAAGATGTCAGTTTCTGCTTCTATTATAAGTGGATAACACTATTCCCCAAGAAATCGCCAGGAAACATTTGAAAAACGTGGAATTGTTATTGCAGAGCATACATTTAAAAGCTTAACAGCTTTGGACAGGTTCTCCTGTATGCTTCTGGCACTCAAAGATGGGCTGGTGCTCTGAGCGCCAGCACACTTATGCAGGGTAACAGCATGTGTTCAATTTATGCTGTTAGTGCACAATCAGCACAGATAAGGGAGATTTTAATTCAGAAGAAGCATGAGACAAGCAAGAGCACAGAAAACAGTAATTAATGAGATATGTGTAGTCACAGTGACAACAAAAGTAGAAGTGAAAATACGAAAGACTCAAACCATGGCCTCCCTGTTAGTCTATAAGGATTTCCAGTTTATTTGATATTCTGAAATAGTGAGAGTAATTTGAAAAGTTAAAATGGGTCCTCTGTCTTATTTTGACAGATAGGAGAGGAGAGGCTGGGGAGAGGAGTGGGAAATACTGATGAAAACTCAATAGCTCTGCAGTGTAGAAATTCCTCTGCAGCTCTTTCTGTCCTCTATCTATGACCTTCTAGTCACCAGTGCCTGTGTGACAATGGTAACTGTCACCATTGTACCTGCTGTGCCATGCCCATGGCACCACCAAGGCACATGCCAGCAGCTGATGCCTAAGAGTACAGCCAGCCTGGACTGATTTTGGTTACATATCTTTGGCCAGTTTTCTCTGAGGAAAACCAGTCCTAAGGAACCTGGCCAATTGCCCAGCAGCTGTCACGTAAACTTCTGAAGAAGATATTTACTTTCACACCACATCAAGTATTCCACCCCAATCATATCTCTCCATATTTTAATTTTCCATTATTTTTCCTTGGTTTTCCAATAAAATGTAAAGAGAAGTAATCCGTTATACAACTTAGTGGAAACTCACAATAACTAAAAATGCAACAAAGTGGGTAAACAGTGTCTACTGTGTTGGCTTTGAGTTCGACTACAAGCAGTTGAATGGAACAGCTATTTAACACAGGCCTGCACATAAAGGTATAACCAAAAAGTGACATGCATCATCAAAATTACACAATCAGAATTTCTTAGTAGAGCCATCACTATTTAAAATATTTTCTTGTGAGATAGTGTCTTTGTGTGACAGGACTTCACTTTTTGTGGCTGCAGGATTTACAAGTCAGCAAGCTCAAATTTGGTGGATAAAAAACGGTTTGGACACACAGGACATACAGAACCTTGCAATAGCATCCTTGTTCACAAAAGCAAAACAAAACAAAACAAAAAGCCAACAAATAATAGTTATCTAGTTTTCAAGCAGACCATCTGAAAATATTAAAAATTGTCCCACCCCAGGCAAACTAGAATCCAAAGAACCAGAGTTTATGTATGTTCTGCAAAGTTACCAGATCTTCAATTAAAACCTTTCATTATTCTCTTCTGCTCATTTTGTGGCTCTATAAGGCTTCTTATGGATATCAGTATTAACGGTTCAGTTTAACTTGATTTCTATGTCTGTATGAGGTAGGGTGAAGACAAGTATCAAAGCTGACTTAATTGCATTGTGGAAGTCCTGCCCAGGTGGCAGCAAGAAAAGGCCAAATCTCTAAAAGACCACATTCCCCAGATGGGCATTGTTTAGAAATTATAAAGTAAAAGAAAAAGGAAAAAAAAAATAAAATCTGATGGAGTGTAGGGAAACTGGAGTGCGGTGTTCCAAGCTATTTGACAGTGTATTGTCAGCTGATCAGAAATAAGGGCACTGTATGGGGCACTTTGTGACCCGTCCCTGTGACACCCAGGTATAGCTGGCACTGACACTGCAGCCTCTCAGTGTCCGGCAGGACAGCGAGGTGACAACGCAGGAGCGTGCAGGTCTGGCGAGGAGCCCCCGAGAGCAGCCCACGTCATTTCCCTCTACCCTTGGCAGCCCCATGGCTGCCCCCTCCCCACCCTCGGTCCTCATCCCACAGGATGGAGAGGAAACCTCCTAGACACCCCAAGGTGGCCTGAGCAGAGAGTGAGGCTCCCCAGAATAGGAGAGCTCCACTGGAGCCCTACCAGGTGACCGAGGTGCAGCCACTGCGTGCTGGTGAGTGAGGGTCCTAAGTGGGGTGGGCAGGGCTGGGGCAGCGAGCGCCCCCTGCTCGACACCAGGGCCCCTTGTCCTGACAGGCACTGTGCCTGACAAGGCAGACTGCGCCAGGGGAGCGGGACAAGGGCTGGAGAGAGCAGAGCTCCTTCCTCTGCTTGTGCCTGCCTTTGGCCCCTCTACAGCGCTGCTCACTCTCTTCCTTGGTTTGATGCTGACTGGCTGCCTGTGTATGAAGTGGAAAAGGAGACTGTTAGCAAGGAAAAGGTACTAGCAGCCGTCTCCGTCTTGGCTGTGCCTGCATCTGCAGATGGTCTCTCTGGCTCTGCCTTCAGGCTGCAGGAATGCTGCTGGCTGGGCAGAGCTGCTGCTGCTCTGCAGGCCTCCCACACTGCTCCACACCCTGCAACACTCCATCCCCCTGGCCATAGCTCTCCCCACTCACACTCCTTGGTCTCTTGTGTGCCTGCCAGGATCTGGTGCAGAAGATGGAGTTCCTGAACTGTATTTGCTCACTGTGCAGCTCTGCTGGAAAGAAGGACTTGACAGAGGGCCTGGATGTCTTCTGCTTCCTAAACAATCTGCCACAGAACATCAAGGTGAGGGGATATGGCACCCGGGTACCTGCACTCCTGAGGAGGACAGGGTATGGGAAGAGGGAGGCAGGGAAATTGTGCACAGACACCAATGTGCCCTGATGGGACTCCAGGCATTGCTGATACCTCAGCAGTGGAGGTGGACAACAGCATCTGTGTGCCAGTGTTGGTCAAGGAGCACTGAGGCTACTCAGACCCTACCAGAGTTTGCTGGTACTGGGTGCTAGTGGCTATCAGGTGCCATCCTGGTTGCGCTTTGCAGGTTATACTGAAAGAGGAGCCCAGGGAGCAGCTGAACATAGCACTGACATACCACTGCATGAATGCTATTGCTGCCTTGAGGTACCTGTCCAGCCCCTGGTTTTGCCAGCACATCCCCAGGGCACAATCTTGGTGGCCCTGATGCAGCTCCCCACGGGGTCTTGGTCTTGCCCCAAAGCTGGTGGCATCAGGACTATTCTCTGACCAAGGCCAGACTTGTGGAGGAGGAGGTACCTCCTGACAGGGCTCCCCATCCATCCCAGGGAGCCCTGCCCGGGGGAGGACCAGTTCCACCCCTGCCTCAGCACTGAGGCACTGCTCCTAACATCAAGGTCTCTCTATTTGCAGTGAAGTGAGCGCAATTTCAGAGGATGAAATACTACATCTCTTAAATGTGTCCTGCAATGTCATCTTCTACCTTCCCCCAACGAGAGTTGTGAAGATTTGCCTCTACAACCAGGTATGTACCAGGTGCAACTACTGAACCTCAGGCCTCTGGGCTGCTCCCTGGATTCTTGGTGTCCAGAGTTTAAGAAAGATCCTTGCTGCGCAGGCTCTCAGCCTTGCTGCCCCTCACCCTTTCCCTTTCATGCCCTGGGCCTGGCAACACCCTGTGCTTGCAGCCTGGTCTGCGCACAGCAGCTTTACAGACCCAGGTCTCCCTGTGTGTGGATGTGTGGGTGTCCTTCCTTGGCAGCCAGAGGAGTTCACAGCAGTCTCCTGGTGGTGAGAGCAACCTCTGAAAGACTTTTACAACCCACTGTACTCTTTACAGACCCTGAATGTTATGGACAACATGCTGCAGATCATGCTAGACAGCCATCCCACCACCACTGTCAATAATCAGCTGCAGAGTATCTTTAAGGTGTGTCTATTGTGAAGGGACCCCAGAGGTCCCTTTAGTAGAATTTGAGCCCTCTCCTTGGAAACGGCACTGGCAGCAGCTGGAGCTGGCAAGGGACCCCAGCAGCAATAGCCCCATGATCGACTTGGCTTGAGCTCAGGGGAAGCCTTCATGGATGCTGTGGTTCCAGCCAGGAACTCGGCAGACTTGCTTCTGCTGGAGTGGGCATCAGCAGCTCCCAGGCTGACCAGCAGCTCCTCTCCTCACAGTTGCTGCTGTCCTTCACCTACTCCGGGATCAAAATTGTGCGTGAGAGAGCCATGGAGCAGATCTGGAAGCTTTGTGGTTTCATGGCCAGCACTTGCAGGCAGCAGGTAAGAAGACATGAACGTTCCAGCCTGCTCCCTCTTCTTCTTTTTGCATCCCAGAGCTGACTCTACGGCTCAGGGGTACCTGAGAGACAAGCTTGGGCACGGGTGGGAGCCCTCAGCATGTTTCTGCCCTGAAGCAAGTGTCTTCTTTTGCCCTTTTCCTCTGGTCTTCCCCCTCCAGACTGTGTTCTCACACTCAGTTTGACTTGTCTTCCCTCCCTTTTTTCCTTCCTACCACAGCTGCTTAGCAAATTCCTCAATGCTCCTCAGACCACAGGCATCATCCTCAGGACCCTTGTAAAGACCACAGCTGACTGCAGCTTTGAGGACAAGGAGTATGCAAGGATTATACTGGATTTGGTTTTGAAAGACCCTGGCACCTGGCTAATAGAAGTAAGCACTCAGATGCTCTTGGGCATCTGTAGCCATTTTAAGCCAGCACAGAGCACTGGGAAGAGCAGTAATCTCAGAGGCAGCGGGGCATGGCTGCAGGACGGTGGCAGCAGTATTTTCCTTCTGTCCTCCCAACAGGTGCCAGAGATTCTGGCGTTCATCCGCAGAAAGCTGAAAAGCAGCAGCGAGCTGATGCTCGGGTGATCTTCCTGTCAGTGGCTGACGTGCTGGCATGCCAGTTTCCCACAGAAGTGTTAACAAGCATGTTTACCTATCTACCACGCAGTGACAGGTATCAGCCCTGACAGCCCCTTATGTTTGTTCCACAAGAAGGGCTCAGAGACGCTCCTGATGCCAGAGCCAAGGAAAGCTGCAGGACACCCCCGAGGAGCAGGCCCTCCATGCCACTGTGCTTTCCAGTGCCGGTGGGCTGCTCAGGGCTGCAGCAGCTCATGCCCATCAGGGCACACCCGTCAGGCTCCTGCCCTGCTCCTCGGGGAAGGCCACCTCAGCACCTCCTGCTTGCCCAGGCCGGGCCCCAGGCCTCCCCAAGCACACGGGGTGGCAGGGCCAGGGCTGCAGCACAGTCTGGGGCCTGCCGGGCCTGCCTGAGCCACAGCACGATGGCTGAGACAGCCCTGCTGACACAGCATTGCTCTTTGTTTGCAGCACTACCCTGGACATTTTGAACAGTGTGCTTCCCATGATGGAAACTTCAGAGAGGATCTTGGATGAACTGAGCAGTGTTCTCCAGGACCAACAGTTGTGCAAGATATTTAACATCACCACAGCAGAGTTGGACCTCCTTCGCTTGACTGTGAGTTACTGGACAAGGCATCAGTGCTCTCCTTCGGGGCTTTCCTTGCCCAGCTCCCTGCTTCCCCCAGCCTTCCTCCCTAGACTGGAAACCTGAGACAGGGCTGTCGCAGAGTCAGAGCCATGGCTGGGGCTGGGGAGAACCAGTGCCTCCATGCAGGCTGAGCAGATTTTAATGCCTGTGGCCACCCATGGCTGGTGCCTCTTTTGTGCCAGCTCCTGCTGGTCAGGTGCTCCTCAAAGGCTTCTGAAGGTCAGAGGGCAGGTGGAGCAAGCCAGAAGGTCATCTTGCATAGTGCTAGGCCAGGGGCACAGAGGGATGGTGGGTCCTTCCAAAGGCGCTGCTGCCCCAGGCCAGGCTGTGTCTCCCCAGTGCCCAGCCCTGCGCTGCAAGAGGAGCTGAGAGCTGCAGGTTGGAGGGAGTCCTGCTGCCTCTGCCTGGTTCTCACTGTTGCCTTTGTTTCAGATGATGGACCCTACTGAGAAGATCCTGAAAGAGCTGTGTAAGCCAGCACTCCTCCAGAGTCTTCTGAAGGTTGAAAGCCTGCCACTGCTCTTGCTGGTGCTCAGAGGCCTGGTCCTGCTGTCCAAGAGACCTGAGACGGTGAGCAGGACCTAGTCAAATGAAGCCCTCCTGTGGGCAGCCTGGTGCTGGGGCGGTGGGCAACATTGTGCCTTGGCCATGCCTGAGGCTCAAGAGTTGGGGTGATGGCCATGGTGGGACCTGGTGATTGCCCGGGCAGATTTCCAGGAGCTTTCCAGATGGGTTACCTGGGGGCCTGCTGGAAAAGGGGGTGGCTGAGCAGGGGGCATGATGTCCTTCCTCACCTACCCTTCTTCTCCTACCTTCCCCATCACTATAAGTGCATGCCTGCCCAGAATCTGCAGCTGCCATTCCTCTGGCAGCTGCCAACAAAGCGTGTGGCTGGTGCTCTGTAATCAGAGTTTTTAGGTGAGGGTGGCCGCTGTCCTCTTGATGAAAAGGAAATTGTGTGTTTTGTACAGGCAAGAGAAATATGGGCCATGCTTCCAGACGTCATGGAGACCCTGCGGTTTGCCAAAACGCCCATTACTCTGAAGGTGCTGAATATCTTCACAAATGTAATGTGCCATCTGGGGAAGAGGCATGCCAGTCCCATTGCTCTGGAGCTGGCTGAGAAGATTCTGCCTCTTTTTAATCATGTAAGTCTGCTGTGGGAGGCTGAGCTCCATGGGTGGGTGCTTGACCGGAGGGCCTTCTCCTTTCTTTGCTTCTCCAGCTCTTGAGAATGAGATGTCTTCTGGACTCTGTGGCCCAGCAGGCCTTATCCCTGGCAGCGCAGCTTGGTTGTTCTTGGTGATGTGAGGCCTCTGTGTTGGGGCCCAACCTGACCACTGTGCCAAGCATCTTCTGTACCAAGGTTTATTTTCAGAACCTCCAGTTCTTCTTCTTCTACCAGCACCAGGCACTCTCTCCAGGTGCCATAGCAGGAATTTGGAAGCTGAGTGGGCAGTGGGTGCCCTGAAGGCATTGCTGAGGGCCAGCCCTGTCTCCTGCTTGTCCTGGTGCTTGGGAAGCTCTGCTTTGACCTGGTGGGTGGCTGGGGGAGCACTCTGAGGCACAGACACCCCATGCTGGAAACCTGTTGCACTGCTTTGCATGACTGTACAGCACCTTTGTGCAGAATGTGACTCCAAAGCATCTCCCTTCACATCAGTCACACCTATGCTCGTGCTCACCATGGGCAGCGGGAGTGTGTTGCTAAGGTCCGCCTGTTCTCCTCCCTCAGGTGTCAAGTGAAGTGCAAGAAGGCTCCATCCATCTCTTCAAAGATTTGATGGACACTGTGCTGTGGTATAAGAAAGGAAACATGAAGAAGATTGTGTGCAGGGCCCTGCTCCCTCTGCTATTTCAGATGAGAGACAAGACCCCGAGCTTAGCACAGGTACGAATTATAGACCTGAACAGCGTACAGGCAAGGGTGTGCCGACACCTCAGGGGTGGCAGCAATGGTCTGGGAATTGAGAGTGAGTTCAGCAAGAACTCAAACGCTGGGAAGTGTGTCTGTGGTGCCATCTCCCTGCATATGTTGTTCTCTAGGCATCTAGGGAAGCCCTTGTGGCTTGTGCAAAATTCCTGAAATGGAAGGAGCTCAAGCACCAGGCCCGGGAGGAGAACATAGAGGAGATGAGGATGTGTTTGGTAAGGACAATGGACAATCACACAGGCCACACCCTTTTGCTGGGGGAAAGAAGATGCTGGCAGGAGGGGTTGCACCAGCAGCTGGGGAGGCTCTGCAAGCCCCATGCTTTTCTGCTCTTCTCCAGCTGCACCAGCACAAGATGTGAGTGGAAGGATACCTGCAGCAGAGCCTGCCATACCTGAAGGATTCTCAGGCCTCCTTGCGATGCGAGGCTGTCACATTCATCTGTAAGCCCAGATCCTGGGTCCTTCTTTGGGCCCTGCCCTGGCAGCAAGGCACAGCCCTGCAGCCCCTAGATACACCCTGCCCATACCAGTAGCCAGTAGCCCTGATGGGTGCCTTGCTCAGGTCCCCCCTCGGGCACCGTGCCTTCCTGCAGCACAGGAGGGGAAGCAGCTGGGCTGGCTGGGCTGCAGTCTGTGCTCTGGGGAGCATGCTGGGGAGTGGGGGGTCTGATGGGAGCTCTTTCCATAGGGCTGGCTGTGCAGCAATCTGAGAAACAAAGTGAGGAAATGCTGAATGAAATCTGCAGTGGTGAGTGAGGGCAGTGCTGCGTGTGCTGGGGCTGAGGGCAGGGGGGCAGAGCCTGAGCAGCGTGCAGTTATGCCTTGCCCTGCTGCAAGAAAATGTTGCAGGGGCAAGGGAGCATTCTTGGGGCAGATGGGGCACTCCTGAGCAGTGGCTTCCAGCTGATCCCTCAGTCTCAGGTGCTTCTCTGGGCCTGGAAGAACAATGAGTGGAGCTGGTTGGGTCAGGAGGGGATGCTGGTGGCGCTCTGCGGGTCGGTGGGTTTCATCTCTGCTCTGTTTCCTTCTGTTGCAGCCCTTCAGCCTTTGGAAGATGATGTCTGTCTGGCAGTCCATTCCCTGGCAGCCGGGACAATACAGATGCTGAGACATCAAAGGCAGCGTGTGGCATCAGCACAGAGCAGGCTCGCAGCACTTTGCTGCTGGCCCTGCATGGCCATCTGAAATGTAATTCTTGTACACGCAAGACAGACCCCTTTAACAATGGAAGGAAGCCAGGAGCACAGACATCACGAAACAAAGGACAGGAACCTAGCTGGTTAGGACTGGGTCTGTCGTTAGTGATTGTCTAAGGTGAAAAGCACACCAGAAAGCCTTTATGAGAAGACTTGGAGAAGACTTCTGCCTGTGACCACCAGAGAGCAGCATGCATGCACGCAGACGTGGAGCATATCACAATGATTTCCCCGACCTAACTGAAACACTATGATGAGATCTTGGAACGGTTTAAGCAAGCTTGACTCACCTGTTGTGTCATCTTATCTATATATATGATTTTGTATGATAAATAAGCAACCAACAAGTGTTTTGTTGTGTGAGTTAGTCATCATCCTCACACCCACCACCATAATAAACACGCCAACTTTATAACCTTACATGCCTTATGGAGTTTGATTCTGTATGTCGCATCTGTCCTTACAAAGAGGACTCTAATTAAAACTCGGATTGCAAAGCCGTTCCCTTGGTGTCCTCCTGTGTTGAGCTTACATGCAAAGTTTCTGTAGCCGTGGGCTGCAGGAGTGCATCCTCAGCACGTCAGCTGACAATACTCAGCTGGGAAATGCTGTTGATTCTCTCCAGGGGCACAAGAGGTCTCGGGTGGGGATGACATCCTTTGGAGAACTGGACAATCAGCAACAGCATGCAGTTCCACTGAAGAAAATAAAAGAATACCCAAACCGGCATTCATCATTTCTAAGAACCTCGTGGCCTTTCTTCAAGGCCTTGACAGACCACTACCCCCTCCATGTACAAAATATGACTAACTTCATGGCAGACATGTATCTAGCATTGAGCAAGATACCTGCTCATTTAGCTGGGCCTGTGAGAGATACGAAGTAGGAAAGTAGTGGTTCTCTTAGCTTCTTGCAAAGCTGAAGTGCTGCTTCCTCAGTAATGCTGTGTGTCTGGGTATGAGCATCATGTGGAATAAGACAAATGGGTTTGTATTTCAAGGGGAAAAAAACATCCTTTCTTTTCTTATATCTTGGAGACTCAGAAATCTGGACTCAGAGATCTTTGGTTTTCAGTTTGCATTTCAAAACCGGGGAAAGAATGATTCTGCAAACCTTCTTTGCTGACATACAACTCTTAAAATAACAATAATATTATTTTTACTAATAGTAATAAAATCAACTCAGCAACAACAAAATGGACAACGAATAAAGGCATAGGGAGAAGAGTCACTTGAGGAAATTTCTCATATTGACTGAATTGGTACTCTGGTGGGAGGGCCCTTGTGCACAAGAACAGAGGAAGGAGAGATGGAACACTACAGCACTGGTAAAGAAATAGCAGGAGATACAGGAGAGCAAGGAATTTGGATGGTGTTATGGGCCACCTACATGGCAAATGGTCAGGCATTTGCATATAGATGGTGTTTGCTTGGCTATAAAGCATAGAGAGGGAAGGGGTTGGCAGGCTGTGGCTGTGACTGCCTAAGCAAAGACTGGCACCAGAGATACATGGAGCTGCACGATGTACCAAACACAGCATGCATTGAATTGAAAGACAAAATCTTGCTGAGCTCTCACGGCAATAACCTACTTTGTAACAGTAATCCTGGCTCTGTGTCTTCGTGCTACTGACTTTCTTACTGCTCATCCTGACTTCTTCATGCATTACTTTGTGAAATAATCCATTCTGTCTGGAAGGACTATTCCTATCATAACAGCACTCTGAGTTTTCTGCCTCATTAGCAAATCTCAGTAGCACAACAAGGTTGCTAGCAAAAACTTTTGGACAAGAGCAGTCCAAAGACCAGGTGTTAAAAACAATGTCTTCCTAAAGATGGTGATCTGCCATCAAAACAGGGGGTCCTGTGGATGAGAAGCTGGACATGAGCCAGCAGTGTGCACTTGCAGCGTGGGAGGCCAGCTGTGTTCTGGGCTGCATTAAAAAAGGGGCGGCCAGCAGGGAGAGGGAGGTGATTGTCCCCCTCTACTCAGATCTTGTAGGCTTCATCTGCAGCACTGTGTCCAGACGAAGGGCCCCCAGTACAGGAAGGATGTGGAGCTCTTGGAGCAGGTCCAGAGGAGGGCCACTAAGATGATCAGAGGGCTGGAGCACCTCTCCTATGAGGAAAGGTTGAGGGAACTGGGCTCCTGGTGCAGAAATGGTTTTTTTATGTCACTTCTTCGTGTCTCCTTCATGCTCCTGTAGCTAACTCCACAAAGTACTGTGTAATCAATGCAAGCCACTTACTCCAAGTGGCATCGGTGGCATGATGTCACTGATGATGATTTAATGATGATTTTAGTGACGATTTTAGCATTGGCAGCCAGTGTGCTAAAAGGAGCTGTGTCTCAGTACCTACTGATTACTTTGGGAGCTCAAACCCCCTCCAGTCATAGTATAATACACTTCAGACCATCTATGTGCTTGACTCCAGAATCCAAGATGTCGGCCTCAGGTATCTCCTGGTGACTCTCTCCAGCAACAATCTAGAGAATGTTTTTTACATCATGTGCCATCCTTAGTGGCCCCAGGGCACGGCTCCGCCTACCTCCTGTTTAATTTGCTCCAGAGCCTGCTGCTCAGGACCCCACATAAAGTTATTATTCCTCTGCATCACCTGATGAAGAGGTCTTACAATGAGGCTGTAGTTCAGAACATGCATTCTCCAAAAGCACACTATGCCCCAAAAAGATCATGTATCTTTCTTACAAGAATGTAAAATACCCGCTTCTGAGGTAACCAATACCAAGTATCCATGGATCCCCTGCACCAGTCCCAATAGAATGCTTTTGCCAGTCTTTTACCAGTGAGGCTTATTTTGGCCTCCAACACAGTGAACTCTTGGGCACCCCCAGTCACTGCAGAAATATAAACTACTTTTGTCCCTTTGCCCCATCCAAACATCTACTAATCCCACTATCAATAGCTGGATCTCTGGCAATGCCTCCTTGTTGGCAAGCTTCATCACCATCTAGAGACAAGCTACTGACCCTGCTGTCCCAACAGCGAAGCAACCAGGAAACGAGGGTCCCTTGCCTGGATCTCCCTCTACCTCCTCCTCTGCTTCTTCTTTTTTCTGTTCTAGATGCGAGGACACTCATTTCCATTTCTTGCCTTCCACTGGGGCAACTGACATTGTTACTGGTGTCTCCTGTGATCAAATTTGACTTGGAGATTTTCCCCTTTGGCTTGAACCTCAACTCGGAAACTCTTTCTCTCCAGAATAGTATTATACAGGGCATGGTAAGCACATGCCAAGCCCCAAATATGTTGTATGTTCTTAGATCTACGTAAGCCGCACTGTCCTTGACTCAAATACTGGCTTAGTTTCTCAGGATCCCATGGGTGTTCAAGAGTGAAATCCCATGACATTGTGGATCCCCATGCTTCTAAGATTTTTCCTAAACCTCTCCGTATTCCCTGCCAGTCAGCACTCTGTGGTTTTGAAGGAGACTCCTTCCACATAGCACGAATGGATAGGAATACATTCAGGGAGGCTGATAACACGCAGAGAAGTATGCCCACAAATGAGCATTAATTCGGCATTCGAAAAATGTGTGACAAACAAGCAGAAAGCCTGGAAACCAGTCTGAACACAGTATTGTTTGTAAAATTACCTATTCAATTTGGGATGCAATTGTTTGTAATATTAGCTATTCCATCTGGGATGTAAGCGTCAAAATTCAAATCATACCACATTGCATTAAGTACCATACAGGTGTCTCCATCAGTGCCCTTGTTTGGTTATATATGAGCAGAATTCCACAACAAGAAATCATGATGTTGATGATTGGCCAGTAGGTTGCGAGGAACATAATGGCTTTTAATCCCTTAAACAGTGCCCCCAAGATAAAGAGTAGGTTCATCACTAGTAGCTGCCACAAAGGGGTTAAGGGGTTAATGAATGGAGGCTGAGAAGAGGAGGAAGGGAAAAAAAATGAAAAAGTGCTATCCAGACTAAGCAGTGCTCAAAGTTTACAAATACCCCAGAATACTGGCTGTACGCCTGGGCTTTCAAGGTGAAGTTTCTCTGCACAGAAACCTGAACTGCTGATAAAGTTCCCTAAAGAAGCTCTCTCTGAGAGCAGAGTGAGAGATTCATTCTAAAAGCTAAAAAACAGCTAATGCCCACATCCTCCACCAAAAACTGTCACAGAGTTAACTAGATCAATCCATGCCTGTGACAGGTGGGCAGTAGGCCCCTGCTCCCTCTTCCCCCCTGCCCCACAAAATGGACAAGAAAAGGGAAAGGGGAGATAGGAGATGGGCTCAGGGAAGGAAAAAAAAACAGCAGCAATGATCTATGGAGGAAAACTTATTTTACTAACTGTGGTATCGGAATGCAAGATAACAAAATATAATACAACCTAATTGAAGTTGAGACTAATAAGTAGAAGAGAAAGAGAGTTCCTGAGACTGAGTCAAACCTGAAAAGCTTAGTACGGTTAGGAAAGCACCCTCCAACCCCCACTGCAAAGCAGTAAGAAACCGCCCAACTAGAAGGGGCCAGATCCCATGACTTCTGCAGTGTACAGGGACAGGTACCTGTAATTGGAGCATTAACACTTTAATCCAGCGCACTACATGATGTTATGATGTGATATACTGAAAACCAAAACTCACAAAACCATGACAACATCCAGTGATAGGACAAGGGGCAATGGATGCAAGCTGGAACACAGGAGGTTCCACATAAATATGAAAAAAAAAACCTCTTTACGGTGAGGGTGACAGAACACTGAACAGGCTGCCCAGAGAGGCTGTGGGGTCTCTCTCTACTTTCACTTATGGTGCCCATCTCACCTTTCATCCTTCTCTGAAGACATTCAAAACCCACCTGGGCATGTTCCTGTGTGACCTGATCTAGGTGTTTCTGCTCCAGCAGGGGGATCGAACTAGATGATCTTCAAAGGCCCTTCCAATTCCTGATGTTCTGTGATTCTGTGGTTCTGTGATTGCTGAGGAAGAGCAGGAAGTATCATTGCAAGAAACCTAATGAAAGATAACATCAGAGACAAAATGCACTTGAGATAAGCAGATGCAGGTGTGCACTGGTTTTACTGTTTTGTCAAGTGGAACTGAATCTCAGAGAGATTCCTATGCCAGACTCATCTCTGAAGTCCTGTGTGCTCTTCTTTCCCTATCTATGGGCCTGGGAGATTCCATCTATGAAAAGAATTGTGCTGCCTATAACTGAATGTGAAAGGAAGAAATGCATTAAATTCTGGGGGGGTTTCCTGTCCAGTTGCTGGCAGCAGTACTGCAATGTGCCATGTTGAAAGTAGGAGCAGCACATCTCCCTGCTCTCTTGCTGTCTTGGCCAAGGGATTTCTTTTTTTTTTTTTTCCTTCCTCTTCCTTTTTTTTCTTTCTTTTTTTTTTTTTTAAATTTTTTTTTTTTTTTTTTTAATAGATGAAAATTGCTGTGTCTATATTAGAGCTGCATAAACATTCTCAGATTTCCCTGATCTCTAACAATCAATCTCCTTGGCTCAAGCGATGGCAGCTGTTGAGAAGGCACTCCTTGTCAAGTATTTAGTGGTTTGGCCAAATAAACCAGCAGGACAGGACACAAACATTCAAAGCAGTGTTCACGGAATGTGAATGCTGTGGAAGAGAGCAGAAAAGAGTAAAGGTGCAAGTGTTCCAGAAGTGGCTTTCCTACACAGACCCACTGTTCTCAGAATATACACAAGTAGGTCTGCAGGTTCAGGTCAACAGTCTTATGGTATAGGCCTTGCTTTGCTAACATGCAGTTTTAAAAACCTGTAACATGGGACATTGCACAGTCCCTGAATAAAAGTTATTGGTAACACATCTTGCTTTTTTCTTACATAACACTGCTATTCACCCAAAGTTGTTCAGCAAAAGTCAGCTGAAGAAGCATCTGAGTAAAGTAGCTCAGATATTGGAGCAGAACTTTCAGAAATGTTTTTTTGGGGCACAGAGACTGAGAATCCAAACCAGACGTATTTTCTGCATAAAATTTCTGCAGACCCTTAAAATATAGATTGGCAGTTTGAGCTCAACTAACTTGTTTTCAGACAACCCCAAAGAGTAAAGGGAAACAAATTGTTAAGTAAAGAGATTGTCTACTAAATTGTTCGCCTGCATTATTGTCTATCCCAGACAAACACTGGGTGGAGGACATACCAAACATTCACATTCTAATCACAGCTGGGGAGAAATGTTCATCAGTTAAATCAAACAGCACTTTCCCTGTTGTATTCAAACAGAAATGCTGTAAAGCTCGAGGTCTTGTTGGAAGAGCAGAAAAAACAGGTGTTTTTATGAGTTGACCAAGCAAGATCAAATTCCCCAGTGAAAAACAGAGATTATGGAAACAAAAAAATAAATAGTTTTAGTACACTGTTATTTTTACATTTTCTTCATTACTCACATAGTTCTCATACTTCACAAAACCAAGGGAGAGTTGCATTTGTTTTTCTCAAATATGTTTCTTTTCCACATAACCTGCTGCACTCTGCAAATCAACAGAGCAGCATTTTTCTTCTTCACTCTCCCCCTGCACCTTTTCTTCCCATTTGAGGGACTCAAATCTGGAAAGAGATGGAAACTCTCTGACTGCAAGGAGAAGAGACATTTTAAAGGTTAGCTATTATGATCCAAGCATTTGGACTGAGGACTTCTCAGCAATACAGTGCTTCAGTCCATTTTTTGTCAACACCTTCCTTACTAATGTGACCACCTCCATTCTGACTGACAGTTCTTCTGAATCAGAAGAGGGAGGTGGACTGAGACTCTCACGGCACGAAAGAGCAGATTTTAAATGCCTTGCAAATCATACTGTAGAGGTGCTTAATTTGCAGTGTCAGGAAAGGAAAGCAAATATTTTCTGGGAAGAAATGCCTACTTAAAAGTGGTGCTTCACTTGGAGCCTAACAAATAGTTTTAGGCTATTTTACTTTTTCTGTCATTTCTGCAGTTTAAACTGCAATTGCATAAAGATCGCTGTAGTGATGTTGGCTTACATTTACCGAAGGCATCTGAATTAAAACTCATTCAGTGAATTCACAGACTGAAAATGCTGTTTGTTTTATTTTGTTACAGTGTGCACTTGAAATGCTTTGCCTGAATTCACAGACTACTTTAACGGGGTATATGTTTACAGCTACATTGTGTGTATAGTTTAAAAGGGGGAAAAAAACTACCACAGCCAGCCACTCTTCAGGCGGCATCTCACTGTGTTGAAACCAGGTCTTTTCTTATTATAGGAAAGTCACAATAAATCACTTCCCTTGCTGTCAGAGTGCTGCTGGCAGAAGTTCTGACGCTTGGTGTAGACTTGGCCTTTATTCCCCTCACCCTCCATCTCTTCAAAGGAGGAGGTCAGCTTGTATCACAGTGAAGTTAGTCAGTTCCTAGCTACAGCAGCTGCCAGATTGCTACTAGTTTTACTGGATCCAGTTGTCAGATAAAGGCAATTAATTAGTCTTAAGTGGTTAAATGACAGCTGGAGTTATTTGTCCCACCTGCTCTATAATGTTTTATGTTCCAGAAAAAAAATTCATTTGGTATACGTAAAACTTTTTATTCACCACAGCACTGGCTATGTACTTAGGGAATACTTACTGGTAAGACCGTAACATGGAAAAATGAAAAAGTAATAGGTGAGGATGCTTTCGTTTATTTGTTATTTTTTAATGCAAGCATGTAAAATTATGTCTGAAAACTGCCTTCAGTATGAAAAGTGAAATCTTTTTGGAAAGTCTGATGTGATGGAACAAACACCTCAGCTCATTGCTCCATAATGGTTGGCAAGTCTTGCAATACAACTCAGACAATTTTTCAAGAACTTTCCTCAAAGTTGAAAGATTTTTGGTGAGTTTTGTGGCTAGCTGAATAGTTGAGGCTTGTCTTTGGAGATTACGTATCTGAGATTCTCTTTCTTCTTCTTTTGCTTGAAGGTACATGTTCACTTCCTTTTGCTTTCTCTAAAATACAACCATACGTACTTAAGAAGGAATATTTGCACTAGGTTACATATAAATTTTTATTCTAACCTGAAATATAATCCATTTGCTTTTAGCCATCTGTTGAATCCTGCTGTCCTCTGGGTAGTTGTAATGAAGATGGTGAAACAATTGGTGTAGGAAATGGGTGGCCATGGTGGTGCCAGGTAAACTGTGCTTTTGACATATGTTTTTTTTAGCAGCGATTCTAGATAGCTTCCTGCTACTGCCTTTGTTTTCGGATCTTTGACGCAGGGTTCAATATATGATGTTTTATTTTATGATTGAAAGTGAGATAGAGGTCTCCCTTTGTAAAGGGATAGGGTGAAATACGATCTCTAAATTTCTGTAGACCTGCATTTTCTGTTCTGATGTGTGTGACTGATAGGTTTTGAAACTGAGCTGTGCTTCCTGGGAGGACAGTTGCAGTGCAGATTGGGCTCTGAACTTGCTTCTCCTCTCTTTCCTGCAGAAGGGAGAAAGACAAGGTGTCTTCCAGAGTCAGGGCAGGGAACTGAGAGTCCTCTTGCTCTTGCATGCAACCCTCTGAAGAAGAAAGAGGAACGTTACCTTCCCTGTACTGTTGCTCCTCTAGCCAGCTGTCAAAACAGCTTACAAAACTCAATTCTTAAAAAGACTGAATTCTTGAAATCTTGAGGTTATGGGAGAATGGCTGGAGTGGGGAAGCTTCAGAAACTAAAAAAAATAATACAACCATAAAGAAACCTTTCTCTACTCAGTGTTATCAAAGTTTAGTGGTTGTATTTTATTTCCTGCTTTTTTTGGAAATGACTAATGTGATTCTTACGGCATCTAGCACAACTACTGTATTGTTTGTAGTGTTCCTTATGGTATGCAGTAGATCATATATAACGAACACGTTTTTCTTTTTAGTTCTTTTTGTTGTTGTTTGTTTGTTTTTTAATTAAACTGCCTTTACTTACTGTTGACAGGGTTGAACATCTCTTCCAGAAAGACCTGGATAATATTAATTACATGACTAGGCTATGTCCCACTGGCTGTTCGTACTTTCTGTCCAAGCAGCACAGAAGGATATCTGTAGTTTTCACTATTCATCTCATTCTTACATTAGGGGAAAAATGCAGTTTTAGTTTCAGAGCAGGCATTTGAGAAGCCAGCATGTCCACCATCACTGAGCCAGACTTAAGGTCACGGTTTATCTGTGAGGCCTGCACAATGCCCAGTGCTTGAGGTTTGTCCCTCACAGTCAAGCCATGCTCACGTGGGGGTGAGGGGCAGTGCATGGCTATCCATGCTAGCTATATCTATGTTTGAAAGCTAAATGGTGCAAAGAATGTTCCGGGACACTGGAACACAGCTACCTGTATCCTTACACTATTAAAACAGTCCCATCTGCAAACCCAGCCCCTGCCAACTAGTGCTTCCCTTGGCAGTTGCCAGACACATTTTTCAAGTTTGCATGGGCTATGGCCTACATGCAGCTTATTCCCTTCAACATATGAGCGTGGAGCGCAGTGAATAACTTCTTTCTTGTAGAAATGAACTTTACAGGAATAAATCTAAAGATAATAGAATCATAGAATCATGGAGTATCCAGAGTTGGAAGGGACACATTAAAGATCACTGAATCCAATGCCTGGCTCCACATAGGAACACACATGTCTTCAGAGTGTTGTCCAGTTGCTCCTTGAGCTCTGGCAGCTTGGGGCCAAGTCCGCTGCCCTGGGGAGCCTGTTCCATGCCCACTGCCCTCTGGTGAAATACCTTTCCCTAACACCCCCTGACTGTCCTCAGATGCAGCTCCATGTAGTTTCCTTGGATCCCTCTGGTCCTTGTTACCAAAGCTCAATGCTGCCCCTTGACTTCCTCAGCATTCTCTGCTCCAGGATGAATAATCTAGAGGACCTCAGCCACTCCTCACACACTTGTCCTCCAGACCCTTTGCCATCTTCATAGCCGTCCTTTGGACAGTCTGTAATAGGTTTATGCTCTTTTTGTATGCGATGCTCAAACTGCACACAGTACTCGAGCTGAGGCTGCACCACTGCAGTGTAGAGCAGGACAGTCACTTTCCCTTGACCTGCTAGCAATGCCATGTTTGATGTACCATAGGAAGTGGTTGGCCTTCCTGGGTACCAGGGCACACTGTTGACTCAATCAAACAGCACAGTCCTTTGCTTGTGAGGTGTTTTGTTTTTTCTTTTATCTTGTCCATTACAAAGCATATCATTGATGCAGTAAAGAAAGGAGGGAATAGAGGGTAATGCAGTAACTAACGGTGTGCCTTGAGCACATCAGTGGTGTGCCACTAATGGTGCTTAGAGTTAAATCCTCAGTATCTGCATTTTGTTTGAGAGGCTTTGGAAAAAAAAGAAGCAGGAATGAGTTTTCCACTATAACTTTAAAAACTGTCTTCACATTTCTTGCTTAAGGAATATAAACAAAATACATGGAAAAGTGAAGGGATTTTCTGTGAGAAGTGTGTTCGTGCCAGTCTAACTCTTTGGAGATTGAGCTATTTAAGTTGAATTGCTTTTAGCAGCATCATACCTATGTATATAGATGACAGGAAAAAGACTATCCAGAGTTGAATTTATTTTTACAAAGCCTGTAAACTCTAGTAAAAGTCTGAGTAGCAAAGCTCTTACAGTTGTCAGCTCTTTATTACCCAGTACCTAAATTTACCTTGATTAGAGATGTATATTTTACATTAAATGAATTCACTGTAAGTGTAAAACTTTGTTTTTCTGTGGTATTCATCCAGGATTGTATTTCTCTTTCATAGAAGAACATCTTAATCATAGTTAATTGATTGCATATTCTTTGTGGTAGCTTTTCACTGCGAGTGGATTATAATAGGACAAAGTGTCACTGACTTTTGACATAACTGAATTAAACAATGTATCAGTTATAACAATGTACTTGATATGATAAAAAAAATTCTTTTTTTTTTTTTTTCACTAGCACAGTTATCTAAATATTCCTACTTAGATAAATATCTAATATCCTGCAAGTCAGAGAACATTAGAAACAAAGTATATGAGAAATAATGGCCTTTGAATAGATTCCTTCTTAAAAGGATAAGGAATGCAGATCTTCTCCCATATGAACTGACAGAGGACACCTTCTAAATGCCTTTTTTTTTCACAGTCTGACTTTCATAAAAGACATTATTGGACCTAGAGAATAAAATTTCCCTCTTCCTGCATTCCCCCTTGCCCTCCCCCCACATACACACTCTTCAGATAATTTTAAAAGACAGATTCTTTTCTTTCACATGTGTTATTGCCATATCTCAACACAGTCTTCGGTTATCAAAGTCTGTGGGCTTTTTTTCTTGTTTGCTTGTTTTTGTGGTTGTTTGATTTTGACTTTGTTTACAGCACCTAATATAAGGCACCCCCCAAATGCCTCACAGTCCTGAGCACCCCCTGATGTGTGGGAGCCTTCCTAAAGTAGACCTTCTTTTGGTGTAGGCACACGTGTTGCTAAAGCACTAATAGAAAGATCACTCAAACACTGACTCAGAGTGTACCCACTTACTGGTGAGTAGAAATCCCTGTGTTTATAACACTGAGTTTTTAAGGCCTTGCCTATTTGGTGAAAGTAGAGCATTAATCTGCCTGTGTGTTCTGGGAATTTAGACACAGTAGCATACAACTTCATATGACAACAAAATGGTGTGTTCAAGGGAAGATGCAGGCAGAAAATGCACTGCAAGTGTCATACTCCAAGTAACCAGGGCAATTTTTTCTGTTTGTGATTTTGTTTGTTCGTTGACAGCTATGTTCTAAGCAAAAATGTTTGAAGGCTTTTGAAAATTTTGAAAGCTTTTGAAAGGCTTTCAGAATTCTCTAGTGGCATTTTTCTTAGTAATATTTCCCCCTCTCTTGCTGCAGCAGTACAGCAAGTTAAACAAGGAAATTCCCTTATGGCATCTCATCTGACCCTGAGAGCCTGGCCTGTGAACAGCTACTGTTCTTAACTTTTTTGGACATGCTGCTGCCTGGTTACTCTGAAGAAGCGCTGCTGCAGGTGGCTATGGAAAGATCCAGGACCTTTCCCCCATTTCTAAGTGTGATGATGGGCAGACAGATTTGCATGTGTTATGCTGTCTAAATACTGGAGTATATAGAGCAAGGAAGCCAGGAGGCTAAGCTTTTGTTGTAGTGATTCTCTAAATGCACAGACAGGCAATAATACTCTGAAGACTGGAGCAGTTGCCCTTAAGAAGAGGCAAGAAGTTGAAGGAGAGCAGTGAGAGCCACTTTTTTATTACACCCAGGAGGGGAGTAAACTCTTCAAAAGGGCTGACAACAGCAGGACTAGGGGAAATGGATCCAAGTTGAAGGAGGGAAGATTTAGGTTGGATGTTAGGGGGAAGTTCTTTACTAGGAGAGTGGTTAGGCCCTGGAACGGGCTGCCCAGGGAGGTTGTGGATGCCCCGTCCTTGGACGTGTTTAAGGCCAGGTTGGACGGGGTCCTGGGCAACCTGATCTGAATGTGTATGTTTGGTGGCCCTGCTAGGCAGGGGGGTTGGAACTACATGATCCTTGGGGTCCCTTCCAACCCGGGTGATTCTGTGATTCTGTGAGAGCACCTCAGTGTGTAATGTTCATGCTATTTATAACTGCTCAAAAGAAGGGTCCCGAAATTGTTAACATCTGCCCCAGGTTTTGTGAAAATTAAAAAAGCAAACAAGACATGGCAAACACAATTGAAGAAAAAACAAAAAAAAAAAAAAAAAGGAAAAACTTCAGCTGGGAGAAAAACTGAAGCCAGAAAAAGGTAAGTTTAAGAGATAGCAGCTGCTGGCAGAAGAGATAACACAGGACACATTTAGAGGACAGATTTTCTGGGCTGGAAAAGACTTTAAAGGAAACACGAAGAAAAAAAAATAAAAAGGAGGGAAAAAAGAGAAATAGGCCTTGTTTGCACTCTAAATCACAGAAGTGGTAACCACATCCTCTCTTTTCCCTGCTGCTTTTCTTTACCTGCCCTGTAACTGCAGTGCATATGGGCAGTGCTCACACTTGGAGTGTGAATCTTTCACTTGGCAATGATGAGGGAGCACTTTCTCCTGACTGTTGTTTTTGAGTGTTTCAATTAATTTACAGCTGTGAATTTTGTTCAGCTGGTAGGCTAAGGACCGTGTACCAGCTCCCGGCTCTGATACATCCTAAATTTGGCATACCAAATAGAGGGCTGATGTATAACACTGCAATCAACCAGGACAACACTGTCCTCCTCTCCCACCCACATACAGTTACTTGGTTTTGGGGATAATATAGAAAAAAACATACTGAAAACTGGATTATATGCTGGCCTCAACCAGCAGAGTAAAAGCACATAATAAATATCCTCATAACAGATCTGTTCAAAGGCAGTATGCAGTAATACTTCTTCTGTGCACGAGCAGTGGGATGGAGCTGGGACCACAGCCTAGCTCAACTGCAGGTATCCCAGGTAACCATGAGTCTTTAGAAGATAGGGTCTGCCCTCAGGAAGGGCAGGCTGGCCAGGGCAGCATGACTATGGCAGCCCTTGCTTGCTTCCTCTAGTAGCAATAATGCAAATGGTGAGGCTTGTATTTTCAGGACTGCTGGGATTTTTATTGCAG
Source organism: Lagopus muta (assembly GCF_023343835.1). Taxonomy (NCBI): domain Eukaryota; kingdom Metazoa; phylum Chordata; class Aves; order Galliformes; family Phasianidae; genus Lagopus; species Lagopus muta. The sequence continues at coordinate 52,492,416 of NC_064472.1, read as the reverse complement.
GTCTTTGAGACAGCAGTTGCAGAACTTGCACAAAAATACTGCACAAGAGAGAGGCCCCAGCTCACTTGCAGCAGCAGGCTTGCTCTTCAGAAGCCAGTGGCTTGCTTTAAGATTGGTGGCAAGCAATTGCAGAAGCCTGCGTCTGAAACTACCTTTCAGATTCCTTGTCAGGTTGTTGTCAGGTGATATTGCCTTGCAGCTGCATCGCTTTGGACTCTGCAGACCTTTTTTCTCTATTGAACTGAATTAGTCATCCTGCTGTAGCTAAACCTTCACTGCTGCCACAGAAATGTGCAGTAATAAAAAAAAAGGCTCACAGTGAAAAAATTGAGTGACATTTTACTTAGGGCATTACACAGGGCATCTATTTCCTTCATATCTGTGAAAATCTGAAAGACCAAAAAAGCTAGCAAGTTACAAAGGTACAAAGAAGGGAGACATTACTACAAATGTCAAGAGGAAGCTCACTGCTTACACCAGACAAAAGAGAGCCAGCTGGGAAACTGAATTTTGGGAGATGCAAGCAATAAATGTAATTGATGTGGTACTACAAAGGGCTGAGTGCATTTCTGAACAATGGCTTGTGTCTTGGTTCTGTCAGGAGGGCTGCTGGTCTCTAGCTAGACTCAATCCAGAGGAAATGTCGTTTTTTGAGGAGCAAGGTACAGCAAGTACAGTGAGAGCTAGTGCTGTCTGCACAGGTTATCCTGTCATTGCTGTGAAAATAAATCACTGTTGCACCCTCTATGCATGGTAATCTTTATCTCAAATGTGCTTCTGTTAAACAGAATTACAAGAAACAACCCCCAGCATTCTCCTCTCTCTGCCTGTGGATTCTGTTATGCACTCCAACAAATAACACAGTGCGTAGCAAGCTGGAGTGGTGCTGCTTTGCAATTTGGGATGTTTATCCAGGATTGTAGAAAGCATTCAAAAGTTTTGACTGCAAAGGTTTATGCATTTTCTGGGAATACTGGTTCATTTCTGGAATGCAGTCTTTCCAACATCTGCCTGTTGTTGCCAAGCAGGCCTAGGAACATCATTTTTCAATGGGACAGGTCTTTTGCAGTCATCTGTATGATTAGAATTTATCCTGTGCAATTTTTGGAGGTGTGTTTGTGTGCTACTTTAGGAGAAAGTCAGTGCATACTCTGGAAAATCTACAGTCAAAAAATGCTTGTGATATTATTTGCTGTGCTATTTTTACATGCTGTGGTAGTTTCTTCTTATGAAATATTTGCATGCAAAATAAAATATGAGTTAACAATCCAAAGTGCAATTGAGATTCACAAATCAGTAAAATCCTGCAAACTTTTCTTCTCCTGAGTCACTTTCATGTACTTATTTTTCAATGCAGTGAACTTCTCTTTGATATTTGTAAGAAAACCCACAAAACTTCACTAACATTCGGCTCTTCTGAGTAACTATCCCACATAAGAGGGGAATTCTTCTTGTGGTTTTTCAGTAGATACTAAGGCTGTTTTGGTTAAGCACCTTCATAAGTTTTTTCTTTTAAGTCTAAGGCTTTTTAATGAGCTTGTAGGTGGATTAGAGAACAGTGCTCTGCTTTTAACTTTCTGTTTCTGGTCTACAATAAAAGAAAATCTAGAGTTTTTTCTATCTAGCTTTCTTATAACTGAAAAGAAGCTTGTGTGAGAAGAACATCAAAGGCTAGAGGAAGTTAACTCAGGTGCATCACTAGCAATTTGTCTTATATATGGAAATTGCAGGCTATACAATTAGTTCAAAATACTGTTGCTTCACTTTCCCTTTATTTCCTTAAAACAAGTAAAATGACTGTTTTGGAAAGTGTTGTCATGATGTTAAATTGACCTTAAAATTGCAGTCCAAGGAAGTTTGTTCGGGCATAAGGGTCAGATGAACTATAGTCTGCAGTTTCTGGGATTTACTTACCCAATTAGCCATCAAAACAAGTTACGCTTTTGTAAGAAAACTGGAGCAAGTATACAAAGCCTTCTAACACTCCACAGAAACAACCGCAGTGCCAAATTGATTTGTTTACTGTATTATTCGGTGTCTACTTATATGTGTTTACTTTCTTTTTGTAACCTGAAGATTCATCTGACTTTCATTAATGCTTAAGATATACTTCTGTGCTAACAAGAATTATTTGTGAAAAAAAAATTTCAGTGAAATGATTGGCTTTGTGCCATTTGGTGAGGAAGCAGATTTTTTTTTTAAGAGATGAGAAGGTTTCACTCATAAAATGATGGTCTCTGAAGGAAGAGACCTACTCTAGTACTGCACTGCCTCAGAAGCAGAAGAGCCAAGGAGCCTGAGAGCAGTGCCTGCACTATGCCTCAAGACTCCCTGAGTCTCAAAGATCTTTCTGAGAATCTCATTTCAGAAGCAAAGCAGAGTGATCCATCCAGGGAACTGGCTCCTGTCTTCCAGGTATGATGTCATAATGATATTTCTGGGACAGTCCTAGCTTTCCCAGGGCTCCTGTCCTGGAATAGCACTGGGAATCAGTGTCACTGTACAGGGTGACACCACATGGGCTCTGCCAATGCAAAGGAGCTGGGGAAGAGAGGTCGGGGAAATTATGTACTTGTATCTGTGCTGTCCTGCTTGGCTGGTATTTCTGTCCTGCTTCCTATTCTAACCTCCTCTGCAGTTCTGTTCAGTGTCTACTCCTTCCTTAGAAAGTGCCATCCAAAGCTGGCCACATGGATCAAGTCTGTGTTCTTGCACGATACTGTGGCATGTCCTGTACTCTCTGTATAAATTTTGGCTGTTGCAAGATGGAGGAAGCTGCAGGGGTCAAACAAATCAACAGCAGATAATGTATTAAGAATGGATGACATCTTACAATTTGGAGGACTTGAATCAGTGAATCCTTTGCTTTGAGAACATTGGGCTTGGCTGTGCAGTTTTATTCTGCTGAGCTATGCTGAAATGCATCATTTTTCCATGGGCCCCTTACAGCCCCAGGTACTGTCACCTCTCTCTGGAATGATTAGCTCTACTCAGTGATGGCAGATGCCCACCAGCAGCTTGCTGCTGGTCATATTAACATGTCTCTGAGCAAGTATAAGAGTTACTCATAAAATAAAGCAGCTGCACCAAGAAGTGTATGTTGTTCTGTGTTGCTCTTTAAATAATTAGAAGAGTGTCAAAGAGATGAAACACTTGCCCTTTACACAAATAAGTTGAGAAAGTACACTTTTTGGCACTGCTCTCACTGCTGCCCTTTGCTTTATAACCTGTTGAGCCTTGAAATGCTAGCTGGCATTTTGCGATGGTCATGAAATTTAACTTGTCCGTCTTAAGTCAGTGTTCAAGGACAATAAAGTAGGATTTCTTGGTATCCTAGATCATTGCAAGAAGTAAGGACTTTGCTATGGAAAATAAATGGAAGCCTGGTCTTTGGGAAGCTCCCTTAGGGGAGGGGAGTTCGATGTATTTGCAAGATGTGTTTCCTAGAAGGAATTTCCCTCCTCTGCAGTAAGTGGGATGGTGAACTTCTCAGTGATCTGTATTTCTGAAATCTCAAAGCTGTTAGAAAAAAAATCCATTGATCAACATCTTCAAAGAAATTCAAAGATTATGGATGCCTCTGTTCTTGAACAAATCTGCTGTTGAACGCTCGAAGTGTTGTGTAATCTTAACTATCATATTATAATATTTTATTCTATGAGATAACTCACTATCTTTTATCACAGGGAGCAAAATCTTGCTCTTTTAAAGAGTGCATCTGTGTTGTGGGATCTTTGGTTTGTCTGCTTTGAAGAACATCTGTAGCAGAAGAAGACTGTATCTGCTCTACAGTCTCAGAAGAAGGCAGTAAAAGTAACATAATTCACAAAGTTACTTAGAATTTCCTAGAAAGGATCCTTAAATGCTTATTCTAACAGGTACAATCTATAGGTGTAATCCTTATTCATGTAAGTATTAGTAAAGATCCAAGTCTTCCTGTTGTATATTCTGATGCCATTTACTGTAGTTTTTCTCTTGAATTTGTTTGCTTTCTTCTTCTGATGCCCAAAAGAAAGTTGATGCCATCAAGATTTTGGCATTGAAAGGTAAGAGATAAGTTAAAACTAATGGGGTTTCCAGAGTCTCTGAGCTTTTTAAAAAGAAGCTAAAATGAATAGCCGAGAGAATTACATCTTTACACATGGCAGAGAGGCTTCTTGCTGTCTCATACTGAATGCATCACCTGCTAAGAAATGACTGAAGGCAAAAGGACGGCAGTCTTCGTGGAGTGAAAATGCATGCCTTGGGTTTTTCAAAAGGGTGAAGTGCTATCCACAATAATAATAATAAAAAAAAAAGATACAGCTATAAAAGGATCGCCTGCATGAAGTAAAGCTCCTGCAGAACAAGTAAATAAACTATTTCTGGAGTAGAAAAACCTAGAGAGATTCTCATTTTTGGAACCTTTCTTTGTGAGGGGCTCATCAGAGGATCATCTGAGAATTAAACTTTATAGGTAATAAAGCAGATAGGAGAGAAAGAAAAAATAATAAAGGTCAGTAACACACTTCAAGAAGCAGATGGTATTCATTTAAACATTTTAGAGGAATTCAGGGGTGAAATGTCTGAGTGATTAACATTGGTGTGTAACCCTGTGCTTTACACTACTTTGATAGCTGGTAAATTTGACACTAGACTTTAAAACACATTCCAGCTGAGGTCCTAGGTCCTATAGGCCTGTGAGAGTGATGTCCAGAGTAGGAAAATTGGAAGAAACAGTAAAGAAAAGTGGAAGTGATAGAAATACAGATGAATATTATGAGTTTGGAAAGAGTTAATACAATTTATGTAAAGAGAAGTTATACCTAACTAACCTACCTGCTCTTTGAAGCAGTTTGATGAAAGATGATAAGCTATGAGACACCATTTGATATGGATTGCCTGGATTTCCAAAATGCTTCTGACAAGTTTCCTTCATGAAAGGCTTTTAGGTATATTAGTATACTGTATACAGGATATATAGGCGCATGAAGGGAGTGAGAGATAAATAACATGTTAAAAGACAGAAAGGGCTGGGGAGGAGGGGAGTGAGGGGGAACAGGGTAAGAGGACAAATTGCATGTTGAAACAGAGAACAGAGATAGAGCTTCATGAGGCTCTGTGCTGGGACTGAGGATGTCCATTTCAGTGAAACTCACAACCATGCTTTAGAAAATATTAAGAAAAAAGATATTCTGCTGTTTGTAGTTCTGACCTGACTTTGTACTGTTACCTCTATTATGTTACTTCTACTGTGTCAGTTTACAAGCAAGTTTCTCTTCACTGCATCTCTGAGAAGTTTTAGCTGCTGACATAAGTATCTGACTTAAAGGCCTAAAGGACAGATGTTATAAACTTCCACTAAGCTTTTCAGTATAAGCTTTTAAATGCTGAGTAACTGAAAGATGAACACTGGATACTTGTGTCACTTAAAAAAGAACACTTAAATCTCAGAGCAAATACTTTCTCAGGATGAGTGATGCAGCTAACATGGTCACCAACAGACATGCCCAAGTGTGGCACAGTGACATTTTCTCTACAGGTTTGTGATGTCAGTGTACACCACACCATTTCTCCAGCAGAGTGATTTTAGGTAGGCAAATGTGCTCTCTTCGAAGACACGAAGGTGATTGCAGTGAGAGCAGGCTTGATCTCTTATCACTGTTGACAGGTGACCGGACGAGGGAAAATGGCCTCAAGTTTCACCAGGGAAGGTTTATGTTGAGTATTGGGAAAAACTTCTTTATAGAAGCAGTTGTTAAGCACTGGAATAGGCTCCCCACGGAGGTGGTTGAGTCACCATCTCCGGATGTGTTTGAAAACCACCTGGATGTGGTGCTCAGGGATGTGATTTCGCGAACGGTTGTTAGTTAGGGTGGTATGGTTTGGTTGTGGTTGGACTTGATGATCTTGAAGGTCTTTTCCAACCTGAGTTATTCTATGATTCTATGATCATTCACCTCCAGCTAGCCCATACCCAATTAGTCTCTAAGAAAAGGCAGCCTCTTCAGCTCACTCTCCATGTTTTATTCCTCCACATGGTCTCATGATTTATAACATCTATTCTTTAGGCATTTAAATCACATACTTCTGTTAGCAGCTAAAACTTCTCAATCAATGGTTTACAGGCTGGTTTGGCCCAGTTCTGTGACTAGCAGGGCAGAGGGACTGCAGATATTTGCCTCCAGAAAGGGGAAACAGGGGAGGGGACCCCAAAATAAATATGAACAGCAGCAGCGATCTGTGAAGAAAAAAAATGATTTGCTAAATATGATATCAGAATGCAAAATAGCACAGTATTATCACAATCGAATATAATTAGAATTGAAGCCTGCTGCTGCCAGGACCCCACAAAAAATTATTCTTCATTATTTGATAGAGGGGGCTAACAATGATTTCCTGTGCGGGTCCTTTCACTTTGCTTCTCCTAAACCAGCACACAGAAGGATCTGGATTATTTGCTCTCCTTTCTTGAAAACTTCCCTTGCTGTGTTGCCCCACAGAGTAATGTCATCAATGTACTGCAAGACCTCAGGAGCACTGTCCTGTTCCAGTGCAGTTTGGATCAACTCATAGCAAATTGTTGGACTGTTTCAGCCCTGGGGCAAATACTTTTAGGTATACTAAACACCCCTTCCGGGGAAAGCAAACTGTGACCTACATTCTGAGGCCAAAGGAATGGAAAAGAAGGCATTAGCAATATCAGTGGTGGCATATCACTTGGCTGCTTTTGACTTTTGGATTGGAAGGTGCCCCATTTGGATTGAAAAAGGTCTTATTCAAATTGGAGATTCTCAATTTGGACTTTTTCTCTCTCAGCTTGGAGATTTTCTCTTTTGGCTTGAAGACTTGCTCTCTCAGCTCGGAGACTCTATTGTTCAGTCTGGTTATTCTATTTCTCGACTAGGAGACTCTCTTTCTAGACCTGGAGATTCTTCCTATCAGGTTAGACTCTCCCTTGGAGTTTCTCCCTTTTGGCTTGGAGACTCTCTTGCTCGTTTCATACTTTCAGAGTCTCTCATTCAGTTTCAAAGACTTTTGTTCAGTTCTGGAGAATCTCTCCCTCTCTGGGATAATACTGAGTAAGGCATAAATCAGGCCCAAATAATTTCTCAGATCTGCCTGAGCCACAACATTGCTGTCTTAAAAACCTGTTTAGGGTCTTAGGATCTTGCAAGTGTTCAGGAGTAAAGTTCCATGACACTGACAACGACTGTTCCTCTAAAGTCTCTCCCAAACCCCTCCACACTCCTTGCCACTTGGAATTCACTGGTTTTGGAGAAGGCTTCCTCAAAATACTATAAATACAGATTCTGAGTGAAATGATGAAGAGTGCAGTCAGGGAGATCACTGAACGAGCATTCAAAAAACATATAAGGGATTCAAGGGAGAGACTGGGAGACTATTTAAAAATCACATGTTCTGTAAAATTACTAATTCTCTCTGGGATGTAACTTTCAATGCCCAATTCATGCTATATTGTATGCAGACACCGAATAGGTGTTTCTATATAGCTCCATAGAGCAGAGTGGCAGACTTTCTGCAAGACTTTTAATTGGAAAATTGAGATTAATTTTTTTCCAGCAGTCTTCCCAATCCTACTGTGAATGTGTTGCCAAACTATAGCTCTAGTGTTGTTTTGCCTCTTCTTGTCTTCTCCTCCCCTCCTCTTCCCTTTCCTTCTTCATTTGAAAAAATAGTTGCAGTATTTACTTATTTACTTTAGATTGCCCTGCCTGTCCCTTACTTAGACCAATAGGCTCTTAAGGTGTTTGGAAGTTTATATTTCTGCCTTCCACTGAAATCATCTGTAGATAGGTATTCTATTTTGGTGGTTTCTCCTTGCTGTAGCACAAATGATTGACATTGAACTTTGATATACATTTTACACTCATCTTACAAATTACAATGATAATAAGCCCTTGCTATAAGGGAAGTAAATACTGTGAAGCTTAATGGAGATTTCTTCTGATTCACCTTTACACAGATTGGATTCACAGGTTGGATGGGAGGAAGTTAAATTGCTTTGAGGCGTGATACCACAGTGAGTCACTAGACCGCAGCCTCAGGAGTTCATGAGGCAGACTGATTTAGTGGTGATGTAACTATGGAAATTACCTGGCAGAGAACGTTGTTTGTACTGCTGTTAAATGTGCAAAACTGATGAAAGGAAGGTGGGAAAAAGGCATGAAATTAAAAGCAAAAAAAGAACCAAAGAAAACCAATCATAGAATTGCTAAGGTTGGAAAAGACCTTCAAGATTATCAAGTGCAACCACAACCTAATCATACTACCCTAAGTCTAACAGCCATCTGCTAAATCGTGTCCCTTAGCACCACATCCAGGTGGCTTTTAAGCACATTCAGGGTTGGTGACTCAACCACCTTTCTGGGAAGCCTATTCTGGTGCTTAAGGCCATTTCCCCTTGTCCTGTCATTTGTCACCACTGTGAAAAGAACAATCCCACTCTCACTGAAGTCACCCTTCAATAAAATCATCAGTCCACCAAAACAATTCTAATTAAAGTACTCTGTGGTGTAGTTACAATTTACTATATGTTCAGCCTTTTTGCTATGGCTAACCTATATATTTTACATGGGTTTTCAAATGTAGTTTTCCATACAAAGTCAAGACAAAAATATGATGGTGAACTCAGAAGGGAAGATAGGAAGATTGCCTTAACTGACACTATAATGAAGAGCTCAGACACTTAACTGGGAAAATGTTATGAATTGTACTACATACCATGCATTTTATAACTTCCACTGATGAGACAATACGAGCAAACAACCTGATAGCTTATCATGTTTGTCGCTGGACCAGTGGTGTGGCCTGAGATGATGCTCTTTTCCTTTCTGGAGGATCAGAGCTCCTTAGCTTGCACAATGTCAGTGACAGACTGGGACATTTGTGTGTATGTTTATGTTCTGGCATAATATAAATCTTGAAACTTGTAGGCAAGACAGGTTCAAGGAAGTCTTGTCACATTGTGGTGTTACATTATACTACATGTGCTTGTGTGGCTGCTCTTTTACTGAGCTGTTGTGTTTTCGTACAAATTCAGTTTGTAACTATAACAAGAAACATCCTACATTAATATATTCCTGCTCCCTCCTTTAAGGCTTCTGTCTCTAGAAAGTATCATAGAAAACCCAGAAATTGTACGTCACTGGCAGAGAAATTAAAATGGCGTTGGGGGAAAGAAAAAATTATGATAGTGCATCTTTTATGTATTCTGTTGGTTTTAATTTTCATCAATTGAGAAGTTTCAGATAATTAAAAAACTTCATGAGATTTAAGAAAATGGAGAGCAAATCAAAGACTTGGGTTCATGTCAGGTCTCTGCACATCACTTCTCTCTGATGTTGTTAGTGTAGTTTCAAAATAGCTACCGGGGCTGTACTATTATCTGCATCTGAGCAAAATTTTCATTGCTCCAAAAGATATATTCTTGATCAAATGTAAGTAAGAGATGGTCTTTCTGCCCTAAAAGGAGGAAGGTAGAAACTGTTCACTGTAGACAGACCTTCAAGGCTAAGTTAATTTGTTCACAAGGTGTGTAAGCTTGAATTACCTTTTTATCTCTTCTATAGGCTGTCTCCAACAAGATCATGCCAATGGAGTGGTCTTACTTTAGTGTATAGTTCCTTTGAGTCAGAGATCATTCCAATAAGAACCACATAATATTACTGAGTATTTGTGGTGACAAGAACCATTTCCATGAAGGTGTTAGCAGGAATCAAAGCATGCTGGCTGCCTGCAGCAATGAAAAGTGAACCTAAGGGCTTGATGTCTCTTGCTCCATTACCTATGCTAAAAGTTGCTGAGATTTCAAGGTGAAGCAGGCAGGAACCCAGCCATTGCACATGTCAGCCAGCAGGCTAGATTTGACAGTATGTGTTTTTTATGTTCACTCTTCAGTGAGCAGTTGTTTGCTTTTTGTGTTTTTAGGACAGTGGTATCCTTGTCCAGTTCTAAGGAAGGTCTTAATGCCAGTGTAAAAGAGTAGTCACAGGTAATTTCTTGGCAGATCAAGCTTTCAGTTGAAGACATTCAGCCACCTATGTAATAAATAATGAAGTTCACAGACCCTCTTTCTATTCTTAAGAGCATTAAATATGCTTCAATGCTTTACTATGGAGACATGAAGGAGAAAAGGTGGCTTTAAAACACCTGTCAGCTTTTCTAACCAGTTCAGACAATTGTATCTTAGGGCTTCATTGTGCTTACATAAAATAATACATTTCATTCTTTAATACCTGCTTGCAATAAATTATGTCATGGAGTCTTGGATAAACGGTTATATATTGATATCACAGATATATTGTCTCATAAGCAGTCAGTGTGAAGGCTTCTGAGGGACCAAGTTCCCTGATTCTTTGGCTTTTCTTAGGGATTTAAACATGTTCATGTTCAGAGTTCAATAGGAAAAGTTTTTAACTGGAGGATGTTTACAGAGTTGAGTATTACTCTGAATTGTATAATGTATGAATTAAAGCCTTATCTTAGATGTTTTGCTCTAGCAGGGAGACAAGGTTCATTGGAAAACCTTGCTAATTTAGGTTTCCAGCACTAGCTAATCTCCAAACACAGAAACCTCTCCAGCTCAGGAATGACTAATTTCTAAGCTTGTGCAGCATGTCAAGGACTGCCAATACTTCATCCATCAGCTCTGGTGCAATGTTCCTACAGCATTGTAGGTCTAAGAAGAGAAATCAGGCTACAAGTGAGCTGGAGTTCTGATGGGAGCACATGTGGGTTGGGGTTTCACTGCCTCTATTCATTTACTCTGTACCATTTGAGAGCTGTGGACGAGGCTTGCCTGAAGGCCTCTCATTTGCTTCTCCAGAAGGGTACAGAGGTCCTGAACCATCTGTCAGCTCTGTTCAGATGCCTCAGATACCTCCTGGCATCTAAAAAAGTTTATTTACTCTTTCTGTAATGTTATCACACTTGGGGAATATAAGGCACTTTCTGGAGTTTGAAAGCACAAACACAGAGTTGTGATATATAGATAGATAGATAGATAGATAGATATAGATATAGATGATATAGATATAGATATAGATATAGATAGATATATGCTTCGACGTGGAAAATTATAGTCACAGAATTGGGTTGCAAGGGTCTTTAAAGACCACCCAGTTCTTACCCCCTTGTTTTAGGCAGGATTGACTCCCACTAGATCAGGCTGACCAGGCCTCATCCAACATCGTCTTGAACAGATAAATGCAAACTCCCTTAGTATGCAGATGTTCTCAGGCCATTACAGCAAACACTAACTGAATGTGGATTTGCCATAGATGAATCTAATTTTGACACTAAAAACTGTAACGATATAACAATTTCAAGAACAAATGAATATAACTCTTCAACCCCGCAGGTGAGAGATTTTTACCTTAAAAATCAAGCTATACTCTTTTCTTTCCTCTATCGTAAAGCAAATTTGACAAGTGTGTTCCTTGGTAGTAGAAAAAAATGGCACTTCTTTTTGCAGTCAGTGTACCTGGTGGTAGGAATGGGGTTACAGGAAGTTTGCACAGTCCATGATTACTTGTACAATTACCTCCAAAACTAATTTTGTTCTCTTCAGAACACTTACGTCAAACCTAAATGTCACAAAATCCTACAGAATTGTTTGGGGAAAAGTGATAGCAGAAAACAGCTGGCGGCAATTTTCTCAGGTGTAAGTTAATGAATATACAAAATCCAGTGAAATTTCATGACAATAGGTAAAACATTACTAACTCTGAATGTAGAAATCTGCGAGGGACACTGCTCAGTGATCCGTTACTACCCAGGTACTGTGTATGAGCAATGAATGTGAAATTAATGGCTTTCTTTGAAACAGAGCTGAGAAACGTGCTCTGTAAGATCTTTCACAGCTTGCATCACTCCTCACTAACATTTACCTTTCAATTACAATAAAAGGCAAGCTGATAGATTAAGGAGTTCACAAACATAGCCTGATATTCACAATTATCATACTCCCAGTATGTGACATAACTAGATGAGATAAGAAATCCTGCCTGCCTTTACATTGTAGTTTACCAGAGCCCACTTCAGGATGCAAGTGTGTGAATAAAGTGCTAGCACAGCCTGTGCTATTGCATGATTCTATGATTCTATGATCATTCTATGAGTTGTCTTTGTTTTGTTTTCTTCAGGAAATGAATGTGTGAGAGCTAACATGAGGACATAAATGCTGTTATCTAATAAAACTAATTCATATTGCAGGAGTGAGTCATTAGAGGAATGTATCTTCTTGTAAATTTGTATGATGTTTGAAAAAATAACTTATTTATTTCAGACTTTAGAACAAATTCACAAAACTCACCTATTCTTGGTACGAGATCCTTATGAGATGATATTTGAGCTAAACAGTAATCTTTAGCATGTGTGCTGAATGGTAGTAATGAAAAATAGAAAAGGTAGGCTGTTATTTTTCCCCCGTTATGAAAATGTAAAAGCTGGTAGAAATTTGTGTTATTTTGATTATTTGGAAAAAAAAAAAATCACTTTTTTTATACTGAAAGAAAGTGAATTTCTAAATATATTCCTTGACAACTTATATTAGTAAGTCAATTTGCAATTTCTGTTCCAGTAACTTTTAATTCCCAGATTTCTTGTAAATAGGAGATCTCAATTCACTCATTTTCAGAACGACATCAACATTACTAAGGCTATTCAAGGGTGGCAGTGGTCCCACAAAAACAGGCACATGCATGATGGAGTGTTTCTGTACTTGCAAGGTGGTGGCATGGTGACACCATGCAGTCCCCTCATTGCAGCCATGATCAGTACCAAGCAGGAAGGCTGTCTCCCTATACAGAGCCTCCTACCTGAGCTTCAGCTGTAGGAGACAGAGGCAAGTCACAAGACAACATTTGGATCTAGGAAAAGACTAGGTACATGTGAAGCCAGTGTTTTATCTTGCCAAGCTGGAGAAGGGACTGCCAAATCTGATGATTTTGAAAAATGAAAATGCTAATGTTTTTTTCACTAGAAAGGGCTGTTTTGGCAAAATAAAAATATTTTAAAAGGTAGCTTGATTTTGATGATTCATTGGTTCAAAACACATGAAGTGATAAAGTAAATAAAGTAAAAAGTGACAAAGTGACAAAATACTGAGGATAAATACTTTCTGAAACATCTGTTAAGAGACTGTTGAAAAACGATGATATTCAAAATAAAATGCAAATTAGATTTTTGTAAATAAAAAAGAGAATATTTTTACTGCTCTATTTTGGTGTATTATCCACAGTATGAATTCATGAACTTTTTAAGATTTTAACTTCTTCTATTAATGGTGAAAGCATTTCTTGAAGTTTCAAATTATTAGTCCTACTGGTACACAAAGGTGCTTTTGGAAAATGTGAATATCCCAGTAGTGTATAGGGAATGAAGTTCTATAGGGAAAAAGCATTACTCAGTGATATATTACAGATTTTCAGTAGGAATTCAAAGGGAGCATCCAGAGATCCAAGAGGAAAAATATTTTTTTTCTGTTTCACTTTGGAAGGACTAGTGAGAAAGCAGGAGTGTTAGAGTGTGAGAGGTTTTGCGATAATCAAGATGGGAAACAGTGAGGATTTTAACTGAGGTTTTTGGATGCTTGAGTAAAGCCAAACTCTTTGTGCTTGTTACTTAAAAAGATATTTTGCTGCAACTAAATTGCTCTCACACTTCAGGTTATAAGAATTTTTTCTTCTCATCCTTCCAGATCACAGAGTAGTTGAGGTTCACATAGAGATCTGGCCTAAACACAGCTCAAGCAGTGACAGACTGAGCAGAGTGCCCAGGATTTTTTCAGGCAGCTTTTGGAGATCTTCAAGGAGGGAAAATGTGCTACCTGACTTGAGAACCCATGCAAGTGTTTCATCAGCCACACAGCAAAATACTTTCTGGTGTTCAGAGGGAACTTCCTTGATTCCAGTTTGTGCTCATTGCCCCTCGCCGTGCAGCACAGAGATGAGTTTGGCTCCAGATACTTTGCATAGCCAGAAATTTATGGACATTAATTGTAGAAACATAGGATTGCTCAGGTTGGAAAAGATCTTAAAGAGCATTCATCCCAACCACAACCCAACCATACTACCCTAATTCAAACATTGCTCTGCTAAATCATGTCCAGGTGGTTTTTAAACACTTCCAGGGAACCACCTCCCTGAGAAGCCTATTCCAGTGTTGAACAACCCTTTTGGTAAAGATTTTCCCAATATCCAACCTAAACTTCCCCTGGTGCAACTTGAGGCCATTTCCCCTCATCCTGTCACCTGTCACCGGTGAGAAGGGACAACCCTGCTCTCACTGCAATCATCTTTCAAGTATTTGAAGAGAGCAGTAAGGTCTCCCCTCAGCCTCCTCTTCCCTAGACTAAACAGCCCCAGTTCCTTCAGTTGCTCCTCATAGGTCATATTCTTCATGACCTTCACCACCCTTGTTACCCTTCTTTGGATCCAGTACCTCACTGTCCTGTTTGTACTGAGGTGCCCAAAACTGAAGATAGTACTCGAGGAGGAGCCTCACCATTGCTGAGTATGGGGTCATATTTACTTCCCTAGTCCTGCTCACCACACCATTCCTGATACAAGCCAGGATGCCATTGGCCTTCTTGGCCACCTGGCACACTGCTGGCTTGTATTAAGCCGACTGTCCATCAGTACACCAAGGTCCCTTTCTATCAGGCAGCTTTCCAGTCATTCCCCCCAAATCTGAAGGGTTGCCTGGGATTGTTGTGACTAAAATGCAGGACCCAACACTTGGCTCTACTGAAACTCATACAGTTTACCTTGTCCCATTGATCCATTCTACCCAGGTCCCACTGTAGTGCCTTTCGCCCCTCAGGCAGATCAACACTCCCTCCCAATTTGGTGTCATCTGCAAACTTACTGAGGTTGCACTCAATCCCTCATCAAGATCCTTAATAAAGATGTTAAATAGAAGCTCTTAATAACTGCCTCAAAAGGAGAACCTGGAACTAACTTTTTGCTTGCTGTCCGAAAGAGATCAAACTTCTTCCAACTGGCTGCCACATTCTACCAGTTGACATATGGATAATGATGAAAACATGATGGAATATTAATGAACATCCTTTTTGAAAACAGTGTAGAGAGATTAGTGAATCTGCTCAGAAAATTAGGAAACAATTCTGACAACAACATATTTTTTTTCCCAGAGGAACACTTACTACTTGCTTGTTATTTAAACTTCCTGTGTATATATCACATATAAATACTTCTAATAATCTCCACCATCAGAAATAGGTAGAGTCTGCTACAGATACATGAGACCAGAGCTTCACTTTACATAACTGGTGAATGATCCCTCAAAACAAGCAGGCACCTCAGCTTTCCCAGGGACAAGCTTGTGGGAATGTACTAGGCACTATGTTGAATGGCTGCAGCCATCTCTACTGGCATCTACTGAAGGGCATACAGTCCCAGCCCTATAACTAGCTGGGCTAAAACAGTGCCATCCTTCTCTAAGACATGGCAACTTTCTGGGAGAAATAAACTGAAAATACTAAGATAGGGTTTTCAGGGCAGTGATTTCTATTCACATAATAACTAGTTGACTATGTGTAGGATCAGGAGAATTATCTGTGCCTGTCAAGCAGAGCAAGCAGGTCATAACTGGTCACATGTTTAAGCTTTGCAAGTGACAGTATTCTTGAATACGCTGTGACCCCGCTGGGTAAAATGTATCTACTGTCTGTTGGTAGTTCAGGTTGATATGGACAATATTTCTCTTTTCTAGGTAAAATAGGAGTTGGGATTTGCAGCTTATCCAAGTCTTCCTCTCTTCCCTTTGTTTGAAGATAATTACCTGCTGGAGACATTATAGCCTATTATTACCTTGTAAAAGAGGAAGACAAAAATACGTTGGTTATGTTTCAGAAGTCTGTTTAAAGCAGTGCTTCAATTGCCTGTACCTTTATAAGAGATACCCTGTGTTGTGATCATGATATTTTTACTTTCTGTTTCCTTGTGACCATTAATTTGCAGGCAGTTTCCAATTGAAATTTCATAGCCGAGTGCAGTGAAGATTTTAAAAATTCAAACTGAATCAGCTTGACTGAAAACAAAAGAGACCATTGAAGCCATGTCCCCATATGCATTTTCTTTTTTGCAAAGATGCTAGGGAAATAACAAAGGAATTGCTTGAAATGAAAGGAAACAGACAGTTGCCTTGCTAGAGAAGGAGTGGTGAGATCTAAGGAAGATTCTTTAGCCCACAGATGTTGATCTCGGCATTGAGGGAGTTCTCCTGCCTCCTGAAATCTATGAGGCAAGTTATGGGAAGAACTGGGAAAAACCTGGAAGTGTGGCATCCTCACTCCATCCCAGGCATGAACTGTGGCTGCACAGCTGTGCTCAGCATCAAGTGTCTGCTTGTTTGAGCTCCTTGGCCATGCTGCTAACAGCTCACACAGTGAATTGCAGACCACAGCAGAATGTCAGGAGAAGTTGCCTCAACAGTTACCAAAGCTGTATCTTCATGATTAGAAGTATTTTTTGTGTAGGTTGGAATAATGCTACTGCACTGTACTACGTGGGAAAATGGGGAAGAGGTAATTGAATTTATTTTCAATTGACAGTGTTGAAAGAAATATGAGATGAATAGAGATGGTGTTTTATTTTTAACAGTTTCCAAGTTAAATTAAGCTTAGATAATGAGGGTATTGTTTTTATATTTGAGGCGTACTTAACTTTCTGCTATTAAAGTTTAAAGATAGAAAGTTGCATCAGAACATTGATTTGGGCATGATGCTACTTGCTCTGAAATTCTGCAATTTTCTCCAATAGAAATCGTTCTTTTTATGAAAGTGAGATGTTAGAATAAGTACTTAAAAATATTCTGAAATAATAGCTATTATGAAAGTCCTATTGTTAAGACAGAGAGCTGCAGAAAATGGCAGTAGAGCATAAAAAGAATGCAATCAAGGGATCTGAAATACAACAAATAAATAAAAGGAAGAATTGCTTAAATATGTAGGCGTTTGGAAACTTCTTTCCTAAGAGAGATAGGCAGATATGCACCAAAATGTGTCTTAGAATCCTACGCCTAAATTTTTTCCAAAACATTCTTAGAATAGGAGTGTGATATTGTTCTGTGTGATAGCCATTAGGAGTCAGACACCTACTTGCTTGGGTGGTACTTGTCTGGAATGATCCTTCTCCATGCAATACAGTAGAAAAGAAAAGCATCAGATTTTTTTCTTTTGAAGTGACTGAAAGGGAGAGAACCTTGGATCTTTGTGGGTGCCACCTGAGTTCTAGAGAAGAAAGCTGCTGGAGGAAGATGCTAACTCAGTCCCTCTTACTGATTATGTCTTCTGCCCCATGAGTATTTTGTGGGCATGAGGAACACAAAATGTCACAGCACAATCCCCACTCCCTCTGGATTGGAGTCAAAACTCTCAGACTGACAAAGTGCTGCTCAGTTTGAAGGCTGTACCACGTGTAATGTAGGCCTGAAGGAAAAGAGTTTTGCCCTTCCTGTGAAAATCCATGGCAGTACAGGTCTCCCTACTAGTATTGACATATGCAGAAATTTCCTCTGACATTGGAGGGCCACTGAACTGAGCGAGTCCGTGTCTATGTCCCTGTCCTGTAGGCCTCGTGAGAAATCAGTTCGTTTCATCATTCAAAGCTTGTGAGCTGAGGGGGAAAACTGGCAAGGCGGGCATGTAACATGGAAGTTCCGTAACAGTAACGGTCTTCATTGCTCAGACTGATGAATTCAGGATTGGTCTTGAGTACTTGAAGCTTGGGTGGGCATGCTGGAAGCAGAAACAATGTGCTGGGCCCCATGAAGCTGGTCTGAGGCTTTGAGGGAATAGTTAGGGCCCGCAAGTCCACTGTTGGGCAGACGGCTGCCTCTCCTAAAACACTCTTCTGTGAATTACACTGCATGTTTTCTTTAAATTTTTTGCATGTGTAAAATAAAGAAGAAAATGCTTTCAAGTGGTATTATCTGCATTAACTAATGAAAACCTCCCCCTTAAGTTGCTAGTGATGGGACCACCGTCCTTCGTGTTCACAGCACCTGACCTAGTAGCTTTTGAGAACAGGGTATTGCTGCGCATGGAGTAATAAAGGGTTCCTTTCTTGTGCTTAGGGCCCCAGGTGTGGATGCAGTACTTCAGATGGGGCCCGCAAGAGTTGAGCAGAGGGAAACAATCACCATCTTCTCTCTGCTGGCCACTCCTCTTTTACTGCAGTCCAGGTTTCAGTTGGTCTTCTGAGCTGCAAGCATACACTGATGGCTCATGTCCAGCTTCTCATTCATCGCAATGCCCAGTTGCTCCTTCGTAGGGCTGCCATCAAGGAGATCTTCCCCTAGTTTTTATAAAACCTGAGATTGCCCCGACCCAAGTGCAGTACCTTGCACTTGGCCTTGTTGAAACCCCATTAGGTTTTCATGGGCTCGCTTCTCCAGCCTCCAGTGTATTGACTGCACTGCTCAGCTTGGAGCCATGCTGTATTTCTCAGATCACCTCTTTCTCTCGTACGTGCCTTAACATGGTAACCAGAAGAATCTGCTCCATGATCTTCCCAGGCACTGAGGTCAGGCTCACTGACCTGCAGTTCCTGTGGTCTTCCTTTCCCCTTTCTTAAGAATGGGAATAATGCTTCCCTTTTACCAGGCCCCAGGGATTTCACCTGATAGCCATGATTTTTCAGATGTTATGGAGAGGGGCTCAGGAACAACATCAGCCATTTCACCCCATGGCCTTATTTACACTCAGATTCATGAGGAGGTCTCGGACCTGTTCCAATGTTACATCTGCATGGAATTCACTCCTATTACCCTCACATATAGGTTTGTGATCCTGGCAGACTTCACTGCCAGTGAAGACTGAAGCAGAGCACTTGTTAAGCACCTCAGCTTTTTCCATGTCTGAGGAAGTCAGTTCTCTGCCCTCAATATCCAGAGGGGGAATGCTCTCCTTGGTCTGTCTCCTTCTGCCTATGTATTCATAAAACCCCTTCTTGTTGTTTTTCACATTCCTTGCTGAGTTCAGTTCCGTCTGTGCCTTGGTTTTCCTGATCTTATCTCTACACATGCAGACAACATCCCTGTATTCTTTCCAGGCTTCACTTCTAGCCTTTTTCCCATTTTCAGCTTTTACTCATTGTTTTTCTTTGGATAATTTTGTGGTGCTCCTGCCTCTTTGGACTTTACTTCTATTCATCAGGCACAAGGCAGCTATACCAAGTGAATTTCCTTCCAATCTTCCCCAGAGTGTTTGTGCAGGATAGCTGCTTGGGCTGTTGAAACTAGTTGTCTTAGGCAGGAGCTTAGTTCTTAACCTGAGTGCAGAAGCAGGATAGGGGACAGAAGCTACCACAATGTTGTATGAGAAACAGAGTTGGAGTATGAGGAATGTAAAATGAAGACATTTATGGACAGTGCTTACTACAGGATGGCAAGAATCAGGGGAAGGAATGAGGATCTGGCCCAGTTCTGGACATCAGTAGTGCTCACCAGGCAAGCAACATGGACAAGCACAGAAAGACTTGATATTATGCGCATATCTCAAGCACATACATTCATCTAAGTTTTCTTCAACTGATTACTTATAAATTATTCACACAAACCTCTGGAGAAAAAAATCCTCTGTTGCTGTTTTTTATGCCGTGGGAGATGGAAGATGCTTTCATCATATGTATAATCTGCAATGTAAGTCTTACAATACCATCTCTATTTCTTCTTGCTATTCTGTGCATTACTGGAGTGTGTGGTGTAAATTTTTTTTAGATGTATAAACCTGTTCCAGCCGGATGGGAAACCTTCCAGTATTGGTTACAAATAGTTTTAACAAAGCCTTCATGGCAAAAGCCAGTTGTAAATGTGCATGGCTCTTGGACTGCTCTTGTATCTTCTTTAGCACAGCAACACAGCTGCTGTAATCCAGTCTCCAATGAAACTACACAGAACATGTTTGAAGGGAAGAGAAAAATCAAACGCCATACACCATGGTCAATTCCTATTAAAATTTTTATTAAACATATATTTCAGAGTATAGATTAAAATCTTCTATGTTTTATATACAATCTAAACTCTTAAAATTATGCTATGTCACAATTATGCTGGCATGATTCCAAAATCTCAGTTTCAGCTACAGCCACAGAATTACTGAATAAAATATCTTGAAAGAGTTCATGAGAGCATAGGCATTCAACTGTTTGCTAGTAATGCTAGGGTCCTGGCTATGGAACTAAGGCTTAAGCTCTATCTATACACACTGCAGACATAGAGTGTCCACATAGTCCTCACTCTGGAATGGAAAATTTTATCCCTTGCAACATTTTGGTTAAATTAACTATAAATGGATTCTTGCATCTGTATCCATTGCATGAGTGATACAGGATTTTTGATTTGACATCCCCTTCTTTTTTGGCAACGATGCATTCTATTCACATATTTTGAACAATGAACTCAAAATTTAAACGTGTCTTCTCTTTTCATTCTACCTATTACAGTAACTAAGTATATAATTAATGAGTCAGAAATACATGGCTTTTCAGCCTGGAAGGCCAACTATATCCTGGGCTGCATTAGAAGAGAACAGATGGGAGAGGCAGGTGATTGTTCCCCCTCTACTCAGCTCTTGTGAGGCCCCATCTTAAGTACTGCATCCACACCTGGGGCCCTCAGCACAAGAAAAACGTTGAACTCTTGGAGAAGATCCAGAAGAGGGCCACTAAGATGATCAGAGGGCTGAAGCATCTCTCCTGTGAAGAGGGGTCTAGGGAACCAGGGTAGTTTGGCTCGGAGAAGAGAAGGCTCCAGGGAGACTTCAATGTGTCCTTCCAGTATTTGAAGGGTGCATATAAACAGGAGAGGGAACTCTTGTTTACAGGGAGAATAGTGATAGGACAAGGGGGAATGGTTTTAAACTGAGATGGGAAGTTTAGGTTAGATACAAGAAGTAAGTTTTTCACTCACAGGGTGGTAACACATTGGATCAGTTTGCCCAGAGAAGTTGTGAATGCCCCATCCCTGAAGGCATTCAAAGCCAGACTGGTCTTACAAGTACAGGTACAATTTTTCATATCTCTCAGTATTTTTATCATGAATCTTCAAATACGTTGTGCTTTCTTTGGAGTCTCAAGATCATGACAATATCTGCAAATCTATTCTTGTTTTTTATTTATGTGCGAAGAGAAACTGGAAAATGCAACTTTTCATTGTTCTGAAATAATTTTCATAATGAAACTAAATGCATTTTACAACTAGCTTGGAATTGCCAGGATCCTTAGAAGAAGCTTGGTGAAGTGAAAACTGTCAGTAATGTCTACTACTTTGCTCGGGTGCTTGGTACTCTGAGCTTCAGAAATTTTGTGAACACTGAGTCATTTTCTGGCAGTCTTTCATTTCTTACATTTTCCTCAAATGTCACAGACTGTGTTAGGATGAATTTAAGTTTTGGAGCTTCTCTTATTTTAGACATAGTTTCTACAAAACTTTTCTGAGTTGTCCTTTGCTCACTATTCCTAGCCGTTGTTTTAATATCTCTTCTGGGTTTCTTAGGGTATTTGTTATGAGGAGCAGACACATAACTTGGTGATCTAGATCTTAACAGGTTATGAGGCCGTTAGGTAGTTTGATTCCAGTTGTTTGAAGACAAAAAAAATTAAAAGCATTCACTTCTGTTTTTTCAAAAGTCAAAGTTCTCAATTTTTTTGGCATCATTGCTATGTAGTCATTTTCTTGCATTTCCCAATTTTGGATGATGCTTCATAATAAATTGCTAATCGTGGAGAACCTCAAGCCGCACTAAATACGAATAGAAGCAATTGTGACTTAGGTAGAGGCAAAGATGCCCATTGTGGACCAGTGATCATGGCGTAGCAGGCCAAAATAATGCCTAGAGATGAAAAGCTGAGATTGCTTTGTGTTAAGGAAATGGAGCACAGCAGTGGGTACCTCATACAAGCCAAAGGAAAGTAGAAAGCAATGATCGGGCATGAAGGAAGAAGAGAGTATCTAGTACCTGGAAATTTGGCCTCTCCAGAAGTATCCTTTCATTTCATCTCATGCATTTGATAATCTCAAGTGCAGAATTTCTAAGTGAGAAATATTGCAGCTCCTGGTGCAGGAAAGTAGTTTTCCCTATAGAACAAAGGAAAAGGTGAAAAAATGTCTATGAATGCTTCCATAAAATAGTGTGTCTGACTTTTAGTGGGACATGGGAAAGCACGGTGCCCTACAACCCAAGGAGTAGCTTCTGCATGAACACTCAAATGTGTGTTTCTGTTTGCCTGTCTGCAAGCCCATTCTTTACTGGAAAAACTTACAAATTTTATCTTTTAAGGGAAAAAAAGGGGAGCTTGCCTTTCAGGAGGAATGCCAAGTAAGAATCCATGTGCTCCCATTGCCAGCTTTGAACTCCTGAGTGTGGGGCGTGGAGTATGGAGGAACGTGTGCTTAGTGACAGGCCACAGCAAGTGCTCAGGGGGATTTAATATATTGTTCAGTGCAATGAACACTATTGTGCAGTGGCAGCTGGTGCACTGAATGACTGACTCAGCACAATAACACTCAGGGTTCCACACAAAAGGCTGTCTCAGGGGAGCACAGGGAGCAGGCACTTGAGGATAGCAGGCTCCGGCATCATGGTCTGGCTCATTAAGTTCTTGCTTCCCACAGCAAAGCAGCAAATATGTTTTGAAAACTTAAATTTTCCAGGGGAAAGTGTTGCAGATATTCTCCCTGACCTTAACTCTACTTCCTTCCAGTGGGTATTTCTGCCTCTCTTCCCCTTGCTCAACCTACAGAACTGGTGAATGCAAACAGGCAGAAATAAGTGTGAGATCCAATCTACAGGACAATTGGCCTTTTTGTACTTGCTTGAATTGCCTTTCTGCTATCTAACTATTGGTATCTGGATTATTTATTTGTGTAGTGTCCTATGTCATAGATGCTGCTAGTGTTCCTTGCACAAATAAAACAAGACACAATTCTGGATATATGCTTTTCTGACATATAACTATTTCTAGACACCTAACATTTGCCTAAATCCAACCAAGTTTGTTTCAAAATCTAACTCAGGTTGACCCTGGTCTGCAACTTCCATTACATTTTATCCTGCATAAAGTTGGTAGATTGTATGCAGTATGCTTAAAAGCAGACTTGGTGAAGTGATCCCAGTGCTCTCATTTTATTATTATTTCTGTGGAGGTAAACAAAAGTAAATATGGTTTAGAAGTGATGCAGAGCTCCGAGTTAATAAATCCAAATTACCAAAAAACCTCATAAACAGGTGTGTGAATTTTTAGATAAACTGAAGATCCTTCCTTGTTTCCATATCCCCAGACTAAGAAACAAGACTAACTGCTCTGTCTTGCATTCCTTGCTCAACAGATTTCTCTAGGTCCCTTGCAACATGCTGAGCTTAGGAGATGCATTCCATCGCTCTGGAGATCCTGCACCAAATCGCTTCTGCCTAGACACCTCTCTGTGCTGCAGCAGGTGAGATAGCAAACATGGAGGACTGTATGTATGTGAGATGAATTAACATTACAAAAAATTATGAATGGACATTTCCCACTGACCAAACCTCTTCACATAGCTGGTTTGGCTATATACTTATAGTTCTATAGTATGTCACTTTTTCTGAAGACCATTTCTTTACAGAACAGGTCAAAACAGGTTAAAAGCAAATTTTAAATCTTCAAAGCAAACTTACTATTAAAGAGTACGAAGTTGTTTGTTAGTTGTAGAATTCCTGTTTCAAATTTCAGACTGATTTATACAACTTACAAAATCAATGGATGCAAAGAGAAACACAGCCTACATGACAATTTTTTAAATTTACAAATTCCTAACTGCTTGGCAAGCAAATCTCTACCTCACACTCTGCACTCGAGCACTGATGCTCCAGGTCCTGCATCCCCACTACGCCAGCACCACTTTCTCAGCGCACGTCTTCCAAGCAGTCTCCAGCTTCTCTGCACAGTGCCTCCACTTTGCAGAATCTGCACAGCCTGGTTGGATCAGAGTTAGAAAGGCTGGCACCCCTTGTAGAGCTATAAAAAAAACCAGAAAATCAGAATACTGGACACATGCGTAGGATAATGTTGCACGCCCCTGAGATATTCAGCATCTGTATGTAATCCTGGGTTGGCAGTACCCAGCATGACTCAGATCATGTCCCACAGGTTTATTTACATTTTCCAGGTGCTTCATTTGATGTCTGGAATGTTACCTTCCAAAAGTTTTCATAACTGAAAACTCAAAGGGCTGGACGTGTAAGTGTATCTCAACAACTACGCTGATCTATTGAGGAGAGAGCTGAAGGAGTAAGGACTCCTTAACTTGGGATGCAATAACTTCTGTAAATAATTTCACATGGTGATCCAACTGTTTTCTTTGCTGTTACAAATATGTACATGCAGTGAGAGGAAGAACAAAATATTTTCATATTGTATCTCATATATTTGCCTTGTATCCTGATTCTGGTACTCTTCCTGCAAGAGTTAATAATTAATGAGAGTTAATAATATTACAGGCCTCATGTCCTACCCATTGAAAGAGATATTCCATGTTCTCCTAGCATCTGCAAGATGAAGTCTACATCTAATGTTGGCCAACAGAGAAGATGTATAATTTGCTTTATAGAGATGTATAATTTGACAAAAGTAATTGAAACAAGAATTTATATAGCATGAGAAGCCTAATTTGACTTTTTTTCCTTCCTGAATTTATAGAAAACTTACTGTTTTCCTGAGAGATAATATCTCTGCAATGATTTTCTTTCTTTCTTTCTTTCTTTTTTTTTTTTTCCCCCCTCAGGCCACTCTGATGTTGCTGACTGAAAAAAAAAAAAAAAAAAAAAAGTGTCTTTCCAGAAGTAATTACATTTCTAGGTACTGCTAGGCCCTACATAACTGCTGCAAGAACATGAGGTCAGTAAACACAGTGCTCAGCACAGTATTTTCCAGCCTCCTTGCTTTCAAGTCTTTTTATTATCAGCATTCACTATGGCTTATCTAGTTGACATCTGTATCTGTACTTCCAGTTATGCCTTTTAAAGGTTACAAAATGTCCTGATTTGATTGACTAGAAGTATATTGTGTTGGCATCCACTTGAATGTTTTAAAAAATCTTGTTATCCCTTATATAGTAGATGTTAATTCCTTTTGCAAATTCTGGGCAGACAAAGCATATATAAGATTTTCTGGTCAGGTTTTCACTTCAGATTTGAAAGTTCATGTAAATTCTTTTCTATTTTCTTTATTCGAGAGATGAACTTTCCCTAAAGGAAAGAGGTTTAAAATATTTGTCACTTCTAAGACAGAATCTCCACTGCAGAAGCATTGATCATGGAGCTGCTGGTTAGCTGTGTTCTTTGCTCTTTACAGCAGTCACTAAGACTCAGTGATAAAATAATACTTGACAAATCACATGATGTCTTACTGCCAAAGTGGGGATCTTTAGCAGCAAGGTGATGCAACAAGAGATCAGGAGTCCTTCTGCCTGACCTCCAACCCTTCTACTAAAACTTTGCCATGTAAACCCACTACAATACAATCTTCACTGGAGGGTTTAGATGAAAAAAGTTGATCTCCACTACCCCAGATATGAAGGGACCCCAGCAGCAACAAAGAGTTTCAATTTAAAAATACCTTGGAAAACTCTAATTTCCACTATACTAGTGAGGCACAAAAAGGATTCTTTGTGATATAAAAAAGTGAAGACATCAACAGCCACTTGCAAATTTCAGGTTGTGTAGAGAACATCTTGAAGTCATAAACGCTTTGTCAGGATTTGTATAGACACATTTCTGCTTTTTTTTTTTTTTTTTTTTTTTTTTTTTTTTTTTTTTTGACAAAAACTAGAAAAATTGCAGAAGTTGTCATTTCTGGAGGAAATAGTAATAGAAATAATTGAAATAAATAATTCAATATTTTGCTGTTTAGAAACTGGAATGCTTCAAGATAAAAAAGGTAATGTTACATTTCTGCCATGGAGGAACTGACTAGCTGTATTGTGTACCACTCTTCTACCCACTGCTAAAGCAGCAGTCTGGAGTGACCAAGCTATGACATGCTTTCAGGCAGCTTCAACAAATTATGGGTAACTTTACTCACCAAGTTTGAAAACAGATCTATAATTTGATTATAATTTGCAAATTACCCCTTTGGCTAAACTTTTGATGGCTATAGATAGATACAGATAAAATACTTTCCCCCTTTATTTAGGTGGATCAAGATGATTTTTAGTCATCTTCTCCATTCTAAATCTATCCTGTTGTTCATTTTCTCTCCACTAGGGTCTTTTGTCAGAACTGTGAATATTATGCTATACTTCCTGAGGAGATACAGAACAAGAAGTAATCCTTTTATGACCTTTCCATTCAGTTACATTAGTACAATTTTTTATGAATTGCTCTAACATACAGCTATGGCTTTGGCACTCAAAAATCTGAATGGGACATAGTGTCTCCATCATTACCTTTGTTAGATCTTTTAAATGCATTAAAAAAAAAAAGAAAAAAAAAAAAAAGCATCAGAAATTCTAGTTTGCCATGGAGATTATATTCTTCTGTCACCTTTCAGATCAGAAGTTACATCTTTTGACTCTTAATCCCTTTGCACCAAAATTCATATTCAGCTAGGTGAGAGGTCTACCTGTGTGAGAAGGGAGAAGAAGGTCAGGCTGTTGTGAGTCTTGTGAGAGGGGTGCCTGGGACAGAGGACTTGGTGCAGTTGCCTACGCTGGCAGCTCACCCTTCCAGTAGCCAGCTGTTTCCTTATATTCCTCCACCTGTGCATTTGGGTCTTTGCTTGTATTACAAAGTTGCAGAGGCAGGGAACAAGGTTCCAGCTGGAGGTCTGCGCAACCCTGAGTCACTGCAACAGTACCCTTGTTCGACGGTAACGCGGCATGAACAAGAAAACCAAATTTTGGGGCAAACGGAGGATGCGCAGAAGTCAGTGTTTGAACAAAGCTCAAGAAGGAGGTAGCAGTGAGGATCAGGTGTGGACTGAAAGAGCCAAGGGCAGGGCTGTGGTTTTCACTGAGCTGGCAGGTGTGACACACAGGCAGTACTATAGGCCTGGCTCTGGACAGGCAGGCACTGTGCATGGTGTGGGAAGTCAGTGGGCAGCGGGACACCAACAGGTGTCCCGAGCACTGAACTGGCGGCCATAGGAAGGTTTCTGCTTCTGCTCTTGGCACATCTCATACCCGGTGTCAGTTTTTGAATTTGCTTCTCATTTTTAACTTTTTCTTTCAGTTTTCCAGATACTGGTGCACGGTCCTCCTGAAGGGATGCTCAGTGAGATGAGGCATTTCAACAAGACGATGGCCTTCAGCCAACTGACACCGTGAATATGCATCGGTGCAATTGTGCATTTTCTGTTCTAATCTGCTCACAATGTATGCACTGATTAATGCTGCTCTATGGGAGAGCAGTCTGCTCCCTTCTCCTCTTGCATTACAGCTACAAGTGGAGCAGCTTATTGAATGAAAGAACATGGTAAGCATTTATCTTGCCCTTGGGAGATGCCATTTTCTTTTGTCTTCTGTTGTTTAGAAACAATCAAAATGTTTACAAACATATTTAAATGCAGAAGGTGGCAGTATAGTGCAGGACAAGCACAGATTAATTGAACTGGCATTATATACTGAACTGCCAGCTCAACTTGCCTAATTTATGATGTATAAAGATGTTGATCAGGCAACAAACAAACAAACAAAAAAACCCAACACCCCCCCAAAACAAACAAACAAACAAACAACAACATCAACAACAAACCCTATGAAGATATGAATAGTACGCAATATTATGTTTCTTGAGGGGAAGCTCAAAACTAATAGTTATGTCAAACTGATGGAGATCTTTTTGGACCCCTATTTAGTTATATAATCTCATCAGCATACACTTTGGTACTTAAAAATTTTTTTTGTTACAAACTCCAGAGGATCTTGTTTTAATACAAATTAATGTCACAGCAAGCATAATGTAGTTATTTATTGCATCTGTATGAAACGAAATTTTTTTTATGTTAAACATATATTTGTGTAGACGTTTGCTTTAATCACAGCAATTTTATAATACAACCACAGCATTTAGTTTACAGTAAAAACAAGCTCAAGCCTCCAGCAATACATAAGGCAGACAGATAGGCAGGGAAAGCACTCGAGTATTTTCCTGACAGTTTTTCTGTCTGGATAAAAAACCTGAAAATACGGTTGGCAGGCTATATGAAAAAGACTGCATTAAGGACTATTGCTATACACTGGAATATGTTACTATTTGAAGGTTCTTAAATTCTAATCTGCCACTTTGTCATATATTTCAACCTTTTAAAATGAAAATGCAGAATAGGGCCAGCAGATGTCACTCTCGTAGAAGCAAAACAAGAAGAATAAAAGGTACTTCTCGCCAAATATTTGTACTTTCCGACAGAGGGAAGAATATGATGCTTGTTCTAGCCCCTGGACTGAGTGTTCATCAGGAACCATATCAATACTTGTCAGAATTTAGAAGCATGAAAAGGGTTTATGAAGTTTTAACACTGAGAGACAAAAGACTTGATTATTTTTCTTAGAAAAGAAATGAGATAGAAAGAGATTGGGGATTTTTTTTGTACTAACTTATTCTAACTTTTATTAATACTTTTCTTCAGAGAAACTTAAGTGAAAATCCAAATAGCCAATAATATATTTTAGCTCTTGTACTGTGGACAGTGTGCCTAAGTCTAGAAGACCCTAGCTTGGTTGTGAGGCATGTAAAGCAATGTTGTAATACTCAAGTGTGCTGTCTTCCCTAGAGCTGCTCCATCTATTGAGCCTCACTTTTAGACTTAGTCATCCCACTTTCAGCATCCATTATATGAAAATTCCGTGTCTGTTAAATGATTGCCACATGATTCAGCATTCCATGAAATGCTGAAAGAGATCCTAAAACATGGATTTTGAAGTAGAATATAATGTTTATGAAAAAGGAATGTAAACCACACAGTCAGAAATTAACAAGGTGAAACACTACACTTTAAATATCTTTAGCTTGAGGAGAGAGGAAATGAAACTACATTTGACATAAAATCTGTTTTGTACAACCAGACAGGAAGACGGAGAGGAGAGGAGAGGAGAGGAGAGGAGAGGAGAGGAGAGGAGAGGAGAGGAGAGGAGAGGAGAGGAGAGGAGAGGAGAGGAGAGGAGAGGAGAGGAGAGGAGAGGAGAGGAGAGGAGAGGAGAGTTTGTATTCTTGATACTAAAGTGAAACCTTTCCTGTGCTCTTCTCTTGCTCATCTTGTAAGAAAACACGTATTTCTTCTGCTTGTGAGTGACATAACAGTTTCTGCAGCCCATAGAGGACTACTCCCAAGATGTGATATCCCAAGATTAAATATTTAAAAATAATTGAGTTGATTTTCTTTCTGTAACAGGTATGTGATCTAAACACATTATACCCTGACATTAAGTGTGGAATTCCATGGAAAACACTGTCTTCACACCTTCAAAAAACAAAGAAACGAAAAGAACAGATACTTGAATCCTCCAGGGATTTCCTTTTAGGGAATACTGCCATAGAAGCTGGCAGTGCAAGAAGAAAACACCTATCATGTTTTAAACTTTTGTCTGGCAAACAAGCAATGTCTATGTTCCACTTCACTAGCTATGAAAAGCACTATCATCAATTTGCTTTCTGAAAGCAGATCTGTTATGATGTAACGTGTTATTTAAAAAATGAGACAGGTAAAAGACATTCTATCTTTTTTGGATTTTAACAACGCTGACCACAATTTATTTAGCTAGTCTGCTATTGTGATTTAACAGACTCCATAAGGTAAGCTTGTGTTTAGTAAGAAAGTTTCTAAATTGGTCCTTTCCTACAAACATAAAAGACTGCTGGTTGAGAAATAGAACAATATGTGGTTTGTTGTTTTTAGTTGTTTGTTTCTCTCAAGTCCTAGCCTTTTGTTTAGTTTTTAAAAATTAATTCTTGATTCAGTTTTGCACTCAGTAGGGCCTACTAATATATCATTGTAGACTTAAAGATTATTTATTTACACATGACTACAAATATTGAAGCATATTCCAAGTTCTCTTCCATAGCCACTATGTTCTTAAGTGATCACAGAATCACAGAATGGCCCAGGTTGCAAGTTACCTCAAGGATCATGAATCTCCAACCCCCCTGCCACAGGCAGGGCCACCAACCTTCATGTTTAATACCAGACCAGGCTGCCAGGGCCCCATCCAACCTGGCCTTGAACACCTCCAGGGACTGGGCATCCACAGCCTCTCTGGGCAGCCTGTTCCAGCACCTCACTACTCTCATAGTAAAGAACTTACCCCTAACTAAATCTTCCTTCCCTCAACTTAAAACCATTTCCCCTTGTTCTGCTGTTATCTAACCTTTCAAAGAGTTGATTTCCCTCCTCTTTGTAGGCTCCCTTTAAGTACTGAAATGAGGCTGCAATGAGGTCACCCCACAGCCTTCTTCTGTTCAGGCTGAACAAGCCCAGCTCCCTCAGCCTGTCTTCGTAGGGGAGGTGCTGCAGCCCCCTGATCATCTTTGTGGCCCTCCTCTGGACCCTCTGCAACAGCTTTCTGTCTTTCTTGTACTGGGGGCTCCAAACCTGGACAAAGTACTCCAGACGGGGCCTCACAAGAGCAGAGAGGGACAATCATGTCCCTTCCCTGCTGGCCACCCCTCTTCTGATGGAGTCCAGGATATCATTTGCTTTCTGAGATGCAAGAGCACACTTGCATGCTTGTTCGTGTTCAGATTTTATCCATCAGGATGCCCAGGACCTTCTCTGCAGGGCTTTCTTATTGCCGTTGAAATCCCTGGTGAGGCAGCTGCTTGGACAATTTCTCTGTATTTTTTCCAGGCTACCTGTCCCTCCTTCTATTTTCTTTAGGCTTTCCTTTTGTGTTTGTGTTCATCCACAATCTCTTTGTTCAGTCATGCAGGTCTCCCAGTGTTTCTGATTTCTTCTTTTTTGGGTTGCATTACTCTTGTGTTTGGCAACATGACTCTTGAACCAGCTGTGTCTCTACTTTCTATAGGGCTTTATACCATAGTATTCCACCAAGCAGATGTCTTTGGAGGCCAAAATCTGCTGTCCTCAAGTCCAGAGTTGTGAGCTTACAGTGCACCACTGCCCTGGGGATCTTGAGCACCACCATTTTGTGTTCTTGACTGCCAAGGCTGCCTGTGAGCTCCATATTCCTCACAGGTCCCTCCTTGTTGGTGAGAACAAGGTTCAGCATGATGGTTATCTTCACTGGCTCTTCTATTACTTGAAGAAGGAAGTTCTCGCCATGATACCTATTGGAACCTCCTGGATTGCTTATGACCTCCTATGTGGTCCTTCCAAAAGATATCAAGAAGTTCCTATCCTCCTATAGAGGGCTGCGTCCATTCATCCACATCCTGGTCAGGAGGCCGATAGCATTCTTCCACTATGTCAGGTTGAGCTCCATGCATTCCAGCTGATAACTGTCTGTCCTTCCTGAAGAGCCTCTATCCTTCCATTCCAGCACTCTAGTTATAGAGTCTCCCATTAGGTCTCCACGATATCAAGGAAATCACAGCTCAGTGCAAATGCATGTACATCTCTAACATCTCCTGTTTATTCCCATGCATTTGCATACACAAATTCAAGTTGAGCCTCTAAATAAGCTGACTTTATGGCTGAGGTAGCTGGAATTCCTAAATGCTGCTCTTCATGCACTCTCACTGATCTAAAAGCCTTCTCCAGGCTCTGGACATCTATCACAGAATCCCAGAATCGTAGGGACTGGAAGGGACCTCCAGAGATCATCAAGTCCAACCCCCCTGCCAAAGCAGGTTCCCTACAGCAGGTAGCACAGGTCGGCATCCAGGCAGGTCTTGAACATCTCCAGAGAAGGAGACTCCACCACCTCCCTGGGCAGCCTGTTCCAGTGCTCCGTCACCTCACTGTAAAGAAGTTCTTGTGCACATTTGTGCGGAACTTCCTATGCTCCAGTTTCCGGCCGTTTCCTCTTGTCCTGTCTCCACACGCTGCTGAAAAGAGTCTGGCCTTGCCACTCTGACCCCACACCTCAGCTATTTATAGGCCTGGATCAGGTCCCCTCTCATTCTTCTGAGTTGCTGGCACTGGCACCAAACTGTTAGGAATATATTAACTTTGCTTATTCCAAACTAGCTGAAGTCCTTTGGCAGTTGAGACACAACTAAATGATACAATGTAAAATGTAAATGATGCAATACAATTTGAAAAATTCTAAGAGTCAGTTTGCGTACTGTGTGCTTGCATACAGTACTAATGCATGAAGTTGGATGTTTAGAAAGATGTTTTTTAAGCTTTCACACAGTACATGAGCATTAAACTATACATGGAAATAATGAGGTAGAAATGATAAAATTTGGTCTGACTGTGATCAAACTTCTGACAATGAGATTTCTGAGTCTATTGAACTGAAATTCTTTTCTACTGCCAATAAAAGTCCTTTGCTACCCAAGCTCGGTGTGATGCCAAGCCAGGTGGCAGTTTCCATAGCACTGACTTCCCACTGTAGTGTGGATAGAAAAACAATCTGAATAGACACACAAACCTTTCGGACTAGTGAATTCTGAGCTTTTAATGACTGTATATATATGTAGTATTTTCATCTTAGTGGTATGTTTATTTCAATGTTTTCAGATGGCATATTATTGATATTAAACAATATCAGTTTGTTCTTTTTTCCCCCAGTACTTCTTCACAGGGAATCTTGCACCCATGTAGAGAGTGACTCAAATTGTCACTGTGATGTTCCCCATCCAGCTGATATGATTTGAAAGGATTACTATCCATTGTAAAATTACATTAGACCTTGTGTGTCTTACTGATCCAGTGACTTCCACGTTCAATACTTCCTGAATAAGCTAGAAACCAGGCTGGAAAATCAGCATGGTGAACCAGCCGGGCTCTGCACATCGCTGCAATGCACTTCATGTGCTCCACTATTCTTTATTGAAGTAATGAACAGTGTCATGATGCCAAACCTCAATTCTCATTTTACATTCAATCTAAATGTCAGGAATGATTTGTCCTACCTGTGAAATCTGTTTCTAGCAGCCATCCTGAGAATGACATAATGATCTTAAACCCCAAGGATTTAATACAGAATTCAAGCTCTTCAGAAGCCATAATCTTCCTACACTGTGTAGGCACTACTGTCATTGGTTAATGTATTTTCCATCCTTTAAATTAATCAATGAGGAATAGAGATGAACAAAACAAATAAGTAGTATTTTTCCTTTCGTCAGTGTTATACTACCAGTTCTCAAATGCTTAAATCTGATTTAGCCATATTCAGATATTCAAGATACAGATATATTATCTTATTTATATAATTTAGCTGAACATGTGTGAATTTACTTAACCTTTACTTTCTATGAAACCTGGCAGATAAATTTTTCCTCCTTAAATAAACTGGTTCCATCTTGGCTGAGGATAAAGCAGGGTCTGAAGTGATAAGTCTCAGGGTAAGAATTAACAGCCTGAAAAACTGGACAAATTGTAGCCTGAAGTAGTAGTGAAAAAGAAAAGTGTTGGAATCATCATTTTGTTGGAAGGGAAATCTACCACCATTCTTGCTGTTGTGTGAAGGATTTGACTCTGGTGGTGGAGAGGAAAGAGACATGCATACAGAATATTTGTTTTGTAACATTCTGTGCACTGCACTTTGGACTAAGTGAAGTTGTTCAGTTGTTCAGTATGTATCCCATCATTTGCCAGATGTCGTGTTATTGAAAAATATCACAGTCAGTCCGCTCGAAACAATGATTTTCATCTACGACCTATAAAGTTAGACTGCTCAAAGGTCTGAATGAAATGTGAGAATACATCAGTCATCACACTGAGAGAAGGGCATTACGGAGGGCTGTAAACAAAGTAAATTCATTTGAAATACTCCCACAGCATTCTCCCAGAGAAACTGGCAGCTTGTGTCTTAAACAAGCGCACTCCTTGCTGCTTAAATATCAGGCCCAGGGAATGGGAGTTAAGTCTAGCTGTCGACTGGTCATAAGTGGTGTTTTCCAGGGGCTGATACTGGGACATATCCTATTTAATATTTTTATGGTGATCTGGACAGGGGGTCCAAATGTTGAGTGCAAATTCTGTATGTTTGGAGAAAACATCAAGTTGGGAGGAAGTATCGATCTGCCTGAGGAAGGTCCTACGGAGAGATATGGACAGCTGGGACAAAGGACTGGGGCCAATTGTATAAGCATTAACAAGACCAAGTGCCAGACCCTATGCTTTGGTCACAACAACCCCATGCTACGGATGTGGGGCAGAGTGGCTGAAAAATTGAGCACTGGAGAAGGATCTGGGGGTGTCAGTTGACAGCCAGCTGTTCATAAGCCAGCAGTGTACAGTGTAGCAGGTAGCCAAGACATGCAGGCTTGTATCAGAAACAGCAAGATAAGAGAAGTGATAAGGAAGTGATCGTCCACTTGTACTCAGCCCTGGTAAGAAGTCCCACCACAAATACTGTGTTTATTTTTGGCCCCTCACTACAAGAGAGACACTGAGTCACTGAGGAGTATCCAGAGAAAGTCAACAAATTTGGTGAGGGGTCTGGAGCACATCTTCCAAGGAGTGGCTGAGAGAACTGGGATTGTTTAGTCTGGAGGAGACTCAGGGAATTTATTCCCTTACTGCTCTCTACAACTACCTGGAAGAAGATTGTGTCGAGGTGGAGCTCAGCCTCTTCTCCCAGATAACTAGGAACAAGATGAGTGGTAATGACCAGGGAAGGTTTAGTTTTAATATTAGGAAAAATGTCTTCTCTGAAAGAGTGGTCAGATATTGGGACAGGCTACCCAGGGAGGTGTTCAAGAAAAGGATTGATGTTTCACAGGGTAACGTGGTCTAGAACAGTCACAGGCATGAGTTGGTGGTTGGCTAGATTATGCTAGTGGTCTTTTGAACCTTAATGATTCTATGATTCTGTGAAAAGCAGAAGAAAGGGAGTCCACTAGCCATTGATTATTTTAGGAGGGAGACTTGTATTTGCATATCTGGGCATTAAAAAAATACTGGAATAAGTAATAGCAAATATCTGAGAAATCCAAAATAGGAAGCATTTTATATTCGAGTAACTTTCACTCTGTAATTTCAAACTCTCTCACTACTTGATCTGAAGCACATTTTTTGAGGTAGTCTCACATCTAAGACATACATGTTATTTGGTCAAGAAATTATGATTATGAAGGATGCATATTTTAATCTGATCAAATGAGTTCTCATGAGAAGTTTGGGAAAAAAACAAAAGAATGTAGAATCTTGGGCAGAAATATACATTTTTCCCCAGTGAATGCAATCCTTGAATGAATATCATGTAGTTATACAAATTTATACAGTGCCCAATGCAATTGTTGCCTCTGGGCTAGGCTGGAATTTAAATAATATTCTAATTAGTAAATTTTTATTATCAGCTTGATTTACTTCATAATAGTCAGTCTTGTTCCTGCCCATGGACAGTGTTTTTGTAAGGGTCAGTTACAAAATCTTGTCTATTCTTCAGCTAACCTTTAGTAAATTCTGTTTAAAACCTGGTGTGTACAACGAATGAATTGTTTCTCAGCCTTTTAAAAGTTCTCAAATTTATCCAGGAAATGAAAGATAAAAACCTACAGTCTGAAATGTGATTTGTATTTTCATGTCACTACCATAAATAGGTAAAAGTCTTGATAAATAGTCAAGGACTGAGAGCTGTGGGGTTCAGCATGTTTTGTACATGAAACACTCTTACTGTCTCTCTTAAGAAACAGACTGTGAACATTAGCAATTATATAGTTGGATCTAGCAGGTGAAACCAGCAGATAATATATCTTTCTTTTTCATCCCATTTGAACAGTCTGTGAAAAGTTGAATTTACAGAATTTTCTCTCTGTGCTGCCAAGCCTTTTAAGCTGATATCTTTCAAACTGTCTTACTTTGATGTTTCCATGCTTCCTCTGCTCTACAGAATGTAGTGCCCTTCATTAAGGAAGTGCCATTTTTGGCATGAAAAGGAACTCCTGCTGTTAGTTGGCTTGGAAAGAATTTATAAGGCCCAACTACATATGCTGTATCTTGGCTAGAAAAGAAATCTTCATGTTCTTACTATGTAGGCTCTGTTCTTCTAAAAACTGAACATATTGGCCATCTAGCTACTTTACCTATTAAAAAAAATATATATTTTATATATTCATTGAATATTCCATAAAACCATGTCTCCATTTAGGGAGATATCAGCTCAGCTCTGAAGATCCACAAGCTCTCTAATCACCATTTAAATCCACTGGAAAACTAAGTACTGGACAAAATGCTTAGAATCTCTACATGAAGGCTGATTATGCACTGTTCATATTCTGATTTTCCTTACAAACATGTTTTAAAGAATTGCTGAAATACAGGCTCTTGCTTGGAGAGTTGCTTCTGCAACACATCATACAATGCCTGTGCGACATAACAGTTGAGAATGATTTTTCATTCTAAACAGTTCTGATTTGACAGATCAAGATATCATTAAATGTTTTGTGACAGATGAATATAACAAGATTTAAAATATCTAAGAGTGATACATAGCTGTATTGTCCATATTATTGGCACTGAAATAAAAGAGTGCAAGGATGTTCAATAAACAGAAAAAACACACTTTTGCAATAGCAATGAATCATAGAACTATAGAATGACCTGGGTTGAAAAGGACCACAATGATCATCTAGTTTCAACCCCAACCACCAGACCAGGCTGCCAAAAGCCACATCCAGCCTGGCCTTGAATGCCTCAAGGGATGGGGCATCCACAGCCTCCTTGGGCAACCTGTTCCAGTGTGTCACCACACTCTGTGTGAAAAACTTCTTCCTAAGATCCAACCTAAACCTCCCCTGTCTTAGCTTAAAAACATTCACCCTTGTCCTATCACTATTCACCCTCATAAACAGTTGTTCTCCCTCCTGTTTAAATGCTCCCTTCAAGTGTTGGAAGGCCACAATGAGGTCTTCCCAAAGCCTTCTCTTTTCCAAGGTAGACAAGCCCATTTCCCTCAACCTTTCTTCTCAGCAAGGGTGCTCCAGCACTCTGATCATCTTTGTGGTCCTCCTCGGACCTGTCCCAGGAGCTCTGCTTGTAATGGGGGACCTAGGCCTGGACACAGTACTCCAAGTGGGGCCTCACAAGAGCTGAGTAGAGGGGGACAATCACCTCCCTGTGTGTATGACCCTGCTGGCCACATCTTTTTTAATGCAGCCCAGAACACAGTTGGCCTTCCAGGCTGCAAGTGCACACTGCTTTTTCATGTCCAGCTTCTCATCCACCTGGACCCCCATGTCCTTCTCTGCAGTTGTGCTCTCAAGGAGTTCTTCCCCTAATTTGTATAAATACCTGGGATTGCCCCTGCTCATTTGCAACACAACTTGCATTTGGCTTTATTGAACCCCATTAGGTTCTCATGGGCCCACTTCTCCAGCCTGTCCAGGTCCCTCGGGATGGCTTCCCTTCCTTCCAGTGTATTGACTGCACCACTCAGCTTGGTGACATCTGCAAACTTGCTGAGGGTGCGCTCAATTCCATCATCAGTGTCACTGATGAGGATGTTGAAGAACCCTGGTCCCAGGATCAATATCCTTGGAGGATACTGCTGTGACCAGCCTCCACCCTGGCACAGAACCATTAAACACAACAGTATGGCTGCGACCAGCTAACCAGCTCCTAATTCATCAGGCAGTCCATCCTTCAAATCCACACCTCTCCAATTAAAGAGAAGGATGTGGTGAGAGACCATGCCAAAAGATTTGCGGAAGTCCAGGCAAGTGACATCCGTTGATGTTCCCCCATCAACTGATGATGTTACTCCATCATATATCAATTAGTATCCTAATTTCCTAAATGAGGTTTCTTTTTCAGCCTTGGTCCTTATTCAGAGTGCTGAATATCCTTCTACAGCAACTTTATTCATTATTACTTATGCATTTAATTATAGTTCTTCATTTTCTGTGACACATTTATAATGGAGTGGGATCTCTGTGATTGGG
The DNA here is from genome assembly GCF_023343835.1 of Lagopus muta. Taxonomy (NCBI): domain Eukaryota; kingdom Metazoa; phylum Chordata; class Aves; order Galliformes; family Phasianidae; genus Lagopus; species Lagopus muta. The sequence continues at coordinate 52,454,405 of NC_064472.1, read as the reverse complement.
AATTGCATGCTGAAATTTTAGAAGAAAATTAGCAACAAATAAGGGAGGACAAGAAGAAAAACTCTAGGAATTTCCACATGAACTGAGTAGACTGAGACTCTAGTAGAAAATATGACTGTTAATTTTTCCCTGACTTGATGGGAGGAAGACTAAAACTTTTAGTGTTCTTCTGATAGTTAAAATCTAGCAAGAGTTAAAAACACCTAATGGGGATCATCAGCTTTTCTGTTCATTAAGTATTTAACTTTAAACAGTATCTGGGTGTACAGAAGCATGAACAGTAGAAGAAAAAGTTATCTGAGACAAAAAAAAAAAAAAAATTGTAAGATAGACAAGCACTTGGAAGCAGGGAATAAGAGTCAAAGAAGCTGTGAGTGGGAGAAATACGTGTGGTTAAAATCTAAGAGTAGGGGAAGCAATTTTGAAAACCTGCAAAAAATATGGGGAGTTGATAAGAAAATGGAGAGTAGATTGATTAGGAAGAACAGCCTATTTTTTTTTAAAGGAATGTAAGAACCAGTGAGGTACTCGGTAAAGATCTTTGCTCAATATAAAAGCAAATGGGAAGGTTGTGACAGATGGCACCATTACGAGAGACAACTTGGAAACTATGAATAGTTTCTTTGAAAAATAATAGTTACAAGCAAAGCAGGCAACAATTAAGTGCCAGTTTTATGGAGTGAGTAAGCTCCTTTCTAACTATGAGAAATTTGTAATTTTATCTGTCAATCTTTTTTGCCTTTAACTGAGCTCTCTGATTCACCATATTCATGGTGATTTGATTATCTTAAAGTAGCTAGTTGAAGGATGGTGTATTGTGTTGTAAACTGGGGATAGATGATTACATTGACATGATTCATTGCTTAAGACAACATAAATTGTTGGAGTATCAGTGCAGCAAGCTTAAAATTACCTTTGATTTTTTTACCTCTTCCTCCCTAAAGTAAGCTGAACCCTCTTTTGTTCCACAAAACACAAAACAAACACTACTATGCCCCTAAAAGCTAAACATATTTCGCTTTACAAAAATATTCATGACAGTAAACAGGAGTTTTGGAAGATGGACAGGCAAAGTAGACCCTTGACAGCCTCTCAGGGATGACTTGATAGTTTAATGCTATAAACCGGTGCACAAACTGGCCTAAAATGACCAATATTTTCAACTGATTTCTTGGACTCTGAATACGTTTTGGCTTTATGAAATTATTACTGAAAAAGAAAATAAGTACAGGTGTTCTGCAGAATATGTATTTTGTACCTGAAAGCAGAGAAAAGCCTAAGAAAAACTATTTTGGATAAAGGAAAATAAATGATAGTAAAATAGGTTAGCAGAATGCATCTTTCTGTTACCATAATTGTTTTGGTAATTAATTTGGAATTCAAAGGGACTTGTGACACCCACCACTGAGCAAAAACTGTGTCTTATTTTCTTCCAGGGTTTTGGCCTGCTCTTCCCTCTTGAGGCAGAAGATATCCTTATAGGTGTACATAGTGTCTTGTCTTTTATTTTTTCACTTACCAACTAGTGGAAGCAGAAAACTCAACAACAGTAAAGCCATAGTACTGTATAGTATAGACATTTTACTTGCTTTTAAACTAATACTAGCTTCCAGACTTGATGATTATTCCTCAAAATAGTGAAAATGCAAAACTAAAGCATATTCTGTTCATTGCAGAATTACCACCTGTATAACTTACTCCTACATAAAGGAAACTCACAGCTAAATTCTGGATTAGAGAACTAAATAATGATTTAAATCAGACTAGCATTGCAGCCAAACATTCAAAGGATAGTTTCAAGATTGTTTCATAACCAGCTCTTGTTTTAGTACAGATTAGTGTTTCTCTTTTGAACAGACTGATAGGGATTTATAATTGTCCAAAAATTGAAAGTTAGTGATTGAAGTAGAAATCCCTTGAATTCTGCAGTTCAGCATTAGATGGAAATATGGTTTGTCTTTAATTTTTTTCCTTTATATTGGGTGTGCATTTCTTTATTTGAGACATAAACTGGGAGATGTATTTGATTTTCAATTTTTTTTTCCCTCCATATTATGCTCTTCAAACATGCAGTGCTGCTTATAAAGGATTTCCTGCAAAAATCCACTATACACATGATCTATTTGACAGAACTAGGATGTATTTTTGTGGATGAATCCTTGTACATTGCTTCCGCTTCCAAAAGCTGAACATCTTTCAAATTCATTACTAAAAGGACTTTTGAATAGATGTGCAAATTCTAGAATACTCCGACACTCTTCAAGAATGGTTAAATTCAAAGTGATTACCTCTTCAAAACTACACTGGAATGCATTTTTACCTGCTTAATACTGGTGGCATGATTCTTTCACCTAGTATTTCAGTTTGCAGATGTGTGTAACACTGTGTTACAAAATATTCTGTACATGTGAAGAGGATCTTACATGCAGAATAAAAAAATGCCCAGATCTACTGAACATAATGTCACTGCCCATAGCTCACAATGTCCCAGAGCTGCAGATCACAGGTAGGTGTAAGTGTGTAGAGGCTCAGCATTTGGCTGTCTTGACGTTTGCTCTCTGCCCTTGCCTTGTGCTGGAGATGGTGCTGTATAAACAAAAACTGCTCTAGTTCTTATGATTCAGATAGAGTAGATATTTTAATTGTGAAGCTAATGGACTATTATAAATCAAATGAAAGCCAAATATAAAAAATTTAACATCTCAATACTGTCAGTAATTAATTATGTATGTCACTTTTTTCTTTTACTCAAGAAGTGCTAAAAAACCTATGCATGATTTGGAAAGTCTAACTGCATGAAAGCACAATTTTCAATGCCACCGAAGTTGTCTGTCTCTCTGAAAGTATTGACCTCGTGAATTTGTTTACCCCTGGTTCTGGGAAATAGAACAGAAATGGAAATATTTGCATCATGGTGGAAGAAAAGATTTAGGCTTTGTCTAGAATAGAAAATGTCATAACCTGTTATTTACAGATCATGAAACTCCTAAATATTCTGACCTCTTCATCCAGAGTTTTACAGGCAAACTGAAAGGTTTTATTTTGTGAAATGAAAATAAAAGAAAAATGTATTCCAGAGTTTTGAAACAATTTGGATCAGTTTGACCTTTGTCTTTTTTGAAATAAAAATGTGATGGCACTTGATGAAGTTTCACAGACTGGGCTCTTTCCCGTCTGGTCAGATAGCATCTGCCTGATCACACCTGATGCTTTGCTCTGAAGGGTGGACTCATTGCATACTACACACGCTTGGGGGACAAAACCTGGTGCTTGTGGTTTAGCAGGTAAACTAGTGGCAACACTGTCACTGTGGTGTGTTTTTCCTCATGGCAGAATTTTTTGTTGTTCAGTTTCTACTGGTTCTTTAGCAATACAGATGCGTAATGTAATTAACTGTAATGACTAGGGGGAAAAAAAAAGGAACCTTTACCTTCACCTTTGCTGTGAATATGGAGTTTGGAGCCTTTCAGAAGATTTACACTTACATGTTATGAACTTGCAAAGTAATGGCACTTTAGAAACACTCTTAGCGTATTAAGCCACAAACGAATGAGCATTAGCAGTTGCTGGCTAGAATGGCAGGAGAAAAAATGCTATCCTAGTTTGATAAGTGGGGCTGAAAGGCAGAGACATGCCTAAGGCTTTACCACTGGCAGCTCTTCCAGCCCAGTGCTTCAATGACAACAATTTTTGTTTCATAAAATGTGTACTCACGTGAATCTCTTCAGAGAGAAGCAGAGGATTGAGAGAAATGTAATTGCCCGTCATCCAAAATCTAGGGAGCAAACTCACTAACTCCAATGTGGTGTTACAAAGTCGAGTTCACAGAACCACAGAATCGTAGGGACTGGAAGGGACCTCCAGAGATCATCGAGTCCAACCCCCTGCCAAAGCAGGTTCCCTACAGCAGGTCGCACAGGTAGGCATCCAGGCAGGTCTTGAACATCTCCAGAGAAGGAGACTCCACCACCTCCCTGGGCAGCCTGTTCCAGTGCTCCGTCACCTCACTGTAAAGAAGTTCTTGCACACATTCGTGCGGGACTTCCTATTCCTTTCTTCCTCATGATACATACCAGACAACTTGACAAAAGAAATGTGCTCTATCAGAGACCAGGTTCTACATTTCATTTAAAACATACATATACAGTACATTGACATATATATATATTTTTTTCTCCAAGAATTCATTAATACATGTTAATGTCCCTCTGGTGGCAGCCTTTGATGGTCTTCAACCACTTACTTTCTCCTTTCGTTTCCATCAGCAGCTTCATTGCAGAGATTTCTGGCAGAGCTTTAACTGTTTCTCCCCAGTTTGGCAAACTTCCATTGTATGTTAGGCCATAATGAGCAATTTCCAAAACAATGTAGGTGACATCTGAGAAAAAAAAAAAACCTACTTGCACCCGGTGCTCACAAAAGATAAAAGTAGATTCTTATGACCCCAGCATTTCTCATGAGGCAGAATTGTTGAGGGAAACCAGGCTGTTCATATACCAAGCCAAACTGAAATGGAAAGTTTTAGAACTACCACTCACTGACACCTTTTGCTAAATATACTGATCCTTGAACAAATGTACTGATCCCTATTGATAAGCAAATCAGCCTATGTCACCCCAACTATCTGATTTTTCCTTTTTTTTTTCAGGTTTTGGTGCAATCTCTGAAGAACATCTTCTCATTAAATTTTGGTCAGCTTTTGCCTGAAATACGAATTAAAAAAAGAAAAATAACTGCTTTGTTTTACAAAAGCGTGAGTTCTAGTGAAAAGTTACACAGCTGTTATTTTGCTTAGGCTAGTACTGAAGGAGTCAGCAATTGTGATTAATGTCCATGAGAAGCTGTTACTATTTTCATAAGAATGGCCCTAGTTGTTACAAAGGGAGCAGGTTACAAAACACTAGTATTTCCTTTACTATCACCTTATAGAGGGTAATTTTCTCTCTGTGCGTTTTTGGTTGATTTTGTTTGTGGAACTGTTTTGTACTTAAGTTACTCAACCGCATGCTGCTTAAAACAATATTAAACCATGACTAATATGCTATATAATATTTAGAAGAAATTTTCTTGTTGTAAGACTTAGGATTGTTTGGACACTGAAACATTAACATTTATCCCTGAAGAAAAAAAAACGAGGATGAAGTGTCCTTACAGAATAAGCTGAAATTTGGGAAGAACAAAGGAGGAAGGTCCCTGCAAAACAGGATAAAGAAAAAGCTGAGGCTTTGATTGAAAAGATGTGGTTAAACTATTTTGCAAATATATGGCAAGAGATTCTCCGTTAACACCTGCATGTAAATCTTGTTTGCTCTGAATCCAGATTACACTGTTTATGTATAAACAAAGGGGATATCTACTGGGGAGATGGCTGATAGGTGAATAGAGCAGTATGTGAATCCCAAGTACTCCAGCCAATGGGGAAAGAGGGAAGGGCTCACTGGCGTTGTGGGTACAGGGATAAAAAAGGAGCTGTGTCCCCCAGTATTTTAAGAGACTCCATAGGGTGTGCCTCAGTGAACTCACCCTTCACTTTGTCTCTTTTAGAGATAAAGATGATAGAGCAAGTTTATTGGAGCAGAAATTTTCCTAATAGCCCTTAAACATTAGAATTTCAGTGACAAATCAGCCCAGGCAGCATTTTGGAAAGATCCTCAGAGTCACAGGTGTTTTAGTTCCTAGCTGTTGATGTCCAAGAAAATAATATTCTTTTGGAAGTGTTTGCCATGTGCATGTGCTGGATTGAACAACTGAACGCTTAATTAAGATTACTAAATCAGATAAAAAGAAAATATATCCAGGGAAATAATTATTCTGTTGGAATTAAAATATGTTCTAATGGATTCTAACAAAGAGTTAAAAAATACAACTAAAATAATATCAAATGGAAACAATAATAAAGCAAAAGATTTCATAAATCAAATGGCATAATTTAACAAATTGTGCATTACTGTGATTAAATTGGAAGTACCAGTTGAAAGCAGAGACATTCTATATCCTTCAAATATTTTACACAAGTATTTTCGTGTTTGTGGACAGATCCAATCTTGTTGTAGGTTGTTACTTTGTTGATGGTTGTGACATTTTAACAAGGATTTTGAGATAACTGAGTACAAACTGCTACTGTCCAAACTCTAGTCTGAAAGAGAACTCCTTGAGGCTGTTGGAAATATTCCTGCTCAAATAGGCTTGCTCAACTATCTTTATCCCAAAAAGAGACAGAGCAGTTTTTAGCTTTCTTTTTTCAAATAAAGGGAGAGTGTACTGAGGGCAATTCCCATTAAGATCTCTCAACTTGTCAGAGATCACCTCTTTTTCCCTATACCCTGATGTTATAGAGACCCTCCTCCATTCCCCTTTTCCTACTGGCTAAGGTACACTGAGTTTACATTCTTCTTGGTTCATCTGTCGTGTGCTATTCCCTCTTAAATAGGTACCCCATCCTTTTATTTCCTTTGTTTATACATACTTTGCACCCTGGATTCAGTTTTTGTTGCTTTGACCAAATAGAGACATCATTGTATCCTGTTCGACAAAGTCCATTACTCATTAATGGAAACATTATTGTTTCAGTGCTCTTCTTATCGTACTGACATGGTGATTCTCTCCAAGGCCTCTTCCATTCTGTCCAAAGGATGCCTCCTTTGTTAAACAAGGAGCACTGGGGAGTGCCAGGTCTTCCCAAAGCTTCTTCAGGCAGGCTTTACTTCCTTGGTCATGTCATGACTTGCTCTCTGGTTCGATCAATCTCTTTGTGTAGAATATTCTTGCAGTGCATATGAGCACGCAAAAAAATATTACATATGTATATTCATACTGCCTAAATATAAATTACTGCCAGCTATACATGTACATTTCTTATTATTTAGCTTCTCCTTAAGTTCTCTGTCACTCAGGTCTTGTCTGTCCAGCACCAAAAATCAGTAGTCTTCCAACATAACGACCCTATTAATATCCTTTTTGAAGGTTTTTTATTTGTAATGGCATTATCACACTGTTTAGGATTGGAACGTCTAACTTGTCTTTAACTCAAGGCTCAGAGGTATTCCAGGCAAGAGCTGCAGAATTTCTACCTATATATTACTCCATCTACCTAACCTCTGCTGACTACAAATTACTTCACCTATCTACTGAGCATGCAAAGACTATCAGAGACCCTTGCTGGAGTATCTCCCACCCTCCCGCAAAAACAAACAAGCAAACAAAAACTATTAGTAAAATATTTATCTTGTTGATTCTAATACTGACAAAAACATTCCATACTGACATAGGTCACATCTGTCTTCAGTTTGACTTCATTTTCCTTTCTTAATGTTGTACATATGGTTCCTACAGATACTGTATATATTCAAAGTATTATCACAGTGTATTATTATATATTATAATAAGCCTGTAATATTCAAAGTCCTCACTGACTTGCGGAAATCAAGCTTTATAAGCACAAAGTAGTTATAAAACAGGTATGGTTTGATCAGCTCTGCGTACACTTGCTGGGTGCAAATGGGATAACCCCTCCAAGTTTGTACTACACCATGAGGTAGAGGTTAAGAATATGTACAGAGACACGTCATATGTACGCCATGAATAGGAGGAATATTACAATTTTATCATTTATCCACCCCCAGCACAGCCCCTTCCCACATGAATACTAAGTCGTGGTGGTGGTCTTTGGCAGTTATAGGATGAAGGCTTGATGTCTTTCTCTTGTTGTCATTTTTCACTTTGGTCTGGGTTAGGCCCAATTGCTGACTCTGTCCTTGTGGTTTATCTGTTACATTCTTTTCAAGAATAGCGTATCCTGGCCGGACGCAGTCCTCTCAGCCTTATCTTCCCTAGCCCCTGTTTTGCAAATCTCCCCTCCCCTTATCTTCCTTAAACAATTCAGCAAGGTTTGAGCAACGCTTCCCCTTTAAAAAGATTCTACAGAAATATGTTCCACATCATCACTCTGTCAAAAACCGCGAAAGTTTATTTGCATACTTCCTGTTACGACAAATTCTGTGCTAAGCCCTGGAGATACAAGATCATAGATTATGTATATAAAATGATAGCTTATAATTACTTTTTTTTTTTTTTTTTTTTTTTCTGTTTAAAAACACTTTTCTATTGCAAATCGTGGTATTACAAAAGTTCTGCTATTTTTTTCAAGAAGTGGTAGAAACCTTGTTACATCTGTGCACTGGGAGATTTGCTGAAAGTGTTATGTTTTATTTTGCCTAAAATTGCTTACAAGGGAATCTGTGAGCAATAACAAAATTCTCCTGGGACTGGGAAGGAGGGAGGTGGTAGAGTTTCTGAAGCAGTAATTTGCCCCAAAAGCAGATTTGCCCCCAAAATAAGTTTACTTCTTAAGTGCAGAGTTCCTATGAATAAGGCTTTCTTTTTGAGCTGTTTGCTACGAGTTGTAAAGGGGTTCTTTGATTAGTTGTAGGAATAACATCAGTGGTGGCAGTAAAATAATATGCAACGAGACTTTATTAATAGGAAAAGACCAGATAAAATCCGTTCATTTTGATTTATCCTCCTAAGTAATCATCGAAGTCACCGCGAATGGTAACGCTGCTCTGAGACCACTTCCTAGCATTTCAGTGTGAGAATGGTTCCTTGTCATGGGTTTTTCAGCTGGCTTTCCGTCCCGCCCTTGGCACACTTCCCCAAACTACCCGAATTTCCATTTGAATAAGAATTTTTTAAGCACCTAATCAGGTTTTCTTGTGAAAAGAGATAGGAACCAAAGTGATTGCCTTTCTGAAATATAAAACAAGCGAATCTGGCGTCTGCATTCACACTTGGTCTTCTTTGGAACAACTGAATAGATAATTGACGATTCGACTAGATGATGTTGGAGGTCTTCCCCAACTTTAATGACTGATAATGAACTGAGCCTCTTCACAGGGGCTGAATAATAGTGACATGCAATATCCCAGTAGCTACTAGCTTTATTTTCAATTAACCAAGTTCGTATTTAGGAAGACAGGCCTAAGAATATAGAACAGAATAAAAAGATTTTTATGTGCTTCAAAGGAGCATACTCCATCTGTGCTTAACTGGCTCTAGAGGGAAACAATACGTTAGTCTTAGTGCAGTTAATGGGTTACTTATTCAGTGAAGCTGAAACATTTTTGAAGGTTTTTTTTATTATTGTTTTTGTTTCTTGCACCTAATTATATAGGTAGAGGAGCATGAAAGATTGTCTAAGGAGGTAGAAGGAGGTGAAGGAGGTGAGGTTTCTCTTTTTCTCAGATTTACAGTTCATTTCCTGCTAAATTTTAACAGTAATTTTCCTTGGACTGAACAAATTTTCCAGAGCATCGTTTCTTGCTGATTCAACCTCTTTCCTTGTGGAAATTGGATTTTTTTCCTTTTTTTTTTTTCTTTTCTCTCCAGTTTAACAGTATGGGAATGTGATGGAAGAATCATACGTAAAAACAGTTTGTCAGTCTTTGCTGTGCACTGTATTATGAATAGGTGGGCTGTTAGTATACATCTGTCCCATGGTTCTCTTCTCATTCCTGGCACTCAGAATATTTCCATCTTTAAAACATACATCTAACACTTGGCTTATGTTCTGTGATATGATGTGAATTTATATATTGCAATGCATTGTATTATGCTGTGTTAATAAGAAAAAGAATCAATGTACGTTTAAATGTCTAGAAAGCAGATGCGTGGAATCAAACTCTACAATCCACATATGGTTGTAAATCTGTCATGTTTGTTAAGGTGCCGGGTGCAAGGAGGATATCTTCTCCTAACTTGCACACCATGGAAAGCAGCAGCTGCACATTTATAGGCATAGTGTATACATTCATCACATTTTCAAGAAATTGGTTATGTATTATTGGATGTCCCCCTCACTCTCAGCATGCTTCCTAGAATATGGCGAGGATCTCTGGAACCATTTAGTGGTCATTGGATGAGGGCTACTGCAAAACTTTTTGGGGGGTTGCATTGCGTCGCAACAGCAACTATGCCTCCTTATCTTCACAGGACCCCCCTTTCAGTTGCAGACAGCAATTCTGCTTATCTTGCTGGACCTCCCATTGTGTTGTAAGCAGCAACTCTGCTTTCCACTGTGTTGTCAACTCTGCCCTCTTACCTTCGTGGGTCTCCCTCCCCACACCGAGTAGCAAACAGTAGCTCTACTTATTTTCACTTGTCTTCAAGGATGTCGCATTCCTATGGTTTCTGTGTTCCTCCCTATAGTTTGCAAAGTTATAGTTTCCTTGATTCAAAGGAGATATGACTACATCTTATCTCCTATACGTGAATACCACATCTGATAACTAAATGCCTTTCATGCTTTTGAAGCAGAATTGTTACCTACATGAGGCTAATCCTTCTTCTAAAATAAGTGTATTTTCCTTGCTTTACATTATGTACTGCTTTTTAGGTGAACTTGTTTTTAGGGTAGAAAGGCATCAGAGCTCTCTGTCATCTCTACTTTGACATGTCTGTTTCTGATGTGTCAACATAATTAATGTCAGTGGAAAATCAGCATATCTCTTGAACCATGTAGGTAATACTTTGCAGAGCAATTGCCATAATCTTATTATTTTTCCAGCTTGGTCTTCTTCAGTCACTTCTAGTGTTTGTTATTGATTCACCTTTAATAGAAATACTTCATTGTCTTTTCTGTCTCCATGATTTTCCTCTCCCTTCACTTCCACATCAGCTTCCTCCAGAGAGGGTTTGTCAATTGTCTGTGCATTATGTACATTGTTTCCAAGAACAGGCTGGAAAAAAATCAGCTTGAAGACCTTAGGGTTCAAACAAAGCCACAAGTCTTTCAGAGAGTAGTCACTGCAGAGCTCAGGGTTGTTTCTGGAGCTGACACAGACAACTGACCACATGAATCAGTAGTGCACTGTTCTGTAGTAAAAATGACTGCAGCATTGGCTCAGATGTAATGGAACTGAGTTTACACTGCTTTGCACCTAGTTCCTGCAGGTCCGGCAGCCTGTTGGTTGAGAATTCTTCATGCAGAGCATTGCACATCAATTTCTCTGTTACAAAGCTAATCAAAAATTAATGAATGTATGTGGTGTGTTCTCTGTCACCTGAAACTCCCTTCTGAAATTCCTGTGTTCTCTTTACAAACGTTTACAATTAAGGTGTTACTAGCTGCGCCAAAGGTTTAGAAAGAAATATACACCAGTTCTGGTTCTACTTCAAGTCAAAAACTGTGTTGTTAGGAAAGTTGCTTTCTTTTCAAGAACTAATCATAGTATAAGGCAACTAATTTTCTACAAATCCAAAGACATTGTATAAATTTATCCTAAGTTCTTGACCTATTTCATTATATTGTTTCAGAATGTGAGTTTACTGGATTTATCAAAGACATACTTTAAGGCCCTTCAGTTTCTCCACCTTTCCAGCCTGCTTTGTCTTACCCAATCAAGGTATTTGTTATTGTAATGTGAAACTCAAACAAACCAGTCAATGGATTGCATAAAATTTGTGCCTCTTGATCAGGGAGAACAGAAACGACTTGAAATTGAGAGGACTCAGAGGGTGGTGATTTAGTTATGTCTCGGCATGTGGTCATAATTCATGTGAACTGAGTGAACACATATGATTTAGGAAATAAATACTATAACTTGAAATGTATCAAATGGCAGAAGAAAAGATGTTTGTGGGTGCGTACATACATCGTTATAACAAACATTTCAGGTCAGTCTGTATCTTACCCACTTAAAAATGAACACATGCAAGTACTCAGTGTTGCTTTATGATTCCTTGACCAAACATTATATTAGTGAATGGATTATACTTGAGAAATACTTGAATTGCTAAGTATTGAGTGTTAAGAAATGTCACAGAAAGGCTTTTGAATGTTACTCAATACAACTTTCCATTTTTCTTCTCCAGCATCCAGCCACTGTCTGAGCTAAGCCTAGAACTAGCCATGACTTTCTACCTTCCTGAAGCCTTTGTAGTTTGTGTCAAAAGAAAAACATATATCAGACAGCTATACTGTGTAAGGCTAGATGTATCTAACTGTACTGTATACAGTGATGTATACTTTTGGAAGCTGAACTATAATAAATCATAGACATTTCTGTGATGTCTAGACAAACAGTTAAACTTTTATCCAGACCATCACCCTGCTCAATGTTAATACACTGCGGAGAAGACAGGTTTCCTATGGATATTCCTTAGCATAAAATGCTTCAGCCAACATTTTCTGCCTTATGCCATATTACTGTCCACTGCTACAGGGACCTTGCAGATGGTCATCATGCAAAATATTGATGGACAACACACAAATTGTGACTGTAAGTTGGTATGAATTGCACTGAAAAAAAAAAAAAAAAAAAAAAAGATTTGTTTTTACTTGTTTTCTGCCTCACAAAAATCAATTTAAATAACTGTAGTATAAGATTTCTAAAGAATAAAATGAGCTAAAAGCCCTCTTGAATGATGAGTGAACATCTTATAGTGAAAAATGTTGAAAATTACATGTGATTTATATGCTTAGCTAGGGATAGCAATATAAACTTCTTATTTATTTTTATAAAATTCAAGATGTCAGTCTAGAGTCAAACAAAAACTGAAAATCTGGTTGGCTTGTATACAGAATGCACATATTTTTAGGCATTTTTCATCATGTATTATAACACTCTATGTAGTAATGGAATATACAGTACTGATTTTCCTATAGAAATTACATGTCCAGCTCTGTTCTTGTGCCTGAGTTTGGGATATGAATTTCCTAGCACTGGAGAAATAATAACATGTGAAAATTATTTTCTTTCCAATAAATTACTGTAAAAATACTTTTGTCAATTGTTACTAGGCTGGTTGGGCCTGGTTCTGTGACTAATGAAGCAGGGGGACCCCCATTGCCTGGGGAAGGGGAAAAAGGGAAGAAAGGTAGGGACATGGGCCTAAACACAAAACACTGGTGATTATCCGAGGAGGAAAGTTAATCTACTAAATATGATATCAGAATGCAAGAAAGCACAATACAATATAATTAGAATTGAAACTATTAAATCAAGTAAAATGAGAGAATATCCAAAAACTGAAGGATTTACTGTAATGCTGGAAGTGATGGTGAGGGAGCACACACTGAAGAGATGAAAAGGGGATGTCTCATGACATGCAAACAGTTTTATCTTTCCCTCTGAACAGAAAACAGAAATGAAAAGTCCTCTGGCATATGTACTTTTTCTTTCCTTCTGAGAACCAGGTACCCAGAACATTATCATTCCATGGAACCAGGGCATTAACTTCTTGACTCCCAGTGCTCTACATGATGTTATGATGTAGAATACTGATAACAAAATCATAAAACCATGACAACCTTTTTTCGGCTGTTGTTCACAAGTGTATGTTCACAAACACACAATTCATATAAGCAGGTCAAAAATGGATTCTCTAATGCAGCTCACAAGCAAAGGGGTAATTAAACACCCTCTAACAACATGGCGTATATTTTGTTGTTGTTGTTGTTTTGTTGATGCAAAAAACTATTCTAACTCCTTTGAAAGTCAGTGATTACTTAATTACATGAAGTACGTTTCATATAAAATACTTTTGGAAATGTATCACCTACAGTTCTGTTACTCATCAGGTTGTGGGATGTTTTCCTTGAGGATAGCACCTTTGCATTTTGGGTGAAGGGTAAATGTAAGAAAGGTCCTGACTTCAATCTAAATATCAACAAGTGGGTCAATGAAAAACACCATGTGAGTAAAAGTTAGAGAAGAGGGTTTTTATTAAGGGACAGTGGTGTTATAGATACAAGGTCAGAGTACATACCACAGCCTTTCTGTTAAATTTCATTTAATTTCTTCATCATATTAAAGGTGCTAGTGGTTTGGTACCAGTCAGTTTTTCCAATTCTTTTCAGGCAATTGTGCCCACTGTATCCAGAATTCATGCAGAGAAAAAGCAAAGTGTAATGACAAGTCACAAAAACTCTGTTTACAGTCTATATCAACAGCTAAGTCCATATGAACCCTTGCATGCTGAGCACACTGGCTAAAGATTTTGCATTTGACTTTCAGGATATCTTTTCCTGTTTTAATCATACCTCATGTCTAACTTAAGTGTTCTCATTTTTACACCCTTGTATCAATGGAATGAGATAGCAAGTTCTCTCCAAAGAGCAAAACATCCTTATTTTTAAAAAGTTATTAAAAATGATTTTTTTAAATAAAAGAATGCTTTATTTCTTCACTATTGAGTAAAACTTAATTTAAGACAGAAGGTGTTTCCTTGACTGTAATAGCCTAAATAAAGCAACCGTCTCATGGAAGGCAAGAAATAAATGTTTGTATTGCATTCTGCTACTATGGCTTGGCTATACCTAAAGAATAAATTATCACAGAAAAAACAATTTTTTTAAAGAATTTATCAAGCCGTCATCAAGAAATCATGTTTTCTTTTAAAGCATGTCCATTTTTCAAAAGACAAGTTGAATAAATCTCAGCAATCCCTGGGCGCCCAGCTTTATGTGGTTGCGTTACATGAGAAGATACTGCAGAACGTTTGAGCTAGCTTGGACCTCAAAGAGAATTTTCTCTTTCCAGTGCTGTATTGAACTGACTCAGACCTGTGTAAGTTCACTTGCCACTTTCTTACCTAGTTTGATTTCACTCTACTTTGCCAACAAGGCAAAAATAAATAGATAAATAAACCAATTGGAACATATCCAACATAAGCAAGTCATACTAAACTATCCTTTTAAGTCAACATCTGGTACCCTTAGCTGCACCTAATTTTCTGGATTTTATACAGTCTCAGGAATCATAAAGCCTGGCTGTATAAAGAACATTTCTATTCAGGGAATTTGCCAGCTCTTTGCTAAACTCTCACTATTGCAGTTTTCTTCACTCACTCACTCATTAGTGACAGCAGGTACATATGCCTTCAACAAAACGGCATCAAGAGTGAGACTGTGTGGAGAGGCAGCTCATTTAGCCCAGGTGCACTGTGTACTGCTGGGCTTCCTGACTCATACTGCATTATAAGAAGATGAGTAGAGCATAAATAACTCATATCTGTATAATACTCAGCTTCCAGAAAGTCTTGTGTACTGGAAAAAGACCTGAAAATTTGTGTTTAGACCTCAAATGTAATCCAAAGCTGCAGGGTCCACACTCTTAAGTTATTATTTTTGACAGGAATTAGTTCATGAAAATCTTGCATTCTATTTTCACTTTTTTTTTTTTTTCCCCTTCTCCTTTTGAATCATATTCCAACATACAATCAAAAAGAAAAATATCTAGGCCTGGGATATGACCATGGCCCTCATCCACATCCCACCCTGAATACAGCATACAACTTTCCATGCCACTGTCTAAAAATCTAGTCTTTCAACAAATTCAGTGCAGTGTAACAGCATTGATGAAGACTGGTTTCTGTTGAGCAAAACTCTCAAGATACAACTCATTTCAAGAAAAGGAGATATTTTGGGATAATTATGGTATATACAGAGGTACAAAGTTATTAGTAATATATAGAAAGAGATCAAGAAATAATTGATACTGCTTTTTCGCAACTCAGAATCTAGAAGTCACCAAGAATACTTATCCAGAGAAGGAGGTGTAAATGAGGAAGATGACATATAAGGCATTACAAAAAGGTGAAACTCATTACAATGGGGTATTATGGATGCCAGAAATAGATTAGTCAAATTAATGGAAATCTAGCAGACATTAGGCAGCACAAATACGTGAGTTTGCCTAGCTCAGGGAAACCTGAACCTGCCAGTAGTTGCCTGCTGATAGGATAACCATGAGAAAGTATCCATGACGTGCACCATACCAGTTTCTGTGTAGAAGTATACTTGTTTTCAATTTTTTTTTCTAATTTTACTGTATGTTTTAAAAGAAAGAATAAAAAACTAACTCTAAGAAGACAGTGCTTTACAGGAAGATTTACACATAGATCAGAAAATGATAGGCAGCCAGTTTCCCCAGGTACACCCTATCCTATATACTGCAGAACTGATCTCCAGTAACAAAGATGAGATGAAGCTACAGTTTCTGCTCGTATAAAACATTTTTAACCTGATATTGTAATATCATACAGTTAAACTTCCTTTAGTTTTTCTACTGTTAACTCCTAATTTGGTATGTAGGTGGGAAAAATTAAGAGTGACAGTTAAGAGTACCTTTTTACAGTGGAGGCATCAGTAAAGGAAGAGCTTACTCACTGATTCTTTTCTTCAGAGGTATTTCTGAATAGTTGAGGTATTTCAACTATCACAAGTTGCATCTTGTAAGTTATTTGGGTTATTTTGAAGACTGATACTCAAAACTTTTGTAGCAGATTATTCTTTTCATTACTATTGAAAAGCTATGATATAGTTGCCATCATGGAAATGTGGCGGAATGATTTGCACAGTTGGAGTGCTGTGATGGATGGCTACTGACTTTTCAAAAGAGATAGGCAAGGCAGGAAAGGTGGTGGTGTAGCCCTCTATGTTAAGAAAGAATGTGAATGTATGGAAATTAATGATGGTGATGATAGGGTTGAGAGCTTATGAGTCAGAATAAAAGCGAAGGTCAATATCGTGAGAGTCTGCTATAGGCCACCCAACCAGGATGAAGAGCTGGACAAGACACTTTACAGACAGCTGGGTGAGGTCTCAAGCTCTCTATCCTTTGTTCTCTTTGGGGACTTCAGCTTCCCAGACATGTGCTGGATTTATAATACAGCAGATAGGGAACAGTCCTGGAGGTTTGTAGAGTGTGTGAGGGATAACTTCCTGATGCAGCTGGTGAAGGAGCCAGTGAGGAGAAGCAAAATCCTGGATCTGCTATTTATTAACAGTGAAGGTCTTGTGGGGGATGTAAATGCTGGAAGCCATCTGGGGCATGGTGATCATGAGATGCCAGATTTCTCAATCCTTGTTGAACCAGAGGGGAGTGAGCAGAACTGCCACCTTGGACTTCGGGAGGGCAAATTCTAACTTCTTTAGGACCATGGTTTAGGACCAACACTACTGCAGAAAAAAAGAAATATTTGAACTCAATTATCAGATTTCTTTTCCATTCTGTGGTGTATTCTGACAGACTGTATGCTGCATTATATGTCAAGAAAACACCTTGACAACTTACTATTAGTTCATAACATTTCACTCCGTTTCAGACTGAAGTCTTCATTTTAATAAAAGATAGGTTAATTTGAAATATGCTCTCCATGTGGCTTGCTTGGCTGTTTCTTTTTGCTATCTTTTTGCCTTTAGGATGGTTTGAAATTTGTCAGCCTCCAAGATCACAGACACTCAACAACAAAAGTATGTTGCAGTTACATGTCTCTCCATGTACACACCATATTATTATAGTGTTATTCCTGTATGCAGGAGGAAATATCTATAACTCCACCAAACAAGTTGCCACTATCCCAAATAGAAATTGTGTCAGCATTTAAGGAGTTGAACAAAGGTAACTACTGAACAATCAAATCTCATTACTAGAAAGATAGATTTCTCCCAAAATTTCTCTCCAAAATTCTCCTTTTCTGATGATATCCAATACGACTTAAAAACATTTTAAATGATCTTTGCGTAATTCTTCTTTACAATGCATTATTTTCCTATTGAAAGTACTGTGCTGCTAGCCAGTTTTTATTTACTGTATTTCTATTAAAAATGGAGCACATCAATACGTACTTTTGTTGACAGACTGGAACTGATTCTCACAAATAACAGGTAGGATCATTCTGGTGTCAGCTTTTCACAGTCAGAAGTCATATGCCTAGCACAAAATTTTGTCAACAATTACTATTTTATTCTGAGTTTCTAATGCACCATTATCAACAAAGTAAGCAAACCTGCATCCTACCTTTGCACAAGGAAGAAATAGTCTGCAATTCTATCAAGTAGGGAAAGTTCAGTGTCAGTCAATATGTATAAACTTAACTGAAAATGATTGACCCTATTACATTTAGCAGTTGGACAGTCTGGTGAGAGCACAGTTCTGTGATTTTTATTAACTGGAAGATTTTATCTCTATTTCAAAATTTATTTTGTGCTTTTTTCACATTGGATACAAGATTTCTCTGAACACTGAAAAGAAAAACAAATATAAAAATACTCAAGAAGAATACTTTGGAATGGGAGTATAGAAAATCTGCTCTTGTTCAGCAGTTTTTCAGTTGTTGGAGCTCAGCACAAAAAAAAAAAAAGCCATAAAAAACAAAGACTCAGTACTACATATGCCCTATGTCAGCAAAACATAAAAACGGAAACCATAAGCACGAAATATATAATATAACCTAAGAATTGCATACTGAATAATCCTTTTTTTGCCATATGGCATACTTGCAGTCACCAGTTGAAATCCTAGCTGATCACTCTGAATGCTTATTGCATAATAGAAACTGATTTGCTGATGAAAGCCAAAGAAAGATTAAATGGAGATTTCCAGGGTCAACCCATTTCTCATCTATTTCAATTTGCTGTAATTTCAAATGCTTTTTTTTTTGCAGACCCACAGCAGATAGCTGTGGCCTAGCTTTAATTAGGCTAAGGGATTGGGCAACACAGTATGCTGTTGCGGTATTGAGGACTTCTCCTGAAATACTGTTGAACTTTCTCTGAAGTTGCACCATCAATAATTGATATTTTTGTATACTTATGCAAATACATGAATCTAATCAATTTGAAAAGGTAATTTTTTGTCAGCTAGAGCAAGAACATTTAACTTCCAAGTTAGCAATTTATATGAAATATGCTTTGCTCTGAGGATGATTACGACACCTTTATAGAAAATATTACAATAGCATAAATACTAATGTTTTCCTGATTCTGGTACTAACATATATAAAACAACATTTGAGTACTTCAAAGGTAAAAGATCTTGTATATACAAAGATACCACGAATCTGCCACCACTGACATAATATGTGTGCAAAGCTGGTACCTGTTCTTTTGTATAAAACTGGGCACAGCTACCTCTTACTGAGGTAGTTCCACGCAGCCTGTAAGAAAATAATAATAATAATTTAAAAAAAGACTTTCAAAGCAGCTAAAAAACCTGCAGGTTTTGTTAAATAGTTTCATCTGTAAAAAATACACAAATGAGGTACTGTGGAAGCTATCCATGGCAGCATTTTTGTTCTTGTGCAGTGATTCAATTGAAGAGGTCGTAGCACTGGTTGTAGGATAGCCTGAAAGATGTGATTTATATAAAATATATATAAAGTGGACAAATATGAATATAAATACACGTTTGTATGCATAAATGTACACATAACAGATTTTCAAGGTTAGAATTCTGCCTGTATATGCATATGTGTGGATACATTCATTGGATATATGTATATATGTATGAAGCATCACTGTGTTGCTGAATATAAATGCTGTGTGTGTGTTCAAAACTCTAACTTTGCAAACTTGTTATTTAGTCCTTTAAAATTTGTTGATTGGCTTAATATCCCAGTTCTCACAAGATGGTAGTAAGACATCTGTTTGACATTCTGCACTGGGAAAGCTTTCTGTTTTCTAGGAATTCCAAGAGCCAACACACTCCTAAAAGCTTTCTTCCAAGTAGTAGGAAAAAAGCATTTATGCATCAAAATATTTATTGCAAATATAAAATATGAAGCTATTTTCCATGAGAATTTCAACTAAGTCTTCACTGTAATTTAACTAGAGCAGTTAGCGGGCACATCGGTAAGAACAGAAATGGGATTTACAACAGTGTAGTTGTTCATACTGACACTACCTGTAGAAACTTCACATATAGCCTTCATATCATTTAAACAACAATTGTCATAAGGTTTGATTTTAACTCTAGCTACAATAGCAACTTGCAGTAAAACTAGGCAGTACTCATTCTTTCATATCACGTTCTGCAGGTAAATCACAAGATAGTGCTAATACTTTGGTACAAGATTTTCTGTACTCTGCTCATCAGATCTTCCACAATATCACAAGAAAGGCTTTTTAATGTGGAAGTTTTATTTAGAAATAGTTAGTCGTTCTGCTGTCATTTAAAAATTTAAGTTTTGGGCAGTAATGGTTGAAAAGTTGAAAATGTGAACCGAGTTTACTAACCAGAGGACAAACATTGAAATTAGAAATAACTAATAATTAAAATACATACAATCCTCCATGGCTTCTCTGTGCTTTGCTAACAAAGATTCTCATATTTTTCACTTAGCCACAAATTCTTTCTCTGGATAGCAATTAAGATATGCCATTATTCACTGTCTTGTTCAGCTTACTGTTTTACTGAAAGTCATGTTCTTCAGGTCTTTAAATCACGGTTATACTGTAGTTGATTTCACAGTCTCTTAGAAGTATTACATATATTAATGGAATTGTTCCTCAGCTAGAACATAAAATGATTTTCCTCATTGCTCATACTATCACCTATATGTATTTCTCATTCAATAGAATGGTATATAAATTTTATCCATTTAAGCAATTAGCACTGCATTATATGATTTTTTTGTTTCCATTTCTTCTTCCTTTTTTCCTTCTCTGGGGAAAACCTCATCATAGTGGAGAAAGATTCTCATGGTACTACCATATGATGAAAAACTTAGTTTTTCTTGAACTTAACTTATGGACTTAAAGACTGTTCTAAATGGAAGTAATTCTATTTTTCTCTTACTATCTTTCACTACATAGAGATGCCTAACTTTTCTGCCTGAGAGAAGTGAAATATATTAATCATCTTACTGAAAATAATTTTACATTAATGTATTCATACTACATACGGTAGTAAAATAATAGGGAAAGCAAAAAGCCTATTTACTTTCTCAAAAAGAAGATGAGACACTATATTTTTACTGCACTTCTATTAATCAGAAATTTCTCCAATCTGATATTTGAAAACATCTGTGTGATTTCGTAGGTCTACAACAGTCATAAATACTTTCAAGTTCTGTTCTATTTTATGTAAAAAGAATGCTTGTAATTTTTTTCTAAGAATGTAGTTTAAATAAATGAACAAATATGAAGGGTTTGTGTTGATTGTGTCAACAGATTGCCTCTGCATATAGGTGGACTTCTATTTCACACAAAGTTGTTCAGAATTGATTTGTATCTATAAACCAAAGTGCAATCTTCAGAGTTGATTCTCTAAAGTTAATAGGAGATTACAAAAGAGAACCATGAAATGAACATTAAGACCTCTGACTAACAGGGAGCATGTCACATTTCTCAGTACTGCTCTTTAAAGAGATTTTAACTGAATTTTTTCCAACATCAAATTCCTTGTAACAGCCTTTTTTAAAAGACTTTTGTCACTGCTCTGTATTACTGCTATTCAGCTGTCAGATACATGAGACATTAGCATAAGCAATGAAATATGACCATGTTCTTGGAAGCCCTTCTACTTGCATTATTATTGTCATTACCATAAATAACTTTCACAGGTTTTCATCTTTGCATATAAAGTATAAAATAATGTTTAAGAGAAAACTGTGCTTTGAGGATACTGAAGATTTCACTCTGCTTTTCTTAATCCCACACATCCCTGCAAAGATAGGAATTTGAGGTGTAAATTTCTGGACATTACTGGCACTTTGATACACCAGTGCATCCAGGAGCCTGTCTTTGGAAATTGTTATTTCTGGTGGATCAAGGCTTTTGTGGTTTTTGTTTGTTTGTTTGTTTGTTTGTTTTCCTTGGGAATTATCTAAAAATTTGAGGAAGAGACAGTTAGAGTACTTGCTGTTTCCAGAATTTATTAAAATCTGAATGCCTAATATTGCATGTATAATTTATCTGGTATTGCCTACTTTTTTCTTAATGATTTTGGAAGACTAATATGTACGCTTAGGTCCTGGTGTGTAATTTATAAAGAATGTAACAAGATATTTTGGTTAATTTAAGGTATTTTGGCTTATACTTTCAGAGCAGCTTTAATACTGGAAAGAATAATATTAAAAACCAGTGTAGATGTTACAACATTTAGGAAAATAGGAAACGTCCTCCACATCAATAGTATATATGTAGGTTGCTCTGAAAGTAATGCCTCCTGCTTATTTCCATGCAAAATACAGAGGCTACAAAGAGCAGAATAACACTATTTTATATAGCAAATTCTCAGCTACTGCTTTCCAACACTGCTTTTCAACATAATCAACACCATTAGTTATGCAGTGTTATCAGCAGTGAACTGAACCCTGCATTGAACCCTGCATGCCATGCTCATAAAAATCTGTACAAGCACAGGTGACACACCGTCACTGTCACCACTGCTGAAATACAATGCCCACCTCCTCATTGTGTCACATCCACCGTTTGGTCTCCATAAACATTCAGGAAGTGTCAGTGAATGTCAGTGGGTACCATTTTTTCCTCATGAAGGAATTTAATGACACACTTTTGCTTCATATGTACTTCCATGTCAGACGCCATTTTGTCAGATTGCCCCTCTGCTGCCATCTGTCATATAGCAACAAAATGTAACAGAATATTGGCGGGAATGTTCAACCTCTACTACCATACTACCAACATCTGCCTTTGATGCCATGGGCCAACATAATGAAAGAGGAGGTTTTACTTCTTATATCCCTCACGTATTATATGGTGTTGAAAAAGTGCTAAGTTTTCAACAAGCCAGTAGCTTGTGAAAATTCAATGCTTTTGTGGAAGCTCTTTATTTTCATGAAAGTAGTGACTGAATTGTATAGCACTGAGCTGATTCAGAAGGTCACTTGTTTTTAATTCTTTTAGTTTTAACTGCAGTGTCTGTAAGTTACTCCTTCTTTATTTTTTAGTGTACAAGACAAAGGTTCTGAACTATAGTCAAAATGATGCTGATCTCATGTAGTATAACAGTACAGGCTTACTTGCTTTTATTCTATGAAAAAAATAGCGATGATCACCATAAAAGATACATTTTAGTGTGTTTGTGGTAATAAATCGTTGTTTAATGTGTAATTATATTCAGTTTTGTGAGAAAGAAACATTGCATCCCTTATGTACACCGAAAAAAATACATCTGCTGATGGAGATTGTGTCTGGTGCAAAATTGCATAGTTAAATGTTCCCCTGGGGGTCAGGAACAACCTAGGCCCTGGTTTGTGGTTATGCAAGCAGTGAACTCTTTGAATTATTTTGTTCATTTTGGGGGTAAGTGCAAACTCTTTCTGAGGTGTAGGGTATGACAGTTTTTCCATGCATTTGAATCGATAAAGAAAGTACTATTGTAATGACTAACTAGTAAAGTAACTTAATCAAGAGCTAAAAAAATCCAAGCCAAGCTTAAGGATAGTTTGTTTCTTACTCCTGAAGAAACATTGCTCAGGCCTGCAAGTTATGTCAGGTAGTAGAGGGAAAAGTTGGTACAACCAACTAGATGGTAATGAGTGGAACATCAACAATTTCATAAAGCAGTGATCTTTAAGCATGCAAGCTTTAGCTCAGAATTGAGTTTTAGCTGGCTGAAACACAGTGTATTGGCCTTAGGAGAGCAGTAGACAGATTTGTGCATCATTTCCAAGTATCTGCCCTGTATATCATTGCCACTAGACAAAGGGAAAAAAAGCTATGCTGTTCCTCTGGTTCAAACGAATGAACAGTCTGATCCTGGGATATCCGTCTGAGCTCATTCTCTCTAGGGTCATAACGCCACTCTGCGAAAGACTGGAGGAAAGTAGGACCTTCTAGCTACTGTATTCAGTGACTTCAGAAAGAGAATGCCATGCGTACAGTCCCAGTCGGTATGTCATTTATCCCCACACAAACATAGTGAGCCCAAGATCACTATTCGTCTTCCTCTGATAATTACCAGCTATATGGCTGAAGAAGCCAAAGCTGGGGGAACATGAAGTCCCAGCAGAAAAGGTTATAGAACACAAGATTTTGTACAGTTACTGGACTTTTGACAGAATAGTCATGAAAGAAAGCCTGTGCGCAGCAGAAACTTAAACCACATCACTATTTAATAATTTTGTTAATGTATTCTTTCACCCAACTATTAGTCTTCTTTCTCTTCATTTCTGCTCTCCTAGCATTTGATGATTTTATTATCACGAGTGTTGCTGCAGTCTGTGGAACTATCCAAAGGCTCCTCTACCACTTCTGTAGGTGAAGCAGGAAAAAACTATTAACACAGAATCAAAGCTTTTTACTGATGTTGAAAACATTTTCATTGATCAATTCAATAACTCAACAGATTTCCACGTCCCCTAATTTGTAATATTGTCAAATCAATTTAGAAAATGAAGACCAAAATATAAACCTCTTGAAATACCCATCACTGTTTCATAATTTTTAGAAGTACATGAACATAGAAGCTCAAGGATTATTTAAATTGTATTTCAGAATAAGGAAAGAAGTTTCTGAATCTCTTATCAGGAGCAGTTAAAAAAAAAAAAAAAACAATATTTGAAGGCAAATGACATTATAATGAAGCTAAAACCAAATTCTGAAGAACTGGCAGTTGCAATCATTGTTTGAGTTGCAGTATCAGTAGAGCAGCCCATAGTTTCCTGCTAAGGGCTGCCCTCAAAAAAATGAAAGTAATCTTGGACATACTTGGAGATTTAAGATTTCTCCATAAGCTTTTCTAGTACCAGTCTAACCATTAGTAATTTTCTTTCGTTGTGAAATACTTTTCCTGAAGTATGACAAATAATTCCTTTCTCTTGATTCCAGAGGACTATACTAGCTGTAAAATAAACTAATAGGTAAAATATGCTATTTTGTAAGTAATAGTAGAGGATGAAAATATGTTTACTTTGAGAAGAGGAGGTAAGAGGCAGCCTCGTTCTCTACAACATCCTGAGCAGAGGTGTAGAGCAGGGTACCCATCTCTTCTCCTTGGGAACTGATGACAGACATGCAGCAGTGGCACAAAACTGTGCCAAGTGAGGTTCTGACTGGACATGTTAGAGAAAAATATACTGTGACGGTAGTCAGAGACTGGAAAAGGGTCCCTGAAAAGGCAGGTGATGTTCCATGCACGTCAGTATGCAAGTAATACGCTTCAACTTTCGTTTATCCCTGAAGAGTTTAGGGAGTTGGACTAGATGGTTTTTGAAAATCTCTTCTAACCAAACTTTTCTATTCTATTCTAAAATAAAAATGAAATTAAATAAAATTAAATATAATAAATCCTAGTACTTCACCCTAGATACCAATTTTTAGAAAGATTCTAAAGTTTTATTCTAGCTCCCAGTTTAAAGACCCAATTCACTTTCTCATTTCACCAATGAAGTCATTATTTAATTTTAGAAGCAAATTTCATAAAATATCCCGAGTTGGAAGGAACCCACAAGGTTTACTGAGTACAAACCTCAGCTCCACAAAGAACCCCCCAAACCCAAACCCTGAGTCTGAGAATGTTGTCCAAACACAATCTAAGCTCCGGCAGTTTAAGACTGTGCCCACTGCCCTGGGCAGCCTGCTCCATGTCCACCACACTGTGGTGAAGAACCTTCTCCTAACACACCACTCACCCTTTTCTGACACAGCTCCATGCCATTTCCTTATGTTCTGCTGCTGCCATTAGAGAGCAGAGCTCAGCACTGTCACTTCACTCCACGTGGAGCTGTAGGCTGCCATGAGGCCCCCCCTCAGACTGCCCTTGGGACTCCTGTGTACCTTCCCATTCTCCTCAGTATGGAACATCCTTGCCCTGAGGTGTGAAGCCTGGCCCAGACCTCATGTCAAAGAAGAGGCGCAGGGAACACGGCAGCCCAGGGCAGGCAGCAGGCACTGCCTTTGCTCAGCACTGAGCACAGAAGGCCAAAGGGGATGGAGGGCAGCAGAGGTGCTCTCTCTTCTCTCTGCCACCAAGGGACAGGCAAGGCCTCAGCAGCCCCCACGACCCAGGGGTTGGCTCCTCACTATGTAAGGGCAGGGCAGTGTGGAAGGCAGACAGCAAAGTGCTGGTTAAAAGGACTCAGAAGAGTAGAGGAGAAAGTCATCAAGCCTAATTATTTGTTTTCATTGGAAACACCAGACATCTGAAATAAGTGAGCCTCACTGCTTTTCTGCTTACATTGATTTTAATCTGTGTTGTGCTGATCTTTCAATTTTACTGTCACAGATCCATTTCCATTAGAATATTAAAAAAAAAAAAGATTTCAAAGTCTAGAGAATAAAGAATTTCAACATTTAAAAAGCAGAGAACATTTTTAAATAAAGAGCTCTAGCATAGCTGTACTTTTAGTTAACAGTCACTTCAGTTTGGTTATACTGAAAATATTTTCATATTCAGAACAAGAGAGGCTGAACAGCAAGCAAACAGCACAGGAAGCTTCAGAGAGGAACCTAATTGCAGGAGGGTAGAAAGAAAAGTAGGCAGAGTAGAAGGAAATTGGCCTGGTTTATTATATAAAGTTGAATGATTGGGTCAGATGAGGTGAAAATGTGGAGAGGAATTGATTGGAAAAATGAAGCAATAGTAAAGCAAGAGCTACAACATTTGCTTCACTAAGCTATGGCAGGAACAATGAGAAGATGGGTTGAGAGATAGTAGAAAGGAGAGCAGGGGAGAAAAAAAGCATAGCTGAGAAAATCAGGTCAGTTGTGAAGAGACCTCAAATGCAAAGACAAAAAGGAACTGGGGAGGAGCGAAGAGAAGACAATTTGTAATGTATGGCTGTCCCAGATAGACAACATTATGCATATTAAAGAGTTGTACCAAAAATCTTTTGGAATAAAAAAAATGAGAGTTCTGTAATTCCAGCTAGGTGAGACTACTATAGGCAACTAATGGGACAAGCATGGGAAAGATGATAGCTATGCCTCTGTAGTTATCTACAGTCAGCAGGAGACTAACCAGAGCATCAACCTTGTCAGCCTTATGCTCCTTCATTTTCAGTTAATGTGGTCTAAGGAGACAGTAGGATAGAGGCAGTTGCATTCTGATACAAATACGTGAAAATAGGACACTATGTTTAGCAATGACTGCAGAATGTATGCTTCCAGAGTGACTGTTTTCCACCTCTATTTAAAACTTCTGTGGGAATTTATATAGCTTGGAAGCAGTTTTGGAAAATAATATCTACTGTATTCATAATGGCAGAATGTGTGGTTGTTTTTTTTTTTTTTTTTAAACATGTTTCAGCTTAGCTTTTATTTTTAACTAAAAGCAAAACAAAACTTTATATATCTATTTATGCTGTAAATGAACAAACTTGCAATAATAATATAGCAGAAAATAAAATGTCACATCACTAAATCCCTTCGTATGGGAAATGAAATAGTTTAAACTCTGCTGAAAAAGAAGATAAATATTATGTATGTGAATCTGGTACTAAATTAGGAACTGCCTGTAAAATTAATACCAGTGTAAAGTTTCAGATCCCTTTTGTTTTCTATCTCCATTACCTCAACATTCAAGTGTATTTTTAATACTCTTTCAATAGATCCTCTTTTTTAAAAGTATGCTTTTAGACTCTGGTTGAAGCCACATATGAAGAAACACTTCTCCAGGCAGAGCCACAAAGTGCACAGAGCCCACAGTCTTGTTTGTGCTTCTGCAATAGTTTTCCTAAGCAAAATATTTGGACACAATCTTTTATGAGCTTGAAAATACTCACAAACAAGCCTTTCACAATTCACATCAGTTGGTAGGAAGCTTATTTTGATTCAGAATCTTGTTCATATCACTCCTTCATTCATTCAAATTATTCATTCATTCAAATTATTCATTCATTATAGCATTTAACATCAATCTGAATTTTTTTGTTGTTCTGTCCTAACTGGAGTCTGAAAGGCAAACTAGATGCACTGCATGTAAATGACCTTTTCAGTCTCTTAGAAAGCAAAAATCACAAAAGTTAATGCCTGAAATGAATGCTTCTATGAGTGCTTTAAGAAAGGGATAACAAAGGGATAACAAAACCCAGTGTGGAGCAGGGAATGCACAGAGTGGTCTCCGTGGTCTATAGATAGTTTTTCTCCTTTTTCCACTGAGTTGCAGCACAGCTAACACTGAATCAGACTTATCCTGAGTCACTTCTGTAAATTTGATCTAGTGGAGTAGAGCGCTTAATTCAGAGCTAAAATTTTTCTTGTGATAACAACTTGCAGCTGTGAAAGTACAGCAATAAATTGAAGAACTAGAAGACAGATAAGCAGTTTGTCAGTAAACAACTGGATACATGTATTCCAGATAAAATCTAATTTATGCCACCATGACATGTTTCAGAAGATAAACTGACAGACTGAAAGGCTTGGTTGATTTTGCTGAAAAAGCGATTGTGTCATCTACAGGTATTTACAAACACAATGGTAGCTAAAAAAATAGGGTTACAGTGAAAGTGAAATACATAAAGGTAAAGGTAAATGCACAGAATCATTGCCTCTTAAGTTAAAGGTCAGGTTATCATAAAAGATGTTGACTTAATGGTCAAATGGCTTGCTTGTGAAACCTGGTATTGGCATGGTGGAAACAAGTCAGAACCACAGGCTTGATAGGTGGCTGAAAGAAACTGGGTATGGATTAGAATACTAACTTGCATGGTGCTTTTGTGGATTCTCATCATGAGACGGTAAAAGAGGAGGCAATAAGTAATTGCAGGATGTGGGTATTAATGCAGTATAGCATTCTACGCATGTACTGCTCTTGAATATTTCTTGTCAATCACAAATGGAAATCCTAAGTGTAGCTAACCTGGAAATAAGAATTTGCCTGAAAGCCCTGGAGCATAGCATCTGACAGACTGATTTCAGGCTGATGAATTTGAGGAAACTGCTAGATTTATGTAACTTCATCACATATATTTTAAATATCAAAATACACTGCTGATATTTTAACAGTTCCTTTTTAAGCCAACCTTTCAAAAGCTGGATAAAAACAGGAATTCTTATCAAGGTACAATGAATCCCTGAGATTAACATATTCCTGTCCAAACTTGGAAGTACTGATTCTGAAGATTCATCTGTGAAGATCAGATTCCTGGACTACATTTTTGAGTGTGCTCTATCTTGAACAACAGACTGCATTTATTGAACAAGTGCTGACTGGAATAAAATGTTGGAGAGGCAGGAATAATGCTGTCACGTGAAGGAGATATTGAATTTTATACAGGCTTATAATGTCTACAATTAGTAAATAGACTTTTCTTGGTTTATATGGGACCTGTGTACTCTCAGCTGTCTTTATCCATATGTGAAGTACTGTTCAAGAGGTACTGTGACAGCTGTGACATTCAGAAAAGACATGAAAGCAAATTATTCTGCCTAGTTATATAGGTTGTATAGAATTACTCCTACATGTCTGTTAATGTAGAAATGGACATTTTTACTCTGACAGTGATGGACTTGTCTAAGTGCATGCAGAATGTGGCTCCTTTACAGTTAGTATTTTTCAACACTCTGACACTGGCAGCTGCCATTTAATAGCTTTCATTTGTCTATGATGATGATCACAATGCTGCTGAGAGCTCATGATGGCACCTTTCCTCAGTCATAACATATTAGAGGCTAACACCTTTGACAAGGTTATCTCCATAGATGTTCAGCTCTCTTGTAAATAGAAGAGCTGTTGTTCATCTCTGTGGCAGAGAGAGCTGTGAGTAAGGAGTTGAAGAAAATCCTGAAGATAAGGGGAGCTACACCAGGCTCCTTTGAAAGCACATCAGAAGACAAATGTTACTAATGTGCTGTTTTATGAATATTCTAGCTTACTATCCTGAAGGCACTTTGAGATAACTAGATTTAACTTGTAGAACGGAATTTCAATTGGAAGAGACCTTTAAATATTATCTCTCATACAACCGCCTTAACACTCCTGTACTTATCAAAAGTTAAAATATATTGATAAGGGCATTGCTCAAATGCTTCTGAAACACTGACAGGCATAGGGCATCAACCATCTCTCTAGGAAGACTCTCGCAGGGTTTGACAATCCTTGTGGTAAACAAATTTTTCCTCCCTTGAAATTGGAAGTATGGGAAGTATTCATAACTCAGCTGAAATAAAAGTTAAAAGTTTACATACAAGACAATTATTTTCACCTTGGTCAGCTACACTGCCTGTTTAAAGTGATCTATGTATGTTTACCAGTGATCTATCTACTTAGTATTTAGTAGCCATTTAATTAATGAGGTAAAGTTTTCACATTACTGACTGAAGTGACTCAAATGATGTGTGAATCAAGTGCCTTTATACTTTCTGACGCATCTCTCTTTTTTAAGCATAGGGTTATTTT
Source organism: Lagopus muta (assembly GCF_023343835.1). Taxonomy (NCBI): domain Eukaryota; kingdom Metazoa; phylum Chordata; class Aves; order Galliformes; family Phasianidae; genus Lagopus; species Lagopus muta. Next base: position 52,424,322 of record NC_064472.1, on the reverse strand, counting down.
TTTCATAGAATCATAGAATGACCTAGGCTGAAAAGGACCTCAAAGATCATCCAGTTTCAATCCCCCTGTGTGGGAAGGGTTGCCAGCCATTAGACCAGACTGCCAAGAGCCACATCCAGTCTGGCCTTGAATGCCTCCAGGAATGAGGTATCCACAACCTCCTTGGGCAATTTTTTTCAGTGCATCACTACCTTCTGAGTGAAAAAGTTCTTCCTAGTATTTAACCTAGACCTCTCCTGTCTCACTTTAAAACCATATCCCCTTGTCCTATTACTACCTTCATAAACATTTGTACCACCTTCCTTCAAGTACTGGAAAGACAAAATGAGTTCTCTTTGGAGCCTTCTCTTTTCCAAGCTGAACAAGTCAATTTCCCTCAACCTTTCTTCACAGGAAGGGTGCTCCAGCCCTCTGATCATCTTAGTGGTCCTCCTCTGGGCCTGTCCCAAGAGCTCTGCATCTTTCTTGTGCTAGGCACAATATTCCAGGTGGGGCCTCACAAGAGCTGAGTAGAGGGGGACAGACACCTCCCACTCACTGCTGGCCACCTCTTTCTTAATGCAGCCCAGAACACTGTTGGCTTTCTGGGCTGCAAGCACATGCTGCTGGTTCATGTCCAGCTTCTCGTCCACCAGGACCCTCAAGTCCCTCTGTGCAGGACTACTGTCAAGAAGATCTTTCCCCAGTTTGTATAAATACTTGGGAATGCCCCAGCTCAAGTGCAACACCCCACACTTGGCTTATTGAACCTCACTAGATTTTCACTACAGCCTGTCCAGGCTGTAGTGTACTGTCTGCATGGTGTCATCTGCAAACTTGCTGAAGGTGCACTTGATGCCATCATCTATGTCATTGATGAAGATGTTGAAGAACACTGGTCCCCAGACCAACCTCCTTTCATCACCACTAGTAAATAACTTATTAGCTTCCTCAACACCAGCTACAAACCAGTAGAAGTTTGTCCTGTTATAACTCAGAAAACAAAAAAAGTACAGGACAGACCAGCAGGGGTGCCACCTGATCAGTGGCCCCCTACCCAGACTCATTTGCATGTAACATCCCGGCCATACACGGCAACAGAATTGATGGATTAAGTATAGCGATTTTGGCAGAAGCCTAGAGAAAGTGTGCCGGCTTGGTTATTAAGACTGGGATTCTGAGGCAGAAAGTGTTTTGGTGAATGGCCCGGAAATAGCCAAGTTGGCCACCATGACTGTCCATCCTGCTCTCAGGCAAAGGCTATATGCTGGTTATCAATATCTTGATGAAAACCATTCCATAATAGAATGGTTAATGGCTGCCTGCCGTATGGTATGGCCGAATAAATCTGATCTACCTCCACATAAAGGGATGTATGTGGTCCTCCATGGAGGACCTTCAAAATTATATCTGTAAACTAGGCGTAAGGGAAGCAAGTTATGAAGACACATTTGATGGCTCTAATATGGTCAAATTCTCAGCAAGGATGAGAGACTTAGTTCTACAGCAAGCTCCCTCTCATCTGTATTGCACTTTGGTCTCTATATTAAATCCTCTGGTGGCCTCAGAAGCTGTAATCCAGCAGGCTGCCCAGTTAGTGGCCAACCTGGGAGAAACAGAACACTTGTGGACTAGGCACAATATTCGGACATTAGAAGCAGCCGAGGTCCTGCTGGTGACTAAAATCAAAATGCCGGCTACTCGAGCTACTCAATCAGGACCCATAAGGGTCTCCCAAAAACAAATGTTTAATGATTTAATTCAGGCTGGGGTCCAATTTGCTAAGATTGACCACTAGCCCAAACATGTCCTTCTCCAGCTTTGGAGACAACTAAAGGACAACCAAAAAATTCAGAACTACCCTAAGAAACCAAGGGTAAGGGTTATAGAGAGAATTCCAACAACAACATGGAACCTAGAAGATTTCATTGTTCCTAAAGAAAAAAAAAAGTCGCCTCAGGTGTCTCGTGCCATGATGTCAGAGGCCCTATATAGAATTAAAGATTTATTGGTCCTGAAAAAATACTCAGGATTTATGGAATTAGTGGACACTGGAGCAGAAACATCAATTATCTACGGAGATCCGAGCAAATTTGATGGAGACAGACTATTCCAGTCACCCAAACATGGTTGAAACTGGGGGTTGGGTGTCTCCCACCCCGGGAGTACAAGCTGTCTATTGCCGCAGTCCAAGAATACATCCTGGGCATAGATATTCTACGGGGTCTGGCTCTCCAGACAACAGTGGGAGAGTTCAGACTTTGACAGAGATGTATCACTATCCAGGCAGTACAGGCAATATTAAGAGGCCATGTGAAACATGGGCCTGTTTGCCTGCCGAAACCGTGCTGGATTACTAACGTCAGACAGTATAGACTCCCGGGTGGGCAAGATGAAATATCGAGAACGGTGCAGGAATTAGAAAAAGTGAGCATTATAAGACCTGCACACAGCCCGTATAACTCCCCCAAATGGCCAGTGCGAAAGTCGGATGGCACGTGGAGAATGACAGTGGACTACAGAGAATTAAATAAGGTCATGCAGCTTACTCATGAGGCCGTACTCAATATTGCCTCCCAAATGGACACATTAAGTAGGGAGATACAACCTATCATTGTGTCCTAGATTTAGCAAATGCATTCTTCAGTATCCCAATTGCTGAGGAATCGCAAGATCAGTTTGCATTTACTTGGGGAGGCAGGCAGTGGATCTTTCAGGTCCTGCCATAGAGGTATGCACATGGTGCATTCACCAACATATTGTCACAATCTAGTCGTGCGTGACCTGGCTGATTGGAAAAAAGCTGATGATGTTAACCTATATCATTATATTGATGATCTCCTGCTGACATCCGACTCACTGGAGGCAGTAGGACAGGCAGCAGATTCATTAACCACCTATTTACAACAGAGGGGATGGGTTATAAAAACCCAAAAGGTGCAAGGTCCAGGCCTGTCCGTAAAATTCCTGGGGGTGGTTTGGTCAGGAAAGACCAAAGTACTACCAGTGCTGTCATAGATAAGGTTCAGGCGTTCCCAGTCCCTACAACATCGAAGCAGCTGCAAGAGTTTCTAAGCATACTGGGTTACTGGCGTTCCTTTATACCTCACCTAGCACAGCTGCTAAGGCCACTATGCAGACTCACAAAAAAGGGGAGCTATGGGACTGGGAGAAAACGGAACAACAAGCAAAACTTGCAGTTAAACAAGCCCAGGCATTGGGTATATTTGATCCTACCCTCCCAGCTGAGTTGGATGTTCACATTACTCAAGATGGCTTTGGTTGAGGCTTGTGGCAACGCCAGAGTTCTGACCCCAAGACGGCAGACCCAGTGCCCTGAGAATGTTGCAGACACTTTAAATACCATACAAAAATATTTTTAACATAGTAATCACCACATATACATTTGTGCTCCTTACAGTATTTCTACGTTTTTATATCAGAATCTCTTGAGACATTTTCAGTTTACCTTACAGGGAAAGTTACAATTAACTTCTGTGCATAATCAGCTTTAAATATGCATTATATTTTTTGGCACAAGAACATGTTAATATTAATGGGAACATTATGTCTCGAGTTTCGAATGGTACTTTTCTCCATCCCAGAAAATTTATTTTAACTGTCTAACAAGAGGTTACTAGAAGAAGGGATTGGAAGAGAAATAATTTTCTTATCCATGTTCTACCTATTTTCTTGTTGCAAATCAATACTGTAAGCCAAAATTTAAAACGCTTCATAAAATTCAGATAAGTGTGTATGTAAACACTCCTGTTCCAGCTAAATTTATACTGTCTGTGTATAACATTGGAAAATGGTGTAGGCTGACAGCAACCACTTTGCAATATTTGCAATTCAAAAAGTATTCATTGTTACAAAGTCAAGACCTGATGAGAAAAGATTTTTCTTTTTCTGTGGCCCAGTAAGCATTCCTGTTCAGAGATTTTAGAAAGGGAGTGTGTAATCCATCCCTGCTGTTATGCCTGTCTCTGTTTTTAGTTGAGAGAGATGTGGCTGAAAATGCTGGGGCTGATATTGGATGAGGAAGGGAGGGTGTGATGTTCTGCTCACATTAAATTCACCAGCTACTGAGCACTGAGGTGGGGAGAGAAAAGTGGGGTAGTGAAAAGCCCTGTTAAGTTTAAAGCTAGAAGAGATTAGCGGGTTTTTTTTTAATTTTAATTTTTTTTTTTTTTTATTTATAAAAAGTCACCCACAGCCCTGTGGCTGCATGAAATTGCTTTCAAGGTTACCCCGAGGATACTTACTCTATTGAATCTGAGCATGCAAATAGACATTCTGCCCAGACTTTGCAGAGAAAGTCATATATTCACCCCTCAAGCTCTTGTGAGCCTCTCTTTGCTCTGGTAATTATTGTTCCTCCAGTACCTGATTGTTAAGAGATGTGAAGAAAAGCTCCCAGTGCCCAGCACAAACACAAGACTCATGATTTATTCTATCTCCAGGTAAAAACTTTTCTAGATATCACTAGAAAATGTTCAACAGTAGTTGAAAACGCTCTGTTCAAATAGCCATATGCTCTACCACTGAACTTTTAAGGATAGATTTTTAAAGTTAACACCTTTCAATGTCTTATTTAAGGAAGTATTTACCTCATTTCTCTCACTGTTTACTTACATAAGCTTTTCTAAGGATAGTAGAAAAGCTAAAACATAATTGCTGTTACCACATATTGCAGATGAAATATCTGTGGGGCAAATTTAAGCATAGAGTCATAGAATCCTCAGAGTTAGAAGGGACTTTTAAGGGCCTTCTAGGTAAATCCCCTTATATAATCAATGGATATTCAGATGTTACAATCACAAAATAAACAAGAAAGTTAGGCGAAGTAGGTTATGATAACAAAAGAGAATAAATGGAAGGCTTACCCTTATGCTGGGCTCACCCACAAAACACCAGGAGGGATCTCCAGACGAGATCCTTCCCCTCTGGTAGCCAGCTCTTAAATAGGTCTAGGAGGGGTGGAGCCTGGCTCCACCCCTTCCAGCAGCACAGGTGAATTGCCTTCAGCTGTGCTCCTCTGGCTGACTCATGGCTCACCTCAGGTGATAAATCAGAGGTTCAGGCCTTGGCTCAGCAGTTCTCATACACCCCTACAATGAACAGGAACACCCAACGCTCAATCAAGTTGCTCAGAACCCAGTCCAGCCTGGCCTTGAATGTCCCCAAGGACAAAGTATCCACTCTTTGGGCAACTTGTTCCAGTGCCTCATCACCCTCACTGTGAAATACCTTTTCTTTATAGCCAAACTAAATTTTCCCTCTTGAAGTTTGAATCAATTTCATTTTACTCTATCACCATAGATCATGCTAAAGAATTTGTCCACTTCTTACTTGTAGCTCTCCATTAGATACTGAAAGACCACTATCGGGTCACCTTGGAATCTTCTCTTCTCCAGGCTGAACAGCCCCAGCTCTTTCAGTCTGTCCTTGTAGGGAAGGTGTTCCATATCTTGGATGGATCATTTTTGTAGCTGTACTCTGGATGCACTCCAAGAGGTCTGTCTCTCTCCTGTTGCACATCTGGATGCAGTACTCCAGGTGAATTCTCACCAGCACAGAGTAGAGGGGCAGGATCAACTCCCTCAACCTGCCACACTCATTTTCACTTCCAATGTACAATTGGTTTTCTGAGCTGTGAGAGCTCAGAAGAGAGCTCATTGCTGGCTCAACTCCTGAGTGCTGGCTGTAGCTTGCCATATAACGGACTGGAAATAATAGATTCAGTCTACTTATAACCTTTCTGAAAGATGTTGTGCACACATTAGTGTACCAGCAAATATGTATATGCACGTCCAAATGATCAGCCTCCCCAGTTGTTTGAATGCCACCAGAGAGTTGGCCAAAACTTTAGAGACAATTTAATAAAATGCTCAATTCCAAAGAATTTCACTTTAGGACAATTTAGGGATAATAGTTGGAAAATGTGAGGAAAAAAAAACAGTGCAGATGAATAAATTAGTTTGATTCATGGGTCACCATTTTCTTTCTTTGCATTTTGGAAATTTCTTCATATTCATCTGTAGTCATTCTATTTATTTAATATTTAGAGTAGAAAGACTGGAGACTGCAACAAAAATGAAGAAAAAAAAAAAAAAAAAAAGGAAGGTAAGAGGTGGCCCAGTCTGGAACAGATGTAGTTTGTGGCCTCACTGGCAATATTCTGTCCTGTGCATCTGGTGTCTGTCACTGTGGTTCATCACTGATCTGAGAAAAAACCATTCTGCAACTTTCTGCTGCTGTAGTGACAAAGAAAATTCAATCTCAACTCGTGCACATACCCAAAGGGAATTCAGTCTCAACTCACTTAAATGGGATTTTTAGCATGTGGCTTTGTCAGAATGCCATTTTTACATCCTGTTTCTTGGAACTTTTTAAATAATGTATGTGAAATGAACTTTGGGGCCATTTCAAATGGAGACTTTTGCACTCCTCAAGATGACAGGTTAATGGCCTCAAATGATGGCTTTCATGATATTTATGTCAGTGTCTTGTAGTAGTTAGGAGAAATTAGTTGGGTGAGAAACTAGATCAAAGGGTGCGAATAGATAAAGATCTAGTCAAAATCAGAAGTCTTTACTATATTTAATCTGTTATCCAATGACTTCTGCTTTCCAACACCTAACTGGACCATAGTGGATTGACAACTGCTCATCCCCCAAAGAAGTCTTTTCCTAAAACATGAAGAGTGAGAGTTCAGTAATTAAACTGCAGATTAGAAATATGATCAAGTAATATTTTTTTTACATCTATTTTCTTCATCAATTAATTGTTGCAAAAAGGAAAAAAGAGCATTTTATGTTCCAGTTTATGTGAATCCAGGGTAATCTAACAAAATTTTTGTTTCTGGTGTTAGAACACCAATAACAACACAGTGCATTAAAATTCCTCTCTGTTCACAGAATCATAGAATCACAAGGCTGGATAGGACATACAAGATCATCTGCTCCATCCTCCCATTACCATTTCTACCACAAGCTACCAAACCACATTTAGTAGCACCTCATCCAGACACCTCTTGAGCACTGCCAAGGATGGAGACTCCACCACCTCTCTGGGTGGGCCATTCCAGTGCCTGACCACTCACTGAGAGAAAAAGTTTTCCCTTATGTCTAATCTAAATCTCCCCTGATACAACTTGCAGCCATTTCCCAGGTCCTGTTTGTTGCCTGGGAGAAGAGGCCAAACCCCTCCTCATCACAACCTCCCTTCAGGAAGTTGTAGAGTGCAATGAGGTCTCCCCTGAGCCTCCTCTTCTCCAGACTGAACAATCCCAGCTCCCTCAGCTGCTCCTCATAAGACTTGTGCTCCAGACCCCTCACCAGTTTCGTTGCCCTTCTCTGGACACGCTCCAGGGCCTGAATGTCTTTCCTGTATTGAGGGGCCCAAAACTGAACACAGTACTCGAGGTGCAGCCTCACCAGTGCTGAGTGCAAGGAGTTCTGAGTACTCCCTGCTCCTTTTGACCACACTATTTCTAATGCAGGCCAGGATGCCATTGGCCCTCTTGGCCACCTGGGCACACTGTCAGCTCATGTTCAGCCGAGCATCAACCAACACCACCAGGTCCCTTACCTCTTTAGTCATCCAGCCACTCAGCTCCATGCTCATAGCAGTGCATAGGCTTGTTGTGGCCAAAATGCAGGACCCGGCACTTGGCCTTGTTGAACCTCATCCCATTCACCTCAGCCCAGCGATCCAGCTTGTCTAGATTCCTCTGAAGTGCCTCCCTACCCTCAGGCAGATCAATACCACCTCCCAACTTAGTGTCATCTGCAAACTTACTCAGTTTGTACACTCAATCCCCTCATCTAGGTCATCAATAAGGATATTTAACAAGATGGGCCCCAGTACCGACCCCTGGGGGACACCACTTGTAACAGGTCTCCAGCTGGACTTCACTCCATTAACCACTACCCGTTGAGCATGACCCTCTAGCCTGTTCCTTACCCAAAGAAGGGTAACCTGTCCAGGCCATGGGCAGCCAGCTTCCCCAGGAGAATATTGTGAGAGACCATGTCAAAGGCTTTGCTGAAGTCTAGGAAGACTACATCTACAGTCTTTCCCTTGTCTACCAGTCTGGTCACCCAGTCATAGAAGGAGAAGAGGTTGGTCAAACACGATCTGCCTTCCATGAATCCGTGCTGGCTGGGCCTGATCCCCTGGATGCCACACATGTGCCATGTGATCTCACCCAAGATATTTGCTCTATAGCTTTACTTGGTACCGAGGTCAGGCTGACAGGCGTTCAGTTCCCCGGATCCCCCTTGCTGCACTTCTTGTAGATGGGAGTCACATCGGCAAGCCTCCAATCTCCCTCTTGCTTCCTATAAAGACTCCTTGCTTCTTCTTTCCCATCCTTTCTATTGCCCTCCTTCCCTTCCCCATTATCCTAACTCAATAATGTCCACCCTCCCCTTCCCCATCTCCCTAATTAAGATTTGTAATAAATTGGTTGGACCAACATTTGAACCGTTGTTTCTTAATCTCACATCAGGTATGCAGATATTAAAAGAAACTCCTGTCCCTCCTATAAATCGGACTGTGACACCTCTCCTTGAACTAAAATGCCCTAAACTTGTGAAATGTCTTTTCATAGTTCATAGGTTTGTCTGAGCAACTTCATCACTGCCCAGCTGAACTGTGAGTAATGGAAAATAATCAGCAGACCTAACCAGCTTTGGGAGTTTTCTGGTTATGTCCCTGATCCAGGCCCCAGGAAGGCAGCACACTTCACAACAGCTCGGGTCTGGTCTGCATATGGGGCCCTCTGTTCCTCTGAGAAGGGAGTCGTCCACCAAGACCACCCTTCTTTCTTTCCTAACAGAGGCAGTCTTAAGGCATGGGAGTGACTGCCTCGCCTTAGGCTGAATGGGCTGTGCTCACCCACTGAGCCTTCCTTTTCTCAGTGGGCAGCAACAATGGTTACTCACCTGGGCTGCTTTGTGCTTTCTAAATAGCTCCCTGAAGCTAGTCAAAGCTTATTATCAAGTGCGAACATTAAGGGCAACTAAAGGGATGGAAAGTTCACAGGGTGTTTTAGACTGTGCTGCTAATGTGCCAGCTCCACCCCTGCCTACTCAGGAGTCCACCCACAAGCTGCCAGCTCCCCAGCATAAGCACATATTTATTTACTTTAAAAAATGTGATCAAATGGGTGGCAACCCAACCCATGGCAGGGAGACTGGAACTAGATGATCTTTAAAGTCTCTTCCACCCCATGCCATTCTATGATTCCGTAATCTCCATTTCCCCTTAGTACTTGCTGAGTACGAAATCTGCAGTCTGAGGGCTATAATCATTCTTGCCGGGCTCTCAAGAGATCTCAAATTATTAAAAATCTTGTTCACAGATGCAATAATATGGTTGTTCTCCTGTCCTTGTACTGACTTCTGGTGGTGAAGTTCCACAGGAAACAAGAATAAGAAATGCTTAAGCAGAATCAGCACTATGCAGTAATAACCGCTTGTTCTTCTCAGAAGAAATTTAGATGTGGTAAAAGAAGAATATACCTAGACTAGTGCCCAAGTCAGTTATGATTGGGCCAGTAGCCACAGTGGATGTTAAACAAACAAGCAAACAAAAGATTTCCCTCTCTCTCTCTCTCTCTACCTTTCTCATGTTTCCTACAAATTAAGCCCACTTTTTTGTTTGTGTGCATAGCATATCCACACAATACTCCAGAGTATATACTGTGTATTCCAGAGTGCACCCTATACATGTGTTTCAGGGTGAGTTTGCATCCGGGAGACAGGATGTCTCAGGAGCAGAGGCAAGCAAACTATGAGGAGCACAGAGGGTTATGGGTTTTATTCAACATACACGCACACAGGCATCCATTTTGGATAATCCCTGTAAGCGGGACACAGAAATTCCCTAAGCCACTGAATTATTACTTACCGACCCCTGAGAGATGGCAGTCTGCCGAAAGGAGAGAAAAGGAACATGCTGGTGGTGGATCCAAGGTAGTTCCAGCAGGGCATCCCCTGCTTCATGGTACACTTTTCCTCTTCCTCAGCAGCCTCTCTCCTCCTTTTATTCTCTCTAAGGTCTGCGGGCTTTTTTTTCCACTTGCAGGCTGTTCCTGTGCGGCCAACATGATACAGAGCCCAAGTGGAACACCTGCTTGCGAACAAGTCTTTGCAAAAACAAGATAAACTGCCAAGGTCATCTCTCTCTACAAGATATTTGTGGCTACAGCCACAATACAAATACTTTGTTCCATCCCAGGATCATTTTTCAGGGGCCTTTAGGTTGCTGACTCATGCTCCCCCATGATCTTGGGTTGGGACACTGGTCCCTTAAAACTGTTAGAATACTTTGTTCCATCCCAGGATCATTCTTCAGTCAGGGGCCTTTAGGTCCCAAACACATCAGTCAGTTTTATTTTCCTCTTAGCTGTAATTCTTTGTTGTTTATGAACTGAAAGCTTGTTTAATAAATCAGTCCACTAGTACTTTAGACAAAGATTCCTAGAAACAAAAGTGAAATTTTCAAAGATTATTTTTAGACAGTTATATGTGATTGTAAATAATTCCGTGTCTGGAAGATGAATCCAAAAACTGCTAGAAACAAAAGGGAAAAATAACTTAGGAATAATATTTTTTTTACACTGTTATATGTAGTCATATATAATTCCATGTCTAGGTTATTGAATAATCTCTAGAGGGTTGTTTGGAATAGACTAATTAAATATTTGAGCCTAAGGCTTTGATTTTGATCGCTTTAAAGAAAAAGTGTTATTTCTTAGGAGTTTGAGTAGTTTGGAAATGGTGCAAAGGGCTTGTAAGTAACTTGAAATTTATTTATGCTACTTGGCCTTCTTTCTCTTTTTTAACTGAAACAAATATAATATTTTTTGAAGCTCACACTGTGCTGATAAATACCACAGAAAAAGAAACACACGTAGCACATGTACAGGCAGATAAGAAGATGGGAATGTTTAACAAGTGATGTGGACACAACTGTACTAGTGGTACCATCAGGGCAGCAGTTATGTGTGCATGGGATCAGGCAGGGTCTATTCAGAGAGCACGGGAAGCAAAGGGCGTATTCTCTGCCTTCTTTAGCATGCTAGTATCCATATATTCTGCATGAAGCCTCAAAGTGAGAATCAAGTGAGTGAATTTCTCACTCATACAGTCAAAAAGAACAAAGGAGGACAGAAATTAGGCAAAACCAAGAGCTTCCATCCACCATACAGCTTGAACCAAGCACACACTTATAATATCATGCCATGGATCAGTTCTTAGGCAAATGTTTGGAGTTCTTTTTTCTGCTGGACTCATTTTGTCCACCTCATGTCTTTTCCAGTTGGTTCTATTTTCACATCCCCAACAAGAGAAATTGCAGTCTACTAATGTTTCTTTGTATACCAGCTAAGCATTTTTACTGCTACACACAACATCAATTCGGCATTCAGTGTTAACCATGTAAGTATGAAGGCTGTGAAATTGATGGAAGAAAGCAGTGCTGCATTTAAGGTTTTTCTTTATCTTTTTTTTTTTTTTCTTCAGAAAAGCAATTTTTATCATTTTAAAGAGACATTCCTTAGAACAGATATTTTTGCTTAATGGTAGCATGTGATGTTGGAAAGAGACTTTCCAATTGCAGTATTTACAAAGCTTTTCTTTGTAATCTTAATTACAGGTTGAGTGTGTTTTTATTTCCTAAGGTGAATGAATATAATGTAATCAGAGTGCTCTTTGCTGTGGTTGCTTGCCATTAATGAAAAAATGTTACCTTTCCATTAATTATGAATAGCAATAGTAACATGCAAGTCCAATAAAACATGCCATTTAGAAAAACCTTTCAGATAAATGTAGAGCTGTTTTTTTGTTATTACTTTAATACAGACTGTCTCTAATATGGCAGTAAGAAAATAATCCACTTTTGTAAATCAAAATGTAACATTTGAGTGTGTCATACTGCTCGATGAAAGCAGTAGGTAATGATTCTTATGCTGATTAACACACATTGTGGTGCTGGTTATTTTCAGCTCGAAGGAGATACCCATAAGAACACAGGTATTTTAGCATAAATCAGAGAAAAACATAATTATTTTGCTTTATGCTGAGAGCGAAATTAATCTCCCCACAGCACGTATGTTACGCTCAGTGATAACTCTAAGGTGCTCAGCCCTAATCCCACAGCCACTAACAGCAGTGCCTTTCATTCCCTGGCTTGCACCAGTTCGCCCCTGTCTCATGCAGATGCTTTAAAGAGAGCCTAATCCTTCATATCCATACAACATGCCCAATTCATAGTCAGATATTAATGAAACACATAATTGAATGATGTATCTTGAAGGGGAAAAAAGGTAACAAATTTAGATGACATTTATTGCTAAGCTAATTTTTCAGAAAGAAATAAAAACACAGTCTTGTCTTTGTGTGGTCTAACATGTGTACTAAAGCCTTTAAGTATAGTTGTATTTCAAGCAGCTCCCTATTCTACCTAGCATTTTCTCCTCTAATGCTGTTTCCAATCAGGCAACACAAACTCCTTGGCAAAAAATTTTACAAAGGTGGGGTGGGCCATATCTACAAAGGTAGATAAGGCCATACTTCATCAGAGTAAGTCATTTCTTATTGATTTCATATCTTATAGACAGGATTTCAGTAATGTTGTTTACAGAAAACTGACTGTGATGGCAGGTGGTGAAATCAAACAATAATTTTTAACTACAAGAAAAATTATTACTATTTTGTTTTTCTGAAATAATTTCTTTGAAGTTGTTCTTCTCTATAATTTTCAGCATTGCTCTGCAGTCTCCATTTAATCAGCAAATAAAGGCAACAGGAAAATGGGCTTAGAGTTCATCCTGGAAAACATGAGAAGAATTAAAAGATCTTTAGAAAATTAATGCTTTTCATTTTGACAACTCCAATTTTCAACTGTGCCTTCAGGGTGTTCTTTTTCCCCCTCATTTCTTTAGGATTTGAAAAAAAAAAAAAAAAAAAGAAATGCATGTAGGATGGATTAGTTTGGTTCCAAGCCTGTATGTGCCAGTAATTGCAGCACTGAGCAATTAACTTCTGCAGTTAAAAATTACACTCAGATTTGAGGAGTAATAATTGACGTGAAAGATTTTCCAAAATTCCAGTGGTCTGAGCTCATCTTCCAGAATGCATCTGAATAAAAGCCTGAGAGTCGAGACAGGAGTAGCCAGAAAATTCTGTAAAATAGGCTTCCTAAAACATAGTGTTGAAAGGCTAGAACATGTGATCACATAGGAGATTTCATTCTTGATTTATGCTTGATATACTCATGTATAAAGATTTTATTCTTCCATATATAACTCACAAAGGCTGTATTGTTCTGAGTGTGTGTCACCTGCTTTTTGCTCCTTCTTGATAAGCTGTGTTCCTGGATTTCTTTCTTTTCCTGTTTCCAGCAGGTGATGCTTCATCAACAGAATGAGAAGTAATACCTTCTGCAAGCAATAATGTCAAGGTATACGCAACTTACATGGGAGGACTCATAAGGAAGAAGAAGCTTTTCAGGCCCCTATATCAGCATCACAGTCAGCTTTGCTAATGTAGCTGACCCTTCATTATTCCATTGTGTTTGATCAAATGAACAGAAACTGTGTGTGCTGTGATGTCACTGCAAATATTTTATTCCTACTTTTCATTTACACTATCTGAATGTCTGCATGAGAAATAGAAGAATCAGGTCTTTGAATCAATGCTATGCCATATTAAAAACTTGATCCAAAAGGGTTTTCTAACCTAATACTTTAAAAATACTTTAAAAACCTAACACTTTAGAATACTTTAAAAACTTAGGTTTTTTTGTTTTGTAGTTTGCTTGTTTGGTTTTTCTCTTGAAAGGGAGCAACAGCAATTAGGTGATAACTTCATTTACTTTTCAGTGTGTTTTCTAATTCCATTGTGTTTATTCAAATAATGATTACTTCAGCCAGATTGGAAATTTTTGTCCTGGAAAGTACAGGAAAGAAAGTGTATTGCAGGTCATGAGAAGAGAGTATAAATGCAGGCAGGTCTGGAAACTATCCATTGCCTTTCCTTTCTTTTCCTTTCTTCCTTTTCTTTGCCTTCCTTTTCCTTCGCTCCTTCCCTTCCTTCCTTTCTTCCTTCCTGTTTGCCTTCTTTCCTTCCATCCCCTTCCTGCCTTCCCGCCTGCTTGCCTTTCTGACTTACTTCCTCCCTTCTTATAATTCTAATTCACATCATCTCTACATCTTTAACTGTGAATATATATCTTCTTGTCAGTCAGCATGTTACCAGTTACTAGACAAAAAATGTTGATGTTGCAAAACTGTGAGCAGTAGAATAGCTGCTGTAGAACATGACATGCTCGAAGACAGGTTTTAAATTCTCACAGCTTACTGAGCTTTGAGAGATGTGGATTGCCTCCAGAATATTTATTTACATTGCTGCCTTGCTGCAAACTACACAAAACAAGTAAATTTGGGCCTCCCCTTCCTCATGCCTGCCAGGATACCAAAAGATTTGCTGCAGATATTTTTGATGTATGGATAGCATTATCTCATACAAACGGCTATCTGGATTTTAGGTCATAATGCCTTCTGATAGTGGACTGCATGGATTCAGACGCTTAGGGTATACATTTCTGTTTATTTTCCTTTGGTTCACTATCATTTTTTTTTATCTTTTACAGTTTTCTCTATGAAATTCAACTTTTTCAGCTTTCAGCTATAGATAAGAGTGTTGTTCAACATGAGAATTTTTTGTAACATCCTGGATAAGATTCATCAAGTGCTCCCAGCAACAGTCAGTCAGGCTTCCTGCTCGGGAGACAGATCCATATCATCTTTGGATGTATTTCTCTTGGATTTTCTAATTGCAGAAACAGTGGGGAAATCAGTGGTAGAAGCATGTAGATGAGTGGTTCGCTTGGCTGTTGTGCAAGAAACTCTCTGAACATCAGCAATTGCCTTGTCCCTTTCCACCTGAAGATTATTTAAGAGAATAAGAGTATCTGGACATCATCTAAAAACTTTCTATTTGTTGGACTTCTTTCCAATTATGAAACAGAAAAGGTAATACTCATACCAGGCTTGAATTTTTACTAACAAAAAGGCAATCAGCCCTGAAAATTGTGTTTCATTTTTGCTAGAACCTTATTAAAAAATGAAAATAACCCTAAGAGGTATATACAAGGCTGGCATCTGCATGCATTTTCTCAGGGGATATATAAGGAAGGTTTGAAACCGTTGACACAAAGCCTATTCCACTGCTATTATGTGAATTACAGTGGGCAATTACATTCTTGAAAGATTGCAGCCTTCAACATAAAATAAATGAAAAGTGCACCTGAGGTTCCATGGATATCTTGGCATTTTCTGTGCTGTATTTTGCTGGTTTATGACGTTTTGCACAGAGTAGGCAGGTGCTCATCAGTAGATTAGCATTTTTTACTTGTTATTCATTCTTCAATTTTAGCATGTGATTTGCAACAAATCTAAGTTCTGAAATTTAGTTTGGATTTGCCCACCCTATCAATTTTTCTCTTCATCTCTGACTTAATCTCACAAGTCATTGTTGAAAAAAATATTGCCCTAATGAGCTTCTTTACTCGGTATATCCAAGAGAGTACCTCTGAAAAGGTGAACTAATTTCATGGTGATAGTGATGTCGTGTTATTTACTCTGTAGAATACAAGGGAGTTATCTCCAAATATCAGCTTGTAAAAGTCAGAGCTGCAGTAGAGGAAGGACTTGCACAGCTTAAAAAAAATGTTTTTCTAACTTCTGTAAGGCCATAACAAAGGCTAGACAGTGGTTTCCAATAGCTGGATGCCCATAAAACAGTTTGGATTTCTGGATATTGACAGAATAGAAGAAGGGCTATTTATGTCCTGTAAGGTAGACTAAGAAAAGAAAGAACATCTCAGTACTAATTTTAATATTCTAGCTATAGTTTTCTTCACTTGAGAGCAGGCTCCATGAAATTTAATATAATCATTATATTTATTTTAAGTGGAGACTGGCAAGGAAAGGAAAAACCTGAAAACCTAATTTTCCTAGTATCTTTTTTTTTTTTAGTAGTTGCCATTCTATAGTGGACAGCATGTTCTGAATCGCATATTAGACTGAAAACACAGGATATCACTTGGAGGACTGAAAATCTAGAATTTGAAATCTGTAATACCGTACTCTAGAAGGTTTGTGGAAAGAGATACCCAGGGAAAGTACTGTCCTAGCTGCAGCAGGGATATGAGTGGGGATGAATAGAGCCCCGGCCTCTGGGAGACTAGGTATCTTCCTTCCCATGCACATCACAGGAATGTAGTATACCTGCAAAGCTCATTTGTTGCTACACTCATCTCCTGTTGTTTTTCTACAGATGTAAGGTTGGCCAAATACAACTTAATGAACCAATGAAACAAGCAGCTGCCGCCCATTACCTATGAACTATTTCTTAGAAAAAAAGTGTTTCTAGTTCTTTCTCATCTAGGAAGTGCTTCTGTTCCTTCATGTCTGTATGTTAACACTAGTTATATCCACTCATTCATCAAAAACTCTTACCTCTTCATATAACTTTACATCACCCATGAACCAAATAACACGCCTAGAACTGTTGAGAGTTCTGTGAAATTTTATCATAGAATTACTCAGGTTGAAAAAGACCCTTAAAATCATCAAGTCCAACTGCAACCTAACCATATTACCTTAACTCTAATAGCCCACTGATAAGTCATGTCCCTAGCACCACATCCAAATGGATTTTAAACACATTCAGTCATGGTGATTCAACACTTCCGTAAGGAGCTCATTCCAGTTCTTAACAACCCTTTCTGTAAGGAAGTTTTTTCCTGATATTCAACCCAAATCTCCCCTGGCACAATTGAGTCAATTTCCCCTTGTCCTGACACCTGTCACCAGTGAGAAGAGACCAGCCCTGCTCTCGCTGCAATCACCCTTCTGGTATTGGAAGAGAGCAATAAGGTCTCCCCTCAGCCTCCTCTTCCCCATACTAAACAGACCCAGTTCCTTCAGTTGCTCCCCTCATAGGTCATATTCTCCAAGCCCTTCACAAGCCTAGTCGCCCTAGTTTGAACCTGCCCCAGCAACTCAATATTCTTTCTGTACTGAGGTGCCCAAAACTGAACATACGCAAGGTGGGGCCTCACCAGTGCCACGTACAGGGCGAGGATGACTTCTCTAGTCCTGCTCACCATACCATTTCCGATAAAAGCCAGGATGCTGTGGGCCTTCTTGGCCACCTGGGTACACTGTTGGCTCATATTCAGCAGACTGCCCATCAGGTCCCACCAAGGTCCCTTTCTGTCAGGCAGCTTTCCAGCCACTTCTCCCCTAGCCTGCAAGGTTGTCTGGGATTGCTGTGACTAAAATGCAGGATCTGACACTTGGCCCCATTGAAACTCATACACTTTGCCTTGGAAAATTGATCCAGTCTATCCAGGTCCCTCTGTAGTTCCTTTCTACTGGTGGGCAGATCAACACTCCCTTCCAATTTAAAATGTAATTCATAATAACAGATATTGAGTACTGTGTAGGATGTCACCCTAACTTTAGTTAAATTCTTATTGTTTTATTTTATGCTTTCAGAAGCAAAATAGAAAAGAAAAAAACTGGAAACACAGCAATTGTTCTGAACCTAAAATATTGTTCATATTTGTATCACATCCATCCTTTAAGAAGTACTATCACTGTAGTAGACTTTTCAGATTTCCTCTAACTATTGTCTTTTATACAATGTTTCACGTATTACAGGTAAACAAAGTGTACTTCTAAATGTGGATATGAAGAGTACTTCTATGAAGCCCTTATTTCTCCTATCAGCAACTGAAGTCTAATGGATACCCTAGGACTTACTGAAACTCTAATCTAGTAGTATAAACTACGCAGACAGTCTCTTCACCTTCCACATCATTAACATTATGGCATACAATGAGTCCAGCCATTTGCTTAAAAAATCATTTGGGAGGAAAGATCTCTGAGTAGTTTCTGAAAAGCCTGCATTCTAAACATAAAGCCTTATACTGTTGAACAGCTTCAGCCTGTGTTTGCAACATATAGAAATCTTAATAAACATGTGCATTTTAAATGAATTATAAGGCGATTTTAAAATCAATGTTAAGCGTATGTCTGAGTTTTCTCATCCAGCCCTGAACATGTCCAAATCATTTGGTTTGAAAATGTATGTTCTCTATTCAGCTTCAGTAATTATTTTAGCAGTTGCAGCCTGCTATGTGGCCAGATTCAGCTTTCAAAATTAGGGCAATTGCTTGGGGCTATGAATCATCCCTGGGGATTTGTGTAAATCTGTCCAGCTGCTCTCATTTCACATGCGTGTTAGAGAGCAACTGCTAAGAAGAAGTTTCTTGCAGCAGTGTCTTGCTTACCTAATACATAAGGATGCAAAGAAAAAGTTTGCTAAAATGTGTGCAACTCCAGTACACCTGAACACTGTACCCCTAACATGCTACAGCAGCCTGCTCTCTCTTTTAGTTTTAAGCTTCTTATTGCTTTAAAACTCATCTAGCTTTCCATCATAAAACCAAACAAAACCAAACAACAAGAAAAAAAACCACACTAGCATCTGTTCTGTTTTTCTTTTTCCAACTAATGAAATCTGAGCTTTACCTCAGATGGACACGAAAATACTTACTTTGTGACTCCAGAAATGATGTCATGTGGTAATATCTAGAAACAAAGGATAAATATTTAGTTAATATCCAGTGCAGCCCCCATTTACCATGTTAACATGGGGATGTAGGTTACCTAAGAATATCTCCCTGAAGTCAATGGTGTTCTGTCATAAGGAATTTGTAGTAGATGAAGTCTGCTACGACAGCTTTGTGTACATTCTCATTTCCCAATAGGCAACAGGATTAATAGGTACAATTGAGAGGAAACGAGCATGTGTTTGCCTGGATGCACATCTGAAGTGTTGATTTTTGTTTTTGCGCAAACAAGAAAATGGAACAAACATGATCATCAGAGTTGTACATCTGCAATATGAGGTGTCAGTACTGTTATAACTCAGAGATAGTTCAGTATGCTGAGTGCACTCTTAGAGAAAAGGCACACAGAACCCTCTTAGGCAAAGGCCCTCCAACACAAATCAGCAAGACTAACGGCATATCCACACAGTATTAACAAGAAATTGGCAAAATTTTCTTGATGTCTTTACTTCTCATAGTACTCCTCAAATGAGATAAATTATACGTGTGAACTCCTTGTGGACAGTTTGAAAGCATGCGATCTGCTGGAGTGAACTCAGTCATTACATAGGATATCTTGTTTTTTATAAACCATACAGTGAAAGTGTAGGATGCAAACCAATCTTGCAGTGAGATAAAGATCCTAGACCAGATCTTCAGGGAAACATGCCTACATTTGCCATTATCTCAGGTAATCACATACAACTGAAATAAAATGAGAAGAAAAAAAAAAAACAAAAAACAAAAAACACCACACTTGGGTGCAGGTTGGTAAAGGAAGAACAAAAAGAATATGGAAGAGAAGACTTGAGAAATAGAGTATAAATATTTAACGTTTGAAATACAGAGGAAAGGTGTATTTGGTATATCTCATACTGATCTTTCTGATCTTGGTGTTTGTAATTTTGAGAAGTAGTGGCCACTTTTCTTAGAAAGATGCCTTATTGCATGAATGACTGCATGAACTAGATTCTATTCTGTGAGAAACTACACTGTATATTTCAAATTGCACAGTCTTAAATGTTTTAAAGATGCTATACTTGATAACTGTAGTAAATGTACTTATCATGGTGAATGATAATGGCATCAACTGAAATAATCAAGTACATTCATGCTGAACAGTGTCCTGATTTTTATGTCAGTCGCTCATTCCTACATATTTAGTGAGGAGATAAGGAGGTACAGTAAAGTATATATGTCTGGAACACTTCCTGTTAGTATCAGTTTTTATCATAGAATCATAGAATTACCAAGGTTGGAAAAGACCTAAAAGATCACCCAGTCCAACCGTCCACTTACCCCCAATAGCTCCTACTAAACCATGTCCCTCAACACAACATCCAGTCTTTCCTTGAACACCCCCAGGGTCGGTGATTCCACCACCTCCCTGGGCAGTCCATTCCAGTGCCTGACCACCCTTTCTGAAAAGTAATACTTCCTCGTGTCCAGCCTGAATCTCCCCTGCCGTAGCTTGAAACCATTCCCCCTGGTCCTATCACTAATGACACGAGAGAAGAGGCCGACCCCCAGCTCACTACAACCTCCCTTCAGGAAGTTATAGAGAGCAATAAGGTCTCCCCTGAGCCTCCTCTTCTCCAGGCTGAACATTCCCAGCTCCTTCAGCCTCTCCTCATATGGCCTGTGTTCCAGACCCCTCACCAGCTTTGTTGCCCTTCTTTGAACACATTCCAGGGCCTCAATATCTTTCTTGCAGTGAGGGGCCCAAAACTGGACACAGTACTCGAGGTGCGGCCTCAGGAGTGCTGAACATAGGGGAACAATCACTTCTCTGCTCCTGCTTGCAACACTGTTTCTGATGCAAGCCAGGATGCCATTGGCCTTCTTGGCCACCTGGGCACACTGTCGGCTCATGTTCAGCCGAGCATCAATCAATACCCCCAGGTCCATTTCCTCTACGCAGTCCTCCAGCCACACCGCCCCAAGCCTGTAGCGTCGCCTGGGGTTGTTGTGGCCGAAGTGCAGGACCCGGCATTTGGCCTTGTTGAAACTCATCCCATTGGCTCCAGCCCAGCTCTCCAGCCTGTCCAGATCCCTCTGTAGGGCCTCGCTACCCCCAGGCAGATCCACACTTCCAGCCAATTTGGTGTCATCTGCGAATTTACTGAGGGTGCACTCGATGCCCTCATCCAGGTCATCAATAAAGATATTGAAGAGGACAGGCCCCAGCACCGACCCCCGGGGAACACCACTCACGACTGGTCGCCAGCTGGATTTGACTCCATTCACCACCACTCTCTGTGCCCGGCCCTCCAGCCAGCTCCTCACCCAGCCAAGAGTGTACCCATCCAAGCCTCGGGCTGCCAGCTTCTGCAGGAGAATGCTGTGGGAGACAGTGTCAAAGGCTTTGCTGAAGTCTAGGTAGACCACATCAACAGCCTTTCCTTCATCCACCAGATGGGTCACTAGATCATAGAAGGAGATCAGGTTGGTCAAACAGGACCTGCCCTTCATAAACCCATGCTGGCTAGGCCTGATCCCCCGGTCACCCTGCACATGCTGCATGATCTCCCTCAAGACGATCTGCTCCATAACCTTCCCTGGCACCGAGGTCAGGCTGACAGGCCTGTAGTTCCCCGGATCCTCCTTACGACCTTTCTTATAAATGGGAGTCACATTGGCAAGCCTCCAGTCTTCTGGGACCTCACCAGTCAACAAGGAGCGCTGACAGATGATGGAAAGCGGCTCGGCTATCACCTCCGCCAGTTCCCTCAGCACTCTCGGGTGGATCTCATCTGGCCCCATCGACTTGTGACAGTCCAGCTGGAGCAGTAGGTTTCTGACTGTTTCTTTCAGAATCACAGGGGGGTTAGTGTGCTCCCCAGCCGAGATTACCAGGTCAGAGAGAGGGGTATCCTGAGGATAACTGGTCTGACTTTTAAAGACAGACGTAAAGAAGGCATTCAGAACCTCCGCCTTTTCCTTATCCTCAGTGGTCACATTCCCAGCCTCATCCAGCAAAGAGTGGATATTCTCCTTTGTCCTCCTCTTACTGTTAATGTATTTATAAAAGAGTTTCTTATTCCTTTTCACACCAGCAGCTAGGTTAAATTCAAGCTGGGCTTTTGCCTTTCTGATTTCACCTCTACACATCCTAACAACTTCCCTGTATTCATTTTGAGTGGCCTGTCCCTCTTTCCACAGGCGGTAGATTCTCTTTTTCTCCCGGAGCCTCAGGAATAGCTCCCTATTCATCCACGCCGGTCTTCTTCCCCGCCGGCTCATTTTGCAGCTCAGGGGGACTGCCTGCTCCTGCGCCCTTAAGACTTCCTTCTTGAAGAGCAATCAGCTCTCTTGGACCCCTTTGCTCGCTAAGACTGAATGCCAGGGGACTCCCCCTATTAGTCCCCTGAACAATTCAAAGTCCTCTCTCATTTCTTTGCCTATATTACTATGTTTTCCAGTTGACCATTCCCCACACATTCTTGAAGTGTTAGGCAGTAGTCTTAATCTACCAGAGCTGATCACAAAGTTCTGAGTTAAGCTTTCCAGCTACCCAGCCTTTATTTTACCGTAGTTTCTTGTAGTAATGTATTCTGCACCTATGTTCAAATAATAGAATCATAGAAAAATTCAGGTATGAGAAGACCTTCAATATCATTAAGTCCAATCATTTACCTACTACGAGTCTACTGCTAAACCACATCTGTAAGTTCCACATTCACACATCTTTTTAATACCTCCAGGGATGGAGGAAGCCTGGGCAGCCTGTTCTAATGTCTAAGCACCATTTGTGTGAATAATTTTTTCCTGATATCTAATTTAAACCTACCTTTGGAACTTGATCTTGGTGTCTCACATGCTAGCACTTGTGAGCTGAGAAAAGAGACTGACACCCATCTCTCTACAACCTTCTTTTAGAAGTTATAGTGAGCAATGAGGTATCCCCTCAGCCTTCCTAGTACTAGTGGCCATGACGTTTATATTACAGACCAGGTTGCCATTGGCTTTCTTGGCCACTATAGCACACTGCTGGTTAACGTTCAGCCTGCGGTCAGCGGCACCTTCATGTCCTTTTCTGCTGGGCAACTATCTAGCCACCCTTCCCCATGCCACTTCTGCTGAACAGGGTTGTTATGACCCAAATGCAGCACCCAGTATTTAGCCTTCTTGAATGACTTGTAATTGGATCCAGCTCACTCAGATCCCTCTGCAGAGCCTTCTTAACCTCAGGCAGATCAGCACTCTCACACAACTTGGTGTCATCTGCAAACTCGTCATGCACAATCCCCTCATCAAATCAGTGATAAAGATATTAAACAGAATTGATTTGAAGTACTGAGAATTGGAGAGCTTGTGACCAGCCAGCTATCAGATTTAACTCCGTCCACAATGAGCCTTTGGGCACAGCCATCCAGCCAATTGTTACCCAGTGAACAATACATCCATTCAAGCAGCCATTTTCCCCAGAAGAATGCTGTGACAGAGTATCAAATGATTTTCTGTAGTTCAGATAATCGACATGCACAGCCTTTCCCCTGTCCGCTAGGTGAGTCAGATTTTCATAGAAGATCAGGTTAGTGAGATAGGAATTGACATTCATGAAGCCATGCTGAGTTGGTTTCGTCATCTGGTTGTCCTGTACATGCTATGTGATGACACTTAAGATGACTCCATGACTTTCCCTGGCACTGAGATCAGACTGATAGGCTCATTGTTTCCTGAACGCTCTTTTCTGCCTTTTAAGTAGGTAAGCATTTGCACATTCGCCAATCTCTAATCACCTGGGAACCCCCTAGTTAGACAGGACTACTGGTAAATTATTGAAAGTGACTTGGCAAGCACTTCCACCAGTTTCTTCAGCATGCTTGGTTGAATCCTGTCCAGCCCTATAGATCTCTGGGTGTTCAAGTGTTGTAGTAGATCTCTAGAGATTTCTATCTTTTTAACCCTCCTGAGTTACTATACCCTTTTTCCAAGGCTTATAAATTCTCCTTTTCTTCCTGGGTTCCTGGAGAATCTCTATTCAGCCAGGCTGTTCTTGCCCTCCACTGACTTGCCTTTTGGCACATAGCCTGTTCCTATGCCTCAAGATTTCATTCTTGAATACTGTCCAGCCATCCCGTGCTCCTTTGCCTTTTAGAACTGCCACCCAAGTGGCACTGTCACGCATGACTCTAAATATGAGAAAATCAGCCCTACAAAAATATTAAAAATGTCCATTCTTCTGATCATCCTACTTGCTTCCCCAGTGATTGAGAACTCTTATCTTCCTTGCAACCACTGTGTCTGAGATGGTCTCCAGCTAGTACACAGAATCACATACTCACAGAATGGCTTGCATTGGAAGGGACCAAGGATCATCAAGCTCCAAGCCCCCTGCCACAGGCAGGGCCACCAACTTCCAGAAATGCTACAAGACAAGTTGCCCAGGGCTCCATCCAACCTTTTTCTTTCTTTTTTTCCAGTAGTGAAAATAAAATTTATAATTTATAATTTAATGAGGCAAATTACCAAACAAGCATCAATTAAATTGCATTCTACAATACAAAAGAAAGTTCTCCCGCATTTCAAGTTTGCAGTCATACATGCACATGGCTGAGCTGTGGCCTTCTGGGGACTGCGCCTGAGGCGTGGAGCTGCCTGGGGTTCTCCAAGAAGTGTAATCACAAGCATCCATGCCCTAGCTCACAGCTCTGCTGGCACCAAGTGGGTGGAGGGTCACTGCTCCTCAACATGGCTTTCATATCCTTTTCTCAACACAGGCAAAGAACAAGGTTGGATCCTGGCAGCAAGGTGAGTGCAAAGTGCAGGATAGGTGCTGCTCACCACTGCTCCCACCTCATCGTGAGGAAAATAAATAAATAAATAGATTGATAAATAAATAAAAGCATCAGCCAGAAGACCTTCTCTGTTAAAAACAACAGGTCAGTTGGGCCACCTTCCCTAATGAGTTTGCTTTCCACCTGCTTCAGGAGGTTATTCACACATTCTGTGAATCCACTAGTTTGTTCTTCTGCTATATTGTGTTTCCAACAGACCTTTCTTTCTGTCTGTCTTTTAGGTATTTGATGCAAATAGAATGGTATCTGACTACTTAGACATTTCTTTTTATACCAAAATTCTGGAACATAGTTAATAATACTGAATATGGGCCTTGATATTAATCTTACCATAATTCCCACTTGTGAAGGTGGATCTTTTTCGCACATTTTTTTTTTCATACTTAACAAACCTTTCACACAGGTTTGTTTATTCAAACAGAATAAGCACGTTTCAGCAAGAAACAAGTTCAAATGCAATCAACAAGTACAAGAAAGAAACTATTCTCATTGCTAGCATGAGTTTATTCATGCCTTCCTTTGAAATACATACATATTTTCTTTTCTCTATGAGAGAGGTGATAATGTCTGTATTTTATGTTCCAGGTGTGAGTCATGGTTCATTATGAACATTATTATACCTTTTCATTACTTTGACTAGGTGGGTGCTAGTTTTTTTTCACCCCAATCATGCCAACCACCATGACTTTTTTACAGTTGTCACTGTTCCTTAATGAATGGGAACTGTTGATCGCAGCCTGAACCTCTGCTTGATCACCTGGGGCAATGAGTCAGCCACAGGAGTACAGGTGAAAGCAATTCACCTGTGCTACCAGGAAGGGGTGGAGCCTGGCTGCACCTCTCCTAGACCCCATTTAAGGATTGACTGCCACTGAAGAAAGGTCTCTCTCTGGAGATTGCTCCTTGTGGAATTTACTGTAAGCCTAGACTATCAGTGAGAGTTTTCATTTATTTTGGTTATCTTTTCACTATGATAATGTTACTAAGCCTAACCTCTGTTTACTTATTGACTGTACACTTAACAGCCTTATTTTGATATTTTATTTATATCATACAAGTGTGCCTGGCAACTATACCACTCCTGTTCACGTTCTTTATCAGGGCCAAGCACAGGTGTATGTGAGCAGAGATCCACTGATTACAGGTTAATCTCCACAGGTTATATCTTTGGCAGTACTTCATTCAAATTTATTTTCCTAATTTCTATTCCAGCAATTATTTCTAAGTGTAAAAATGATAACAGCAACAATAAAATTTGAATCAGAACAGTGCAGTAGCCTGAAGAACAGGTGGAAGGGGACTATTTTCTGTTAGAGTAAGCTTATGTCACCAGAGCTCCAATATTATTTTATCACAAGTAAATTAAACTGTCCTGAGAAATTTCTGCACACCGACCATTGGCAGTGAACTTGTTTATTGTGATAAACTTTTGGACTGATAATGACATATTGAAATTCTCCAAAATAACTGCTGAGTTCTGTTCAAGAACTTCCACTGAGCAAGGACACAGTTTTGGATGGTGACATCCTGTTTGGGAGTGGAAGGCAGTTTCTATTATGAACCAGTTTCGCTTTAATACGAGTAATAGCTGATAGTTTAATATATGAGAATGTTGTATAATTGTGCTTAGATTTAATGCTTTCTTTTAGGAATGCTTGAATCTAATTGTGAGTTTGATGTCAGTGGTATTAGCTGGAAGCAAAACGGTGCTGGTGAAAAGCAAATAGCAGTGCAACATAGGCAGACTCTTGCAATTCTGGATGTATTTGGCAACCTTTGAGATATAGAGTAAGTTGCAGTGGGAGACACTGAGTGTTAGAATGAACAGTGCTACAGACTTCACTCTGCTTTCATGATCATCATGTGAATGTAGCTGCAGGAATTCATGTAATTAAATAATAAATTAATAAGTAAACCAAGAGCCTGAAATCACCATATCTGTACATGTTTAATGTTATACATCCATCCACCTAGAGCCACATTATTTTTTTTTAATGAAACAACCTATCGGTTTCTAGAAAACACAAAAGCCTTTTCAAATCAGCATGATTTAGTTAATTAGTCCTTCAGCACATCCAGCAGAGTAAATAAATTAACTAGCATTTAGCCACATTGAAACCTACAATATGTCTGTGTTTCTTTGATCACTGAAATTACAAGAGGAGTTAATGATATTGGTGCTGCCGTTTGACTGCTTTAAAACACCCACGTGCAGAGGCCAAGGTCATTACAGCTATTCACTAGATGCACAGGTTTAACTAAACTCATTATGACTAGCTGGAGGAATACTGTCTTCTTGTTGGGTGTGGGGGATGAGTGAAGTGAGCAGTCACACAGGTGAACACGCTGCTTCTACGAACTGTTTTTGTTTGCTCTGTAGAGCAGATCCATATATAGCCTTGCACGTGGTCATATGTGAGCACGCTCCTTTAATCTAGGCTTGGACAACATTTCTGTTCCAGAGCACCATAATAACCAGTGCACTCCTGTAGCAGAACAATGTCAAAAAGTCTCTGCTCTACCACAGACTCAGGAGCAGCAGCCTGTAACATGTAAGTAGATGTGGTACTGTGACATGTTTTGTGAAGGTATTTATGCAGAGTCTTCTTTCAGAGGTTGAAGGCTGCTGAACTGTATTTATGTAGAAAATATAATCCCTTATCTATCTTTTTATTTTGTTCCTGGGTGAAGTTAATTGACTGTAATTTGAATTTTATCTTGTGTGTCTCTCTTTTCTTGAATTTTCTGTATCATATCTCAGGCTTCAGCTATTACACCACAGGTTTTTAACCCTCAGAAACGCTGCAGATTGTCAGCATTGGTCCTGATTCAACGTGGAATAAATCTGAAAGGACCTTTTTATCAAGATTTCAATGGGAACAATGGCAGGCCTTTGGGAGACCAGTGCCCTCAAGCTGGGAAGTGTTAGCCACCATAAGGCAGCTCAAAGAGCATACAGATTGTGAAATGTGAAATCTCAGAATTTAGAACTTCATAAAATTAAACAGTGTACGGGTTGTTACAGATTTTACATCTATTCATATGTTGTCAATGTGATTCTGGATATCTACATAAGAACTCAAAAATTAAAAGACTTGAGTCTACATAGGCTCAAGAAGTCTCCCAGTGCTGTCTTGATGTAGCTTTTCATCCTTAAATAAGTATGCTTAATAACAATAAATATTATTTAGAGAAGACTTATTTACGAAAACATTATGCATGTATACAGATAATTTTAAAATTAAGCCAATTATTTAAATTTGAAAAAGCATAATTGTGAGGCACTAGTTTAACTGGTCTTAAACTTTAAATTAAGTTACTAGATATCCTTATTAGCTTTGTATCTTGTACTGATCTGGCTCATGAACCTTAGCAGGAAACAATCGTTATAGCTTATACATAAAATTTCAATCTTCTTATTGAAATTAAAAATAAATGAAAGTTCTGGAGAGGCAAATATTTTCAGGATTTCTATTCTGCAACAGTCACAAAAGAAAATACAATTTGGTGTTTTTTTCCCCTAATTGATTTAAAAATGACCTTACTTTAATTAGATAAATTTTTCAGTATGTGACTTTATTATAGTTAGAATATTTTATGGACAAATGATACTAGATGCCCTTGACACAAAATCCTTGGTACTGATAAATTATATTCACTTGACTGTCAAAGAAAGCCCAGTACATTGTTCACAATACTAAATTCTTCAGTTGTTTTTTTGAGTTCAAACTGCTTCAATTTTTTTCTCAAGTAGTGTGGAATTAGTGTTGCAGTTATTTATGAAAATCTGTTCTATACTTCAGTTGTGAATTATTCTGGGAAAATTTGAAAGAGAAATAATTTAATTCTAATAGCCTGTAACAGCAAGCACCTGAGGCTAAGCAGACTTAACAGGAGTTCAATGTTTTAGTTTGTAGCATCAGTTATATGTTAAGACTTATAATGGGAATGAAGTGCAATTATTTCTTTTTTCTCACTTCACAGTACTGGGGATCTTCCTGAAAAGGTCAAGCCAAGGTATATACAGCTGTGTAGGCAATTTATTTCAATTATAACTGGAGATTACAAAGTTATTTAAAATTAAACAACTTATTCCTTAGTACTGCACACTTGAGGTTGTATATTCAGAATATCTTGCTCTAAGCTGATAACTTGAGTAACCTGTATCACTCTGTTGAGAAGTTGCTGAAAGTACAAGGAACTTGAGATAACACAGTAAGAACTGAAAGACTGAAGACAATTCTCCATTCTTCATAGCACAAAAGTCACTAAGGAATATGGAATCCCACATAGTGCCTTTTTGGGCACAGTCAGAAAGAAGGCAGGAATTAAAACACATTCTTCTGTCATATCTCAAAGTATTTGACACTGTCGCTCCTGACATGCTGGTCAACAAAGTGAAGAAAAAGGGATATGATGGATGGACCACTCACTGGATAAGGAATTGGCTGGATGGTTGCACTTAGGGAGTTGCAGTCAATGGCTCAGTATCCAGGTGCAGACTGGTAACAAGTGGCATTCCTCAGGAACTGGTGTTGGGACTACTGTGTTATTTAACATCTTTGTAGGTGATGTGGACAGGATTGAAAGGTGGGCCTGAGCCAACCTCAAGAACTGCAACAAGGCCAAGCGCAAGGTCCTGCATCTGGGCCAGGCCAATCTCAAGCAATGATAAAGGTTGGGTGGAGAATGGCTTGAGAGCAGCCCTGAGGAGAAGGATTTGAGACTGTCAATTGATGAAAGATTCCAGCATGAGCCAGCAATGTGCTCTTGCAGACCAGAAGGCCAACATTATCCTGGTGTGCATCAAGAGAAACGTGACCAGTAGGTTGAGGGAAGTGGTTCTGCCCCTCTACTCTGCTCTCGTGAGCCTCCACCTGGAGTGCTGTGTCCAGTTTTCTGGGGCCCCCAACACAAGCAGGACATGGAGTTGTTCGAGGAGGTCCAGAGGAGGGCTACAAAGATAATCAGATGGCTGGAACACCTCCTCTTAGAGGACCGGCTGGGAGAGCTGGGGCTCTTCAGCCTGGAGAAGAGAATGCTCCAAGGAGGCCTTATAGTGGCCTTCCAGTACCTTAAAGAGGCCCTCAGGAATGCTGGAGAGAGAATGCTGGAGAATGCTGCAGAGCCAGGGGTTGGACTCGATGATCCTCATGGGTCCCTTCTAGTTCTATAATTCTACGCTTCTATGTTTTTGTGATTCTACATTTGCGCAGTTCCAGTAGTGTAATCTTTTTTAAGCATATTCATGGTACTGAATCTTTGTGTAATAGCTTGGTTTATCCATTTTCTAACAAAGCCTATTTAAAAAAAAAAAAAACTTACTTTAAAAAAACAGTGTAAAAGTGGAGGTCAGTTGATGCAGTTTCAAAATACTGAATAGATACAGAAAGATGATCTTTCTGTTTGCAGTATACAAACACAATAAATATAAAATACTTCCATTTTTTTCATTTATAAGCATAGATTTTAGAATATTTAAAACTATTTTTCTAGTAATGCAGTACATCTTTAATGGAAGAAGAAAAATAAAAGAAAAAAAGCCTTGACAAACAGGAATATGGGCTGATGAATGTAAGCTGGTTGTGGTAGATTTTCAAGCTTATTCTCACAGTTACCTTAGTGGAGTTTTTTCAGTGTCAGTCGTGTGTTTGACTCCATTTTTTGTTTCCTATGTAATACATTTTGGTTTATTGTATGATTTTAGAGGTGGAAAGATTTTCTAGTCTGAGCATTAAGCTGAGGCTAAAAAGCTAAGACAAGCTCAATTTCTTGTTCTGAGTTTCAGAGTGTTCTTAGACAAATTTCTACCCTCTTGCCCAAATACTAATGCCATAGCTATTAGAGTAAAGGAATATATGGGAAATAAGGAATGTGCTCCTAGCTCATTTATTGTTCTTTGGAGATGCAGTGCCAATAGCAATTTTATTGAGCATTGTGTACGTGCCAAAAAATGTGAAATCTCAGAATTTAGAACTTCATAAAATTAAACAAATTCTGCTTTTGAGTTGCATTTAGGTCAGCATGTATCTTATTTTTTTTTAATGAGTCTTTACATTTAGCTTGGCATTATTTTCCACCACTAGTAATATCCTTGTTTATGTTTTACAAGAACATGACAAATATATCTACTTCCTCTCTTTAATTTAGTGACAAATATCATGAATAATCTCTTCCTGTTTTTTAAGGCTTACTCAAGGTAACTCAGCAGATGTAAACAGCTTAAATTGGAAAGGATTGACTTTAACATGCAACCTCACAAAACTGAGGTTGGTACTCTATCCAGAAATGTTGACTATTAGACGTTATGAGCAGTGAAAAAGGGACTTTCTCTCTTTCAAATGAAAGAGCGGGTGTTTTGCAAGGTAATGATTTTGTATTATAAAGAAGAGCTTACATTTCTGCCTGCAGCCTCCTACCCTATAAAATTTTAATTACGTCCTTAGGAAAATGGACAAAAAAGTAGAAAAATATTCCTTACTGACTATATGCATCTTACTGACTGCGATCTGCAAATCGATTCAGTTTCTGTGTTAGAAATTTAAAACTACTGAAAGGTGTCCTCATCACTACTGGCTGAATCAAAGCAGATGGGGGGACCATGTTAGAAAGTCTGCTCTTCAGCTTATGCTGACAAAAGAGAAGTCTATTAAACATTGGTTTGGGAGGTGCTGCTGTAAAGTTAAAGCTTACTCCAAATAACAGCTCTGTGGAGAGCAGCCTAATCCTCGATAGTACTTAACTGTTTAAGGTGTTACCAGCTCCATTTAAAAGATATGCCAAAACCGTGCAAAGCAGAGGTGTCTTTATCTATCTATTTATTTATTTTAATATGGAGATGTTTTGTGAGGAATCTCTTGAGGTACTTCAGCATCTCCCTACTAGGCCTGGTCAAGTTTTAGAATTCAGTAAGCTCAAAAAATGAAAATTAACACAGAGTAAAAGTTACCAACATTTTTTCCTCAGATCTCATATATGATTTATTTTTAATTTGATTTATTAGGAGTTAAGTTATCCAAAATTGTTAATTTTCTAATGTCTTTGTTCTAAGACTTTTTTAGAGATCTACATGTTGCTATGATGTGCTAATCTTTCGGGATTTCTTTTCTCTTCTTTGCCATCCTTCCACTTCTTTTCTAAGATAACACAGTATCTCTAAGTCAATTCCATATTTTTAAACCTTTTTCCATTCGTAAACCTTGGTCCATTGTCATTTTCCAAATGATTCCACTCCATCATTTAAATTATTACTATATATATATACACACATGTATATAATATATACAGATATGAGTCTAGATAAATTCAGCAACATTTATTCAGGTAAAACTTGTGTGAAGAGGAACAGTCAGTCCTCTTTCTTGTGTTAAAGAGAAATGCTTGCTCTCTCTTACACATGAAATGGCCCACACTGTCTCTTCTGTGTTCCTAAAGCCCTCTGCATGATCAGACATTTATAAGTAAGTCTTACTAACCAGAGAGAGAAAAAGTTGACCTGTACAGAAAGTTAGCGTAATTGATTTTCCAATAATGACTTTGTTGAACTGTTGCTGTTATTTCAAAGCATTAATCCTGTCCAAACTGACAGCTAAGATGTGGAATTATGTGACAGTTTTCTCTGCCTTTTTAGATTTTATGGTATTACCTTTATCCTATTTCTGTATGTTAGTGGTTTGAGGGAGCAGACCAGCACTTTTTAGCTCAGAAAGCCTAATAAACAGTGTCAACCCCCGAAAAAGGTCTTTATATTTTGTCAGAAGTGTACAGACTGTCACCCAATATAAAAGCCTGTGTAGTAGCCTCCATCCAGTGCTCTGCTTCCCATGCAAAAAGGGCGAAGGATTAGTAGGGAAAAGAAGACAAAAAAAAAGACTCTTCACATTTTGTATTTTATATGTTCCTTTGAAGAAGAACTAAATAAATGTTTCTTTGATCTTACCAACCCAGATGCCTTAATGAAACTATAAAGTGTAACTAGAAAAATGGATAATACCCTGCAGACTTAAACTTGATTAATTTAGTGCAGTGAATACAGAGCTCATTTATTCACAGGCTGAGGATTTGCCTTGAAGATGTGTGGCATTTTCATGCATACCCTCACAATATTTATCTTTTGAAAATTAAATTATGTAATTAGCCCAACAGCCATATAGCAATGATATAAATTGGTTTTGTCTTTATGCAAAATAGCATTTTTAGTTGCTGAAGTTCCTCTCAACAAGTCATTTTTTCCTCTCTCTGGTTGATGCTGTAACTCTCAAGTTTCAATTCACCTTCAGCTTTGGAAGCTATTTTTTCAATACATAACTGGAAAGTGAACAGTAGGTGGGAATCCAGCATGCATGCTGCTTGTGCATCTAGGTGGGCACTCTCAGCAATGTTTTCCAGCATGTATTTTAGGGAGCATATTTTTAGAGGAAATCGACAAGGTGAGCAGTTGATACTGTCAGCAGTCCAGATGTCATTTCACCTCAGAAAGCAGTTTGGTAACTTGTGCAGACAGGAATTGGCTTAGTTGTCAGAAGGGCAGAAGGTTTTGGAGGAAAGAGGACTCATGAGATCTCTGGAGCACTGTTGTGACCAAATCTGAAAGACTGTTTGGTGTGACAAAGAAACTGTGACAGAAACTGAGATACCAGCCTAGGAGCCACTTTAGATGAAGTTTCTGTAAGTAAGTAGGTAACTGTGCATTCTGGGGAAAATCCAGAGTCTTACCTGTTGTGCAATTTTCATAGAATCATAGTCATTAAGGTTGGAAAAGATCACTCTTTTCCTAATATCCAAAGTGAACCTCCATGGTGCAACTTAAGGCCATTATCCCTTGTCACTGCATTTGTCAGTGCTACCTGGAAGAAGAGACTGACCCTTCTTTGCTGCAACTTCCTTTCAGAGAGTTGTAGAGCTCAGGTCTTCCCTGAGCTTTCTCTTCTTCAGATGAAACAATCTCTGGTCCTGCAGCTGCTCATCATAAAGCTTGTGCTTCAGACTCCTCACCTTCTTTGTTGCCCTTCTCTGGGCACACTCCAGGAAAAAGTCTCAGTGTCACTCAGTGTCTTTCTTGTAGTGAGGGACCCAAAGCTGAGCATGCTACTCAAGGTGAGACCTGACCAGATCTGAGTACAGGGGAAAATCTCCTTGCTAGTCCTGCTGGCAACACCATTTCAGATACAAGCCAGGATACCACTGGCCCTCTTGGGCAGACTGCTGCTTGCTTTCAGCTATTGCTAACAAGCAATACCTTCAAATCCTTTTCCTGTGTGCAGGTTTCCATCCAGTCTGCCCCAAGGCTGTAGCATTTGTGTGTGGTTTTCACAAACCCCATGTAAAGTGCAGGAACTGGCACTTGGTCTTGTTGAACTTCATCCCATTGGTCTCAGCCTAGCAATTAAACCTGTATACCTGTCCAGATCCCTCTGGAGGGCCATCCTATCCTCAAGCAGATTGACACTTCCTCCCTACTTGTGTTATCTGCAAACTTATTGAGGGAGCTCTAAATCCCCTTGTCTAGATCACCAATAAAGATATTAAATGGAATAGACCTCAGTAACAACTCACCTGGAGAGCACTACTTGTGACCAGTAGCCAAGTGGAAGTGGATTTAATTCTATTCACCACCACTCTCTGGGTCAGACCCTCCAGCCAGCTCTTTACTCATCAGAGTGTACCTGTCCAAGCCAGTGTCCCCAGAAGAATGCTGTAGGAAACTATCAAGACAAACAATCCTTGATACCTTACTACAGTGTTCTGGAGGCGAAACTGAAGATAATATTTTAACTGTAATAAAACATATCCCATTGTGTGCTTGTGGATTATGAGTCCAACAACCCAATGCCAGTTCACTGTTCATATATGCCCCCTTTCAACACTCATTATGGTTGTTAGAATGGACTGGCAGAGGTGCATTGTGGATTTTTTTGTCAAACAGGCTATTTTTTGCCTTCTTCCATGCTTCATTATGTCTTGCTGTGTGCACTGTGTGTTTTCTCCTTGATCCAGCCTCTCTACGCCAGTTGGGCTGGATATGCTGGCTCCTTGTGGTACAACATAACTCTCTGGCCACATAGATATTTTTCATGAAGGCAGACCTGCTTATGTGAAAAGAATCCCTTTCCTAAACATTCAGGCAGACATAAGCTTATTCCTTTGATAGAAGGAAGAGATCAAGATATCGAGGGACATAAAATGTAGATAAAAGTGCAGTTTGTATTTCATGCCAATGCTTGGAAGTTTTTCCCCAGTGCTCATCTGAATAATTCAGAAGCATTTTATCAGTAAGCTAAGAAAAAAACCCTTTGGAGTACTCTGAAGTCTTTACTTCTGTTACCTATAAACAAAATATGTCAAGAAATACTCAGTGTAGATGTGAACCACAACTTCTAAGAGATTTCCAACTAAGATAAATGTGATTAAGAAATATCCATGAGTCTTGATACATGCAGATGTTTTTTCAGTGCTTACTCTACATCGTCAAATAGATGGACTTGAAGAAATCATGCTGAACTGCAGTAGTTTGTTATCAAAAGAAAATATGCTACAAGAGATCTTTTTTTGTGGTATTCCTTTTTTCTCTTCGAGGCAAAACAGCTTAACCCATCTACAAATGTAAATAGAATGAGAATTCACGGACTGTTGTAAATTGTTTAAAGCTCATTTTCTTAAAGACACGAGGAAAATGAAGTAAACATACTTCTCATATTACAACAGTATAACAATATGCTATATAAGCTTTATACAGCTATTAAGAGTATCCAGTAATTCATAAGTAAATATTGCTTTATTCCTAGTATTTCTTTTCTTTTTTAAGGTAGTTTTTTATTAAATAAATTGCTTCTGGCCACAAACATGTCTATTCTTTAAATGTTTTGTAACTAAATACAATTCAGAAATTCAGTTTTATATAAAAACTGTACTTGTCCTAATCATCTCTAGACCAGGCAAAATCCCTAACAGTATTTACTTAATCCTGCTCTAACCACATTTATGGTGTTTTCTTAGAGCTGAAAAGCATCAGTGCTATTCAAATTGAAATGAAAAAAGTTACTAGTACTCTTCTTCAAAGCTGCCGTTTCTGTGATGATGCTGTATGTCTGCATTCACTGTTTTTTCCAGAGGAATTAAGATTTTCCAGATAATTAAGATTCATATAGTATTTCAAGATTGTAGCATTAAAGAAAAAAAAAAGCGATCAAGGCTTCCAGTGAGATGGTCTACTTGCTTGTGAAACTCCTTAAAAACATACAAAAAGCTGAAGTTAATTAGGTTGGATGACTCGCTTTCATAGTTCTACTTTTGAATTTAGATCTGCTCAAGAGTTATTTATCTTTAATTAATTTTTCTTGCCTTTAGTTCTAAGTTGCAGTTTTTAATAGTTCATACATAGGAGAGTGTCCAGAATTGCCAGGTGTTCATATTTTACTCATGTTTGTAACGTAGTTAGTTGTGATGGGTGATATTTGTAGGAATGAAATATTGTTTGAGTTGGATATCAAAGACAGGGGAATTGATCTGAAGAAGTAGAGCACAATGTATTTGTATTTTGTAACTTGTCCTTAGAAATAGCTGATGTGAAAAAGTAGTGTCATGGTTTTATAGTTTTCTTACCAGTATTCCACATCATAACATCATGTAAAGTGTTGGGAATTAAATTGTTAGTACTCCAGTTCGGTGGACAGACAGCTTTCTGGATACCTGGTTCTCAGAAGAGAAGAACTACATACACCGGATGACTTCACATTCAGAGAGGAAGACAAGCCACGGGATGAAGTCACAGGACTTTCTCTCGCTCACTGCCTGACAGCGTATAGGTGCTCCCCAGCTGTGTGCCTTCAGTTCAGTTTCAGATACTCTCTCTCTCATTTTATTTAATTTATTAGCCTCAATTTCAATTATATTGTATTATATTGTGTTATCTTGCATTCCAATAACATATTTGGTAAAATTAAGTTTCCTCCTTAGACTTTGCCACTGTTCTGTTTTTGGGGCCAGCTCCCATCTTCCTACCCTTCCCCTTTTCCCTTCCCATTTTGCGGCTGGTGGGCCTACAGGCCTGCTGCACCCTGCCACAGGCACAGACTGATCTAGATGCTCTGTGACAGTATTTGGTGGAGAATGTGCGCAATCTGAAGCTTTTAACATTAGCAGAAAAAAAAGGATTTCTTTCAGCCAGAAACGTGAAGAGCATTGGTAACTAGCTTTGACCTTCATAGATTAGATTGTAGTCTGGATAGTCTGCCAAACTCTGGACACTGTACCAAGTGGTTTTTTTTTGTTTTTTTTTTCCCCTTTTTAGCAACTGTCAGCTATGAATCTGTTCTTTATTTTAGGAGCGTTGTATAAGGGATTAAAGGCCATTATGTTTTTTAGAACTTATTGCTCTCTTATTAACTTCATGCTCTCTTGTTGTCGAACTGTATATTTATATAACCAAGTAAGAGCACTGATGGAGATACTTGCCTGGTACTTACATGAAGTGTTGTATGATTTGAACATTGGCAATTACATTCCAGATGGAGGGGCAGAAATGGAAGCGGGTTTCCTCATGTCTAGAATGGAAAGAAGAAGCAGAGGAAGTAGAGGAAGATCCAGGCGAGGGGCCCTCCCCAAAACCACCCCAAAACCTGAGAAAGGCAACTGAGAAAACTAAGAGACACAGAGAGGAGAGTGAGGAGGAGGGAATCGCTGTCACCACTGTTTGTCAACCTCTGAAGATAACTGAAATCCAAGGCTCAAGAAGGGAGTTTACACAGCACCCAAATGAAACTATTGTCACCTAGTTGCTTCACTGCTGGGACAGTGGGGCTGGTAGTGTGTCTCTAGATGGTAACAAAGCTCACCATTGGGCATTGCCCAAGAGTTAGCTATTCACAGGATTAGTAGATGTTTGGATGGAGCCGCCATCCTCTGGGAATGAATGCTAGCAGCTGTTAAGGAAAAGCATTCCTTCAAAGACAATCTGAAGCCTGAGATGAAAAAGTGGAATACAATTGAAAAAGGTATCCAATATTTGAGGGAAATAGCCATGGTGGAAATGTTATATGACCCTATGTTTGTTCCTAACAATCCATGCCAAGACCATGACAATGTAGAACACTTTATATTTTAATAGCATATTTTAGAAATACAGTTGCTGAACTACATGATTAATTCTTGCTTGCAAAACTGCAATAGTTTTTAAGTGTTGCAAATAGTATGTTTATTATGGACTAGAAAGCATATTGTAAGGCTATTCTGTTTGAATAAGAGGCCTTCAGCAAAAAGAAAGACATCAAAGAAGTCAGGGCTTCCACACAAGGCTGGATTGTCTCACTCTGTGGATTGTTGGGATGCAACGGGCGTTACTCTCCTCTATCCTCCTTCCAAACTCTATCCAAAGATGAGCAGATGTCCAGAAGTATGGCCGAATGTTGAGTGAGCAAATGTTAGAAGTTAAATCATTAGCAATATATGCTTAGCTAACAACAATTTATGTTTAGCCAGTATCCATATGTTTAGTTGAGCATCAGGAAGATCGTGAACTGAAGTACTCAGACATAGAGGAACCAGGGGAGAAGATAAACATCAGGTAATAGAGCATAAAAGATGTAACACTATCTCTGCAGACACCCTCCTACTTGCAGGATACTTGCCATTGCAACTGCAAATAAAATTTGCTTTTATCAGAGATACAGACCTGATAAATTATTTGGATATTTTCAACACACTGAAAGAAGGAACTGCTGAGTTTAGGAATAGAGACAAGTCTGAGTGGAGAAATCCGTGGTATTTACCCATATTTCTAATGTGTCTTCCACTTTGTATGTTTTTCCTTTTCGTTTTTGCAACCAAAGGAAGAAACTGAATATCTCTTTCCTGATATAATTAAAATATGCACTCTGAGAAAAGAAACATCCTTTCTTGTTTTCTGAAGTACGGAGTACCAAGGCCTGAAGCAGTTCAAGGAAGAATAGGGATATGTTGAAGTTGCTGAGGGCACATTGCTGTAATTGTTTCTCAATAAAAGTGCAAGGGAAAGATTGAGAAAGAAGAGAGAAAAAGCAGAGGCAGAAGAGGTCAGCAGCTGGGTTTAGGAACAGGCCGGCCTAGCAGGAGACTCCACCCAGCAATTTCTTTTTGTGCCATGGGAAGTTATAGGTGTCACCAGTCAGGGCACTGCCTAGGAACGTGGGAGACACTTGCAACATGAGTAGGAATACCCTCCAGAAAGAAC
Organism: Lagopus muta; assembly: GCF_023343835.1. Lineage (NCBI taxonomy): Eukaryota > Metazoa > Chordata > Aves > Galliformes > Phasianidae > Lagopus > Lagopus muta. The sequence goes on along the minus strand of NC_064472.1, from coordinate 52,385,640 downwards.
ACTGTGCTCTGCCTTTAATTTCAGCATTATACATCATCTTGAGAAACATGAAGCTTTCCTGCTTTCAGTCTTTGTAGGAAATCTCTAAGAAACATTTTTATTAAATAATTGCTATGCTGGAGAAAAACAAAAAACAAAAAACACTCAAATGCCTCACCTAATTAAATGAAGGAGAAAAAAATGTATTTTTGCAAATAGAAACAATGACAGAACATTGAACCCAGTGTTCCTTTTTATATATTCTCAAAACACTTCTGAAATCTAGAAGCGACTCTTTCAGAAAATGGAGATCAGCAACCTACTTTTTGATAATGAATTGAAGCAGTGGAACGACCAGAGACTAGCAGTGACTTCAGTAAACATACAGAATACAAGAAAATATTTCTGACAATTATTTAGTCAAGCTAAGAATTAATAAAAATATTTATTTGGTTTATATTGAAGGACAAAGAGTTTATTAACTGATGATGTTGTAACAATATGGTTACAAGATCTCTCAGATGTTCTAGTTAAAGATAGCAGCTGCTTCACCACTTGTACTGCTTTAAACTTAATTCCCTTGATACCAAGTATAAAGCAGAACTGTAGAAACCCAGAGTAGCTACCACATAAAATATTTCTCAGCCTTAGTACCATTTAACAAGAACAGAACAGTACTTAGTAAAAGAAGGAAAGTCTTATGTTCAGTTTTACCAGTTATTTCCCCTCCACCATAACAGAATGAGCTTTTGGTAAGTACAGCCTAGCGCATGAGAACAGGATGCTGTTTGTTCCAGATAAAAATGGAGCCCTCTGACAGATTTGCAATGCATGTGACATGAATGTGTCTTCATTCTTACAAAACCTTCAGGCAAAAATATGCCTTGGAAAAAGAATATAGATCATCAGCAAAAAAAAAGAAATCTGAAACTAAAATATTTCATATAAGAGAATACACAGTATTTGATTTTGCTAGGCTTACATGTATGTAGTTTAACTCTTGTTAGTGGAGTATATTTATCATTCTACTCAGAAATTTACTAAATATTTCTCACTTTACAGACTTGTTTCTTTCTATGGCAGCAAGATGTTCAGAGCTCCTAACAGAGTCAGCACAGTAAGAGCACTAAGTGGGATTTATTTCTTGATGAGAGCAGTGATGCTATACATAGGAGCAGAACTTTGTCGTCACAGAAGCTTAGCTGGAGCTGGCTGCTTTTTCAGGAATTAAGTGGGTGTCTTCCTAATGACACATTGTAGAATTACCTTAGTTCTACTCTCTTGTCAAAGGTACAGGCTTTTTTTGTGCTCCCTGCCTCAGGAGCAGTGTCTCCAGTGGCATTTCAGATAAGTATTACAGAATGAGCAACCACAGGAGGAAAACAACAGGGCATTTTCTTGCTCACGTCAAAAAAATAAAGCACTCAGCAGCTGAGGCTATGCAAATGTTGTGACACAACATATGATAAAGTGGTTCTTCTCTGCGTTGCTGCTATTCACAAACTTTGTGGTCGTAAAACTTAAGTTCCTTTCAGTTCATTAAGTATATCTGGGTAAGAATACCTAGGCAATGTTCACAGTACAGTCAGAATAGTTTTTCTGTTTCTTGTCTCATATCTGCATAAACATCACTTCACAATAACAAGTCCGTGTCAGCTGCAAACTGATGTTCACATTACAATTGTAACTTAGAGTTTTTAATACAAAAAAAAAAAAAAAAAGAAAGAAAAAAGTATTACCAAGACAGGTAATAGCCCTGAGAACTTGCCTCTTTTATTAATTTCTTTATTTGAAGGTTCAGAATTGGATTCAAACATATAAGATTTTGGCTACACAAAATGTTTTCTTAGTTTGAAAATAGATCAGATGAAGGGTTGATTTGCATAACCAGTGGCCTGGTTTTTTTAATCCCTGCTTTGGATTTGACTAATAGAAGTAAATATATGATTCCCCTCTGCTTCTTCTTGATAAGCTTCTGTTAGTTCTAACATGTTGGTCAAAATCCAGTGGGAATTGATACCAAGCTCTTCATTTTCTTTTAACCTTCTTCTGAAAGTATTTCATTTCTATAAAAGCAATACTTGTAAGAGCTAGAAAAATAACAAGGAAAGCTTCTTCTTAGAACCAATATTATGTCCTGTAATCAGCCTTGCCTTCAGCTATCATTATTTCTTTAGTTTACTTGAGATTGATAGTCCCACACTTCATTACAGAAACTGCTTTCCCTCACTGAATGGATCTCTCCCTCTGCATTTCACTGCATAATCTCATGAAAGAAATAAAGTTCCTAGTACTTCTTTGCTTATTGGCAGAGGACTTCAATAACAATTTGGGAGAAGATTGCTTTGTTGTATTTGTTTACATCTTCTCTCATTTTTCAGCCTGTTCTTTTATTGGTGGTACCACTTATCTGTGAAACTCACGTGCACATGCCAAAGCTTGTTACATGAATTTCATTATTTTTTTCTCTAACATTGCTGTCTAAATAAAATCAGTTTTGTCTTTCTGGACTCTAGTCTCCAATAAAAACTTTATTGGTAAAAGTACAGTACACTATGTTAGTGTGAATTTAGATACATTATTCCCAGAAATAATTTATTTAAAAGGAACTTAATACTAAGCCGAAATATTTAGATTCTGCTATTTACAAGAGAATATATTTTCATGAGCCCCAGGTTTTAACTTCTTTTCTGGAGTCCGTATTTTATAATTTTATTCTTAAAGTGCTTTTGAAAATAATATCTAACATTACATGCTCAAGTACCATAAAAGTATGTTGTCAGTACACACTGAGATGTTTACATGATTAAAATCATAGGATTAGGAAAAAACTTGTTTCCCTTTTCATACTGTTGGTGGCCTAAATATGTGAGATTTGGATACATCTGGTTTTGGATTTTATTACTGAATGACTTGAAGTGCCAGATCTTAAAGAATAATAGTAACTATTTCTGTTAGGTAGGAGCTTATCTGTTAGTAACAATAGAGTAATGAAAATTCTAGCTATTACAATCAATCAGAGGATGATTGTGAATCAGTGGTTAAAAAAAAACCCTCTTGATCTATTATATGCAAATCATTGTTTTTTAGTAGATAAAAAGGAATTAAAACTGTTGACAGTGAGACTCTTTATGGTCTGATATGCTGTTCTGATAAATTGTATCTTAGAGAGACAAATTTAAAACAAAAGAATGACTGAATAGATTAGAAAGAAAAATAATATTTGGGTTAGAAATAGGGAGAAGATTTCAAACAGTCAGAACCCAGAGGTTCTAATGGTGCTTTATAGAAGATCTATTGGCCAGTTCTTAACTACCGCTGAAATATCTGCAACTTACGGTAAGGTTGGTTTGATTTAGATTGCTTGATGTTATCTCAGCATCAAACTCAAAGAGCCTCCTTGATACTCATCGTTGTTTTTCTTTATGGGGCCCATGTTGTTCAGAAGAAAGCACTCATACTTGCAGTGCTGGAAGGGTGTATTTGATGGATGCATGACAAGGAATGTAAAGACTTTTGTACCAGATTGTGAGATGGCAAAATGCTGCAATAAATCACTTGCAAATCAGAAACTTCATATATAATACAATTCTGTTCCTTTGGAATACTGTTTTTAAGGATGGGCTATCATACTGTTAGTTGAAATTTAAACTTCCATTTCTTCTAGTTATATAGGGAAAGTAATGCTCTATTTAACAATGCTAGCCATTAACTCTGCAAAATACTCAAACCCAATTGTGAAATATGCCAACAGCAGTCTAATTGTACAGAATTGACCCCTGTAAACAATTTTGTAATTAAACTGGTGACAGTGATACTACAGGTTTAAAGTCATAGAGCCTTAGAGTAAGACACTCTTTTCTAAGAAAATATTGTAGGATCATAGAGTGACTTGAGTTAGAAGGGACCTTACAGCCTACCCAGCTCCAACCCATCTGCCACGGGCAGGGTTGCCACTCACCAGATCAGGCTGTCCAGGATCCTATTCTGGGCCAGAATCCTGATCTTGAATACTTCCAGGGATCGGACATGAACAGTACTCCAGATTAAGCCTCATAAGGGTGGAAAGAGAGGGACAATCCCCTCCCTCACCCTGCTGGCTGTGCCTTTTGTAATGCAGCCTAGGGCACTGTTTGCCTTCTATACTGCAAGTGCCCAGTTGACAAGGTTGTGGAAACAAGCATTATTATAAAAGAAAAAGGTGTGCATTGAAATCTGATCTTAAAAAAAATAAAGTATTTAAAAGGTCATATTCAGTCATCTGTTGACCGTTATATCCAGATTGTTTTCTGCTAGGCAGTTTTCTAACCCTCTTCCCCAGCCTGTAGCAATGCTAGGGATTGCTATGACCCAGCTGAAGAATCAGACACGTAGTTGAATGCCATGAGCTAAGTTGGCCTTTGCTCATAGATTCAGCTTATTAAGTTCTTGCTGTAGAGCCTTCCTAACTTCAAGCAGATCAGCTTTTCCACCTAACTTGGTGTCATTGGAACACACTGCACTCGATTCCTTCATCCAGATCATTGATAAATACATCAAAGAGAACTGGTCCCAATAGTGTGCCCTGGGAGACACAACTTGCAACCAGTTTCCAACTGGATTTACTTCCATTCATGACAGTATTCCATCTTGGCTCAGTGATTGAACCTTCATTGCCATGTTACTACATCCCCACAGAAGCCTTTAAGAGCATTGTTTTTCCTGGCTACTTGATGTACAAGGTATTGAGGCACTCTAAAAGCACACAGCCTAGTTGGCATGTGTGAACAAAATACTGAGGTTCCTGGATTTAAATTATGCTGCACAGATGCCTCTGATAAATATAGGCAAAGCAATGCATAAGAGTCAATATTTAGAAAGAACAAAGCTGGAAAGAGTCAGTCCAGGTTTACCAAGGGCAGGTTGTGCCTCACCAAGCTGACTGGTCTCTCCCTGATCAGTCAGTTGGCTCCACTAGTGAACGAAGAACAGCAGATCTTGTCTTGACTTTCACTGAGCTTTCAGAGTGGTCTCTCATAACATCCTTGTAGCCAAGTTGGGGACGTGTAGACTGGATCATCTAATCCAACTCCCCTGCAATGAACAGGGGCATCAGGAGCTAGATCAGGTTGTTCAGAGCCTGGCTCATCCTCGTGGATAGGCCCTACCTCACATCAGCAGTCACTGAGATCCCATTGACTGCCTGAGGTTAGCATCATTTTTTCCAGCCTCCTCTCCATATTACGGGAGAGGAACGGCCTCAGCACCCCGTGCAGTGACAGTGTGTCTATGGACACATTTGGTTCAGAGTTTCATGGGAAATTTCTTTGAAGTAGATTAGTAGCACATGGGGACAGCAGCAATACTGTTCGCTGTAGGGTGATGTCTGAGAAGATCGGGATTTCCAGGAGAGGTTGGTCTGTTTCTGGGTGGTACGACTCTACACTATGTTAGTACCATTCACCAGCAGAAAATACCAGTTTTTTCCAACTGCAAGAAATTCCATCAGTGGTGGTCTTCACTTCCTTTCTTGTAACCAAAGTGCAAACCTAGGGAACAGAGTTTGCGACGTAGCTGTTCAGGCACTAGGAATATGGAGAAAAGCTCCAGGAAAGCTTCTGTCATTATAGTCCTCATTTTCTCCAAATGGAATCAAAAGTCTGTTTTTATTCACTACAGATTAATTCTCAGATCCCTTTCCTAGATATTTAAAATTCTGTCATACAGTATGAAAACAATGGACAGAAATATATGAAGAAGATTTAACAATACCACCACCAGCAAGCACAGCTATATAAAGCAGTAGTTTCAATCTGAAAAGGCCTTTATTTCAAAACACTTATTTTTAAAATTTATTATTGCTTTTATCTTAAGTTGGTAACTAGAACAAAGCTCACAGTCTCTCAGTGATTTGAACACTAGAATTCTACTGGCAATATTTATTACACACTTACAAATTCTGTGCCAAAATCCTTACCTACTTTATTCTATTTTTAAGTCTCTCTGTCATCAGTCAACAGGATCAACAAGCTGTACTTCACATATGCTGAAAAATTTGTTATCTCAAAGCCATATAAAAGGAAAAATGAATGCTGAAAAATACAAGAACTGATTTTTTTTAATGTTTTCAAAATTGGCTTAAAAAATGGAGTTTTTTCATCAGTATTAAACGAGTAGAAATGAGTTATTTTGGAATATAATAGAAGTCTAGCCAAAGTTGATCATTATGTGATTTTTCACCGCGGTGTTTACAAGTTTTTGTAAAAGTAACTGAGGAGTAATGCAGCAAATCACCCATTTCATGCATTAGAACTGGGTTTATTTGGCTGACCACAAAATAGTGGTAAAAGCAAATACTGTAAAATTATATTCTTCTAAACTTATCTGTCATAATAACTTTTTAACCTATTTATCAGAAATACTGTATATTAACAAAAAATTGTTCTCCTGTTTGTTTTTCTTTCCTTTCATTTCAGCTAAAACACTGCAGTCTGCAAACATCATAATCTGGGATTATACCTATGCTGGATTATCCAACAGGCAATCCAGTTATGGAAATTAATTTTTCTATCAGGTTCCTGTGTCCCATTTACACTGACACTGTTAAAGAAAGCATATAATTTGGTTAATGTCCTTGTGAGGATGGAAATTAAACTTGTTTTTTTAAACACAGCAAAGATTTTGTTTGGCCCCGGACATAGGAAACATGGATTTAAATTAAAGGAAAGATATTGGTAATAAATATATTCCACACAGATTTATCTCTTCTTCCTGACTGTAAGCATCATACTTTGCTGACCACAGCTTTCCGCGAATGTCAGGTATTATCAATTCTCTGCTTGATTTGATGGCATATAATTGAATAGGACATGAGTTGAAGTGGTAGTATTTTTCAAACAAATATTTATAAACGTATTTAGTCATTCGCTGGTAATCAGGTTCTTAGAAAATAACTAGATATAAAGCTTTCAAATAATGTGAATTCCTTAAGATTGGCTTCTAGGACAGCTACTCCTCAGATCAGGATGATAATGTCTTAGGGAAAACAGGGAAGTTGTCCCAGTTGAGCATCTCATTAACTATTCTGTAGCAAAGGCGTGTTTACTTCCCTGCCCTAGGTAAGGACTCACTGTCCTGGCAATTTCTACAGATATCCCTCAGCTCCACACCTTTCTTTGGCTGAGTCCTTAAGACCACGATGTTCACCCATCACCTAACACTCCGAGCTCACCATTAAATATTTACCTAACTGCTACTCTGCACTTTGCAGAAATACCTCTAGGATTTCTAAGCAAATACAATTACCCCATCTATAATTCTCTCCTAAACAAATAGTGCAAAAAAAGTATTATAAGATACTTTTTTTCTTGCTGTTCTTTGTGGACTTTTTTTGTTGTTTTTTTTTTTTTTCCATTTTTTCCATTTTTGTGAAAGACTTCTGAGTATCTTGAGTATAGCCATTCTGGCAATACTACTGCGCTGTATCATAGCCAAAATATTAAACTCATAAAATTAGTCAGAATATTTACACCAAAGTTTTCAGTATTGTTGTCCTTTTTACTTAATGAGCATTAGAAAAATACCAATGGAAAAAATATTCATTTTTAAAATATGTTACAGGCATTTTATCCTAAACATTTTAAAACAACAACAACAACAATAAAAACGATGACCTTTTCTTGAAGTTATCTCTGGATGTCACATTACTCTGCAGTTTGAATCATTTATCAGAAAATCTGAATTAAACAGTAGGTTTGATTTATTCTTGAAGGCAATGTGTCAAGAATAAAATCAGGTTTTACCAAAACAGGAAGAAGTAACTCTTTTTTTCTTCAGACACCCAAGTAGCGATAAGAAGAGTCTGAAATTTTAACAAAGATTCTACATATTCATTTTCCTGACCTTGAGTTCTGCAAATGTTTTCTGCTTTGGGGTTTACATATAAATTTGGAACATGATTTGACTGCCTATCCTTCAGATAAGCAGAAAACTACTGCAATGTATATTAGAAAATGTCTGTAACACTTCCAAACAGAAATCTTCGTATTTAAATACAGAAATAAAATGAAACATAAATATTCTTCTGCCTCTCTCTGAGTGCCAATCATACACAACATAATATGCAGGAAGTTACACATGTTCCATGTATTCCAAGGAAATGATGGAGGACCTTTCTTCTGAAGTCTTACTGCTTTTAAATCTGTACATAGGCAATTATTGTTATAGTAGAAATACTACTTTTTAATGGTAAACTTACTTCTAAAGATGCTAGGTAGTTGTATTTTATAGCTTACTAATTAAATAAGCCATGGAAAATGAATTTTAACATGAATGGGTAATTAATTTTTGCATCCTAGCATCTATAACTGTATGTAAGACAAAAAAGAAAAAAATTGTTAATAACATAAGTGGTTCTTAACTTTCAGCATTATATGCTATATTAAAGTAGACTCCAGCAACGTAGCATTCATCTGAAAGGATCATATTACATGTTACATATTACAGAAGAAATGAACTGTGATGAACCAACCCAAACACTGTTAAGATTTGCATTTCCCAAGTTCACCAGGAATATTTATTTAAATGAAAGAGAAAGAAACTAATGCAAATCCAGTCAGTTAAATAAAATATTTAATTTGCCAGCAAAGTTTAAAGAAAAAAAATTGTCTTCAAATTCCATTGGGATTTTCCCTGTAAACATACTTCCCCTTCTTAGAATGTTTAAAGATGGCAATGAAGAAAATTTTAAATAACGATTGCTTTCAGAAAAATCTAAGCCACCAATGTGATAAACCTTTTTGATAGACAGTCAATCCTCTTGAATGACTATTTTTGGCATTTCCTCTGGGTTGCTTGTTTTTTTTTCCCCTGTGAATCTGTCATGATTAATCTTCCTCTGAGATTGCTTGCTATAGTAATCATGTTCCCCACATGACATTAAAGTAATGCATAGAGTGTTCTTACTCAACAATGCTGTCATTTTCTCATACAGCAAATCTCCCATCATTTTTTGTGACAAACACACTTGTCCTTCATAAAATTACCAAAGCCAGGCTATCTTTTTACATATCTGGAATTACAAAAGAAAACAAATAAAATCATGAACCAATGAAAAGAAATATAAAAAATGCAATTAAACAAGGATCTCTTCACCTAGTCTGCTGTCACAAACTTTCTCGTGGGAATTTTTGTTCTACATCACAGTAACTATGTCCATTGTCTGGAAAAGTTCCTAATCATTCTGCTAAGATTTGAAATATATATCCTAGTATTTCAGCAGGTCAGGGAGGTGATCCTGCCCCTTAGCTCTGTTCTGGTGAGGCCTCACCTGGAGGATTGCATCCAGATGTGGAGTCCTCAGTCCTCAGAGAGACATGGACCTATTGGAGCATGTCCAGAGGAGGGCTACAGAAATTATCCAAGAGATGGAACACCTCTCCTACGAGGGCAGGCTGAGAGAGCAAGGGTAGTTCAGCCTGGAGAAGGCTCCTGGGAGACCTCCTGGGAGAGTAGTTTTTCAGCGTCTAAAGGGGAACTGTAAGAAAGAAGACTGACTCTTTAGCAGGGTTTGTGGTGATTGGACAGGAGGAAATGGTTTTAAACTTAAAGAAGGGATATTTCAACAGGAAATAAGGAAATGTTTTTTAAGATAAGGGTGGTGAGGCACAGGAATAGGCTGCATAGAGATGTGGTGGAAGACCTACCCCTGGAGACATTCAAAGTCAGGATAGATGGAGAAGAAAGAAAAAACAAAAATAAATTATCACAAAGTGATCATAAACAAAAACCAATGATGTTTAGAAATCTAAGTAGTGTAAATAAATCAAATATTATACATCAGCAATTCCTACAGGTTTGCAAGTACAATTTTTTCTCTATTTTTACAAGGAGTTAATTACATATTGATTTGGTCTTCAAGCATGTCTGACTCCACTACAGAGAAAGCACTAAACTATCACGCCAGACTTGAGTTAAGATTGTTTACTGGTTTGTAATGACTAAGTGTTTGCGTGAGGTTTTGCCTTGTGTTAATGTGTGGGCATTAATGTGTTGGCACATGTCCTCAGCAGGACACTGAGTGCCACACAGCAGTTTGCTCACTCCACCCTCAGTGAGATGGGGGATAAAATATAAATGAAATGTTCAAGAACTTGTGGTCTGAAATAAGAATACTTTAATAAGACGTGAAAGAAAAAAAGAAAAAAAGAAAAAATAAAGAGCACAAAAAATGACAACCAAAAGAATAATCAAAGCAATAGATATGCAGTGTAATTTCTTCCAACGTTTCAACTGATGCACAGTCAGTCCCCTAACAGTGGCTACCCAGCCTGGCCAACTCGCCCTTTAGGCATCCATGTTACTGAATATTGCTTTGGCCAGTTTGGAACACTTGTCCTGGTTTTGTCCCCTCCTAGCTCCTTATGCACCCCATTGCTGGCAGAGAGGACACTCAAGAGCCTGAAATGTCTTTGCTTTAATGTAGATACTACTCAGCAGCTGAAACATCAGCTGTTTTATTTGACCCTGGAGAATTGTGAAATGTAAGAATTAGAATCAAGGGAGTAAAATCTGATGTGTTAAAAACAAAAAACAAAAAAACCCCACAGATTTTCACTGCATGTTATGAACTTGAAAAGGATGATAGATTTTGAAAAAAAATGACAGCTATATTATTGGAGAATGTTAAAAGTAAATAGAGAAATGAACTTTTCATTTCATATATTCCCTAAGTCTCCTGCGTATTATAGAAGAAAAAATGCAAAAGATTTCCCAAAAGTCCACAACCGTACCTTACAGGTTTATGGAAGTGCAAGGTCCTGCATTCATAGTGGCAGTCCCAAACACAGATTCTGGTTGGGTGGAGAATGGCTTGAGAGCAGCCCTGAGAAGAAGGATTTGGGGGTGTCAGTTGATGAGAAACTGAACATGAGCTGACAATGTGCTTGCAGCCCAGAAGGCCAACTCTATCCTGTATTGCATCAAGGGAAGAATGACCAATAAGTTGAGGGAGGTGATTCTGCCCCTGCATTGAGACAGGACGTGGAGCTGTTGGAGCAGTTCCAGAGGAGAGCTGTGAAGATTTCAGAGGGCTGGAGCACCTCCCCTACAAGGAGAGAGTGGGAGAGCTGGGGCTCTTCAGCCTGGAAAAGAGAAGGCTCAAAAGAGATCTTACAGCGACCTTCCAGTACCTGAAGGGGGCCTACAGGAAAGATGGGGAGGAACTTTTTATAAGGGCATGTAGTGACTGGAAAAGGGGAAATGACTTGAAACTGGAAGAGGGCATATTTAGACCAGATATTAGGAGGAAATTCTTTACTGTGAGAATGGTAATACACTGGAACAGATTGCCCAGAGAGTTTGTGAATGCTACGTCCCTAAAGGGATTCAAGGCCAGGCTGGATGGGGTTTTCAGAAAGCTGGTCTGGTAGATGGTGTCCCTGTCTATATCAGGGGGGTTGGAACAAGATGATATAGGGTGTTCCTTCCAACCCAAACCATTCTATGATTTCGTGATTCTATGATTCTCCGCAACACTTCAGAATCTCCAAATCTGTAGTTTGCTAGAACATCAACTCCCAAATACATCATTCATGGAAAGAAACTGGAAAATATGGAAACAATTTCATTCTTAACTGAATTGGGATTGAGTTTGGCCTCTGGCTTTCAGAAAAAAAGCGGAAGTTGCACATACGTCAATGTATTTGAAAGTTAAAATACAAGCTCAAACTGTTCCTATTCAAGCTTCTGCTTTGTGTTCTAAAATACCATTCTACTAACATTTCAAAATATAAAACATATCTGTGTGGGAAATGACTCATACTGTCTCTACAAAATGACTTAATTTTCCTTGGAACTTCAAATTCTAATTGCCACTGAATGCACTTTAAAAATCTCTCGCTGAAAACAGGCCTAATATGGAAATTTCTTTTCCAATTTACAAGATTCAGTACAATTGCATTACATTCAAGTTTTAAGGAAACATAGATAACAGACTGAAGACATCATAACAGTAAAGGCAATACAGTTACAACAGATGGAAGATCTGGCCTGTGACCAAGTACCCCAGCTTGCTATGGGAGATTGGGGAATTGATACCATTGTATGCTGTGAAGGCAAGATACAAGATGGAACCTCCGTGCTTCCTCTTATCTGCTGGCAAAGCCTGGAAGATGGGAACAAAAGGAGTTCCTGCTAAGATCCAAAAGCCAGAAGCTGTCACTTCAAAAGGAGCTGACTCGACCACTTTGGACTTATAAATAAGTTTTTACTGCCATTAGAAAGGGGTCATCGCCATCGTCATCATCAACTGAACAACAGTGACCGACGACCCACTTCTCCTGAAGACCAGCGACTGAACTACAAACTATGCTGGACCCACGGTGGTGATTATCTCCGTCTTGCTTCCTACAGACACCCTTGCTTTTATTTTCTATCTTTTCTATCACCCATCTTCCCTTCCCTATCTCCCTAAACAACTAGGATTTGTAATAAATGGGACAGGCTAACATTTGACCTGTTGTGTCTTAATCTTGCCATTGGGTATACATGTATTAAAAGAATCTCCTCTCACTCCTATAAATTGGAGTGAGGCACCACCCGCTCTCCCCTCCCTTCACACAACGCTGCACATGTAGCAGCAGCTGCTTCTAGAGGAGGGGAAAAAGCACTTGGATGTTACTGACAGTTGTCTTCTTGCTTTGCTTCTCCCCTCTGTAAACTATTTCCAGCACTCAGGAAGTGCTGTGGTGAATGCAGCTGTAGCGTGGTGAGTGCAGCCTCTCTGACCGCTCTACCCAGGGAGAGGAGGGGCAGGGACAGAGTAGCCAGAGACACTACCGCTTCTTTTCCCTACTCTTTGAGCAATAAAATTCTGCGTTTTCATCTGTCTTTAATGATATTTTTCAGCTCTGTGATCTGGACATACTTTAAGTACTACTGCATAACTGTTTTCCACATGAAGATAGAGAGTTACTTTATCCCTCTGATCACTGGACTTGTTAAATTATTGCAAACTTTGTTAGTGGTTAATCAAAGAAAATGATGATCTGTTCTACAGGAATGTCTTGTCAGTTTTTGTAAAGTGGCATTCAGCTTTGGTGATTAGAAAAGCAAAGACTGAAACAAACTCCGATTTGAGTTTGAAAAGAAACAGAGAGCCACTATGCCAAATATATCTTTGACAGAAAAAGAGGAAGGCAGAATTTCAGACTGTTTAATTTACTCAGAACAATTTTTTTGATTGTTGATATTGACTTCTGCTTACTCTGAATTTTGTATCCTAATAGATTTTCTCACAAGGATAACTATAATTATATGCATATAATTATATACATATTTCACTTTTTTCTTTCCTTCTTTATTTCATCATTTTCTTCCTACATTTTACCACTGAAAACACACTAATCCATTTTCCCTCCACACTCAACATCCACAGTCACACCACAGTCTTCCTGTAATCATGCCTTTTTCTGCTTCTAAATATGCTCTTCCAGAGCAATGAATTTTATTCTCACTGTAAAAATAGGCTTTTCCAAGGCTTGTCAAAAGAAAGGACCTTACTGTAAGGTTATCATGGCTACGAACTCATACAGAAGAACATCTGTCTCTTTTCATATAGCAGGAAAAGAGGACTGACAGAGGCCCTCTTTCTTGTTGTCAGCTTCTCAGCTGAGGTGACCATATAGTCACTTCACAGCTTTTTGCAGATTTTTTTCATAGGCACCTGTGTGCATAACAGGGAGAAGGGCTGTGTGCCCTTCTGAACATCCAACTAAAGTCATCTACCTGGACTTGTGCAAAGCATTTGACACTGTCCCTTGTGACTGCTGTCAACAGTTTACAGGCTGATTTGGCCCTATTCTGTCTAGTGGAGAGGAGGGATCCATGAATCCTCAAGTCTGGAAAGGGGAAAACAGGGGATAAAGGGTGGATAGATAGATGGACCCCAAAACAAAACAGCAGTGATGATCTGAGGAGAAACAAACTAATTTACTATATCAGATATCGGAATGCAAGATAATGCACTATAATACAATATAATACAATATAATTAGAATTGGAGCTAATAAATCAAATATAATGTGAGAAAGTGTCTGAAAACTGAAGGCCTTACACTAATGCTGAGATGAAACGTGCAGTTGGGTTGAGCAGCAGGGAGGAGAGCCTAGTCTAGTGACCTTGCCAGGGGGTTCATCTCCTCTCTGAACACAGAGTGCTCTGGGGTATGTAGTTCTTCTCTTTTCGGACAGGCACCTGGAACTGGAGCATTAACTCTTTAACTCCCAGCGCACTACATGATGTTATGATGTGGAATAGTGATAGCCAAAAATAGTAAAACCATGACATTTCACCCCTTGTTCCACATCACTGCATCACACTTAACATATATTAACAAAAAACAATAATTAATATGCATTGAACATACACACACACATAAATATATGTATACATGGAGTTACTGACTGCACTCTCCCAATATCAAATCTGCTTGTGGTACACATTTAATGTCCCAATTTTTCTACATCATCCATCAAGTGGATCGAAATCCCTGAGCAAAAACAGTACCACAAAGAGGTCTTCCCTTTCCAGAAGCTGGAAGAACCCAATCCACTTTTCCCAACACGCTCTTTATGTGTACCACAGGGACCTTATCTCCCTCTGCAGTATGTAGGGATCTGGATTGGATAGGGCCATTTTGATTGACTGATCCTCTATTGTTGCCCAACCAGGTGGCTTCTTTCAAATGTTTCTCTCAGTGCTTAAATGTTCCTCCACCCATTGCTTTCAACATGCTTTTCAACAACCCATTCAATCTTACCAAAGGCTGGTGCATGATAGGGGACCAAGCCAACTGACAGCAGGAACTGAACAAAATAAGGATAGGAAAAATCACAGGCAGAGGCTCTTCTCAACATCACTGAGCAAAAGCAGGTATATATTAGAGTGACTAGCACCTTGATACTCTCTCCATTTCTGCCTAAAAATGGATGAAAATGATTTTCTTCTTCTCACAGAAAAAATATTTTTTATACCTCATCTGCTTTTTCTACTAAAATGAATACAGTGGCAGCTTATATGTGACAGACACTCTCATCCACAGCTTTCATGGCACTGGGATAAAACAGCATTTGTAGGATCCATTTTGGATGATTTCTTAGTGTCTGAATGAGGCATAAGTACATCTGACCAAAAAACAAATGACCCTCTGTGGTTATTTTATGCTCCATTATGACTTCATGGTAGGTCCATTATGGCTCATTAAAAAAGAAGCACTTGACCAAAGTAACCTACATGAAACCTTATACTATCCTGCTTTGTTTAAAGCCGAGTCTGCATCCTTCACAAGATGTATCCAGGTCCATGTTTTCAAAGATGTTTTATGTTCTGCACTTCCTCTGATTTCAACATAAGTTAAGTTGAACTTTACAGAATCACAAAATAGTACAGGTTGGAAGGGATCTTTAGAGATCATTGGGTCCAACACCCCCTGCTAAAAGCAGGTTCCCTACAGCAGCTCACATAGGTGGGCATCCAGATTGGTCTTGAATATCTCTGCAGGCTGAACAGTCCTAGGTCTCTCAGTATTTCCTTGCAAAGGAGATACTCCAGGCTCCTAACTGTCGCTCTGAATTAGACTCTTTCTAGGAGCTGATGAAGATGTGGAACAAGACATTATTTCCCCATGCTGTGTGTACTGGTATACAGGCACTTCAAGAAAGCAGAGGGTGAAGATATCCCTAGAGGGGTGAAAGATTTCCTGTAGGCATATCTGGAGGTTCTTGAGGCGGCTAGTCTTCTGGCTTTTGTCATTGGAGGCAGTTAAAGAACATTTGTTACTCTTATGGCTGTCCTAAATCCTTCTCCATTTGATTGCAATGCCATGAGTGTTGCCATCATGGACCCTGCCCCCTAAGTCCTTCAGTTTAAAGTGTGCCTCACTAGGTTAGCCAGCTTGTCGCCTCTTCTAAACAGGTGGAATCCACCGCACCCTACAGGATATTAATAGAAGAT
Source organism: Lagopus muta (assembly GCF_023343835.1). Taxonomy (NCBI): domain Eukaryota; kingdom Metazoa; phylum Chordata; class Aves; order Galliformes; family Phasianidae; genus Lagopus; species Lagopus muta. The sequence goes on along the minus strand of NC_064472.1, from coordinate 52,369,671 downwards.
CCCACTATAGTAAAAATCAAAACTCTTAGAGTGGCACCAGCACTTTGGGTACCATTCTCTACATTAAATAAACATTTGAATTAATTAGAGAACATATATATGAGGTAGTGAGATGCCAGTGACCTACAGGGTTCATATGTACTCAAAACTTTGAATGTTAAAAGGAACAAATTGTAAACAATGAAAGAAAAAACTCAGAGGCAAGAAAACTGTGTAATTCTTGTAGTGCTGATGTGAACAAATTGATGGACAAATACCTATAAAGCAGTTATGTTGTGCAAATTCCTGCACTAACATAGAACAACCAGTGTAGCAGGGTATGCCATGTCAGTATCAGGGTATGCTCCGTGAATGATGATGTATATGACAAAAGAAAGGAATAGTAGAATTTTTTTGAAATTCACACTAAATCCTCAATATTTCAATGTTTAAAATGCCTACAAAAGTGCCTATGTATTCAAGTTTATTTGTTGATTCCTCTCTTTGCTGAATATGAATTATGGTTACATACAAAAACTATCAATTTCATTTATCCAATGAGCTGTAATCCTTGCTTTTTTTTTTATTACTTTTTTTTTTTTTTTTTTTTTTTTTTTTTTTTTATGTGCCATAGTAGAAAATTTTGTGAAAACATCAGGCATTTGGTAGAAACGAAGTAGCAGAAGCACAAGCACTAAATCACTTTGAACTTACAGATGCTTTGTCTCACCATAATAAAGGAAGAGTAAATGTCAAGTAAGACAATATTCTTCTACTGCTTAGGACTTTTTAGGACTCAGATTAGTATAGGTGCAGACGTTAGGACATTAGCTAACATGCCTGACTCTATTTTGTTTTAGGGTATTTTCTTTCCCATTTTTAGAAATAGTATGGTTAATATACTTAGGAAACAAACACAATACAGAAAATGTTCCCAAACTACATTTTCATTTAAAACTTTATTTCTTATGTTTAGAACATTACTGGAAACAAAGAAGCTTGTAGGCACAAACAACTTAATATCCACAGTTTTTGAATAAAATATTTGCTAATGAAATCACAGTGACTCATTTTCATGAAAACTACATAATTTTATACGTTTTATATACATACAAAAGTCATGTGTTGTAAAGACTTATTTTGTCTAAACATCTGGGTGCTAAAATCCACTGCAGATCTTACATTTTAAATGTCATATCTCTTCTGTATGTTTTAAAATAGATTATTATACGAATATCACATCCCTGAAGAAAACAAACTTCTAATAAAGCTGTGTATTTTCTTCATATTTTTTCCTGAATTAGAGAGAGAAAAAGAAAAAGATAAGTAATAACACAACAAATATATAATCTAGGAGTATAAACCAGAATAAAAATGCAAGGGTAAAAATAGGTCTGTGTTCCATGAGCAATATTGCTTCTCTACTGGCCTTGGTTTGACACTTGTAAGTCTACAAAACAGTACATGACCCATTATGTAACAGGAGAAGAATTAACTGGGAATTAGCAGAAACAGTCCTTAAATGTAATAATAACTGGCAACTACTTGGTATATTTCCTGGTTATACATACACTTTTTTCTTTCTATGAGGCACATTCAAAAAAAAGCCAAAATCCAAATTTCAGTATGCAATGTACTTACAGTCATAACATTTTGAGTCTAATTCAGATCTCCTGTATTCTACTTCTGCAAGGTTCTTCATCATACAAATAATTCCTCCAGTTAAAGTAATAACTCTAAAAGGACTGTTTCATTACATAGCCTTGTCTTCTTTCTGCTTATACCGTTACTCCATGCTGACCACTTAGGAGTGGACCAAGCACAGTGCCAGTAGGCACCAGTCTGTTAATGTCAGTGGGAGGTCTCTGTAATGCTAATCCCTGTGTATGACTCACCACTCCCGAGTGTGGTCGATCTTTTGACTTTCCAGTTCTGCTAGTGGATTCCAGTGCAGTGAAGATATGTATATCTGCTTACAGAGTATATGTATAAACATGTAGAAAATACGTACTAAAGGTAGTTTTGCATCCCTGATCTGAAATAGTGTTTGATTTACTGGCACACTAAGAAGAAGATACACTCAGCCATATAAGCTATACCAAGCTTCTTTATGTATTTTGGAAACTAAGAATCTGAAGAGGCAGTCTGAGCAAAGGCAGACAGCACTTGAGTGGGACTGGAGAGATCTGCTTTTCTTCCTGAGTCTGTCACTGCTGGGTAATTTATGAGTTCTTCTTCTCTTTGTGCCTCAGATTCACAACCTGCAAATTTAAGGTAATGATTCTGTCTTTTGTATAAAGTGCTTTGGAATTAATGGAGAATACGTACTGCTTCAGAGGGAAATTTATTGCTAAGGAAGAGCCTTAGCCTTTTTTCTTTCTTCACTTTTCTAATGAAATAAACACAAAAACTGTCTTCTTTGAAATCAGTGGGAGGTTTACACTTGATAATAATGCTGCCAGAACCTTTTCTGAGTGAATGACAGAAATTCTGCTCCTTTAGAGACAGCATTAACAGCAATTCTTGCTCAAAGACATGTAACTATCACCCTACCTATGAAATGCCTACACTTTAGTAGATAGAAGATAAGCAGCAGCTTTGAGAGCAACAAGGTAGCAATTTTCAATGTAAATGCTGTATTTGAATAGCTCTAAGACATTCATAATACAACAGCATGCGTATTAATAATACTAGTACTAGACTGCATTTTCCTATACTATGATTTTGACACAGAAGTTTCCTAAAAATATGTTTTGTTTGTTTATTTTAATATGTCAAAGCAGTTTGTAAAGTACAAATTGTCATTTATACAGTTCTTGTGTGTCCTCTAAGAAATGTATGTGCTTCTTCTATATTTGATGTTATTTGCTATCAATAGGAAACAAACTTTAATCACTTCTAATTTTTTTTTTTTTTTTTTTTTTTAAGAAAAAGCTTGAAGAGATATCCAGCAAAACTCATATTTTGGACATTTATCCCCTTCAAAATGTTTTACAGTATCCCATGACAGAGTAGTTGAATGATTTTCTTTTCTTTCCCTTCCCTTCCCTTCCCTTCCCTTCCCTTCCCTTCCCTTCCCTTCCCTTCCCTTCCCTTCCCTTCCCTTCCCTTCCCTTCCCTTCCCTTCCCTTCCCTTCCCTTCCCTTCCCTTCCCTTCCCTTCCCTTCCCTTCCCTTCCCTTCCCTTCCCTTCCCTTCCCTTCCCTTCCCTTCCCTTCCCTTCCCTTCCCTTCCCTTCCCTTCCCTTCCCTTCCCTTCCCTTCCCTCCCCTCCCCTCCCCTCCCCTCCCCTCCCCTCCCCTCCCCTCCCCTCCCCTCCCCTCCCCTCCCCTCTCCTCTCCTCTCCTCTCCTCTCCTCTCCTCTCCTCTCCTCTCCTCTCCTCTCCTCTCCTCTCCTCTCCTCTCCTCTCCTCTCCTCTCCTCTCCTCTCCTCGTTTAAATGATGAATATAAAACCCCACTGACAATGTAAACACAATAAATCTAGCAATGTATGAATCCAAAACTATTCTATTCGGAATATAATAAAGGAAATAAGTTTTACTCAGCTTATCTGATAAACAGAGTAAAACCTTCCTGTTACTACACCCCTCTCCAGCAGCAGCATGTGTTCAATAGTCCTCCGGTTCATTCACAAGTCATGCTGTCTGTTCACTTATCCATCAGAACTGCTTGAAGTCAGCCTTTCCCACAAAGGCCTTTGTGGGTGACTCTCCATCCAGTCCTCCCTGAAGAAGTAATCTGTTGCCATATACACACTGTTTTTATATTTCCTGATGTTCCTCAACAGCAAGCATCTTCTCCTCTGAAATACCTTGGGGTCAAGGATTCCTGGATTGATGAGTACAGAGATGAATCTCCACTTATCCTGCAGGGGCTGGCTTTTCATCATCTTTATTTCAAACACTGTATCATACAGGAAGGGCATCTCATGCTCGGGGAGGTAGAGAAAATCTCCACTTCTTTTAAGTGTGCTTCCTTTTGGTGAGAAATAGATTATTTGGCATATCTGAGATTATTACTTTATTCAAACTACTTAAGCAGTCAGAACTGAAAATTGCACAGAACAGTTTGTCCACATCACTCTTGAAGTGTATGATAACTTCATCCAGCATGCAGTTACATGCCCTAGCATAAGCATTTGCCTTTTTTTTTTCTAGCATTATACAGTACTTTCCACTGTAGTTACATGAGAATATAAATATAATGATTTGATTTCTAAGCCTTCCACAATATGCTCCACGTGATTTTTCTTATCCTGAATTTTTCACTGGTATCTAGAGAGCATGATTCTTCCAATTGTTGACTGTTTTCATAGTAACAACAGTAACTCTTCTTTTTTTTCAAATTCCAAGTATTTGTTTTAAAACAGATATCAATCAGTACAATCTGTTCTGGTTGTTTGCTGTGTATAGGCTTTACATGGGTAATATCAGAAAGGCGAGAATGCATGACAGACTCCTGTCAGTGCAATTTCACATGACTACACATTTGCCCTTCAGCTTCTCTTTCCTTTTCTGCTGCTTGCTTTTTTTACCATCAATTTGTAAACTCACAGTCCTGCGTTTCTCTAAGTTCAAAAGCTCTTGGAATAACTCCTTCACATTGTGGTTCAGCTTGGCAGAGGTCTCCATGAACGCACATTTCCACTTCTTGGCCATAGCTTCTCCTTCACTGCTTTCTACCTCTCTGTTTTGGTTCTCATCATTTTTGTTCCCCACCAGCATTATTGGAATGCTTTCTATATCACCTTTAATCTGACATATTTGTTCATAGATTGGTTTAAGTTCCTCCAAAGACTGTCGGCTGGTGATGGAGTAAACCAAAATGAAAGCATGTCCTTTAGAAATAGAAAGACGTTGCATGGCTGGAAATTGATGGCTCCCTGTAGTGTCAGTTATCTGCAAAGTGCATATGCTTTTATCACAACTGATCACCTGCCGGTAGGTGTCTTCAATGGTGGGGATGTAGCTCTCTCTGAAAGTGCCTTTCACAAATCTCAACACCAAAGAACTTTTGCCAACTCCTCCAGCCCCAAACACAACAACTCTGTAATCATTGCTTTGCTCCGGCATGTTTCTCAGTGTGTCTGTTGTTCAGCTAGAGGGGAAAATCTAGGAAAGGAAATAGGAAAAAATAAAGATATTAATGCAGCTAACTTCAGTAATTTGAATTTATCTTTCCCAGTATGAGAAATAAACACGGTAGAAGTGATGTTATGCATGTTGCAGAGTTACAGTTTGGCCTGGGTAAGTAATAAACGAATATCTTCATCACTTATTTAAAATGAGCATTGTGATTTTAAGTTGTATTCCTACTGGAATAACATTACCAAAGCAAAAAGCTACATATGGGAACTGGTTTTTCATCATGGCCATCCTGAACAAACTGAGCAGAAGTGAGACTGAACTCCTCCTTTTTATTCCAAAAAGTGTCTCAAATCATTGTTAAAACAGACTGCTAGATATGTGTATGACAGTCAGAGAATCACTGAATCATTAAGATTGGAAAAGACCACTAAGATCACCTAGTTCATCTATTAGACCATTACTCTGAACATGCCATCTCTTCAGCAGCTAGGGAATTAATTTCCATTGCCCCTAGACAACACAACTTCATGACTTGTAAAATTTATCTGCAGGTTAGCTGGAGTACTGCATCCAGATCTGGGGCCCCAAATATGGGAAAGATGTGAAGCTGTTGGAGAGGGTCTGGCGGAGGGTCACAAAGATGACAGAGGGCTAGAGCACCTCCCCTATGAAGACAGGCTGAGGGAGCTGAGCTTGTTCAGCCTGGAAAAAAGAAGGCTGTGAGGAGACTTCATTGAAGCCTTCCAGTATTTAAAAGGGGATTATAAAAAGGAGGGGAATCAATTTTTTTTAAGGGTAGGCAGTGATAGGTCAAGGGGGAATGGTTTTAAGCTCAAGGAGGGATGTCAGGGTGAAGTTCTTTACAGAAAGTGTGGTGAGAGGCTGGAACAGCTGCCTACAGAGGTTGCAGATGCTCTGTTCCTGGAGATATATTCCAGACCAGGTTGGATGGGGCCCCAGGCAACCTGGCCTAGTACCAGATCTGGTGGTTGGTGGCCCTGCTGTGGCAGGGGGGTTGGAACTTGGTCATCCTTGGACTCCCTTCCTATCCAAGCCATTCCATGATTCTGTGATTCTGTTTCTTCGCCTTTCTGCCCATTGTATTTATGACTTGCCTCTTATGCTTGTATTTGAGGCATTAATAATATATTAATTCTCTATCACTCCAGAAGAGACAGAGAGACAGAGTTCTTGCATAATAAATACCTTCAAAAAGTTCTGAAAATGAACTGACTTGTATACTTCCCCCTACAGTAAAATTAGGTTAGAATATCAGGCAAGAATACAGACAGAACATTAGAATCCAACGGGGAGCCCACCTACAGGAAGGGTCGTAAGGAGCATCCAGTGAACTACAGACCTTTCAGCCTCTGTATCAGGGAAAGTCATGATTCAGATTGTCTTGAGTACAATCACATGGCATGTGGAGGACACCTAGGTATCAGGCACAGCCACCATGTGTTCATTAGAGAGGTCTTGATTAACTAACGTCATCTGCTTCAATTATCAGGGAATCCTGCTGTGGATGAGGGAAAAACTCTTGACATAGTCTACCTGGACTTCAGCAAAGCCTTTGACACTGTCCCACAGTATTCTCCTGAGGAAGCTGGCAGCTTAAGTCCTGGGCAGGTACTTACTTTGCTGTGCAAAAAAACAGCTGGAGGGCTGGGCCCAGAAAGTGATGGTGAATGGAGTTAAATTCACCTGGCGGCCACTCATGAGCTGTGTTCCCCAGGGGTTGGTACTGAGGCCTGTCCTGTTCAATGTCTTTATTGATGGTCTGGGTGAGGCTATTTTATGCTCCCTCTGTAAGTTTGTAGATGGCACCAAGCTGAATAGAAATGCCAGTCTGCCTGAGAGTAGGAAGGCCCTTTAGAGGGATCTGGACTGGCTGCATTGTGGGGCTGAGATCAGGGAGATGAAGTTGAAAAGGATCAAGTGCTGGGTCCTGCACTCTGATTACAAAAACCCCAAGCAGCACTACAAGCTTGGGGCAGATTGGCTGGAAACCTGTGTGCAGGAAAACAATTTGGGGTACTAGTTGTCAATCAGTTGAGCATGAGTAGCAGTGTGCCCAGATGGCATCCTAGATTGTATCAGAAACAGCTGGCAGCAGGAGGAGCAGGGAGGTTATCATCCTTCAGTACTCAGCACTAATGAGGCCATACCTTGAGTACTGTGTTGAGTTTCAGTCCTCTCAGTCTTCTGAGTTTCCTCTCAAGAAAGACACTGAGGTTGTGGTGTGTGTCCAGAGAAGGGTGACGAAGCTGGTGAGAGGTCTGGAACACAAGTCTTACGAGGAGTGGCTGAGGGAGCCGGGATTGTTGTTTGGAGGAGACTGAAGAGAGAAAGCTGTCTATAATTACCTGAAAGGAGATTGTGGTGAGGTGGAAGCTGAAATCTTCTCCCAGGTATCTATCAACTGAATGAGAGGGATGTGCTACAGGATTTTTAGGTTAGGTATTAAGAAAAAAACTGTCTTAGAAAGAGCAGTCAAGTATTGTAACAGGCTGCCCAGAGAGCTGATGGAGTTATCATCCCAGGAGGCATTCAAGAAACATGTAGATTTAGTGCTTAGTGGGTGTAGTGGTAATGGATTGATGGTTGGACTTTTAGAGATCTTTTCCAACCTCAGTGGTTTGATGACTCTATGATCATATAAGCCATTCCTGCTGGTAAAATTCTTCTCCTTTTATAATTGAAAGCAGTTAAGAAAAAGATACTCATTACAGATTTGTCACAGTTTTGGTTTTGTTGCAGCGTTTTCACCATGTTGCATTGTTAGAATTCCATCCAAAGACACATTGCAAATTTCTTTGAAACTTTTTGGCTAGATGTTTTAGAGCAGCTCTCATTTCTATAAAAAATCTTATCTAACACTTGTTATCCAGAGCCAGAAACTTTGATCCAGTTCTTGAGCTCTTATGACATTCTACTGAGATGTCAGTTCGATATACAGTACAGCATTTGTCAGATGCTCTGTATTAATTTCCTGAAAGCTCTTCTTCCTCAGGCAAAATCAAATCATTTCATGTCAGTCAGATTTATTTATTTATTCATTCATTCATTAAGCCTAGGGAAACGTTCCTGTATTCTCATGGTTATTATGAAAATCCAATGAAATTTCAGCAGTGCATTTGGTTCAAAACCTTACCTGAATGTAAAACAACAGTCCGTAAGGCTATCTAGTGATGATACCATTTTGCAGTGATACATGATGGAAGGTGGACCCAGCCTCAGTAGAAAATGCTGTTAGAAATATGGTGGCTTAGAGCATAGTTTATGGAGACAACAAGGGTGAAAAAGATAAGCGGGATGAATGAGGAGAGAAGAAGGCCTCTGAAAGGATTTTTTACATATCTATAGAAAAATATTTCTGTGGGAGTATTATCACAATGTTTGCCAATGAATATAGACTTACAGAATGGGGATTTTATGCTAATGGTATTTCCGTCCTTTAATGCAATACAATATATAATTTGATTCTTTTCTGTTCTTGCTTAGACTTTCTTATCAATGAAAATCTTGGCATATTTGAAAGCTGAACAGCTTCAAAAGGCATTTAAAACAGCTTTTCATTGCAACATGAGGTTGTAGTGCATTTGGAAAGCACTTTTTTATTCCCACGCTGAACAAAGTGTTCTTTGAAAGCATGCTTCCTGATAATCAGCCAGTATAAATTGTGATTTCTTCACTGCAGGAATGTTGTAATGCTTGATTTATGTCAGTTCTGGTTTTTAGGCACACATTGTTCTTGCTATCTTTGTAAGCAGATATGAATATTTTAGTACTGTCAAAGTATTTGTTGAAATGAACGTTAAAAAAATAGATTAAATAAAATTATATTAAGTAAGACACTATTTACTCATAACTGTTACAACTTTTTAAATACCTTCCTAAGACAAAATTATAGGGAAACGTTTTAGACCATAGCAAAATGAAGTCTTGAAATGCAAAGAAATCAGTTACATAACTTCAAAATAACAATATGCTGCATTTTGTTCAATGTATTTACGCAGTGCCAGAGATCTTTAAGATTTCTTTGGGTCTTCCTCACTTGCATAAACAGAAATGATACCAAATGAAAATTTTACCAAGAGTGCACTGATGTTCTACTGGGTGTCACTTTCCAGTTAGTGGATTGGGTAACCTTAAAATTAAAAAAAAAAAAAAAAAAAAAAAGAATATCTACACTCAAGGTCTGTTTGAATTCATCTCTACTTTTGGCATGTTAGATACTTCACTTAATTGGAACTACTTTCAGATTTATTTATCTATTGGAGTATTTGGTAAAGCAGTATGTTAATATTTTAAGTGCTTAGAGACAAATGTCACTGAGCAACCTTAGAGACTCTGCATGTATGTAGATAGGTATTTGTTAATTCAACACAGAAATAAAAATGTTGAGAAAACAGCACGGTATTAAATCTCTACGGAACCCATACACTTTTATTTGATTTTTCTCCCCATCATAACAACTGGTTTGTTCAGTTTACCATGAATTTAATTCATCTTACTAAAGAAAAAATTACAATTTTATATATTAACTTTTCACCCCGTAATGCCATTGGATAGGGCTGTAGAACTTCTCGCTGAAATGTTTCACTCATATGAACATTTGCACAGTTAAAGACTAAGTCTCATCTCTCAGTCTGTTTTCTAAGAGCAGATGCTCTTTATGGGTATGACGTATGACTATACACGCTGTGGTGAACTTCTCTAGATGCCCACTACCCCTCAAAAAGAAACTTATTTTTTTCTGTATCTAACAGAAAGATGTGTGGGCTAAAAGATTTCCTTAATGAAGAAAGTTAGAAAAATATGGGGAAAAAAAAATCAAAACCAAAATTTCTCAAGTAAACGTTTGGCTCTAAACACTTTGGGTGCTAATTCCCATATATTATGAGATTCATGATAAAAACATAAGCATATAAAAGTACACATTGACACACAACACTGTGCATGTTCTTGGAAGACTGTTTCTGTTCAGCAGAAAAAACTGTACAAAGATCAATGGCCCTTTTGCCTTTCCTCCTTAGTCCTCAATTCCCTCACATAAACTTGAGACTATTTAAACAACACTTCTGTAGAAACAGCATTATCAGAGATGAAGGGTTGATGATTTGTTAGGGAATATATAGCTCCTACTGTTGCCTTTTCTTGCCACACATGTAGTGACTGCTGTCTTGACTACTGAGATAGTTCTGATGCTCTTATACAGACTAAGTCATTCCCCATTCAAAACAACGTGGATTAGTTCTAACCAAGGATATCACTGTCTGCTTTTCAGTCCATGCCTTGCATAGTGTGCTGTCCAAAATCACTATCAGTCAATGAAATACATTTTACAACTGCTAGGCAAGAACTTGTGAATAGATTAATACAGTGGGTTTCAGGACCTGGAAGGATATCTCACAAATGGTTATTTAGTGCAGTTCTGTCGACAGTACGGTTTCAAGTGCTAGGAAGAAGCCTGAGCTTTCACCAGGAATTGTCCACAGATCAAAAATATAGGAAATATTTATATATATTATATATACATATGCTGTAATGTGCATTTTCTTTAACAATTACTTTGCAAATCTGCACCTCAAAATGTTTACGAAACTGAGTACTTTCGTTACTGAAACGTGTTACTTTTAAACAGGAAAGCAATTTCATTTTCATATTAATCGTTTTCCCAGGTTTCTGTACTTTCTATTCTGAAGTAAAAAATGTATACCTAGAGAGTATTATACCAGTAACTTACTTTCAAAAGTCTATGTTTTAAAAATAAAAAATACTTTCTCAGTAACACACATCTGCATTCTAATGTTTGAGCACATAAAGAAAACTGCAATGCGTTTTCTTTGCAGGAAGGTATTAGCAATTTGTGTTAGCCAGAATTTGATTACACATAATACCTTTTTAAGAACAAACAAAAGTTGTCAGTCTATATTTTCAGAAAAGAATTTAAAAATCAATAAAAGACAGTAATTTTCTTTTTCCTAACTTCACATTCATTTCAAGGTAGAACTACTGAACTTTTATTAAACGGGAAACATCAGTTAGCCAGGAACGTATTTGCACTTTTCACATGACTGGTTGCCTACACACAGATTTTAAACAGTGATGTTAAAACTCTGTGAGGATTTCATTGACACCTATCCTGAATCACCTTAAACCAATTCCATTGCTTGAAGTCATGATGAGGGAGATTGTATTTCACTGACACAACCTACTGCAGCTCTGCATCGTCAGAGGAATCAGAGGCTTATTCTGATCTCATAAACGTAAGTCTAACATTCAACTCGAATTTACTCAAGAGGAAGTGCTTCTAACTTCAGTGTGAGGGAAGAGTATGTTTGTCACACACTGATACCCATTTTTTGACATTTTTGCATTCTTTTTATACTCATATCAAGAATGAAATGCTAATCAGTATTGTTGCTTGTGATGAAAGAAAATGTACACTCTTTCAATTTATACATACAGTGGAATTGTCACATGACCTTTTATCACTGCCTTTGCAACAATAAGATAAATTGTATGTTTTTTTATTTTACTGCAACACGACAAGTGAAGTATTTGCTGATAAAACCTTTGTTTGAGTAGAAACTAAAAAATAACTTCCTCAATAAATTTTCCTTTTTTTTTTTTTTTTTTTTGTTTTGTTTTGTTTCCTATAAGAAAAACTGTTCGTTTGAAAAGGAGAGTAATATAAATGGCCTCATGCTCACATGCTACATGGAAGCTGATTAGTTAGTTATTACAGAATAATTATTGAGATTTACTGCAGCTTGAGAGTAATTCAATGTAATCGAATCCTTTCGATAAAAAACAATACAGAGAAAAAAAGTATTTGATTAAAAAGAAAATAAAGTAGAAGAAAAGGGAATATAGAGTTGAATGTGATCATTCTTTTCTGTAAGAGAATCTTTGAGCAAAAATAGTTTTTAATGTGATTTTTTAAAGCTAAGCCTGGGGGAACAGAGTACACTCTGTCACAATGAAAAGGTGCGTCTTTGATTTTTACATGCGATGATGGGATTTTTACAGGGGCAGATGTATTGGTTCGCATAAAAGTGAAGTTTTCAGTTGAAACTCAAATGAAACTAGGACCACCATTAATAGCAATTTCAGAATCGGCAGTGACAGAATAAATCTTATCCACCTTGGGAGGCTTGCGGGTTTTTTTGATACTGCAGACTGCAGCGCTGGTATAATAATCCACTTGGACAGGAGGAACTTTCTCTCCGAACTCCAGTCTTCCATAGAGACCTGTTCTGCATTATACGAAGGGGATATCATTTAGTCTGATAAGTATCAGGGCTTATGTATCTGCTCTAGTGCTAGAGTGGTTCAAACAGAAGTACAGCAAAACCTAGAAGAAAAATGTGCTTGCATTTGGTTTTGTTGTGGGACATGCAGTAACTGTGCCTCCCAGGTGTCTGACCAATTTGCAAAGAGATTTTTCAGTGTAAGCAACTTCCTGTGAATTGCAAGAATGGTATTTGGCATTGAAAGAGACCTTCTAGAATATCAAATCCAATTCACTGCTGTTGCAGGCAACAATTTCATAATCTCTTCCATGACGTTCCATCTGAAAAACATGCAGAACCTCTTCGTAACTTCAACAAAAAAGCAATTTCAGTAGGCTAGTGGTCTAATGGTTTGAAACCATCCATCCTGAGTGTACTCACACCGCATTTATACCCATTTGTTCTTTGCTCTTCACAGGGATGAAGACTGCTGTATATTGAAGCAGTCATTTTCCCAGACTTTCAGTTCCATGGGACCACTGATTTGCAGTTACATATTTGATGTACATATTTCATGTTTGGCTAGCTCTTCACACAAAACCATACAGTTCATTGTCCCTGAACAACGGCACAGATTCCGTTCCACGAGAACTAGGCTCTAAGGCATTTTGTAAGCACAGCTGGGTCCCCCTGCAGGGAGCTCCTGAAACTGGAGTGAAGTCAGAAAAGGGGGAAAAACAACAGCCAAAATAATCATCTGGTCCAGAATTAACCATTTTAGAATGAAAACATTCCAGGTACAATAAAGTATAAACCCTAGCAAAAGTAAAACAGCAATCGCTTGTAACAGCTTCATTTATATGAAAAGGCATGTGAGTGCACACATCACATATGTGCAAGTATGTGCATTCATAAACAGGCATTACACATCTATGTGTATGATCAATCACACATAAAAACAAGAGATTTGGAAGCTTTTTTTAAAATGAAACTTCTAATCTTATTGCTCAGCCTGAGCTCACCCAGCTGTGGCTGAGGGTTGCAGCATACAGAACACCCCACATTTTACAGGGGAAACACCGTAAGGGGAAGTACTGTCATCTCTGAATTCATGTCACTTACTTGAGAATAGCCCTTTATGATTTATTTTCATTCATTCAGCTCAGAACCGCACAATCTACAGAGCAAACAAAATATTTTTCACCTGGAAGACGAATGGTGAAAGTTGTGTTTGTTCCAAAGAAACCCACAACATTTTTGTGTTCTTTCCTCACATAAGGAAAAATGTAGCTTCAACATAAAAATATTTTTAATAGAAAATAAAAATAAAATAAAAAATACCCCTCTCTTTACACCATTGTAGTGGCAGTGTATAAGTAGGGCAAAATTCAGTACATTCAGTTTTAACGAAAGGCAGTTAAAAAAAAAACAGAAAGTGATTAAGCTATGACCAGCATCCCAATAAACAGAAAAGCAATGCTGTTAAACTGGCCAGCATGCATGTTACAGGTTTCTGGCTTCCATATCAGCCCCAGCTTGTAATGTGCCATATTCTCTATCTGTGGTAATGACTCGGATCAGATTTTGCAGTTCTAACTCAAGCAAAACTCTACTGAAATTTTTCCTGAGTGAGAGCTGTGGGTTTTGGTCTGACAAGGTAAAAGAACCTCTACTCTCCTTGCAAAGCTATGTTAATGGATAAGGCAACGAAGACAAATAACAGAAAGAAAATTACCTGTGAAGGAACAGAAGGCTGCAAAATTTCCTCAGTTTCTGCCTGTCATCACACCAACTGCTGACCCTTTCTGATGTGGGTTTTTCTCTACTAGGAAAGGGAACGCGTCTCAGTCGCAGGGCTGTCGCTCTGTTCTCTCCTCCTCTGCCTTGAGTCCTGTGATGCCCGTTGCCTGCTGCCTGTCCCAGGCTGCAGCTCTGCACTCTCCCCTGGGGCCAGGTGGGTGCTGCTGTTGGCTGGGCTGCAGCTTCACTCCTGCTTTCTGCTGTTACAGATGCAATAGTTTCATCCTCCGCTGGTGCTGCTGCTTAAATGGCGACTGCACAGCTCATCTAGGCTTTTAACTGCCACCTACTGAGTAACTGTGGAATATGTGTATGGATGAATATGTTACATCGGCTGCAAATTTCTGGCATTCTCCCCAGATGCAGTGCATTTTTACAACTAAACTTCAAACCTTTGAAATATTTAGTAGTTAAAACTGTAGTTTACTTTAATCTTACACTTTTTTTTTTTTTTTTCAAGACCACTCCTTTAACTTCAAAAAGCTTATAAAGCCTTTGGTCAAGCTAATCCTCAGTGGGCCCAAATCACATAGCTCCATCCAGATAAGTGGAACTCTGCTGATTTATATTAGCTGGGAAATTTGTATTTTAGGTCCAATTTTTTTTGCAAAAATACAGTAGAATTGGAGTACTAAAAGCATGCCCTAAAAGCAGATGCTATACAGCAGAGCCCTTCTACATTTCAGTCACTGGAAGCAGAGGAGATAAATTTTCTGTGTGTTTTCCTGAGAGCAGAGTAAAATCATTTTCTTGGGTTTTACAGTCAAATGAAAAGTGAGTAAGCACATTGATTTTTCCAACTTGAAATGCAATTTTTAAATGAAAAATCCGGAGACAAGTTCTAATACCTCCTTTAGCTGTTTATATCCAAATCACCTCCTAGCAATGCCCAGAACAACTTTCTCTCTCCAGAGTGGAAGCAGGCTCTACACAATGTCTGCAAATTCCCTCACATGGAACACAGGCTATTCTGTGTGACCAAGGGGTGATGGCACCTCATAGCCTTGTGGCATCACAGTTTCTCTCAGCCTGCACATACAGCTGAGCCAAGCTGCTAGCCTGGTGGGGAAAAGAAGCTGCCCTACAGCGATAGGTGGCATCCAGCACCAAGTATGGCAGTAGGGAGAGTATATGATTTTTTATTTGCTTGCTGTTACTGTGGAGGGAACCAAAGGTTGAGCAGTGAGCTCATAACAGCTGGTAGGATTTGTTAAATGCCACTCTTGGTAAAGGGAGGCTTTGTTTTGCTTGTTTTCATGAAACAGTCATACATCATGTTAATTGTTTTGTTTGACGCAGAAATGAAAAGGTTTTTCCTTTACATGTGCCTTTTGCAGATGTCTGAGTATTAGGTTGCTGGATGACCTGTCCTTCTAGCCCTGGGGAGTGATTTGTACTGGGTGCAGGTCTGGTATAGACCACCCTTGACCTTTGTTCTGCAGGCCACCAGACAGCAGGCATGGGCCCAGCCATACCCCAACAGCCATAAGCCTAATGAAGCAGCCTTCCAGCACAGCCCTACCTGAACAATAATCTAACTCTGTGTGCTCTGAGGACTGGCTAATACTGAAAGCAAAAAGCGGAGGTATTATAAGACTGCAGTTACCGCGACAAAGCAAGGCTTAATCTACAGACTCTGTAATATTAGACAAAAGTTTGGCTTTTTCCTGGTGCTGCCCATGGCAGCACGCATGTAGGATCTCGCTCTGCTTATTCCAGAGTCTACAGTGTGCTTCTGAACTATAAAAAATACATCTTCTCAGTGATTTGCAGGTAGAGGATCTCAGACCTCAGCAAGTATACCCTTACTACCAGTGCATTTTTTAACTTGCCTGAAAAGTGTGAGAAGCATCTGATGAGCACTAGAGTCATAATTTGCAACAAGTTTCACTCATTTGATTTACACCACTAGTCAGGGAAATTTTAATTCTTGAATTGTATCCCAAAAAGACAGATGTTCAAACCTTCAAGACTATGTCTTTTAAAATCCTGATCCTTTCTGAAATACAATTTACGTCAATTGCAACTATCAGCATAGACTGCTGTCATTCTACTAACATGTCCAAAATAAAGAATTCTCTCATTGGCAGACACATCTCTGCTGGTATACACATGCTCCAGTTAAGCAGCTTTCAGTCAGGCTCTCCTCCC
This sequence comes from Lagopus muta, assembly GCF_023343835.1. Classification (NCBI taxonomy): domain Eukaryota; kingdom Metazoa; phylum Chordata; class Aves; order Galliformes; family Phasianidae; genus Lagopus; species Lagopus muta. Next base: position 52,353,413 of record NC_064472.1, on the reverse strand, counting down.
ACTGCAATCATGGTGAGATTTTTCTGAGCACAAGTGCAGTGCTAAGCTTGCACTGTAAAGCCCTGCAAGGGATATAGGCTGCTGCAGAAGTAATGCTTCCTATTTATTTCTATGGAAATTACAAAAGATATACAGAACACATTAATGCTGTTTGATAGAGCACATTCTTGCTACAAAACACTACTTTTCAGCATAGTCACCAACATTTGCTACACATTTTTGCCTGTGACGAACAAGAGTCTGCAAACTGCACTTCTGAAAATGTGTACTTGTACCACTGGAGGTGACCCACTGCTGCTGCCACAGCAGTGTCCAATGCTAAGACCTTACTCCAGACTGCAGGGGAACCACTGCAGCAAACTGAGAGAGTCAGTGAGAGAGAGAGTAGCTGGTGTTCTGCCAGGAGCTCCAATGAAGTCCTCCGGGAATGCTGTTCCTCCCCTTCCCTCCAAGAGCCTGAAAGGCCAAAAAAAGGCAGTCCACGGAACCAGAACATTAACTCTTTAACTCCCACTCCCACCAACAACAAAAATCACAAAACCACAACGTTCCACCCCTTATTCCACATCACTGCATCATGCTTAACATATATCTATACACAAACAAACAGTAATTAACATGCATTATATACACACATATCTGTATACATGGAGTTACTGACTGCACCCCCCCAATATCAAATCTGCTTGTGGTACACATTGAACATCCCACTTTTCTGCATCACCCACCAAGTGGATCCAGGTCCCTGAGCAAAAACAGTACCACAGAGAGGTCTTCCCTTTCCAGAAGCTGGAAGAACCCAATCCACTTTTCCCAACACGCTCTTTATGTGTACCACAGGGACCTTATCTCCCTCTGCAGTATGCAGGCATCTGGATTGGATAGGGCCATTTTGATAGACTGATCCTCCATTGTTGCCCAACCAGGTGGTTTCTTTCAAATGCTTCTCCCAGTGCTTAAATGTTCCTCCACCCATTGCTTTCAACATGGTTTTTAACAACCCACATTAACGCTACAAATTGTTCGATCTTACCAGAAGCTGGTGCATGATAAGGGATATTATAAATCCACTCAATGCCATGTCCTTTGGCCCAAATATTTACAAGTGAATCTTTGAAATGGGTTCCATTATTTGACTCAGTTATTCCTGGAGTGCCATGTAGCCACAGGACTTGTTTCTCCAAACCTAATATGGTTCTTCGGGTGGTAGCATGGGGTACTGCATATGTTTCAAGCCACCCAGTGGTTGCCTCCACAATGGTAAGCACATGATGCTTACCACTGTCAGTTTGTGGCAAGGCGATACAATCAACCTGCCATGCCTCCCCATATTTGTACTTTTGCCATTGCCCTTCTCCCCAGAGAGGTTTCATCCTCTTGACTTGTTTAATTGCAGCACACTTGTTACAGTCATGAATACTCAATAGTGTCCATAGTTAAGTCTACGTCTAGGCCTCTAGACCACTTATATATCCCATCTCTTCCATGATGGCCTAAGGTCTCATGGGCCCACCAAGCTAAAATAACTCCCTTGTTCTGCCACCACAAGTCTATTTGAGCCACCTCAATTCTGGCAGCTCAGTCTACTTGATGGTTATTTTGCTGTTCTTCAGTAGCCTGACTGTTGGGCACATGAGCATCTACATGGCACACCTTTAAACCATATTCTTTGAGCAGCGATGTTTTTTCACAGTTCCGAAGCACAAATAGTTTTACCTCTTCTTTGCCAATTGCTTTGTTCCCATTGCTGTAACCACTCCTATAAGGCATTTGCCGCCATCCACAAGGCAGTATAAAAATAAAGCATTGGCCACCTCTGGTTTGATGCTTCTTCTCCTTCAGTGGCCTCTGCAACTTGTCGTGTGGGGCTCCACACAGCAGTTTTCCATCTGCAATGCTTCCCTACAATACAACATAATTCATCTGTGAACAGGGCATATTTCTTTTCATTTTCTGATTGTTCACTGTATGGTGAGGCCTCTTTAGCATGCAATACTTCTTCTCCTGGTGATGTTCCAAACTTTTTGCTTTCAGGCAAGTCCATAATCACCTTTAAGACTCCTGAACGGCTGAGGTTTCCCATCTGTGCTCATTGTGTAACCAGCACAATCCACTTACTCCAAGTGGCATCAGTAGCGTGATGGATGGAGGGAACCTTTACTTTAAACATCCAGTTTAGCACTGGTAGTCGAGGTGCCAGAAGGAGTTGCATTTCAGTACCGACTACTTCAGAAACAGCCCGAACCCGTTCATATGTGGTTAAGATCTCCTTTTCAGTTGCAATGTAACACTCTTCCAACCCTCTGTACGCTCGACTCCAGAATCCCAGGGTCTTTCCTGATGCTCTTTGTCACAAACTCCAAGTGGGAACTTTCTCCCCAGCAACAGTGTTCTTTACATCTTTTCTCATCCATACTGGCAACAGGGCCACAGCATGGGCTATCTCCTGCTTAATTTGGTCAAAAGCCTGCTGTTGCTCATGGCCCCATGAAAAATTATTCTTCTTCCACATCACCTGATAGAGGAGGCTTACAACGAGGCTATAGTTTGGAATGTGCATTCTCCAAAAGCCCACTACACCCAGAAAAGATTGTGTCTCTTCCTCGCTCGTGGGTGGAGACATAGCAGTGATTTCGTCAATCACTGCGATGTAATGATGCCCATCTTGCCGTTTTACTCCTAGGAACTGATTTTCTTGAACAGGTCCTTTCACTTTGTTTCGCTTAATAGCAAAACCAGTATGCAGAAGAATTTGGATTATTTGCAATTCTTTCTTAAAAACTTTCTCTGCTATATCTCTCCATACAACAATGTCATCAATGTACTGTAGGTGCTCAGGAGCACCACCCTGTTCTAGCATGGCTTGGATCAACCCATGGCAAATGGTCAGGCTATGTTTTCACCTGTGAGGCAAACAGTTCCAGGTGCACTGGACTTTTACCCTCCACTGAACTGTGGCCTGCATTCTGTGGCCAAAGGAATGGAAAAGAAGGCATTAGCAATGTCAGTGGTGGCATACCATTTGGCTGCTTTTGACTCCAGTTCATACTGGAGTTCTAACATATCTGGCACAGCAGCACTCAGTGGGGGTGTGACTTTGTTCAGGCCACGATAGTCTGTCAGCCTCCATTTTGCACTGGCTTTACACACTGGCCATATGGAGCAGTTAAAAAGTGAGTCAGTTTTGCTGATCTCTCCCTGACTCTCTAGCTGATGAATCAGCTTATGAATGGGAAGCAAGCAATCCCTGTTTGTGTGGTACTGCCATCTGTGCACTGTTTTTGTGGCAATTGGTACCTGCTGCTCTTCTACCTGTAGTAACCCCACAACAGACAGATCTTCTGACAGGCCAGGAAAAACGGACAGCTGCTTAACGTTGTGTGTATCTACAGCAGCAATTCCAAAAGCCCATCAATATCCCTTGGAATCCTTGAAATGCGCCCCTCTGAGATACTGAGTACATCGAGATACTCTCTATACCGAGTATGCACAGAGCCTCTGGCCAGTCACTATAGGATGCTTCTGCCAGTCTTTACCAGTGAGGCTTATTTCTGCCTCCAATACAGGCAATTCCTGACAGCCCCCAGTTACTCCAGAAACATAAATCAATCCTGTCCCTTTATAACCCAAGGGCATCAGTGTCCACCAGTGCCTTACATTTCTGTAGGTCTGATGTGCCAGGCCATAGAATCCATACAGTTCAATACATTCTACTATCCCTCCCTTTCCCCTCCCCCAACTGAGAGCAGAGCCCCCTCTATTGGTTACCTACAATAATGGGATCAATTTCAGTGGTGGTTGATCTGTTTTGTAACTCTCTCACCCATGCTCGTAGTGCAGGAGTGAGTGTGTTATGCTACTTCTTCATGTCCTCTCCATGCTCTTGTAAGCAGCTCCACAGGGTGGCATGTGACATAGATTTACTGCTGTCATTTGCTCAAGCGGAGAGGTGTTTGCCTTTAATAGCTGAGACATTAATCTGTTCAATCATCTCTTCCAGCAGACACTTTTGATCATCCTGGTCTTTATCATGTGTTTCCGATACCACCACGGGTTCATCACAATTAATCAATAGGGACGATTCCTCCAGCATGCCATCTTGTTTCTTCTCCATTTTATCTATCATCTTAACTACTTTACTTAACTACTAAACTACTAGTCTTTCTCTTACTTGGGAGACGGCTGAAATAAAAGCATGGGAGGGTGGTAGTTTTTGTTCAATGAAGTGTAATATTCAGTTCAAAAACTGGTGGTCTTGTTTTGGTCCTTGTACCTATCAAACATTACTACTAGTGTACTGGCGTACCTTTCCGATGCTGTTCTTGTGAGCTTCAGCCATATACCAGGTGTATTCCTCACTCTCTCAGGATCGTGGTCCTGGCATGGATTGTTAGGATCAAACATGGGATCATACAACATTTTCACCATGGCTGTTTTTACCAAATATTGAATGCCTTTCTCAGCACTATTCCATTTTCTCATCCCAGTCTCCAGATTGTCTTTCAAGGGATATCTTTCCTTCAACGGCTGCTAACACTCATTCTCAGAGGATGGTGGCTCTGTTTTCCAGACATCTACTAATCCCTTTGTCAATAGCTGAGTCTCGGGCAATGCCTCCTAGTTGGTGAGCTTCGTTACCATGTAGAGACACACTACTGGCCCGTTGTCCCAACAGTGAAGCAACCAGGTGACAATAGTTTCATTCGGGTGCATGTAAACTCCTTTCTTGAGTCTTGGATTTCAGTCATCTTCAGAGGTCACGAATAGTGATAACAGTGACTCCCTCCTCCTACTCTCTTCTCTGTGTCTCTTAGTTTTCTCAGTTGCCTTTCTCAGTGATGGTGGTTTTGGGGAGGACCCCCTTGCCTGGATCTTCCTCTACTTCCTCTGCTTCTTCTTTCCATTCTAGACATGAGGACATCCGTTTCCATTTTTGCCCCTTCACAGGGGAAACTGACATTGATACTGGTGCTTCTTGTGATCAATTGAGTTTGAGTTGGGGACTTTCTTCTTTGTTTGGATCTCAGTTTGGAAACTCTTTCTCTCCAGAATAGTATTATATGGAGCTTGGTAATCACAAGCCATGCCCCAGATAAGCCATTCCTCCTCAGATCTTCCTAAGCCGCACCATCCCTTACTCAAATTCTTGCATAATTTCTTGGGATCCCACAGGTGTTCAAGAGAGAAACTCCATGACACTGGGGATCCCCATGCTTCTAATCTCTTTCCTAAACCTCTCCACATTCCCTAACACTCCGCATTCTCTTGTTTTGGGAAAAACTTCCTCCACATGTCCTGCCATCTGTCACAACACAACAAAATGTAACAGAATATTGGTGGAAAGGTTTAGTCTCTACTTCTGTACCACCATCCGCCTCTGTCACTGTGGGCCAATATGATAAAATAGAAGACATTACTTTCAGAGCAACCCATGTATTTTGGTGTGAGATTTCCCTTCCTACCTATGCTGAAAATGAGCATGGCAACTTTTGCCCTCAGCTATGGCTTTGTAATCTTTGTAAGCACTGGCAGTGTTCAAGAGGTGACTGGATGAGGTGCTGCAAGATATGGTTTAGTAGCTTGTGGTAGCAATGGTAATGAGAAGACAGTTGGACTAGATTATCTTATAGGTTGTTTCCAACCTTGTGATTCTATGATTCTATGATTCTGTGAAATACAGCACAATCCCAGCAAATTCCAAAGGCCTAACCCAGGCCAGAAACAGCAAGGTACGAAATTCCCCACCCCAGGCTGTGGGAAGCACATTCCATTTCGCTGAATGCCAGCTCTGGGCAGAGGGGATGCAGCCTCCCACAGGGAGCCATGCAGCCGTGTTTGCACCTCAGTGCCTCTCACAGGTTTGTGGTTTGCGGAACTACAGGGATCACAGAAGCAACATTGTGTCCTTCAACCTGACATGCAGTCAGTCCTGTTTCATTAGTGCATTATACCCCTCACAGTGCTGTTCACACTGAAGAAATGCCCTTCCTCAAGGACCTCTGTGGTAAAGTCCCAAAATACATTGTGCTCCATGCATTGCTCAGTGCAAGGGAAAGTGGAGAGGGCAAGAGTGCAAAGCCCTTTGAGACTGTTTCCATAATACTAACATTGTCGACAAAAGCCTCATGCATGCTACATGATTTTTGTGGTTCTGTACTGCGTATGAAAAAGAAACCCTTAGTTAGCAAAACATGACCTGTCTAAAGATTTGAATGCACATCTATCATAAAACTACACATGCACTGAAAAGTATTTCATTACATTTCTAAATTATTAAGAATTCTCTGAAGCAAAATATAGCATTTCTATCTCCATAACATCATAGAATCATAGAATTACTCAGGTTTGGAATAGACCTTCAAGATCATCAAGTCTAACCACAACCTAACCATACTAAACTAACTACCCTCCACTAAATCATGTCCCTGAGCATCACATCCAGGTGGTTTCTAAACTCATAAAGGGATGGTGACTTAAACACCTCTGTGGGGAGCCTATTCCAGTGCTTAACAACTCTTTCTGTAAGGAAGTTTTTTCCTGATATTCAACCTAAAACTCCCCTGGCTCAACTTGAGGCCATTTCCCCTCATCCTGTCACCTATCACCAGTGAAAAGAGACCAGCCCCACTCTCACTGCAATCATCTTTCAGATATTTGAAGAGAGCAATAAGGTCTCCCTTCAGCCTCCTCTTCCCCAGACTAAACAGCCACCGTTCCTTCAGCCTCTCCTCGTAGGGCATATTCTCTGTGACCTTCACAAGCCTTGTTGCCCTTCTTTGGACCTGCTCCAGCACTTCACTGTCCTTTTCGTACTGAGGTGCCCAAAACTGAATATACTTAAGGTGGGGCCTCATCAGTGCCAAGTGCAGGGGCAGGATTACTTTCCTAGTCCTGCTCACCACACCACTCCTGATACAAGCCAGGATGCTGTGGGTCTTCTTGGTCACCTGGGCATGCTGCTGGCTCACATTAAGCCAATTTTCTATCAGTACACCAAGGTCCTTTTTTGTCAGGCAGCTTTCCAGCCACTCCTCCCATGGCCTTTAGGGTTGTCTGGGGTTGTTGTAACAAAATGTAGGATCCAATACTTGGCCCTACTGAAACTCATACAGTTAAGCCCATCGATCCACTTTATCCAGGTCCCTCTATACTGCCTTTCTACCCTCCAGCAGATCAACACTCCAACTTGGTGTTGTCTGCAAACTTGTTGAGGGTGCATTAAATTCCCTCGTCAAGATCATTGATAAAGATGCTAAATAGGAGTGGTCCCAGTACCAAGCCCTGGACGATACCACTCATGACTGTTCGCCAACTGGATTTAACTCCATTGACCGCAACTCTTTGGGCCCAGCCATCCAGCTAGTTTTTCACCCAGCAGAGTGTATGCCCATCCAAACCATGGGCTGCCAGCTCCTCCACGAGGATTTTTTGGGGGACAGTGTCAAAGACGTCACTTAAGTCCAGGCAGACCACTAAGTCACCTTGTCACAGAATGAAATCAGGTTTGTTAAACAGGTTCTACCATTCATGAACCCATGCTGACTGGGTCTGATCCCCTGGTTGACCTCTAATTGAGTCACGATGGCTCTCAATATTACCAATTCCAGACTGACGGATCTGTAGCTACCAGGATCATCTCTCTGCCCATTTCTGAAGATGTGAATCACATCTTCAAACTTGTATGAGCATCCATCACACAATATATTGGATATTGGTACCTATAGCAGTCTTCTCTCTCGCTGAATAATATTCACCATAAACCCTGCACATTTATACCAATTATAACAGAATATGCATGCACAGCCATCATATCACATTTTCACTTTCAATACTTCATAAGATCCCTACTTGCCATATGCTTATTTGTTAATAGAGAGCAGTCTGAATCTTGCTATTGCTTTCTTCATTTGAAGCTGATTGGTTGATGTATCAGCTGTAAGTATTCTCTATTAATTATCTGAAGTGCAGAAGACAGGTCTTGGCATTTTAAGTACAGACAACATAATACACCCTTTGCAAAATACATTAATTATATGTGTTCAAGGTCAGAGTTCCCAATTTTGTCTTCAGTACTTATTGTTGCCTATTTTAAACTGAAACTTTCATCATAGGTTGTCTTGACATCACTGATCTAGTTGGTACCCAGATCCCTCAATTACAACAACTGGATGTGAACAGTGAGAGATGAAGAGCCTTCTATCATTTTCCACATTGCTGCTCCCAATTGCTTTTGGATTTGTATCCATGTGTGTTGGGGACCTACAGGCCACTGACTGAAGAATTATCCTGGGATGGAACAAAGTATTCTGACAGTTTTAAGGGAAGTGTTTTGCTTTGTTTTGTTTTGTAGAGAGAGCTGACCTTGGTAGTTTGCCTTGTTTTTGCAAGAACTTGTTTTGCAAGCAGCTATACCACTTGGGCTCTGTGTCATGCACTGGCCACACAGGTACAGTGTGCAAATGGAAAAAAACATGTAGACCCTGGGGAGAATAAAGCTTGAGAGAGGCTTTGGTGGGAGAGAAATAAGTGCACTTTGAATCAGGGGATTTCCTGCTCTACCAGCTGAATCCATTGACAGCATGTTCCTCCTCTCTCCTTTTCAGCGTTTCACCATCTCTCAAGAGTCGGTAAGTAATAGTGCACTAGCTTAGAGAGTTTCTGCTTGTCACTTACTGGGATTATCTAAAATGGATGCCTGTGTGTGTATGTATTGAATAAAACTTGTAACCCTCTGTGATGCTCTAAGTGTGTAGTTTGCTTCCCTCTTCTCCTGAGACACCCTGTCTCTCAGATCGAAATGTACCCTGAAACACCATGCAAAGAGTAGAATCAGAGTACCAAAGCAGGAAGCAACAGGGAATTGCTAATTAGGCCTGAACATCACTAATGTGATACTCTTCTACTATTAAAAGTATAATTTCTCATCTTTTTTGCAGAAATGTCCAGGGACAAGAATGACATTTGTCTGGAAGTCCTATAGTGCGCACAAAATTTGCACATCGTAAAAATTCTCTGAATTTTGCAGTATATCTGGAGTATCAGCTTGACTTTTCATCTTCTCAATTCTTGTCTAGTATAAACTCTCACTTCTGCTAACTAGATTAGAAGCAGTTGTATTTTGATGTTATCATTGTATCCAGAGATTTTCACTGTTGGTATTCATCTCTTTTCTTGAGGATGTACAAAGGATAACAGAACCACATAGATGTCAATGGTATCATTTTAGTTGGGCCTTATGGTTTTCAAGTACTACCTACTGGTTTTCTCTCCTATCCACCATTAAATGTTAAATACTACAGCACTATTTGGCCCAGTGTACAAACCTATTAGTACCAGTATTAGTGAGAATTTATTTCCTGAATACGTGCTGTGAAACAAGGTTAAGTGCATAATAGAAATGCAAAAGCCAGTTTATAATATGTCTGGTAGATTCTTCTGTGTCACTGCCTAATATTATGCCATATTTTAATTGAGTTTCCATGAAAATGACAGGAATGTTTCTATCTCTGCCTTATGTTATGGTGATACTTTGGTTTCCTTTATGGTTCTTGCTTCATATTTGTCTGTTAAATTTCTTAATATTTTAAGACTTTTTGCAGGATCAATCCACCTATCCATATCTGCAGATAACGGTTTGGCACTAGTGACACCTGATGATTTTCACCACTTGCTGCATTTTAATATCATCACTATGGACTCACTTGCAGAAGTCAGCAAGTCAAATACGTTAGTTGTTTTTACAAGGACAGCCTCTCTTCCCAATGGTTCCTCATATCCTTCAAAGTAAATGATCTCGAGAGAAACTTTTAGCCACATAAAAATGTGGAGTTGGCACAACAGAAAAGAAGAACATGATATGCATAACTTCTTTCTCTTGAATTATCATATTCAACAGCTTAATTGGAAAACAACAACAACAACAAAACCACCACACATCTTTTATTCTTTATTTGCTATTAAGGACCTTAAGGAGTGCAAAGTGCAGGTTTTTCACTGGAGATGATGAAATTCAAAGCCACTTCACAGTGTTAGCCAAAGTATGAGGAATAATCTTCTAAGGGATAGCGTGTTGTAAACAAAATGTCTTATTCAATATGTAAGAATTTATCATTCTTATATACTCATTTGGAGGAAGTACCCTTCTGAATAATATTTCAACGAAGATATTCTATTGATATTTACATTTTTCTCAAATATCTATCAGCTCATAATCCAAACACAGATCTCTGTCCTCATACAAGCAGAGCTGAAGCCCAGACAGGTGAACTTGTTTGCACAAGGTCATCTAGTTCCACAGTGACTCTTGAATAAGGTAGACCCTGCTGAGTCTTAGCAGAGCTTTCTGCACACTAGCACCTCCTGTTAGTTATTTAGGTTTATTATGATACTGCAGCTGTGGCCTTAAGGACCAAGATATTTCAGAATACTTCTATCATTCACAAGCATAAGTTTCAGTCATTTTCACTGGATTTTGATGATACATCTTCACTGCTGGTCAAGGGAGTAGAAGCAGTCTTACTGTGGTTCCATGGATGAGAGTAAACTTGCTTGTGTGGAGAGTCTCTATGACAAGAGTGCTTCCATATTTGGAATTGAGTCATTAGTAGCTCTTTTTTGGATATCTGTGTATTTCTCATCAGTGACAATGGTAAAGACACAGCCTGAGTCTGTGACATAGAAAGATTAACAAAAATCATAGGATCATAGAATCACCAAGATCAGAAAAGACTTCCAAGATCATCCAGTGCAACTGTCCACAGGCCATCAATATTTCCCCACCAAACCATGTCCCCACCAAGCCAATTTACACATTACTTGAACACTTCCAGGGATGCTAACTCAACCACCTCCCCAGAGAGCCCATTTCAGCACCTGACCACTCTTTCAAAGAAAAAAAAATTTCCTAACATCCAACCTAAATGTTTAAGTCCCTGTTTCAATGCCTATGTCACCTACAATCTTTTAAGCTCCACAGCATTCATTAAGCAATATGCATTTTTAGGAATCCCTAGACATGTTTCTTTTCCTTTCAAAGTGATTGAAAGTTTGCATAATCATCATTTGGTCACTGAAGAAATTCCAATTTTTTAGCTTATTAATTTAGGTGATTGTGAGGAATGTCCAGTATTCTACTGCTGGGAAAGCATGACTAATGAAGTACAGTTTCCAAAGCCTTAGATTTCAGAGAGGCAGTGAGGATGAGAAAGGAGAAAACTAATGAGTTCAGAAAACAGACATACACTAAACACGTAAGGTACAGCTACCCTTAGTTATTGTCCTTTAAAATTCCAGGAAAAATTGTCAAGTTCATTTCAAAACAGGATGAAAAGAGTCAAGGCTGCATCAAGGTCCAATGCTTGATAAAAGGTCAAATGCAAACAGAAAATACAGAGCTGCTGCCTCCCTTCACTGCTGTGATAACACTTTTGGGAAGCCCTGGTACATAAATCCCTGCTTACTGGGCTGGATAATGTCATTAGTAGCTGTCTGCTCTCAATAGAACTGTGGATTACTGAGAATATGATGAGGCTTCCCACATGCAGTTCATGCTACTGTTCCTGAGTGCAAAATACAATTTTTCCTCTGTACAAAATATATCAGTAACAGAAAGGCGAGGTACCTGTATTCATAAATTGTTCATGGGCATCTCAGAAATGGCCATTTATCAAAGCTGGTTGCATGTTGGTCTGAGATGAAGATATTAGGAAAAAAAAAAAAAAGTGTGCATCCTGTAGGATGTCACAGATGTGACTATAATAAAAACGTTCCCTGCTTGAAATATAATAGCCCTTTCAGTGTAATTTGAATGCCTGCTGTTCATTTAAATTACCTACTGCGTGGGCTGTGTGCCACTATACTGTACAAACATAAAAGAAATATATAGTATTTGCTTTTCCTAAGAAGAAATAAGGAATATTAATGTAGCACATTTTCATAAAAGTATAATCATGTTCATTTAAGTTCTTCAGAAAGAAGAAAAAAAAAAGAAATTGTATCACTTTTGCAAGCTACTTACACACTTTGCCACTGTTACTGAAACATAAGCTTTTAATAATCAAGAATGTGGCTTTGTTCAGAGAGCTTTACAGGCCTCCCAATACCTGGTCTACCACCTGCTAGATGAATACATCAGTCGTCCAAACATTTCTCTTGAATAAAGATGGTAGATTTGGATGCAAGAAAGTGTTACCGCTTCAGTTCATTAACTCTGGGTCTTTTGGAGCATGGCTAAAGAACACAATGTAGTCTGTGTAGAGATACTTAAATCTGCGCCAAATAAGCTAGCTCCAAAATTAAAAACAGCAAAGTCATCTCAACTCAGCAGTTTTCTCAAAGTAATTGACTCTACTGAAAATTGCAGTAAGATGCCTTCAGAGACATGATTGTACTTCTGGACCTCTGCTAGAATCTTGAGCCACAGCTACATGGAGGTATGCTGCATTTAGAAATGTCCAAAAAGCCCACTGGCCACACAATTTTAAACAGCTTTATTCCTGTGCAGCAATGCAAACATCTACACATACGTCAACTAACATTACTGCATACTGAGTAAGTCACAATTAGCTGGATATAAATGGTATTTCTTAGAACAGAATTTGCCCTGAAGAGCCCATCTACCTATACAGATAGTTAACATGCGGTCATAGCAGTAGCACTCATTAATCAGAGTCTTTGTTTTTATACTGGAGCTTTGTGGACTTCCACTGAAGACAAAACTGGCTGGTAATTTTCATTATTTTTTTCCTCATAATAAACTGAGTTTTTATACAGGAAATACTACATTGGACATGGAAACTTTTGTGCTCATCAGAGCTCTCTTGCTAATTTTGTAAAATATCTCTGGGCTATCTCAAAGAAGCATGCTGTTTCTGTTGCCCTTTCTAGGGGAGATATGATTAAGCAATGTTAAGCCAAATTATCAGTGGATGAAAGCCCACCTTCATTGTAATTAGACTACAAGTTATGCAAGAGCTAAGAACTGGGACCTAGCTGTTCTGTTCTGTGGCTGTGCTGTCCTGGAACAAGAATGAATGCACATATATTCTGCCAAAATCAATTCCACACAGAGACAGAGAGAATACACTTGCATTAACCACTACCACTTGATCCTTCTATGAGTAAAATGATCTCACCAAGCCTAGCGAATGTTCTTTCCCTGCTAAATTTGCCAGTGTTTCACAGGTAAACCCAGTCATTTTAATTCACTGCTCTGTGGTTTTTGAATGCTTCATTTATAAAAAAATCTTGACAAAATTTCAAGGGAAACTATGTCAGTGCACAAAATCTGGAAATAGGCCATACATTTATTAAAGCAAATTTTGGGCAAGAACATAGTATCTAGAAAAGATTTGCTTAGAGATGACTGCTAATCTGTCCTAGTTAATCACAAAGGCTTCTCCTCAGAAATGGGAGCTGTTACAGAAAACAAGAGGGAGAGGAGTATTTTGAAAATTTTCATCGAAGTCATTCACCTATCTCCAAGCAACAGAAAACAACAGAAGCTGTGCGGTTCTTTCAATTTGCCTTTCATTGTAAGAGGCATCTTTGTTCAGATTTGTATGCTTCTTTAAAAATATACTGGCTTCAGTGAACTTTACAAGGATTACCAGTAAATGTGACGACCATGACATTTTCACTAGGAAGAGAATGGTGTTTCCCAACACCACGTGAAGCTGCAAAAGCCAGTTCAAGGCTGCAGCTTCATCTGTGAAAACGGCACTTAACGTAAGTCTTTACTTCAGTTAACTCAACATTTTAGATTTACATGTCTGCATGGTTTGGATAGCTTGTCTAAATGCAGTGTCCCTATTTCTTTCTATTTTTGGAGGGGCTTGTTTTCCATGTGCTATTATTTGCAAAATATCAGCATGTCCTGCTAATCTTCACAAATTTTAAAATATATGAAAATACAAGAGTTGAGCCTTTCACTAAATTTGTATTGACAAAAGATTATCTTGATAGTCACAGAATCACATTATTACAAGGGTGGGAAGGGACCTCTGGAAAGCATCCAATCCAACCTCCTGCTAAAGCAGTTTCCTACAGCAAGTTGCACAGAAGAGCATTCAGGTGGGTTCTGGATATCTCCAGAGGAGACCCCACAACTTCTCTGGGCAGCCTGTTCCATTGCTCTGTCACCTGACAAGGAAAAAGGTTTTTCCTCATGTTTATAGGGAATTTCCTATGTTCCAATCTGTACCCATTGCTCCTTGTTCTGTTGCTGGGCACCATCAAAAAGAGCCTGGCCCCACCTTCTTGTCTCCTACCCATTAGGTGCTTATAACTTTCTTCTTCTTCTTCTTCTTCTTCTTTTCTTTTTGTTTTGTTTTTGTTAACAAAGATTAGCCCAGTGTTCAGTGTCAAAGAATAACTGTAGCATCAGACCTGAAGACTCTGTCACACTGTTTGCAGCCTGCAGGCTCAGGTATTGCTCTTCTTCCATGTAGCAAGATATGAAACTTATTTCTGGAGCGAATGACTGGATTTCTCATTAGCTAGGCATGGGACTGCCATTCCCACTCCAGTGAAGCAGTAACTTTAAAAAAGTATAATCCCCTCTTTGGTCAGAACAACAAAAAATATTTTAATCATGCTTTTTCATAGGGTGAACAAAATAACAGGCTGGATTGTTCAAACAGAATTTAGACTGATCAAAGAAACTTGTGAATTGCACTCTGGTCTTTAACCAGCTGTTGTCTTTCAACAGATACTCTGCACGTCAAGACTGTGGCCTCACATTATTGACAGTTGCTTTCCTGCACTCAGTACCCTGATCTTCATTGCTCACTTTTGAATAGGACTGTATGCACTAGTAATTAGCACTCATAGGTATGCAGAAGACATGCATGTTTGAAATACAGTTCCTAAATCCTGTATCAATCAGCACTTCATTGAATTCTCTTTATGACCTAATGCACTGGTGAAGTCTGTAGTAAACCCTGTTCCATCACAAAGCAAATAAGCTTGAAACACAAAAGCCCATTATTTCCAGGATAGCTGCCTGTGTCCTTGTGGTCTGAGGTGCCTCATTTTGCTCACTATTGGAATCCTTAGAATGAGTTTAATTGAACATTATGGTTCAACACAAGCTATATTAACTCTTTTTAAAAATCTGTTCCTTAGGCACTACTTATTAAGTAATTTTCAGAAATACCACATGCAGGCATTTATGTCAGAATTAGAAAGCAGGAGTTTCTCAATGAGATTCCCAATGTCTTTTTTTAAAGTTCATAAGTCTGTCTGGAAATTCAGAACAGAAGGCTATTCTGAGACAGGATTCAGTCACCAAAATAGATTCCCCACTCATCAGGCACCAAAAAAAAACCTTAAAAGAATGGTTCATATTGTATATGAGATTATATCTTTTTTTGAAGTTAAAAAAATCAGACTTGGCTATCAGTTGCATTTTCTGAAGATCTACAGTGCCTGAATAGCCAATGATAGCAACTTACTCTATCCTCCAGCATTGCAGTTTTTAAAATAAGTCTATTTCAGTATACCTCACCCTGAAAAACAGTAATTCTAAGGGAGTACAACTTAAAATATTGAAATAAATATTTCAAAAATATTTAAAATTGCTAACTTTTATGTGGGAGGATGTTTGCTTCAGTTCTAATTCTCTGAGAAAGGATTAAAAGGACAATATACAGAGCAGGTTTAAGTTTTAACTGTGGCTCTCTTGAAACCAGTACTATTAAAATTGTTGACTCTGGCAAGAAACGTATTTTATGAGATATGTTACATAAATAGATCTTTAGAGATCTATTAAGACAAAGAATTCATCATTATTCAAAAGACATAGAATCAGGTAGGAAAATTCTGGTCATTTTACAATCTTTTTATCACAATTCCTATATCCGTAAGACTAACTTTAGCCTCTGGTGGTTTGGATTTTTTCTGCTAAACAATTTGTATCCTCTCCCACAAAATGGTTACTTTCAGCTAATTCTGTACTCATTCGGTGTCTCCTTTCACCTTTTTTCCCTAATGTCACAATCCTGGCCTTGCAAGCCAGGACAAAGCAATTCCAAGCAAATAAATTAGCCCTGTTATTTCTTAGATCCCTATTTTCAGTACAAGGATCTTTCAACTGCCTTTTCACAGAAGAACATCTGTGAAAGAGAGTGGAGCAAGTCATAACTGCAACCATTTCATTTTCAGCCCTTTACATTGACAGAATAGTTCAAAGAAGTTTTCAGCATTACTATTATTAGTATTGGTAGCTAGATCTTAATCACGATACACAAACAAAAAGTATTATGTTTATAGTCCTTTGAAGGACAAAGAGAACCAGAATAAAAGTTAAATAATGTATTTAACATATACCATGGCATTCTGTCTCTAATGGGCAGTGCAAAAAGTGAAGAAAATCAGATGACCACAGTTTTAATGGATGACGTAGAAAAGTCACAAAGCAAATATAAGAACTACTCTATTTGATTATTCTGCAGTGACTAATGAAGGTTAAATGTGTGGGCATCTGTATTTCTACAGCGAGAGCTGAAATTCTCTGAATTACGAAGTTTGAAATGACTTGTAGAGTGTCACCAACTGGGATCATGCTGGATGTTCCACCAATTTCCATGTTTTTCAGAACAGTCTTACTTTTTGCATTCCTGTACTCTAAGATAGGTCAAATCCAGCAACATAATTTCCATATCCCCATTCAATTTCATTGGTTTATCTGGACTGTATATTAATATAATGTTGCTCTTGTTCTCTGTGCATTCGTGTCTGTATTTATGAACAAACAAAGAAACAAGTAAACACACTTGTAGTCTGTAAAATGAGACATTCTATTTAGGTAACAGAGCCTATAACAAACAAATGTATCTGTCAGAAAGCTATCTCTATAGTATGCTGTCACAGTATATTCAGACTCATACAAGAAAAAAAAACAACAAAACCCTAAAATGAAACAAGACAAAACAAACAAACAAAACAAAACAAAACAAAAAAGCCCTTTCTCTTCACAGCTACCTTGTTAGTTCTCTACCTCTGTGTCAAAATGCCAAAATGCAAGGAAAACTGAGACATTTAAATCAAAAGATTTTGCCAAAATTCCCAATGCCTTGCTTATTCATTAAATACATCCTGCTTTTTTGAGACTTTCAGCTTCAGTGACCTCTGAATCTGTGCTGACTACTGGCCACACAGCAGTGCTTGAGGTTATTTGTGTAGTGTATGTTTATGTATTCAATTTCCTCAGGTCAACCTATAAAAAAATAAAACAGTTTGAAAGAGAGCTTCATGCAACTTCTAAAATGTATCCAGAAAATATAACTAACAATAAGGATCTTGCATTTTGTTCATCCTGTGAGAAAATAGTGACAAAGTGAAAAAAAAGAAAAAATAAGAACAAAGAAATAAATGTTTGTCTTTTTCTGTTTCAAGCAGTGAAAAACAACTGACATAACTGAATTTGAAACTAGTGAAATACTGCCAATCATATACTTCTGTTCACTAGTGAACAATTTCAGGAATTGAAAAACACATAAACTAACATTTACTGAAGGTTTGAAAATTTGAAGGTGTTTATGGTACAACAGAAAGCAAACATTTGTATGCAAGAAACTGAGAAGCAAAAGGGTTAATGTCCCAGCAGACAACTGAAAAGGAGGTTTCACATTTACAGATAAGGGCCTTGTGAAGGCAAGACCAAGCTTTTCCGGACCACTTCTCTTATCCGGTGATAATACACAGACCTGTTGAATTACAGTAGGCAAACTAAGTGGGGGAGGGAGTGTTCTGTCAAACTAGCCTGTGCAACAAAGAAGGTGAGCTAACAGTCATTTGGGTGGGACAGAGTGCCTCCTGGCCCCTGAAGCCCCTCTGTTCCACTGACCCACTTCCAGAATTTCTCTGGATCTTAAACTGCGCTTGCACAGAGTTAGGGCCATTCTTCAGTCCCAACGTTAGAGGAGACCTAACGACCACCTGAGAGCCTGGACTCATTTACAACTAATGACTGAACTCCTCCTTGCAGGGAAAGTGTAAATGCATAAATGCAAAGGACTGCCATGTTGGATGCCTGCCCACCACTAGAGGACCAACCATGAATACCAAGACATCGCTAGATTGAAGGGCGGTGACTCCCATTTTTTTATCTTTACCTCTCTCCCTCTCTCTTTTCCATTTACATTAGAATGTAACACAAGGCATATCATCATCCAACCCCTACTATTCTGTGATTCTGTGATCATTGCAAAGGAGCTTGATGTTTATGTCCACATCACATCTAGTTACAGCACTGAATTAATAAAACCCAGTGGCTACTGCTGTTAGCTACTACAGATAAGTGAATCACATAAGCACTTAGGTTGGCATACCTATATTATGATTTTTGTACCATCTCTTCGCAGAATCTGTCTCTTGCTCTCTTGAATTTCCACTGTTTGTTATTGTCCCTTCTCTCTCAACTGGAAGGACAGAAAAGTAGCAACTACTGTAGTGAATAAAAGGCTAATCTGTTATATTGTTAAAATTGTAAGAGTAGTTTGTGTAAGAGCACGAACAATGGAAACGATATGGGGTCACTAGGTAGGGGTGGAGTTTGGGGCATAGAATAGGTGTGGAATATTGTAATGAATTTCTAGAATTAATTGTAATAACCACTCCTTGTGCCATGAATACGCATGTATTCCCTCTATAAATAGAGACGTTTACCTGCCTTCAGTGTGCAGGCTAGGATGGAGTTATTCCCCTGCACCTGGTCTGCCAAATAAAACATACCTGCTCTTCAACTATTTTGTGGTTATAGAGTTTGTTCCACAAGTCAGTTTTGGCAAGCCAGCCAGGAGACTCTTTCACAGAATCACAGAACTGTAGAGGTTGGAAGGAACCTCTAGAGATCATTGAGACCAACCCCCTGCCACAGCAGTTTCCCTACACCAGGTCGCACAGGTCGGCATCCAGGCAGGTCTTGAACATCTCCAGAGAACGAGACTCCACCACCTCCCTGGGCAGCCTGTTCCAGTGCTCCGTCACCTCACTGTAAAGAAGTTCTTGCGCACATTTGTGTGGAACTTCCTATGCTGCAGCTTATGTCCGTTTCTCCTTGTCCTGTCTCCATGTACCACTGAAAAGAGACTGGCCTCACCACTATGCCCCCCACACCTTAGATATTTATAGACCTGGATCAGGTCCCCTCTCAGTCTCCTTTTCTCAAGGCTGAACAGACCCAGTTCACTCAGCCTTTCCTCATAGGAGAGATGCTCCAGGCCCATCACCATCTTCGTGGCCCTCCGCTGGACTCTTTCCAAGAGATCCCTGTTTTTTTTGTACTGGGGAGCCCAGAACTGGACACAGTGCTTCAGATGAGGCCTTACCAGGGCAGAGTAGAGGGGGAGGATTACCTCCCTCGACCTGCTGGCCACGATCTTTTTAATGCACCCCAGAATGCCATTGGTCTTTTTGGCCACGAGGGCACACTGCTGGCTCATGGCCAACAGCCAGCTCTTTGCTGGACTGCAGGGCTGGTTGGACCAAAGGACACTTCTGGCATGTCCCGAAAACAATTTTTTCAGAGAAGACTCCCCAGGCCAACTCATCCACTACAGGGCAGGGAAAGAGCTCAGGTGTGGACTGGGTATACTGCAGGCACAGGGGACCCATAAGTTGTAAGGAGATGTCTGCAGGGTTGAAGGAGCGAGGGTGCTCCCCCTGAGGATGAATCCACAGATAACAGTTGGGTGATCGAGATTGGTGTGTGAGTACAGCTCTTGGAAGGGGGGTCCCACCATCTCAACAATCCCAAGAACCCTACATGTGTAGCACATGAGGTATCCCAAGAGAGAGGCCGTAATTCCCATGCTCGGGAATGTAAGCTTTGTAATACTTTGGAAAGATCATAGCTACAAAAGTGTGTCGGATCCATAGTGTGAATGTGGTGCAAGTGAGACATAGCTAAGCTACTGGTTGAGTGAGGAGTTCTGATCCGTTGTTTTGTTCTCCTGTGAGGAAGACAGCTGGAGACTGTCACTGAAGTATTTAAAGTGGCTGGTCAAGTGGGGAGAAGGGGGAGAAAATGCCCTAACTGGTTTTCTTTCTTTTCATGATAGGAAGTGTGTTTGTCATTGTTGCTTATCTTTGTAATTGTTAAGTGCTTTTGTTATAAAAATAATGCTTGTGGAATTCCATTTATAATATAAATGCTATTGTTGCTGGGGGACATTGGTTACAGCTCTCGTCCAGGGAATTCAGTGTTCCCGTGCTCTGGGGAAGTAAGCAGACTCAGTAATAAGTAAGTAAGAACTCAGCAACGGAGACTTTATAAGTGGCTGCTATATAATGTGAATGTTAAATATTGGATCGAAAGTGTGAGTGGTGTTAATGTGAGATTTGAAAGTAATTGGATGCTTGTTACACCATGAAAATAATTGCAACCCTGTATTTGTCGTTAGATGCTTAAATTGTAATATGGACCAGGAATTACAGTGGAACATAGGAGACTGGCATTTCTGTTGGGTTGTGAGTTGGGGTTTAAAGAGAACACATATCAGGTCTAACTGATACACTCGCTATAAGGTGTGGACTTTGGAGAACAATAAAGAATTAAAAAGATTTAGTATGGAGGGAGCACAAGGAAAGGAAGTTCCTAGGTGAACCCCAGTTAAATGCATCGTGACTGGTGACATACTGCTGGGGAGCCTGGGGGCACCCTGAGCAAGAAAACTTTAATTAAATACTGTAATCAGTGGTGGTTGTTATATAAGTTGAAAGGCGGTGAAAAATTGCCTGTAAGTGGCACTTTTAGGTGAAAACTGTCCTGTAAATTGCACTCTGAATTACAGTACCCTTTTACAGTTAATGTTTTTGCAGAGGGAGGGCAAAGGGGAGGAAGCTGCATATGCTGATAACGTTCTCCATCCTCCATAATCACCCTGAATGGCAGCGGGATTGTGGTATGGGGCCGCCCCAGGACATGATGGTTGTAGCACTAGAAAAGGAGAAAAGCGGTGGGAGAAATAGGAACTTGAAACGCTGCTGTTCATCAGGGCAGTGTTGCACCAGACCAAACAGAGTCAGGGACTCTACGGAGTTACTGGAACATTTTCAAGCTCCAGGAGCTCCGTGGAAGCAAAACAGCAGGAAAGAAAGAGCAGGAAAGAAATTCCCCTGCTGCCACCTACACCCCCACACAGTCCTATAGCATTGAAGACTAGGAAACAACAGGGAATTATACAGGCACCTTTACGAGAAGCCATAGGGCCAGATGGAGAGCCAGTTCTTATTAAGGTGCCCTTTTCCTCATCTGACTTAGAGGCGTGGAGAGGGGTGCTAAGGATTATCGGAGCGACCCCACAGGAGTAACCAGGCATTTTCAGTTTTTGGCACTGCCCCGACTGGAGTGATGTTCAGGTTTTGCTAGAGCAATTAACAAAACAGAAAAGCAGTTCATGCTAAAAGCAGCACTGGATTTGGCAACAGATGCAGTAACAGCTAAGGGTGAAGATGTAAAGGATTATTTTTTCCCTGCACATTGGGATCCAAACCACACTGCAGACAGGAAGTCTCTGGAAAGATATAGAGAGTGGATAGTGAAGGGAATGGAAAGAGTTGTTTCCCAAACCATTAATTGGTCAGTCTTGTATACCATAAGACCAAGGGAACCAAGGGAAACCCCACTGAGTTTCTTGGTAAGTTAAGGGACACTATGAGGAGGCATACACCCTTAGACCCGGGATCAGAAACAGGCATTCAGCAGTTCATTTCACTATAGAGTAATCAGCAGGCAATATCAGACAAAAGCTTCAGAAGTAAATTTACCAGAGAGCAGGAATTTGGAAAGTTTGCTGGATGAGGCATGGAGAGTATATTGCAGTCAAGGGGGATAGGAGAAAGGATATGAAAGTGTTGATGGCAGCTCTTCAAAGAACTAGGGAAATGAGGTTTGAGAGGCCTCAGAGGCCCCCTAGAGAAGGACTGATGTGCCTTATGTAGAAGGAAGGGACATTGGAAGAATGAATGCCCCTTAAGGGGTTGGGAAAGGAAGGGAGCTTGGAATAAAATCCAGGCCCCAGTAGAAAGGAGTTGACCGGGACCTGGAGAATCTATCGTAGCAGATCCACTGGTTAAAATTAAGCTAGGGAAAGAACTGTGACATAGTGTGGAATTTTTAGTGGACACCGGAGCAACTTATTCAGTGTTAAATACTTCTCTACCTCCAGTAAGTGATGAATTTGTAACTGTAGGGGGAGCCACTAGGCAAACTGAAAAGGCTTATTCTCTTCACCTTAGAGTTGCCAGACACAACAAAGCCCATCTAGTTGTCTTCACACAAGAAGCAGGGAATAGATTTGGGAGTTCTAGCCCAAAGCCTGGAGACCTATCAAAGGACTGTAGCGTATTTCTCCAAACAGCTGGATGAAGTAAACCAAGGGTGGCCTACCTGCTTAAGGGCAGTGGCTGCACTTGTGCTGAATATTCAAGAAGAATGTAAATTCACACTGGGCCAAAGAATTACAGTATTAAGTAAAAGGAGGGTATTGGCTCTCACCACAGAGGTTCCCCAAGTATTAGGCAATTCTGGTGGAGCAGGATGATGTAGAAACTGTGGTGACTAATGCTGTCAATCTAGTATCTTTCCACAGCAGAATCTCAGGAAAACTGATGTCGTGTGACTGCCTGGAGACTATTGAGGCAGTGTATTCCAGACAACCAGACTTGAAGGAGGAATTGCTGGAGGATGCTGAAGACTCCTGGTACACTGATGGTAGTAACTTTGTGTGCAAAGCTGGTTACACCATGATGACTGCTAGCAAGGTAATAGAGTCAAAAGCTCTTTCTCCAAACACATCTGTGCAAAACGCAGAAATTATAGCATTAGAATTGGCAAAAGGAAAAAGAATTAACATATGGACTGATTCAAAACATGCTTTCAGTGTTGTACATGCCCATGGAGCAATATGGAAAGAGAGAGGACTTTTACCAACTCAAGGAAAAGGTATCAAACATGCCAAGGAGAGTCTTAGGCTCTTGGAAGCACAACTACCAGAGAAGGTGGCCATCATGCATTACAAGGCACACCAAAGAGGAGAATCACCAAATGAGGTGGGTAATGCCTTGGCAAACCAGGAAGCAAAGAGGGCAGCAAAGGAGGATCCACTGGAAGTGCGTCCTCTGATTCTAGATGGTAAAATTCAAATTGATGGTGAGCCAAATTATTTCAGGGAGGATCAAAAACTAACTGAAGATTTAGAAGGGCAAATAGGAGAAGAAAGATGTGCAATTACTCCTGAGGGTAAAATAATAATTCCCTCAGCCCCAGTTGTAGTCTGTGGTGATGGCTGAACACAGGAAAACACACTGGGGAGTAGAAGCCCTGTATAAATATTTAAACCAAAGGATCACAGCTTGTAATTTATATACCACTGTCACACAGGTAATTCAAAGTTGTGCAATTCGTCTGCAAACAATCCAAGAGTAGGTTCTAAAGTGCCTATGGGACAGATAGGAAAAGGAAATCATCCCGGGCAACAATGGCAAATTGATTTCTTGCAACTACGAAGAAAAGGGTGATATATGTTTGTATTAAAAGACACCTTTTCAGGTTGGCCAGAGGCTTTCTCTTGTAGGACCAACGAAGCATGGGAAGTAACTAAAGTATTGTTACAGGAGATAATTCCAAGATTTGGGGCTCCAGCAACTATTTTCTCTGATCAAGGGCCTCACTTTGCAGCTAAGGCAGTAGCACAAGTAAGCCAACTATTAGGGATTATTGGCATTTACATACTCCCTGTCAGCCACAGTCAAGTGGTCAAGTAGGGAAAATGAATCATCTGATCAAATTGCAAATTGTTAAATTAGGGCAGGAGGCTGGGGCGACTTGGCCCTAAGAATTACCATTGGTTTTACCAAGAATAAGAACTAAACCTCGAGTGAAGGAAGGACTAAGCCCATTCTCAATATTATATGGTAGGCCGTATATGATTCAAATCAAGTAGGTGAAGAGACCTTGGCAGCATATATAATAGGCCTGCAATGGCAGTTAAAAGAAATAGAAAAAATCATTTTAGGGCGTAAGGACAAGAGGATTGGATGGACCTATTCATAATGTTAAACCTGGAGATTATATTATATGTCAAATCCCTCTCAGATTCACTGCTCTTCCCAAGTGGGAAGATTGTTTTTGGTGATATTAACATCATACACCGCAGTCAAGGTGAAATTCAAGTGTCGTGGATTCATCATACTCAAGTCAAGAAGTTGACGAAACCACTGAGGACTGTCAAAGAGAAGGAACCTCTTAAGCTTAAACTTAAGAAAGCAACATGTATATACTAATTTTTGTAAGTAGTGTTTGTATAGGACTTGCTTCAGCCTGGTGCGATAATGTTCTTACACAAGTGACAGAAAATCTCACTCAGGCCCTGAATATTTCCAATTATTGGGTATGCACATCCTTGCCAAGAGATGGAGGGATGCAGTTCCCTCCATAAGGGATTTCATGTACAATTGGACAATATGGGGCAGGGCAGGAGGTAGATAATACCTCTTTTGGCTATACAGAGCTATGGGAAAATTAACCAGTTGGTTGCCAAATTTTGCCTGGGTGAAGCAACCCTTTGTAGTATTTATTAGTTTCCTTTTCCTTAGGATATTTGTATGCTGTATGCTATGCTGTTTTATGTGGATGTGTAAACAAACAGGTGATGGCTATGAGACATGGAAAAAGCACAAACTGAGACAGAAAATGGAGAATGGAGCATAATTCTGAAGATCATTAGATAATAACAGAATAATTTGACAAAAGAATTTGCTAGGACATAGAAAAGGGGGGAATTGAATAAAAGGCTAATCTGTTATATTGTTAAAATTGTAAGAGTAGTTTGTGTAAGAGCACGAACAATGGAAACGATATGGGGTCACTAGGTAGGGGTGGAGTTTGGGGCATAGAATAGGTGTGGAATATTGTAATGAATTTCTAGAATTAATTGTAATAACCACTCCTTGTGCCATGAATACGCATGTATTCCCTCTATAAATAGAGATGTTTACCTGCCTTCAGTGTGCAGGCTAGGATGGAGTTATCCCCCTGCACCTGGTCTGCCAAATAAAACATACCTGCTCTTCAACTATTTTGTGGTTATAGAGTTTGTTTCACAAGTCAGCAGATGAAATAAAAATTTCTTTATAAATTCAGACTGAACTCACTGAAGCATTCTGTTATCAGAGAGGGAAACTGTCAATTTTAGACTTTTTTTTTTTATTTTTATTTTATTTTTATTTTTTTTCCAGAGGCTTCTGCTGTTGTGCATCATAGAAGTCAAAAAATTGATACTAATGGAGAATTCGGCTTCTTCTGATATTTTATTATTGACAGCTCCTAGCAGCAGATTTGGACTTTGACTGCTCTTTCTGACAGACTGTTGCATCCAGAAATTTTCCAGCCTCCCTATTAATAACACTGATACTCAATATGGGCTATTTTGTACATACAGCTCTCCCTGGAAATGTAGACTGTACTGTAAGGCAGATGAAATGGCCTCTGCATTAGCAGGGATGCATGAAAGTGAGAGAGGCTGGGAGGCACAAGCAAGTCATCTCCCAGGTCTGTCTTACACCACCCTTTCCCAGGAACACGATCTACAGTAATATCAGTGCTGGCTTTGAGGACATGCAGCCAGAGCCCTGAGTGGGTGGAGAGTTGGCAAAAGTCACTGCTTGCACTCAGTTTCTATTTCTCCTTAGCACTTAGTTCCTCCTTTCTCCCAGGAAAACAGAGACATTTCTAAGTTGTTTCATATCATATTCCTGCCCTGAGTCTCCGGTCAGAAGAGAGACGATAGGCAATTAGCCATAAGATGTGAATTTCTACACAGCTACCTACAAGCACTCCATAAATGTAAAGAATTACCAGTGTTAAATTAGCTTTTTACTGGATAATTACTTCCTCTAATTACAAGAGGAGTTCCATTGGCAATAAGCATCAGTGAGGTACTATGTCTTCGGTAGTAATCAGGCTACTCTCTGGTTCTCAAATAATCATGCAGCTAAATGAGACTGGATTTCTTTCGTTTGGAAATTACATAATGCTTGGCATGGCTATCTTTCATGTCCACTTACATCCATAGTGATGAGATCAGTATGCAGTAAGTCTCGAGCTGACAGTTTAATGATGTCTCTAAATTACTATGAGTGATAAACAATAATAATTAGTCTATTATTTCATAATGTAAAAATTTGAAAAATTTCCCTCATTCATTCTTCTTGAACCATCTTCAAGTCCATCATGTCCACGTTTCTCATCAAATCAATAAAAATCTGTCATGGTTTTATGGCTCTTGTTATCAGTATTCCACATCATAACATCGTGTAAAGCACAGGGAATTGAAGTTAATAATCCAGCTCCGTGGACTGACCGCTTTCTGGATACCTGGTTCTCAGAAGAGAAGAACTACATATCCCAGGGGACTTCACATTGAGAGAGGAAGATAGGTCACAGGAGGAAGTCACAGCACTTGCTTGCTCACTTGCTCGCTGCCTGGCAGTGTGTGGGTGTGCTCTCCAGCCGTGCATCTTCAGTTCAAAGTAAGGTTTTCAGTTTTGGACACTTTCTCTCTAATATTAATTGGAATTAAGGCTTACAAATCAAATAAGAGGACAGTTGATTCGAACTGGACAAAGGGATGTCCCATAGCACTGATATCTCCTAATATCATGTATATCTCCTATATCTCCCTACAGGAAGCTGTCCAGGAGGATGTTCTTACTCAGAGACTGTCTGGGCATCAGTCAGAGGACAGCGAACATATATAACATGGATCACTTGTTTCATATCTCTTATCATTCAGTCCTGCAGAGAAGGACTTGAGGGTTCTGGTGGACAAAAAGCTGGACATGAGCCAGCAATATACTCTTGCCAACAGTATCCTGGGCTACATCAAGAGAGGGATGGCCAGTAGAAAAAGGGAGGTGACTGTTTCCCTCTGCTCTGCCTTCATGAGGTCCCATCTGGAGTACTGCAACCTAGCCTGGGGACTTCAATACAAGAAAGAGACAGAACGGTTGAAGTGGATCAAGAAGGACACAAGGATGATCAAAGGGCTGCAGCACCTTTCCTACGAAAAAATTTTGAGACACCTGGACTTGCTTAGCCTGAAGAAGACTTTGAGGGAACCTCATTGCAGCTTTCCAGCACTTGAAGGGAGCTTATTAAGCAGGAAGGGAAGCAATTTTTTATACAGTCCAATAGTGATAGGACAAGGATGAACGGCTTTAAGGTAAAAAAGGGCAAATACAGGTGTGGGGAAGAAATTTTTCACCCAGAGGGTGTTAAGGCACTGGAACAGGCTGCCCAGGTATGCTGTGGATGCCCTATCTCTGGAGATGTTCAAGGTCGGGTTGGACAGGAGCACTGGCAAACTGGTCTAGGAGGAGGCAGCCCTTCCCATGGTGGGGGGTTGGAACTGGCTGGGCTTTAAGGTCCCTTCTAATCCAAGCCATTCTATGATTCTGTGATTATCATCAATATTATTTTCCCCTCCTTTTCAGTACTATGAAATTGGCTTTATCTCAACCCATGAGTTTTGCCTTTTTCTGATTCCTTCTTCAATCTCACAATACAGTGTGAGCAAACAGCTGTGCAGTTTGTTCACTGTACAACTGTGCAGCTGCCTGCCAGGTTAAACCACAGCATTAACAGACACCGCAAAATGTGCCTAATGCACGCAGAGGAGATTAATTAATTTACGGAGTACATGCAACAGTGGGCTAAAATAAGCTCTAGGAGAAAACAACTGTCATATCTGTGAGAGCTACCTTCTGGGTGCCAGATAGTGCATTAAAAGTAGAGCTTTCCAGACTAAGAGTAGTGACCACAGCAGCATTTTTGGCACATAGCTGTGGAGGAATAAATCAAATGAAGATAAACTTCCAAAACTGAGAATCATTAAAGAAGTCATAAATCAGGAGGTGAAACTGGAAGGTCATTTTTGTGAACACAGAATTTAGGTGAAATTGACTTTTTACTTAGTTCTCCTTTATAGGCACTATATGCAATTATTTACTAAGAACTCACTGAAATCATACAGGAACACAACAGAATGTTGCTTTAGAGCAACCACTTATCACTTGCTTACCACTTACCTGGCACCTTGCTGGTTATTTTATAAAGCTATAGCTATCATGACACGTACAGTGATACTCTGAACAGGAGTCTTTCCCTGTACATGAGAAACACTGATAAACACACAAGTCATCTCTGCAGAGATATTTTGACTAAAGCTTGTTCTAAATCTGTTCCATTTGCTTGCCACAGACAACCCTCTCCATTCACTTCATCCATTTTCCTATCTTTCAGAGTTAGTGAAAGTTCATTTATTTATGTTTAACAGCAGCTGTTTTTAGTCATTATGACTTATTCTAAACAACAGTATTCTTGTTCTAAGTAACAGAGTACTAGCATGCAGATATCTTTCTTTTCAAATATTTTGGAAGATACTATTCTTAACTGATCTTCCTATTCATGTTAAAAAGTAAAGAAATAAAAGAAGACAGAAGCTAGCTGTTCTTTACTAACAAAACAAAGCTATGTTATGTACTTGTTTTCACAACTATACTAAGAGAAGTAGCTAGTACAAAATTTAATATATATGCTTACTTTACAGCTAAATTGACTGTGTGATAACCTGTAATGTTAGCTCAATTTTAAATTGTCCAGAGACATTTATATGAATGTGTGTAATCAACGGAACATACAAAGTTACATAATTAATGGAAAATGTTTCCACAGTTCAATGAAAGTAATTATAGCACCTGCGTTATTGAATTACGTAAATTAGAGTTCTCTCATCTTAGTCACTGTCCTTCCCTAACAACAAGTATGCAAAAATGTCTTTGTTATTTGAAAAATCATTTTTGAATTGTTAGGAACTTCATATTCAGAGCATACATTTATTAGCAGTATTTTATTTTTAGTGCAAGAAAATATTATCTTTTGTTCCTTTATTTCAAACTCTTCCCTTGAACATTTATATATAGAAATCTAACCGAGGACATGCTTTTGGAAATCTATAAGGAACTGTAACCTATATGTCAAAACGTGTATCCAATTGTATTAAACATTATGACCATTCCTAACCTTAGCTAACATAGCTCTGCCTCAGGCTCATCAGTCAGGCTTGTATTCATCCAACTGCAATGAAACAGATATCACAGCTCTGAGCTGGCATCCCGTTTAAATAAGTTCAGCTATACAGAAGCTAGACATCTAGCCTAAATTGCCTCCATAGTGTACAGAGAGAAAGAGAGAGAGAAAACCAAAAGAAGAGGTACAGAATTACAAAATCACAAAATTCTAGTGGCTGGAAGTGACCTCTAGAGATCGCCAAGTCCAACCCCCTGCTAAAGCAGGGTCCCTACAAATTACACAGGGAAGAAGCATCCAGTTGAGTGATGATCTCCAGAGAAGGAGACTCCACAGCATCTCTAGACAGCTTGTTCCAGTGCTCTGTCACTGGACCACTCTTAAAGACTTTTCTTGTGTTTGTATGAAACACCCTGTGTTTTAGTTTCCTTCTTACTACTTTGCTATAAAATTAATATTCTTTCAGCAAAGAGTATTACTTTGTCCTTTTTTGAGTCTGGATATCCAAGCAGTACTAAATACACATACTATTCCAGATCATGAAATATATGTGAAATTAGACCTCTGTTTGAATTGTGGATTAACATGTATGCAGGGTGTGAACTGTACAATGTAAATTTGCATCCTAATACATCAAACTAGTCTTCTTGAGTAAGCTGCTTCCAAGCTTGACACACTCAATCAGACAGCTAGACTGAATCTGCCCTTCACATGGTCACGGTACACTATTTCAATTCAAAACACTAAGAAATACATTATACCAATTTTTACACTTTGCATTCAATGGAATTCACACTTGTACATAACAGAGACTAACTATGTGAGGAAAATGAACGCTTCATGAATTCATACCAAATGGGTCACCAGACTATTGTTTTGTAATCTTCAACTATGTTCAGCACCTCCTCATGACTTACCCACGGCTTTTGTGAAATGAGGGGGTGTTTTCAGTATGAGTGTCAACTAGCAGGTGTCTACCACATATTACTTTTTGTCATGTCAAGTATCACCAGTGCCCCAAGAACGTCCAAGAAGTTAACATCACTTGGATATAGAGTAAACTATCTATTTCATTCCAAAGCAAGCTGGTTCTTATATTCTCTTTTCAAAATGTTATTGAAAATGTGTGGTACTCATATCTGAATCATAATTGGTCAAACAAACCATGCATAAACTGCTGTATTTGGACAACTAAACTGAGCTACTGAGAAGGAACTAATGCAAAACATGTCAGTGATGCCACAGTGCTGAAGGAGTCTAAACACCAAAATGTGAAAGCAGACAGCAAAGGTTGTGCTAGCTTGCTGAAGAAAGCAAACTCATAGGAGACCATCTGAGCCAAAGAGTCGCGCAGTGTAAGATTACCCTTGAAATCTTTTGCAATACTTGCACATTCTCCCAGAATTCCTTGAAACTGGTTAGCCAAACTCTTCAGCTCCCTTTTTTCCTATACAGATTTTAAAAGATCCTAGCACAGAAACTTTTTATGAAAATCACCAGTAAATATGAATTTAAACTTCAAATTCGTGTTTGTTAGGCAAAATGAAAGCACTAAATGATATTGTGAATAATGTTAGGCAAAAGCTTAACTGCTGAGAATTTGCATAGATTTCAAAATTACATTCTTTAAAAAAATGATATTAAGGACACCAGAATAAATACTGTATGATGATAATGGAAGAAAACCACAAATTGCGTAATGCTACCAGCGCAGTGTGGCTGAGATCTTTTCAAGTTACTTTCCCAGGCAACAGCCTGACAGACTAAGACCACAGGATTGGGAATGACTAATCCCATAGGCAAGAAAGTCTCACAAAAATTTTTTTCTACAGAAACAAATAAAGCCAGAAAACAGTACAGATTTGAAGAGTCTTTGCAGTGAAATAAAGCCACTGAGCTCTGGAAATCAGATTCTGCTGAGAATTTGCTCTAGAAAACTGAAAGATGCACTATACTAAAGACAATCTCAATGTCTTTCAAGCACGCATCACATCTGTGATGAGATCCTTGAAAAGTAGCGTTATGCCTTGGGATGAATCTATACTAGTATGTTTGAGCAACTGATATCAGCTTCTAATATCTAACATTGGTTTTCTTAGTCTGCCTAGAGTCTCCATAACACTTGCAAACTAAGGTTTTCACAAGTTAAATGAAGGTATGCATGTAGCCTTAATACACTTCATTTTGTTTACACTTTACAGTACATGCCCACTAACTGTACAAACACAAACTAATTTTTCCACAAGAGCCCTGCTTCCACCAGCTTCTAAGAAAGTTGGCAATTACTTACTAAATAGCTTGTCATTATTGCATTTTCTTTCAGTGCTCTCCAACAAAGTGTGCTGCACAGTAAGCCAGAGTTGAGGCTGAGCACTGCATTCTCTGAAGGCTCTCAACCACTTCCAGTACATGAAGGAGAAAAGGAGGAAAGAAAAAGGGCTTTCCGTGGAACCTATCTGAATCACTGCCAGAGCAAGCATGTCCCTCTCATGCCATGTGCCAGGGATCCTAGATGGGCCATACAATATCAAGAGATATGCAGTCAAGTAGGATGACTTCATACTTTATACATGATGTAAATTCTATCATTTCTTGTCACGTTTTGTTTCACACAAGACTGAGGATACGCTTTATAAACCCCAGGTGTCATACACCCCTATGGTGCTATAGAAACAATAATAAGCAGAAAACAAATGTCAAACTTATTTTGTTGGCTCATGCTACCATCTTTTGAAGGACTTCTGAATGAAATGCTACAGCATTTAGCACACTAAAGACAGAATTGATGTTCTCTCATAGCTTTTTTATGTACTTCATTGTATTCAATACAAAATAAATTATTTGTTGTAGGTGGTTTTAATGCAGCACATGGTGTTACAAAGGATATAAAATTTCAAAAGTAATGACATGACACGTATTAATGCAATACAGTCATTTTAAAAAACATACTATCCTTTCACTGACAATCCCTTTACTAAAAAAAATAAAATAAAATAAAGTCCATTGCTGTGTCTTAAAAGACTTACATATATGACACACTAAGTATCTATTACTGGTGTCTGGAGAGAACAGAAACAAGCAGATGATGCTGGGAAGTCCAAACGTCTACATGTGTGTGGATTTAAGAAAGTACATCAGCTATTCCTACAGGCATAACCAGTTAGCCTACCACTTCCTTATATTAATATAGATACACACACATGAATATAGAATCATAAGATAATAGGATCACCAAGGTTGGAAAAGATTATCCAGTTCAATCATTCCCTATCACCAATATCTTCCACTGAACCATATCCCTCAGTACAACACCAAAAAGTTTCTCCAGGGGCGTTGACTCCAGTGCCACCCTAGGCAGTCTGCTCCAGCACCTGGCCACTCTCAGAGAAGTATTTCCTTACTCCAATTTGAATATCCCCTGGGGCAACCGGAGGCCATAAATATGTGCAAACCAGTGCTCATCACAGATTTCCAACTATATACTCAGGTCATATGAATGAGCTGAGTTGATGGAAAGTCAAGAAAAGATATTTTAGAACCATATCATAAAATGGGGCACTTAACAGCTTTAAAAATTATTATTAAAAATTATTATTAACACAGGATAATCCTCAACGTTGACTGAAATTTGTCATTATTAAAAAATAAAAGATAAAAAATAAAAAATAAAAAATGATTACTTCATGCCATAATAATCAAGCAAAAATCTGATGTTTCTCCCACCAATTTTCATGAGGAAGCCTGCACATATTTTAGGGATCTCCTGAATCCTGATCTCTCACAATCAGCTGCCTGATCTCCTTCTAATATAACTAGGTAGTGAGCTTAGCTGCACAAGCTATCTGGGCTGTTACCATTTTGCACTAGATGGATGCACACTTTAAAAGGTGCATAAGCTAAGCAGGAACAGTCATCTATCTTTAAATGACATGAAATGAAACGGTATTTAAAAAACTGAGGGAAGAATTACAAAAATACATTTCTACCTTGATTTGGGAAAACCTCTAAATGACAACTGAATAAACATACAGTATCCAGTGAGAATACAGTACCTCTTACAATTGCAAGAGCAAAGCACCTCTATAAAATGGAGTCTAAGGACAGCAGATGCAGCACAGATGTATCTACAATCTGTAATCCTGCAATCACAATCCTCTGCGTCTATCATAATCTCTTTATGAATCTTTCTTGTCTGACTGGTGAGGTTGATAGAAAGAGTAACCATGAAGCTACCTTTAATTTCTTTGAAAAATTACAAGATTTAAAAATAATTGAATATAATCTAGGGATTAAGTCATTTAGAAATCAGATACAGATTTTGCTTTGGCAGCCTGGGCTCTGTATTGCTTTAAAACATGCAATATTTGATCCAGAGTAATGAGCCACTTCAGATGCTGAACATGCTGAACATCAGCCCAGCTTTCACGCTGATCCAGAGTGACTCCATAACGCAGATATGAGTGTTATTTAGGTATCTAGAGACATCAGTGGACTTCTGAATTTACCTACCTTCAAACTATTTCTGTCTCCAGTCTGAAAGTCGGTTCCCACCCCTTTATAATGTTAAGATAATAAATACAGCATATAAACATGTATCTAGGCATGTAAAGCATATAAACATGATCTGGGTTTGAAAAATATGAAATACAGAAAAGTTTATATGGTCAACACAATCCGAATATAAAGTTTATATGGTCACAATCAAAAATACCCCACCTGATTAAATGGAAGAGGCAAAAAAACCCTGGCTCCCTAAGTTCAAATAAGGCAAAATTTCAAACTGTTTGATTTTAATTTTTATGTGTAATGCATTACATTTTTACAAAAGAAAAGAAAATTAGCCAAAACAACAACAACAAAACAGAAAAAAACTTCCAACAGCTATTTTATAGTAGTATTCTATTCTTTACTGCTCACATGCTGTTAGAAGTGCCACAGTCACGACACATCAGAAGGGATATTACTCATGAATGATTAAGGTTGCTGGACATAAATAAGTGCTTATCATTCCTCCAAGGAGTACTGTTTGCAGTACAGTGCCTGAATATAAGTGTTCTAGTCTTCAGTTACTATTCTTGCTTTTTATCTCAAACACCATGTTTACATTAACAAAATAGACAGATATTCTTATCGTATGACACTCATTCATTCAGCTTCACAGTGAAGCTTCCTATGATTCACTATGATCATTAGTAGACACAACATACATTACAGGCATTAAAGATAATTCTGACACCATTAACCAAGAGGTCTAGTAGACCTAAAGAAGTCATTGAATAAAATCAATGTAAATAAATTGAATATGGAACTAACTTGTTTCCTGTTATCTGCTTCCTATGAAATCCCCAGCAGTTTCAGTTCTCAGAAAGTTACAAATATTTTTACATTCACATTTGCATTGATTTTGATAGGAATTCATGCAGGAAAATTCCTCCCATGTCCACATTCTGAAGGAAAAACAGAGAAGACAGCCCGTACTTAGCTGGCCCATACCATATTTCATTATACATTTAAAAAATTTTTTTTGCTGGAGCTCTGAAGGCTTTCCAGGACCACGTAGCTCTTTCCCTTCTTGCACAGACCAGCTGGACCAACCTGGGAGCATTAGAGAGAAAAAGCCTATTATGATGCTGATGTAATTATTTTTTATGCCTTTGCATTTTTCAAAAGGTGTGTGTCTTGTTTAAGTTGATACTGATTTAGTTCCAATATACACTACTGAAGACTGTTTTAAAAGCTTTTTCAAAGTGCACATGTACATATATAAACAAAGAGAAAAATATATATAAACATAGAGAAAAAAATTTATAAACAGAGAGAAAAAAATATATAAACATACAGAAAAACATAGAGAAAAACAAGACCCTACCAGTTTGGGTTTTTTTGTTGTTGTTTTTGTGCATGTGTGTGTGTCTTTCCTACATCGTGCATCAAATGAAGTGCAGAAAAGTAACCTAAAACTTCAGGAGTAGATACCTCTGATTATGACATCACTGTGCTTTTTGGCACAGCACTTGACAGACATTTTTAAAGCTGTTGGAAAGGCAGCTTATTTTTGTTAAAATTCTACTGTATATCCAAAATCAGGAAACAAATATTCATATAAATGGCATATTCATACAAACAACCACAGCCACGATCCTCCTGCAGACTGGAAGGCACATTCAGATTTTTGCAACTCATGAAGGGAGAAATTCCCAAACCAATTCTACCAGTGGTGTCCAAAGCATTCTGAACAATCTTTTTTTTTTTTTCTTTTTTTCCTCTTTAATCTTCAGTGTAGTTTTAAGTACTTCTCACGGAGAACTTCAGAGATAGCCTATGGAAAAGCAGAGTCAGTGCCAAATCAGGCCTCAGAAATGGAATGGAAAATGGAGAAGTGTTATTTGTGTACCTTTTAAGATACTACAGCTTCTCAGGAGTATTGCTTCAGTCTGCAGGCCCCAGCTACTCAGCAGTAGGAAACAAACCAAAATTAAACTATTTATGAGGACTCTTGATACTAAGGAAGTATTTGTTCTTACTGTAAAAAAAAAAGGAAAGTAGGTTATGAGAGCAGATGGACAATATTTTGCATTGTAAAAACGGCTCCTGAGTCAGTGAATCCTGACTCAGGAGCCCATGTAGGCTGGTTGGAAAAATATAGGGATGCTTGGATGCAGTATCAGCTCAGATCTGACAGGACTTGTTAGTTTAGTGACAGCGATGTGGGAATGCAGTCATATAATTTCCAGTGCTAGCTGTAATCCAAGAAATAGCACATCTGCTTTCTGTGCCTCAGTCAGAATCTCTGACAATTACAAACCTGCTTCATCAAATGACAGGTGAGGTATTACCACACTCTGCTTCTTACGAAAAGGAGAACTTGCTGTTGCAAATGCCATTTATGCTTACTCACAAAGTAGTGTGGGTCCAACTCATTAGTTTTAAGCAATATGGATGGCTGCTAAATCTTCTTCTAAGTAAGTGAAATGAAGCACACAAAAGCAAACTGTGCCAGCACCTGTATCTAAGCAAAGAAGTGGTTCTAAACCACAGTACAAAGATATGAACTGTCTCTTAAGTAAGCAGTTTACATCTGTTGCAGCCAGAATGAAACTGCAGCTTCCATACTGACTTACAGGATCCATACTGACTGTTGCAGTCTCTCTCTCAGCTACTCCCCGACCCTGAGATAGGGGATGGGATCATCAACAAAGATATGGCATGAGACACTCAACTAACGAAAATATTTCTGGAGCATGAGCATTTCTGTGAGAAACACATAGAAAAGCCCCATAAGCTTGTCTAGCACTGATTTACCTTCATAATGCCTGCAAAAGTACCGTCTCTTATTTAAT
This sequence comes from Lagopus muta, assembly GCF_023343835.1. Taxonomy (NCBI): domain Eukaryota; kingdom Metazoa; phylum Chordata; class Aves; order Galliformes; family Phasianidae; genus Lagopus; species Lagopus muta. Next base: position 52,316,984 of record NC_064472.1, on the reverse strand, counting down.
TATGTTGACAGTGTCAGAGGCAGACAGTGGTGGTACAGCAGCAGAAGTTGAATCTTTCCACCAGTATTCTGTTACATTTTGTTGCCATGTAGCAGATGGCATCCAAAGGGCAGTCTGACAATGACATCTGATATGAATTTATTTATGAAGCAAAGGTGTTGAATTGTTCATTGAATTCCTCCATGTGGAAAAAAACTGTACCCTCTGACATCAAAAATAGAAGTTGACTTTTATGGGGCACTAGTAGGCTTACATTAGAAACTCTTCTTTCACTCTCCATGTCTATTTACTCTTACTGAATATGGTATTTGGAGTCACAGAAACAGGACTGACACAAGCCTATATCTTAACTTTAACACAACTTAATTTGTAAGGTTACGTAAGTTTCTTAGCCAACCTACGATCATAGCCTGTACTACTCCATCTAAACTAAAAAAAGGAAGGTCTCACCTTTTCTCATATCATAATCTTTCACAATGAATACATCCTAAGATTACTCTTCATGACTAGTAAGCAAAATTTTCATTAGTTTTATAATAGACTACATGATGAGTGTACTCCATTTTTTGTTCTAACATAAAAGGATATGGGAAAAGAGATGTGGCTCTTAAAAGCATTATCATGTTCATTGTTTTTTTAAAACCATCATAGCTGCAAACACAAAATAGTGCCAGATATCATTATATCTAATGTTACCTGAAAAAGAAAATATCTTGATGGCCCTGAATTTTCATGTTATTACTCTTAAATTCATATAGCATACATTATTGCTACTGGCATTGTCCAGTTAAAACAGCAAATCAGCGAAATATTATTACTGATGGATTTGCACAACGAGCAATAGATTGGATCCTGAAGTATGGAAATGATGGAAATGCTGAGTACAATGACCAGTTGAGCCTCAAAACTGGTACATGATAGAACTGTTACACAGTACATTAAAAAAATAACCTTATTCTGGACTCCAGAGACTGTGAACAGCAGAAGAGGGGAACAGCATGCTGGAGGTGATGCATTTTGACTTGGAGAATGAGCAGTTATCCCAAGATGTTGATAGCATCTGGTGCATGCAACCTATGTGGCAGAATTCTGTAAGGAGTTCTACTAGTGTGATACAGAAAATTTGTTTTTATGCCACAATTTTGCTTTCAGGCAACCAATTTTAATTTTTTACACTATTGTTAACTACTATTGTGCTAAAACTGAATTACTGTTTTCTTCAAAATTAAAATGAAATAGACAATAACTAACTCCCAAATAGCATGCTCTTTTTTTTTTTTTCTTTTTTTCCAAATAATGACAGAACTGAGCAAAACTTCCTATTCCTTAGGCAAAATGAGTCACTTCTGCATTCTTCTCTTTGTGCGCACAGGGAGACCTATCTTATCGTCATTAATTCCTTCTATTTTTGACATGTTTGACTTTTAGATATAGGTATGGGAAAGTAACAAGAATTTGCAGTTTGAACCTCAGATGAGATTGTCTGTCTGTGGTACATAAGGCTGCTCCAAAAGCAATTCCTTCTATTTTATTATATATATTATATAATTTATCATATTATATCATATTATATATTATATAATTTATGATATAGCACCTGATGTCAGAGGCTGGTATTGGAAAAAGAGTGGTATAGCAATACAGTTTGAACATTCCCACCTATATTATCACATTTTCTTGCCCTGTGACAGATGACAGCGGAGGAGCAGTCTGACAATATGGCACCCCACACAGAAGCGTGTACAAAGCAAAAGCATGCCACTGAATTCCTCCATGCAGAAAAAATCACACCGACTGACATTCACTGATGCTTGCATGGGGCTATTGTGGCGAAACTGCAGGAGCTGGCACTTGGTCTTGCTGAGCTTCATACAACTGACGTCAACACATCAAGCCAGCCTATCCAGATCACTCTGTAGATCCTTTCTGTCTCAACCAGATGAATATTTCATCCCAACTTGGTGATATCTGCAAACTTTCTGAAGGTGCACTCAATCCCCTCATCCAGATCATCAATAAAAAAATTAAACGGAGCCAGCCCCAACACCGACTCCTAAAGGAATACCACTAACAACCATTTGCCAGCTGGGTTTAACTCCTTTCACCAACAGTATTTGGGCCCAGACATCCAATCAGTTTTTTACCCAGCAAAAGCTACACATGTGTATGCCAAGAGCTGTCAGCTTCTTAGGAGAATACTGTGGCTTTACCAAAATCTAGGTAGATTACACCTACAGCCTCTCCTTCATCCACCACGCAGGACACCTAGCCATAGAAGCAAATGAAGTTCATTAAGCAGGACATGTCTTTTGTGAACCCATGCTGGCTGGCCCTGATCCTACAATTGTACCTCACATACTGCATGATCACACTCAGGATGATCTGGCTCCATAACCAGACATATACCAAGATCAGGCTGACAGACATGCAGTTCCCTAGATTCTCTTTCCGACCCTTCCTGTAGAGGGGCGTCACATTGGAAAGTCTAATTCTAATATTCTGTTCTGTCTGTATTCTCTTCTGATATTCTTACCTGATATTACTGTAAGGGTAAGTATACAAGTAGGTTCATTTTCAGAACTTTTTGAAGTTATTTAATATGCAGGAATTCCCTGTCCCTTTTTCAGTGAAAGGGAATTAATATAATATCAATGCCTCCAATACAAACATAAGAGGCAAGTCATAAATACGATGGCAGATCAAGTGTCTCACCACCCTCATGGTAAAGACTTCCTAATATGTAGTCTAATTCTACCCTCTTCCAGTTCAAAGCTATTTAAACCCTTTGTTCTGTCACTATGTGCCCTTATAAAAAGTCCCTTCCCAGCTTTCCAACAGGCCCACTTCAGGTATTGGAAGGCTACTATAAGATCCCCCTGAAGCCTTCTCTTCTGCAGGCTCAACAGCCACAATTCTCTCAGCTTGTCTCCACAGCGGAGGTGCTCCAGCCCTCTGATCATCTTAACTGCTCTCCTTTGGACACGCTCCAACAGCCTGATGTCCTTCCTGTGTTGGGGGGCCCAAGAACTGGATGCAGTACTCCAGGTGTGGCCTCATGAGAGCAGAGTAGAGGGCAGAATCACCTCCCTCGGCCTGTTGGCCACACTGCTCTTGATTCAACTGAGCATACAATTGGCATTCTGGTTGCAAGCGCATGCTGTCAGCTCACGTTGAGTATTTCATCAACTGTCATCCCCAAATCCTTCTTCTCAGGGCTGCTTTCAAGCCATTCTCCACTCAGTCTGTATCTGTGCTTGGGATTGCCTCAACCCAAGTACAGGACGTTGCACTGAGCCCTGTTAAACTTCATGAGGTTGGCAGCCCACCCCTCAAGCCTTTCCAGGTCCCTCTGGATAGCATCTTCTTCCCTCTAAGGTGTCAACTGCACCATTCAGCTTGGTGTCACCTGCGAACTTGCTAAGGGTGCACTTGATCTCACTGTCCACGTCACCTACAAAGATCTTACATAGCAACAGTCCCAGCACCAATCTCTGAGGAAAGCCACCCATCACCGGTCTCCATTTGGACACTGAGCCACTGTCTGCAGCTGAGTGCAACCACTCAGCCAATTCCTTATCCAGCATGAGGTCTGTTCATCAAATTCTTTTTTTTCCAATTTAACAACAAGGATATCATGTGGGAGAGTGTTAAAAGCTTTGCACAAGGCCAGGAAGATGACATTTTTTGCTCTTCCTTCACCCACTGATGCAGTAACTCTATCATAAAAGGCCATCAAATTTGTCAGGCGTGATTGGCCCTTGGTGAAGCTGTATTGGTTACCACCAACCACCTCATCTTTGTTTCCCATGTGCCTTAGTAGGGTCTTCAGGAAGATCTGCTCCATGATCCTGCCAGGCAGAGAGGTGAGACTGACTGGCTTGTGGCTTCTCGCATCTTTTTTTCCCTTCTTGAAGATAGGGGTTATGTTTCCCCTTTTTCCCATCACTGAGAACTTCACCAGATTGCCATGACCTTTCATATATGATGGACAGCAGCTAGGCAACTTCATTTGCCAGTGGCAGGTTGCTGTTTCCTCCTGAATTATGAGGGAGTTTATACTGCCCCTCATCCCTATCTTACAGCTCAAGGGACTGAGTATGCTGAGGATGACTATTTGACAGCTAAACACAAAATGAAGAGTGCATTAATCACTTCTGTCTTTTTGATGGATAAGGAAACATTTCCCACCACATTCAATAAAGGTTAATGACTCCTCTCGACCTTCGCCTTGCTTTTAATATATGTGTAAAAAAAAAACAGTTTTTGTTACCTTAGACAATGTTAACCAGATTAATTCATAGCTCAGTTTTCTAATTTTCTCTTAGCATGTCCTAGCAACATCCTTGTACTTGTTCCCGAGCTGCAGGTCCCTCTTTCAAAGGCAGTGAACTACCTCTTTTTCCCCCCCTCTCAGTGAAAGTTACCTGTTCTGCCACTTTGGTTCTCTTTCCCCTCAGTTCACCTTATAGCACACAGGGATGGTTTGTTCCTATGCCTTTCAGGTTTCATTCACGAGGTACACCCAGCTGTCTGGACCCCTGTAGGACCATATCCCTATAGACTCTCTGAACCAGTGTCCTAAACAGTCCAAAGTACACCTCCAGAAGTCCAAGTTTTGCTCACCTGCTCCCATATTTCACCAAGAATTGAGAACTCAATCATTCCGTGGTCATTGTTTTTACTGCAAATGTCAGGCAAGCTGAAGTCCCCCAAAACAAGCTCTAGCAATGGCATGACTTTCTGCCAGCTGCTCACGGAATGCTTCATCTGTCTCTTAGTCCTTGTTAAGTGGTCTGTAACAGACTTCCAACAGGATATCAGCTTTGTTTCACCAGAGTCATGGCATTTCAGCCAAGATCCTCTCCTACTCACACTCACTTATATGTAAATAGTTGTGTTGCTGCAAAGCCCCCACCACACTACACGTATCCTGGTCTTAGGGAAAACTGCATTATCTTCTGAAAACAGATGCCTTTCAAATCATGTTTGTAATAAGGTAAGCATTTGAAGCATCACTCACATGCTTACAAAAACTATGAAGGATTACAAATAAACTACTGGAGTTATACGGAACAGCTAGTGGGAGCCTATGGACAAACTATCGGTTTCTACTGTAGGAATTCACACTGGGGAAGAGATTCCACAAATCTGCTGCATCTTTAGAGATCATAATCTGCCTGATTTTGCCAGACATTAATTCCCTCCAGTACATTAATTAGAGGAATTAGTTTATTAGTTACAGGTCTCCTACAGAGCCACGCATTACCGAAAAGGTTCATAACATAAAATAATATCTTACAATGTTGTGAGCCCCCTACCAAAAAAATAAGGTAACAATTATTTCACACAGCATTACAAAATATTTTCTTCCCTAACTTTTGTTTTGCATTAATCCTGATCAGCAGACATGCACCCACACAGCCACTTGCTAAATTTCCCCTGCACAGCAGATGGTGGAAAAAACTGGAAAGGGCAAAGCAAGAAAACATGCGTTGAGATAGGAACAAGTGAAGGAAGGGTGAAGATCCTATTGATGCAGTCACTCACCTCCTCCATGAGGTGAGTGATGCTCAGCTGGTCTATGAGCAGGAAGATAACAGTAGCTCCAGCCTTTTTCCATTTATCCCCATGTTGATTCTGGCTGTGGTATAACCCTCCCTCTGCTGGAGCTGGTCTCATCACCGCCCCCTTCCATCTTGCCCATTGCTTGTTTACTTGGTGAGGACTGGGGCAGAGTGCAAAACACAGGAGGCCTCACCACTGAGCAGCAGTGCCCAGCAGCAAAGAAAATGTGTTACTCATACTCTACTACTCAAAATCCCAGATAGACACCACCTCAGCTGCTGCAGAAAGTTAACTCCACCCTTACCAGGTCAAATACTCTTGCTCATGTATAATTTAAAGTCATTTTTTCACCAATTTATGATTAAGCTTCTGCTTGAAATCTTGCTTGTAGCACAGTAATGACTTTCCAAAAGCCATTTCCCATAGATTGTGCTCTACTTTTGGATGGTTTTAGGAAAACAGCTGCGCCACTGAAAGACATTCAAGGTTTTTTAATTCTTTGCCTTGTTCTAACGCAAAGGCAATGCCAATTCAGAAAAGTATCTGCACTGTAGCAATCAAACCAAAAGAAGGGACCCTTTTAACCGGTATGAAACATGAGGCTTTTGCCCTTTGGCAGCTCCGTTTAACATAATGAATCAGAAGGAGAGCCAGTACTTACTCGCAGCGCCTCTTTCTTACAATAAGCGGGCCCAACACTGCAGCAATCATTTACTACAACGAAGCAGGAAACAGAACTTGCCTCCCGCCAGCGCTGCCCATCACGGGACACAGCACCGTCACGCAGTGACCATGGCCAAAAGAGAAGGTGTGGCTGCGGGTGCCTGTGGTACCGCTTGGTGTCAGGGAGCAGCGCGTCCTGGAGAAAGCTGTTGCTCTGCGGCGGGAGCTGACTCCCGGCTACGTGGAGCCTTGGAGTGGGGCTTTTTTTCAGCTCTCTGCATAGAGCCCGTGTAGTCTCTTCCGCACCAGCAGCTGCTGCAAAGCTAGTAAATACCGTATTTCTGACCAAAATATATTTTTGATTGAAATACAGCACGAAGACCCGATACAGTTTCAAATACGAACCGTTTTTCTCCTCCAAAAGCAATTTTCTCACCAAAACACAAAAGCACCGAAATAGATTGAATTTCGATGCTGACAATCAGTGGGTCTATTCCTTTTCTCCCAAGAGATGACCACACTTGCCGCCCTTTGCTTTCCCACTCGCGCTGCTGAGCAGCCCCACGTTCACATCACGCCACGGGACGCAGCGACCCGCACTTTGGGGCATCGCTGGTCCCACACCGCGCACCCTCTTCGACGGACGGTCTGGCGGGCCGAGGGCCGGAATTGCCCCGAGGGAGGGGGCAGAGAGCCGACAGTTCGTTGAGGAAGTGGCCGCGGCTGCGAGAGAAAACGAGGAAGCGGCGGCTCCCGCAACGCCTAGCTGGGGTACAGCTCCACTCTTGGCGGAGCCGCGCCGCCCCGCTTGCTCCGGAGAGCGGCAGGAGCCGCCGGTGGGCGGCAGTAGGCAGTGAGCGGAGGAGCCTTGGCAGTGGTGAGTGGGGGCCACGCCGGGCGGGGGCCGCACTTGCTAGAAGCGAGCAGGGTGGGCCGGGGTCTGGCAGCCGCCTCCAGCAAGGAGAGCGGGGCGCAGGGAGCAGCAAAGCGGCGGGGCTCGTCCCGGGAAAGGAGTGGCTGGCTGTACGCGGAGAGCGGCGAGCAAATGCACCAATCTGAAAGCAAGCTGGAACGTTCCGTCCTTCTGTAATAATATAATTAGCCCGGCATTTGAGGAACTAGAATATGGAACTTAAATACAGAAAATATATAGATTTACTTATGTTTTGATGCGTTGTGGTAGTATTTTTTAACAGAGCAAAATTTACGCCAAAGTAAGCGATTATCTGGCTTTCGAATGGTGCATAATACATCAAAGATTTGACACCTGGGAAAGTGGCTTTAAAAAAGGGCTTATTTCTTATCAAACTTCTGATTTTGTTTTTGACAAAACAACGATAGAGAATTGATAGAAGTGTTGAAAGTCAAGTACTAAGGATGTGATGGCTGACTTACTGCTGATCATTTCAGTGTTGGCCAGTGTTTTCTTCTTTAGCTCTGTACTACATGCACTTTGTGCTAGGGTTCATCAGGTTCGGGTGTGAAGTGATGCTGCTCTGGGCAGAGTTGAACACTGACCCCACCGGAGGTGGTAGAGTCACAGGTTGGTCAGATTACACAAAGTATTGCAGAGTAATTCCATTCTAAAACAAAATTATTCCTTCTATGGGAATGAACTGCTTGTAACTTTTGTGATGTTCTTTTCTGTTGGGCTTCTTTCATGCTCCTTTTATCCAAGCAAGTTTAGATTTCTTGATTCTTTGGTCTGAATCTGCAACTTAATCTGCAGGCACAGCTATCTGGTACGAGTGAATATCAGAGCCTCTAAAACTGTGCACTGCTACATGCTTGGACGCCATAAGCTGAAGCAGAATACGTTGAGGCAGCCTAGTTAGAGGAACTGTGACTTTTTTTCATCCCTCTTTTGAACATTCAGTGATAGAGACAAATAAGGAAGTTTGAATGTTGTATATTTCTGACAGTTTTCCTGTGGGGGAGAAATGTGGGGGAGAAATGTAATAGTTTGGTAAAGACCTTGAACTAAAAGGTTTGGAATCACCGAACGTGCCCAAAAATGTGAGTAATTGCTTCAGATTTCAAATGTACGTGAAATAATTGCAAAACCCCATAAAAAATACTGTTGAAGTGTTCTAGGTTTGCTGCCTTTGGAAAGTATTAAGTTCATAAAATCAGTGGCGAATGGTGATTCTCTTCCATTTTCATGTTACGAACCTAAAAGAAGAGCAGAATTAGATCAGAAGTTGCAGCTAGACAAAATCAGAAATTTGATTTTAGAAGGAGCTAGCAGGTTATGTTGAAAAGTGAACTGCATTTTAGAACATGGATGGTACAATTAAAAGCTGGATTTAAGCACCCTTGAAGATAGTAATAACAAAAAATATAACATAGACATGTTACTGTAGACTTCCATCTTTTTTTTTTTTTTGCATGATGACAGAGACATGAGCAGAAGTCACTACTGAAGTGTACATTGTGTACAGAGTTCATGCGATTGCAATCATAGTTTTTTTTTAATGATAAATGTTGATTCTTTTTTCATGCTTTTTCATTATGCAATATTTATCAAAAGAACAGTAAATTGTCTGGCATTCCTAGTTAGAATGTTATGACTGTCAGCAGTTGTGTTTGTGTCTGCATCCATGGAAGAAAGATCCTAGATCTTGTTGTCCATTTTTTTTAGCTTTACAGACTCTTGAATCAGTGGTTCAGTATCTATTTTGTGCACAGCAGTTGCATGTTTAGCTCCAGGATAAAATGGCTGAAAAGGGGAACATGTATGGTTTTGTATCGTAATCACAAGGAATGCAATGCATATCTCTGCATTGAGTGAGTAACAATTACAGAAAGATCCTTCCAGTGAGCTAATTAAAATTGTTTCTTTTGTACTTCAAGATGATTGTGTACTTGTGTGAGCTTCCGCATTAGGGTGAATGTACTTGTGCCATTCAGCCTGTGCACGTCTTCAGTCTGAGCACAGTGGTCCTCCTTAAAAGCTCAAGATAGTCTTGTGAACATGAGAAATGCATGAGAGTGAAAAATTCTCACATTGCAAGCATTTGCAGGATCATCTTATTTATTAATTTGGGGAAAATACCGTATTACAGGGAAACACCTTTGTTTTGCTTACATTTGACAAAATAAGAATCTTGGAGGTGGAGGTGATGGTAGCTTGTTTTCTAACATTTTAGTTGTCATTTCTGGGAATGTTTTAATAGGGAAATGTTCCTAATATTTGCAACAAAAGAGTGGAATACTAGGAAAGGATAATTGGTACTTATTAACATTTGATATCTGCCTTAGAGAAGTAAAATAAAAGTATGTACCTTTATCTTTACATTCCAAAGCCAAGATTAGTTCAGAATTTCCTGTCTCTGTATGTACAATGACAAAGTGACTACTTCTTTAAATGAGTTTGTTGAAAGGAAAGAAAGGAGAGAATATTTTAAGACCAGTTGGGTCTCTATCTTGTAAGGACTCCTTCTTATCTGCCCTCTCTCTGTACCATGTAACAGAGCAACTTCAAATTTAATATGACTAAGAACTTAAATAGCCAGTATGCAGAAATGTAGTAGAGTATTACCTTGTGTGGTTTCTCTGCTTGTTTGTAACTTGCTGATGATGGAATGTTTTGTTAATTTGAACAGTGAGGACTACCCTGCCTTTCCTCCTGCTTTGCCCTGATTTGCTCTGGGACAATGTTCTTCAGAAAAAGGATGGAATGCTAGGTGTCTTGAATGAGTAACTCCTAATATGTGCAACAGCTTCTCTACCTTCCAAAATGCAAAGAGATGATACAAGGAATCTTTCAGAGTAGATTCTCAGTAGAGGTAAACTCATAAGTGCTGAAAGCTTTTGTAAAGAAAGTAGGACTGAAGTACTGTATATAAATTCATCCTTGTAAATCCATGGAGTAAATCCTAGGCTGAAGATAGAGCTGCAGTTGTAAGAATCACAGCTGTGCTTGGACATGCAGAGAATATGTGCAAAGAAAATGGGTGTAAAATTATCTAAATATCTTTTACGTTGTAAATTAAATAAAAACAGAGCTTGTCTATTTATTAAATAAATACTTTAAAATTATTGTGTTAAGCAACAGACTCATTAAAATGAGAGAAAGATCTAGGGCTTGTCACTGAATACATCAGCCACAATTGCGCTACACCCACCGCCCTAGATAGTCTTTTTCTTATTTCTTTCCCTTTCTTTGGACAAGATAATGAACTAGTGGGAAAATAAAAATGTATACACGTTTTTTTAAGCCCACAGCCTGTAGAACACAGAAAAGCCAGTGCATTTTCTTTTAGTTAAAGCTGGGGTATCTGAGTGCAAAATTAAGACTGTGAGATGCCGGAGGTAGAGTGATAAAATGGGTGCTGCTGCTGATCACTGAGTGTGATGTACTGCTTTTAAAAATAGTAGTTCAGATTTCAGAATTGGCTCTACAAATTTCAGAGGAGTTAACCTTAGCTTAAAATAGTGTCTTTTTTTTTTTTTTTTTTTTTTAGAAACTTTTTCTTGATGTTTGGTAGGGCTGAATGAAAAGTTAGTTTCTTTATTTGGGGCTGGAAATTTGCTGTAAAAGACTTCTTTTCAAGCTCTTCAAAAAATCTGGTACAGGAAAATACTAACTGAAAAACACTTTCTGATATTTTGTTTGGAAAGAACTTAGAAAAGCAACATATTAAGTGTTTGAAACGTGTTCATGGGTAAGTTCCATCTCCAGGAAACAGCCCAAATTTGGTAAATTGAATCAAGACAACCAGTGCACTGTGTGTAAAAGCAAAAATGGCTTTTGCAAGGTGAAGGTCTCCAATATCTGAAACATTAAGAATATAAGTAAAGAAAGCAACATTAGTGCAACCAATCTCTGACATAGAGTGTTAGAGTTTACATCTGCTTTTCAAACAGTACATATGATTTTCATGATGTTTTGTTCAGAAGTTGGTAAAGCCAAGTATATGTTTAAATAAGGATTATATATGGAAATTGGATTTCAATTCCCTTTTATCCAATTAATTCCCTTTTGAATTGGGGAATCATTGTGCAAACTTCTGAGTATTATGTTTTATTTAAACCAATGCACTTAAAGAGGAAGAACACTGTTATGACCAATTCTTGTCATGTGCACATCAGGACAGCCCCAGAACCAAAGTGAACAGCGAGGCAGGTGACAGTGGGTGAATATTTTGTCTTCAGGTTTCGCAAAGAAACCACCTGCTGCTTCGAGTTAGCTGAACTGGCTCCATCCAGTGAGCATAACAAAGGTTGAGCTGGTGCAACAGGGTCTCCTGTGCGCAGAAGAAGGGGAAGAGTGCGCTCAAATCCACTGAAGCCTTCGTTCTGGAAAGGATGCAGTGTTTTGGTAGCCTGTTGTAGTAAACACCAATCTGAACTAGTTGGCAGTGTAACCATTGACAGTGCACGTCACAAATGAAGAAGCCTGACTACAAATGTGTTAATTTTCCCAGCTTGGGAAAACGAGGGAAGTACTGCAGGTTGGCCCAAGTGCATTTTCTCTGCTCAGAGCGATAAACATGTCTTGAAGAGTATTTCACTAGTTCAGGTGCTGCATACCATGTCTCAAACTTTATTGTGAGAAGCAAGGTGGCAGTTCTTTCAAGTGATTGTTCACTAACTAAAAGGGATTCCTGCCCCTTAGGAGACTGGATTGCTTGTTCACTGACATGATAATTGGTAGCAGGTGCAATTTTCTACATAGTTTCCCTTTCTAGCCTCACTGCTGGTGGAAGCTATTTTTGGAAAGCCTTTCCTTTGATCTAGGTCCAAGTTAGAAAATTATTTTGTTTAAGAAACCAATCTTTAATGTTAATAGTCAAGCTGTGTAAGCTAGTATCAGATCATTCCTCCTTCTCCCCCTCAAAAAGAAAGAGGAGAGAGGAAGAAGGAAGAGAGGATAAAGGAGGGGAGGGGAGAGGAGACATTTCTTTTGTTCTGTTTTCTTTTTAATAATGACTTCCTTCTGGAAATGATGTTTTTCTTCAGATGTTTTTCTTCTTGTTTATCAGTTGCTGCTAAAAAAAATCCCAAGAAATCTAAACTAAGTCAGGGATTATGCAGATAAAACACGCTGAAAACCTCATCTTTCTGGAAGAAACCAATCTTGTTCTGTTACATTGGTAAAACAAATCCACAATACCAACAGCTCTGTGACCAGGACTGCAGTTCTTTATTTTTTTTTCTTTTTTTCTTTTTTTTTTTTTTTAACCTTCTTGTTTTGTTTAAATACTGTTATTGGTAAAATGTTCTGGTAGATCTGCTTCTTTTGGTGAGTTTATGAAAAACAACCGATAGTAGCAGATCTTGAAAAAAGATCTTGGAGTCATTTTTAGAGAAAGTTTTGTGACATCTTGACATGTCTTGGTTTTACTTTGCTTTCTTTTTCATAACTGTTCTGCTGCAGCAGTCTCTCTCTGTAGCAGTCTTCCATAAAAATACTGTATTCCATCTGGAAATTTGCTATGCTGACATCCTTAATGTCACTAAGATTGAACCTGAAAACAGTCAGGCCACTGGTCCTGCATTCCAGTTATTTTTACAGTTCTTGCAAGTAGACTGGTATTTTTGTTTTATGTGTTCTCACTGACTTTCTAAGTTCATTTTAAAGCCCTATCTAGAAGCAGTAGTAGCCGCCATGGTATATAAAAAGGTTTTATGTTTTGCTTTTCTACAGATGCTTTAAATGAGGATCTTCATGTATTAAAGTTAACTCAGCTTGGTTTATCCTGAAGTATTCAGAAATAGCTTTTGGCTCCCCAGACAGGCTTTTTTAAACTGCATTCCTGCCCAGGCTTTTCTTGTCAGCACTGGGAAGGGAGAGGTATCCCTGTACCCCGTTGTGTAGGGCCCGCAACACCTGGGCAGCCAGACATCAGAGACAGGAGCAGTGGAAGTGGTTGCTTCAGCTCAGCGCCCAGAAATGCTGCACTCCACAGAGCACAAGCCCATGGGCCTGCTTAAACCTGCACAACTTGTGTGTATGGCCATAGAAGCCCTGGACAAAATGCCTGGGACAGCACCTGTGACTGCAGACAAGCTCTGAGGTCATGGGCATCACATTCAATTTCTTGTGAAATCTCAGTGGTCTCAGGGCCAGCTGATAGACGTTGCCCAGCCAGGAAGGCAAGCACTCAAAAAGTGGAAAGCTTGCCTCTTTGGACACTGTTATCTTCTTGGCAACCATGTCATCTTCAGGCCTGTTGAGTGCTCTGCACTGGGAACCTCTTCAGCCCCTGGAGGGCCCTGGTTCACCCCCTGCAAGGGCTGCCAGGGTAGGAGGACTCACTCCTGGGAAAGTCAGAGGGAGATCACTTGAGATGACAGAGTGGAATAAATTGAGTAGCAAAGCATTAGCATTATTGTATGCATTTTGATACACTGGGTAACCACAGTCCTGTGGACAGCAAAAAATATGCAGTTGTGCTTTGTATTTTGATAAAGGAATTTGAAAACAGGCTTTGCCAAAATAATCATCTTTTTTTTTTTTTTTTTTTTTTTTTTTATTTGCAGCTCCATTTCCAGACAGCATCATATTTCAGTCATACATTATCTACACATTTTCAAATGGAATGTGTAGAGTTGCAATTAGACATTCAGCTCAAAAATCTGATTGTGTCTCTCAATGAGATCTTTATAAGCCCTGTGTTACCTGAAGGAAATATCCCTTGCTTCACAGTCGCTCAGTCATGTCACTGCTTCCGGGTGGTATATACATATGTGAACAGCTGTTTTCAAGGGTGAAGTGCAGGGAGGGTAAAATTTCTTCACAGGTCTCTGACACACACCTCAAGAGCTAACAAAGAATGGCAGCCACTGCCATCAAACCAGGCTGATGCATTAGTTTCACAAAAATGAGGTCAAACTAGCTTTATGGTTCTGTTGCTCTCTCTTTTTTTTAACCAAAAAAAATACGTAAGGAGTAAGATCTGTTGCTTATATTCATTAGCATACAAGAGTTGTTCCAAAAGTAATGCCTGCTATTTTATTGTGTTGTTAAGCACATTAATGAAGACACTGTCAAAACTGCATACTGACATGTATGGGGCATTAACCTCCTCCATTCCCATGCAACGTATGGCAGGAAAGGTGATGTCGGAGTAAATGGTATTGACACTCAAGTGTGCATCAGGGATAAGTGTGCCGTTGAATTCCTCCATGTAGAAATAATAGCACTCCTTTACATCCATTGATGCTTGCTGAATGTTTACAGAAACCAAACAGTGAATGTGAGTGTAGTGATGTGGTGGGTGGTTCGTTTCAACAGTGGCGGCAGTGGCACTGGTTCACCTCCTCTGGTGCATATTTTTGCAATCACCACATGTAGGCTTTTGTTCACTGCTGCTGAAAATGTTTTGCTAATGGTGGTGACTGTTTGGGAAAACGGTGTTTTTAGCTGAGAATTTGCTCTATCAAATAGTGTTATTGTGCTCTTTGTACATGTTGTTTCCATGGAAGTACATAGGGGACACTACTTTTGGAGTGCCCAAGACAGTACTTCTTTATTCATCTCAGGCAAGCCGATCTGCTGGGCACCCATTCTCTAGAGGAAGAGCTGCCATGTACAAGGCCTGCCTCGGCAATCTGTTTCAGTTCCTAGCCACTCTTACAGCATGGAGGTTTCCTAATGGTAGGAAGAAACATTCTGTGTTTTTGCCTCATCTCAGTGGATAGAAGAAGTAGCTTAGCTCCATTGTCTTTACATTCTCTCTTCAGATATCTTTACACCTTGATGAGATCTGCCCTAAGCCTTCTCTCAGCTGAACAGCCCGAGCTCTCTCTGCATCCTACCTATGGGAAGATGCTCCAGCCTCTTCCTCATTTTAGAGGTATTCCAATGGACTTTTGACATTATGTCCATCGCTACCTTCTACTGAGGAGCCCAGAACTTCACACAGTACTCCAGCAGGGTGCTTAACAGTGCTGAGAAGAGAAAACAGCTCCCTCCTCAAGCGGCTGGTGGTATTTTTCTTTAGGAGTTCTAGAGTCACTTTGCTGGGTCATGCTTATTTTGTTGTCCACCACAAGTTTAAGGTTATTTTCTTCTGCTTTCCAGGCTGACAGTTCTCAGTGTATATTTGTGTTTGGCACTATTCCTCCCCACGTGCAAGTCCTTGAATTTTTCCCTGTTCAGATAAGTCAAATTCCTTTCAGCTGTTCAGATAAACCAAACTCCTCTCAGCTCAGCTCTCCACCCTTTTCAGTGTCACCGTGAATGGCACCCTCTGTTTTATCTGCTACAGCTTGTGGTTTAGTATTATGTGTGAACTTGTAGCCTCATTGTCCCTCTCATTAATGCAGATGTTGGATAGTACTGGCTCCTGTATGGGTCCTGGAGATACCAGTAAGAACATCCAACTGGGACACGTGTCAGTGATTACAAACCTCTGGCCCTGCAATGAGTTACTGAAATAATGCATTTAATTGAATGGAAGTCGTCTTAATCTTCTGTTGGTGCAAATGTAATTGCTGCTTTAGATGGTATTGTAGAATGGCTGTTTGTGGTGACTGCTGTCCTCTCCCCCCTCTTACCTTACAGGTTTCTTTTGCAATAAATAAACAAAGAGATGTATTGATAGATAATTTAGACTGAGAACATGGCTGTCTAAAATGTAGAGATTTAAAAGGCAAAGCAGAGGGAAATTTTATCAACAAAAATGCTGAAAATGTTAAGTTGAATGTAGAAAGTGATCTTAAGTTAGTAATTTTTGGATGCAAACCACAAGAGTTAATAAATAAGCTGTATACAAATCTGTTTTGTAGGATTGTAGTAGTTCTGTAGCTGGTATGTCTCCCTTCTTCAGGAAGAAGAGAAAATCAGAAGATCTGCAAAACATTTGGCTCAGTCTTGATTGCACTGTCTATGCTTCTCTGCATTTTTTTCTATACTGTGGGATTCTTGTTCAGTTGACTTGTGTGCTCCCCTCACTGCAATTATCTTGTGTACTCAGAGTAGTAAAGGTATTTCTCACCTGTGTCTTGCCCCATGTGCAAGAAATTCTAGATTGGCCACAGTTTGCTAATGATCCATCTATGAACTGAGCAGGCCACAGCCATGCTTGCAGCAAGGCTGCCAGGGAAGATGGCAGCCTGAACATCCTGTGACAAAGGGTTCTTTTTTAGGATGCCAACTCCTCAGTTGCAGTGTTGCACCAGGGACCCTCCCTTCTTACAAGGTTTTCCATAAAGTTCTCTCCCCCACTTTCACATGACTTGGTTGTGCACTTCAGCCAGCTGCAAGCTGAGTGATCTTGACATATACTTGCATTTTTTTTAATGCTGATTCCATGGACTTCTGCTTCGTTTCCCTAAAATCCTGCCATTTATTTTAATTGTGAAGGGTGTACTGCTTCTGCAGCTAGATCCTGCACAGCAACTGAAACAGCAGCTGAGCTTCTCATTCTTTTGTCAGCCTTTATTCAGCCCTTATTCAAAATAATGAAGATGGAAAGACAGAGTAACAGTAATATGAATAAAACTGATATCTATTTTCTACATGAATGTTCTCAGTTGTTGTACTTTGTATACACACATTTTTATTAGTGTACATACACTGGAAAAAGAATATTAGATATGCAGTGGTCTTGTAAAGACAGAAAAACAGTAGTCTTTTCCTATAGGACAGTACCCCCTAGCTGTCCAGGCAGTGTTAATGTGTCTTAGGGTTTAATAAAAATAAGTTTCCCGGATGACAGAGTCAAATATTGAGGTAACTCAAGGGAACACAGGAGACAAGAACAGTACTCCTGTAGGTAGAGATCTGTAGAGACACTGTGCATGTTTTTCAGAATTACATAATTGTAAGAGATTTTTTTAACTGTTAAATTAAGAATAAAAGAATTTAAGCTATCGTCTTCACTACTCTTCAGAGATAATGAACTTCATTCTTTTCTGCATTTTCATTGTCAGTGTTCCTTTGTATTATTACAATATAAGCAATTAGAAATGAAAGCTGTTCAAGGTGACACTATCACATTAATTATTTTTAGTGATAATCATGTTTCCTTTTTTCTTTTCAGGCATTAAACATTAACTGACTACTTGGAAAAAAAAATAATAATCATGGCTTCCAACATGGCTAGCCCTGCTAACCATCTGCCATACTTCTTTGGCAATATTACACGCGAGGAAGCTGAGGAGTATCTGATGCAAGGAGGAATGAGTGATGGACTATACCTGCTTCGCCAAAGCCGGAATTACCTAGGGGGCTTTGCCTTATCCTTGGCCTATGGAAGGAAGGTTCATCATTACACAATTGAGAGGGAGTTGAGTGGGACATATGCTATTGCAGGAGGCAAATCACATGCAAGTCCTGCTGAACTCATTAACTATCATTCAGAGGAAGCAGATGGCCTTATCTGTCTACTGAGAAGATCTTTCAATCGACCACCAGGCGTTGAGCCCAAAACAGGGCCTTTTGAAGATTTGAAAGAGAACCTCATCAGAGAGTATGTCAAACAAACATGGAATCTGCAGGTAAATCCAGGTGAATTTGCCATAAAGTGGACTTCAGGGCAACCTAAAGCTTCCTCACTAAGGGAGTATAGGGGCAAGTGCTAATCTCTGCTCTCTGATAACAGCAGCAGGACCCACCAAGGGAACAGCATGGAGCTGCATCAGGGGAGGGTCTGGTTGGGTGCTGAAAAAAGGCTCTTCACCAGAGGTGATAGGGCACTGGAGCAGGCCCCTGAGAACAGAGGTCATGGCACCAAGCTGCCAAATCTTGAGCAGTGTTTGGACAACACTCTCAGAGATACAGTTCGACATCTCAGGGTCGTTAAATATGTTTAGCTATGTTGGACCGTCTTTTCAGTTGAGATACTGGTGTATTAAGTTACTCATTTCTTTCTCAGAATAAAGGAAAAATCTTTTAATGTCAATGTAGCAACTACTATTTTTCATCACATAAAACAAATATGTGCATGTTTTAGGTGTCCCAAAAGCAATACAATACAGAGGTTTTATCTGTATATTTTCTACTGCAGAAGACAGTTAGAATGTCCCATTATTTTATCACTCCAGGGTCATGCTCTTGAACAAGCTATCATTAGCCAAAAACCTCAACTGGAGAAACTGATTGCCACTACAGCCCATGAGAAGATGCCTTGGTTCCATGGGAGGATCACTCGGGAGGAGTCAGAGCAGCGTATCCTCATTGGATCAAGAAACAATGGAAAATTTTTGTGAGTGTTTTCCTGCATTGCTGCTGTTTGCCACTGGTGTCACTGCATAGTTCACTTGAATGAATATCAAGTGAGAATATGCCCAAAGAGGTGGCTTAGTTGTAGTGAGAGCACCTAGTCCATCATGATAGATACTATATGATGTAACTATTCTTACATTAAGCAAATGTCTCCAAAATTGGGCTTTCACTTATCTAAAGATGGGAGATGATAGTAGGGAGTGTTCATTTGTTTGCATGTGGATCTGAATTGGCTAGATCAGTGGGTCAATTATCTGATTATTATGGCATTCAACAAGGCTACGTGCTGAGTGCTTTATTTACCTCATGATAACCCCATGCAGCATTATAGGAAGAATGGCTGACAAGTTTCCTGGCAGAAAAGGTCCTTGGGGTTCTGGTCAACAATTGGCTGTACATGAGCTAGCAGTGTGCCTGTATGTCCAAGGGCACTGGTATCCTGGCTTGTATCAGAAGCAGGAATTGACCAGGGAATGGATTTTCCCTCTGTCTCCCTCAGCACTGGTGAGACTTTACCTTGAATATAGTGCTCAGTTTTTACAAGCTGCACCAATAGAGGTTTAGATTGCATATCAGAAAGAATTCTTCATGAAAAGGGTGATTAGGCATTGGAACAGGCTGCACAGGGAGCTGATGGCTTTGCCAACCCTGGAGAAATTTAAGAGACATGAGAATGTGGCATGTGGGAGCATGAGTTAGCAATGGACTTTTAAGTGGATAGTTGGTATTGATGACCTTTAAGGTCTTATCCAACCAAAGTGATTCTGTGATTATAATATATGATTCCATATATAAAAAACTATTGTTATTTCTGTCTTCCTTTTCTGTCTTATTTACTATTAGTAAATAGTTTCTATCTCAAGCTGCAATTTCTACCTCTACTTTTTTTTTTTTTCCAATTCTCTTTATCCCATAAGAGGAGGGGCGTGAGCAAAAAGCTTTGTTTGATGTTAAGCTAAGCCAAGTTAAGCCATGAGTACGAAGTGGCTGTGGTGAGTTAACTTTAGCCTACCAAGTTACTCCCACAATCTGCCATGTCAGCTGGATGGGGAGTCAGAAAACAGGAATGAAAAGCTTGTTGGTCAACATGAGAGAGAACTGGGAAATTGTTTACCAGTTCTTGAGAAAACTGGTTTATTACCAATTAAAATTTTGATACTGAATTACAAAGGCAAAAACATGTACTACTGTCACAACACTTCCCTCCCATTTTCACAAGCTCATCTTCACTGCTTTGTGCCCAACTCCTCTCCCCATCAGACAGCACAAGGGGTAAGAGTCTGGATTTACAGTCAGTTCTGTAATAGTTTCCTTCTGATGCTCCTCAAACTTCCTGTTGCAGTGCAGGCTCTTGGCAGACTGCAGTTCCTTCTTGATCTTCTCCTATTAGAGGGCTACACTCTGTGTGCACAGCTGAGGGGCTGAGCAGCACCGTAGGGGTGTCTCACATTGCTGGCTGTAACGAGCCTTGACCTGCTCAGGGCAGATCTGACCTCCTCCCACTGTGCTCCTCAACCAAAGCCTTGCCACCAACACCAACATCCCTTCTTTTCCCTGACCCACTCCCCAGCCTCCAAGAAAGAATAAGGGAAATTGGAGCTCAGAGGCCATGTCTGAGGAAGAACCACTTGATGGACGTTTCATCACCTACCCCTGTAATCTTCTTCAGTATTCATTTAGGTTTGACTTTTCTATAGCTTGTCCAAGGTAAAACCTCAGAAGTGAGTATGGGGTGGATGTGCTTCTTCAGTATCAACTGTTTTTGCATTAC
This sequence comes from Lagopus muta, assembly GCF_023343835.1. Taxonomy (NCBI): domain Eukaryota; kingdom Metazoa; phylum Chordata; class Aves; order Galliformes; family Phasianidae; genus Lagopus; species Lagopus muta. The sequence goes on along the minus strand of NC_064472.1, from coordinate 52,296,807 downwards.
TGATTTGCCATTATTTTGCCAAGCTCATTGGCAAATTATGGAGATGGAGCCTTCATATATTTTTATATGGGTAATTTAAATTTTAAGTCCTGTAAATTTTCCTTTCAGTGTGAGTTAATTCCTGTCTTGTGTTACCTACTAATACTTTGAGTGTATTGACATCTTATTTCTTGAAATATCTCCCATCTTAATCTCTGAGTTTTTTGTACTTCATGATCACTTTCACCCAAGTTTTAGTGCACCTTCATATTTTCGCTTCTTGTCCTGTTTCTTAGGATGATGCCCTAAAAGTCACCTACTCAGCTGTTTTCTCTACACATGATAAGAAAAAAATTGTTAAAAGTTTGTGCAGCCAAAATTTCCTGTTGTCATAGATTCACCTCCTCTGAACACTTCTTTCAGTAGCACTGAAAGGATTGATGAAAGTAATCAGCACATAGTAAATTACCACCAGCACAGCAATGTCATTCCTTCTTTTCATTCCCTTGTTATTTTTCTCATCTCTGTTACTATTTTCTGTCTATAGAAGCAAAATTTTAGCAAATTATTATTGCATCCTCTGAATCATGGTATTGATCGTATATTAAAACTTGCATCTTTTCCAGTTTACCTCAGGACATATTGTTTTGTATGTGGTCAGAGTGCTTCTCTTTGGACGAATAAAGGAAACTAGGTTTCTTAAAACAAAAAAAAAAAAGAAAAAAGGATTCCTTAGCTAACATTTCTTAAGAGCAGATATGTGGTTTGGAATTATGGCATTTTTTTTTTAGCAGATCTGACATTTTCGGTCTCCACTGTAGACCTGGTGTCTATTTTTTTTTTTTTTTTAATCTTAAGTATTCCTTCAGCTTCAGCTCTAAATAGAAATTATTTTCCAGCACTTTCCTCCTTCCCTTAGAGACAGCCTGGGAGGCATTTCTAATGCTGTTTACAATGAGCTGTGGCAGGCATGGTCACATCTTCCTTGGGACTGATTATGTCAATGGGTATGTGACTTAGGTATCTCTGTTACAACTCAGAAGGCTTCTTTCATGTTGGGGAGACTACTTCCTCAGTGAAAATTTCAGCTTTCAAGTTCTTTTTAGACCATGAGAAACATCTCCAGAACTTATGTTCAGCTTATGTCCTTCTTAGTACAGCAGTATTATACTTTTGTATAGTACAGCAGTGTATACTTTTGCATCTGCAGGACAAATGCTATTAGCAAGAACATTACAAGAACATTAATTGTTCTTGTATGAGTTGCCTATGTGGCAGGTTTAGAGCTCAGTAACCATTTAGCTGCGGTTGACTCCTATGCTTCTAGGGAAAAATCAAGGTGACATCATTCACTACTTCATAATTCAGCAAGAGAAGTAGACTGTTGGTTATTTGTACTAGAAATCTGTTTTCCATTCTTCTAGCTCTGAGATCAGATCAGAAGACTAGAGACTGATAGGAAATAAAAAAGCAACTGTCTAATTCAGAGACATTTTCTGCAGTTTTGCCTAACATGGGCTTGCTAAGCAGATACAGAGAAATAAACCACTAGTTTGTAAGCTAACTGAACCAGGAGGTGCAAAATTATAGTGAATGCTAGAGAGGTGCATTGTTTTAGATTTCAGGCACAACAATCAATTCAATCAACAATCAACAATCAATTTTTCCTTACCAATAACAGTGCATGTTGGAATCTTCTTTACATCTGTGGACCGAACACTGAGAATTTTGCCTGTGAATGTAGCTGCTCGAGGACTTCTTTTTCACACTGATTAAGACACTCAAGCCTAATAGGTGACTGAAGGGTAAAATTCAGAAATATTTACTATCTAAACAGTCACTTGTTAAGCGAAGAACTGGAGGGCAGTCACAGAGAATAAATGGAAACCAGATTTTGAAAAGTTGTGGAATTGATCAAGGCCACAGGTAGGCCTGAAATAATGCTGGCATATTACAAATATTAACTTCTTTATTTTGGAAAAGACAGTAAATTTTAGGAGGCTGTAATACTTCTGCATTTTCTTTTTCAAAGCCTTTTAAAAAGTAATCACATCAGAAATCTCCTGTCTTTTTGTTGCAGCAAAAACCATTGCAGGGATCTCCATGAGACCCCATTTAATCCTTAGACTCATAGCAGTTTCTTGCATCACTACAAGATTATTAAATCCAGATGTTTATACACAATAATTATGGAAATACTTGAAAAGATTTCTAATTACCTTTCAAAATGCCCTAAATAGCATCACAAATCTATAACTGCCACTCATTCAAGTTGCTGGAAGAGTTCTGAGCTATCTGTGAATATATTGCTAAAGAATTTTCAGAGGTCTTTTTAAAGTTTTTGTCACACCTATTCACAGGAATAAGTGCTTCTTCGAGTGCTATAGAGTTTGTTTTCAAATCCAAATACAGAAATCATGACATGACATAAAATTGGAAGATGTGCCCAATTTTTCCAAAAGGAATACTTATGAAAAAGATTGCCATTCCAGCTGCAGAATTTCGAAGAATGGAAAGAAAATATAATGTCCCTCAAATGAGCTGAATAGCAACTCAAAACAGAGGATTTAAATTAAGTTTCAAACCTCTGTTGGCTTCATAGCGTTACTTTTCATGCTGTAGAGGACTCCAGCTCTTATCAGAATTTTGATAAGCGTTAGTTTTTCATTCGACCTTATCTGGTAGAAAGTATAATTACAGAATATGGTGATCAGCATTGTCTGGGTGATCACAGATAATATTACTGGTTTTAGTGCTATTATTAATAATGTTAGTATTATCAATGTGAGTGCATATGTACATGAACTATTAGAAAAAAAACTATTAGAAAAATTTGGCTAGTAAGTACAGACTAACAGTATAAGAAATACTAGCTTTCCCTGCAATTACAACTATTCAGAAATATTCAGAAATACTGTTAAACATAAAAGCTCATCCTTAAGGAAAATGTGGCTAAGACATTACAGAATTAGCACATTACCCTCTATAAACCTTTTATATCAGTCCACAGCCATATGTAATTCATATAATATGTGAAAAGTTTAACATTATTTTAGTGTCATAGAACCATCTTTAATATGTATTTAAACATTCTAAAGCATACAGGACTAGTGTAGATCATGTAAGTGGATCACAGCACTACTCAGAATGGCACCTCATGACCTTTAGGGACCAAGCTGCCTCTAATAAGTCAGAACAGTCAGCACTGTCACCAGCGATTTGAAGTTCTGAAGCGCAGTTATCTGTAAGCGATCACTTCTCTTTTCTGAGCAAAAGACTTGCTCAGACTTTGCAACACTTTGCAACATTTTGCAAGTGTTAGTGATACCTGTAGCTTTTTGTATTTATATTACTCTTAATATCTTCCTCTGGGCATTTGCCACTAAGGGGTGAATGAGCAAGGTGGGCCACTTACCTGATTTTGTAAAGCATTTTTTAAGCGCATCTGCCCTTACTGTGTTTGTATCCATAATTAGAACTGGGCATGGTTACATAAGATAAAATGTGAGCAAAATAGACAATGATGATACAGTCCTGCTTGCCAAATTGTTCCATCATTTTGCAGAAAATCTCAATACTCTTACAAGGAAATAAAATTTTGCATTCCATTTTCAATAACAACACCTTGTGGCTTGAATTTTGAAGTATGCTGACATCAGAAGGCTGCATGTTGTCCCTGCCTATAGCAGGGGGTTTGGAACTAGATGATCCTTGAGGTCCCTTCCAATCCAAACCATTCCATGATTCTATGATTTCTGAAGTGGTTTTTAATATGTTCTTAGAGAGGGGAGGAAATGTGATTTAATAGAAGACTGCAGTCAGTCCATTTTCACCTTTGTGTGATGCTCTTGCAGATTACATATTGTCCTCAGATTTGCAGTGTGTTCAGTGTGGTGCAGATTTTTGAAGTGAAAATGAAGAACAGTGATATGAATAACATTACAAGAAAGATGATCATAAGGACAGGCAAGCAGGAAATGGCTGTGTCTGCATGTTTAGTGGGAAATGTCAGTATCTTTGGCATCAGGGAAGCTGTTATTGCTGACAAGACGAAACAGTACCAAGAAGAAACTTGCTTATGCCCTTGGATGTATCAGTGACATTAATTTCATACCATTCCTAAAGCAAGCATTTAGCTAATTGCTTTCCCTTATTATTCTCTTCTAGAATGCTGTCTTTTTTTTTTTTCTGTATGGTCAGTGAGACATGTTCAATAGTATTTTTTAATTTTCTTTTTACCCTCAGAGATTCTTTCATTTATAAAGAAAGATCATTTGGCTTTTCACGTGAAAGCAAAAAAATTGAGGCAAAAATTGTTGTGATTGCTTCCCAAGAAAGACATAGACTCCACCAAAAGAAAGGATGTATAGCTATTTACAGAACTTATAATGATATTCTAAATAGTAATTGCTATTTGGATTGCAGACATAAAAGCATAAGAAATACCCAAGCATTGATCTCAGGAAAATTAAAATCAAAGTTATTTTGCATTGCATTGTGTAGCAATTTGAGTTTCTCCATTACTTCTAAAATTCCTGTTTTGAATATGCATCAAAGCAAGCATCAAATGCCTTAATGCTTCTCTTTATTATATCTGTGAATTTGGATTTCCACACATTGAAGTTGTTATGTTTTCAGGCTTATGTCAGTGTGTGAAAGGGCCATGTTGTTTATTCCCTTTATGTTATTTCTTTACTCTCTTTATGTTTTTATTCAGATTTATAATTAGCTATGATGGCATGAAGGGGAAGAATGCTTGATATTTCACTGCTGGCTTCCTTCTTTGTAAAAATACTTTAAAAAAATGATCTTTTTTTAAAGAAGATTTTTTTATTTCATTTTGTATTCGAGAGTGAAAAATATCATGTTTAACTTCAGAGCACATCAAAACACGTAGTACGGTTTTAATTTTGGATTTTTTTTCTGAATGTACTTGAACTCTGAATGTGCTCACTTTATATAGAATCAAATTTGCATTTGAGAGAGCCCCCAAAACTGATGTGATGACTGTGAGTAGCTCAGTCAGCATCAAGATAATGTGGAAATACTGATTTTCATTTGAATAGGTTTCAGACTTTCATCTCGAGCAGCTATTTTATTTGATTCAGTTTTTTATGATAAATGTAATATACTGGATGCTCTATATTGAGCTTCAGTCCTAGATGGCTAGCCTAACCTATGCAGCTGTTATCACAGTCTACAAGACCGTGATAAAACTGTGAAATCTGTCCTATGATATTAAACCGAGGAAGAAAAGTTTTCAGTTTGAACTGTAATGATAAGTTCTGTGGGAGCACTTTTTGAATAAGTGATGTGATTGCCAAATTCAGACTTGGGAAGTATTTTGTAGTTTAAATCTGTTTTGTTCTTCAGACATGTTTCGAAAGGTATGTGTCTTCTTTGCTAGGAGCAGCTCATAAGAAGACAAAGCAAAAGTCATTCTTCATTTTAGCAGAACCTGTTGTTCTCCACTGGTCAGTAAGCACAGGAAATCAGCATGCTGAGAAAACACCTGCATGTCATGAAAAACCACGATGTGTTTCAAGTTGCTTTGGAAACAGCATGCAAGTTACTTTGGTTTCAGAAAAAAAGAATCTCTACTTCCCTCTACCATTAGCTGGTGTCTTGTTCACATCTTCAGCAACAAAAATCACTCTTCATGAAAAATAGTTGCATTGGTAGTAAAACAGAGTTTCAGCTCAGAGTTGAGAGACTGAGGAACAGAATTTAATGCTTGGTTTTTCTGGATAATAACCGCTGATGTATATAGTGACAAATAAAGTCAGTTTCAGCGTAAAATCTGAGATAGATGTAGTTGACTTCAGTGGTCTTTCCTCTTGCAAAAAACAGGATTTTGTGAATACTCTTCTCAATTCTGTCTGAGCAGCACTTTGAAAATCTTGAGCGTCATTCAGATCTGGGCTCCATTGATATGGGAAATTACTGAGCTGCTCCAGTGTCCCACACTGCCTTAGCAAATCAAGTGGTCAAGCAGGTCACTCCATACCTTGTCAGAGCTGATCAGTATAGAATCACAGAATGCCAGAAATTGGGGGAGACCTTAAAGATCGATTATTTTCAAGCCCCCTGCTGTGGGCATCAGTGGGGAGCATGAGGATGAAAGGAGGCAAACTCAATGGAGAGAGAGAGCACCTTTCTGTGCTCACTGAAAATGGGAATGTAGGTGTTGCTGAATCAGGGCTTTTCATAGGAGAAAAAAAATATTCCAGAAAAGCTTCAGCTAACTCTCCTGCTGTCTCAGTACTGCTGTCAGCAGCAACTGACCGCGTGCAGTTTAAAGTAAAAGCTGCTGTCTGAACTAAAATAATGCTAGGCCAACTGTGATGGAGCTAGTAGCAAATTCTTTCTTACTCTGGATGCAGTCACAAGAAGACATCTTGTTTCAGTGTGAACTAGCCCTGAGTATACAATTGTTCAGCTCAGTAAAGGCATCTCAGATCTTCTGAAAGCAGAATATCATCCTGGATTCCTATGAATTTTAGGGAATTATTTTGTATTATATGCAGTTATTTCTCCCTAGTGGAATTTAGACATGATCTGTAAAAAAATACTGTGTGAACTTTCACATGAATTCTTTGTAAAATCAGAAACAAAGCATTATTGTCTTTCTGGAAATTATAATTAATGATTACAGAAATGTACAATTTTTCTCAGTTACAGAAGCTTATTACAGACAAAAAAAAATTCCCATTATATATATTCCTCATTACCATCTTCTAGTATTTTGCTTTCTACCCTTGCAGCCATCTGTTAATTTTGAAAGAGAATCTTATTTTAATAAATACACGTATCTATTGTTTTTAATATTTTTTTGGGATGGGATTGAAGTATAGCTTCTTACACAAAATGGATTTCCATGGGCTTTGTAGGTCTGAATGCAAGAGCTTTTTAAGTGCTTCCTAGCTCAGAGAGCACAGTGTACACTGCAGAGTGTTCTGTAGCTGCCTAGCACAGAGCTCCACATCGTGGATTTTCTGTTGACTTTTAAGAGAAAAAAGAGAAGCATTACAGAAGTCTATCTGAAAACAAATGACACTAAGAAATAAATGAATGGTTTAACAAAATATCTTCTGAAATTGCTGTGCAGGCTTTGCAGTTTTATAATTCAAAAGTTTAAAGGGAAAGGTGAATTTAAAAAGCATCTTCAACTCAACTCCTCATTGATAGTAAAGAGTAACCCTAAAATTCTCTCTTAATCCTACAGAATCCGAGAAAGGGACAGCAATGGTTCCTATGCTCTGTGTCTGCTGAATGATGGAAAAGTACTGCATTATCGTATTGACAGAGATAAGACAGGAAAGCTCTCCATACCAGATGGAAAAAGATTTGACACCCTCTGGCAGGTCTGTTAAATTTGAATCACTTGAGTGTCTGTCATCACATTGCAGTTTTACCCAGTTAGGCAGTCTCATTTACTTTGCTGTGCTTCAACTGTCTTTAGCTAAACAGCAGCATGTTAAAGCAGTTTATTTGTCCTCCTTACAACTTTTGTGGTATGTTCATTAGTGGAGAAAGCTAAGTAAATGTAAAGATTTCAATCATTTTTAAATGGTGATGCTGCAGCTTCAATGAGTTTTAAACTGCTGTAATCATTATTCAGTTAACTGGACGTTCTCTAGAACGGAAGACTAATTTAATTTGTAAGAGACATACTGTATACAATAACAGTTATGCCAGGTACATTGTTTTGCTTATGTCCTTTGTAATAATGTAAGCACAATTTTAAGAAACACATGGGATGATTTGGCATGCTGTACACATAATGCACTATTTAACTTTGAAATTGCCTACTTTTTAGACTGAACAAATGTAGTTTGTAATCATTACCACAACAAGATGTCTGAATTCTATTAAAAATAAAACAGTTGAGAACTGGATAGTTAACTATGCCATAGTTGATAATAAAACTGGAGAAATAATTGGATAGGTTGAAGAAGCTAAAGGAAGTAAAAACCTTGAAGAGTTCTGTATCCTTTCTTAAAACTTTAGTTAAAAAAAAGTGAGTCATAAATTTAAAAAACAAGTTTTTACCTGTGCGTATTAACTTCTAGCATTTCTTGTAAATATCCTGCATATCTGTTGAGTTATTGGAAATTTTAAGCAGCTTGCCTAATGTTCAAGTTTTTTGAACATCTCTATTTTTTTCATGTGCAGACCCCCTCCTTCCTACCCAAATGCACTAGTGCCAAAATAGGAGTCATGTTCCTGTGATGTAATGATGAAAAGCATGGATAGGATAATCCACAGCTACATGGATAAAAGTCCACAGTTACTGGGGCTTTATATATATGTTAACTGTTTACATACCATTATAAGCCTGAGGCCAAAGAGAGCATCTTTCAAACAAAAAATAAACAAAAAAAACCCCACCACCACCACCACAAAAAAACAAAAACAAAAACAAAAACAAAAAACAAAGATGAAACTCAGATGTTTAAAAATAAATTATTTATTTGGAGCTTAGAAATTGATGTCAATATAGCCAGGTGGAGAATTTAGCATCTCACAAATCCAGTTCTTGGTTTGGGTTCCAGATTCAGCCACAAAATCCCTTCAGAAATACACCCGTCTGCTAGAGAAAAGTAAAGATGGTCTAAAGATACCCACAGAAAGGTTCTGGATGTGAAGATGATAAAGGGCCTGGAGCACCTCTGTTGTGAGGAAAGGCTGAGTGACGTGGATCTATTCAGGCTTGAGGAAAAAAAGACTGAAAGGGGACCTGATCAATGTCTGTAAATATCTAAGGTGAAGGAGGCAAAGAGATGAGGCCTGACTCTTTTCAGCGGAGTGTGGAGATAGGACAAGGGGAAATGGCCACAACTGAAGCATAGGACATTCAGCACACACAAAAAAAGAACTTCACAGTGAGGGTGATGGAGCACTGGAACAGACTGCCCAGGGGGGTTGTGGAGTTTGGAGATGTTCAAGACCCACCTGGATGCCTACCTGTGCAACCTGCTGTAGGGAGCCTGCTTTGGCAGGGGTGTTGGATCTCAAGGTCCCTTCCAGCTCCTACAATTCTGTGATTCTGTGATCATTTGGTGTAACAAATATGGATTATTGCACATAAGCACATGATTAGGAGACAGTCAATTACACCTCTCTTACCTTTTGATATCTCCCTCTTTCTTCTTTCTCTCTTATTTTTTTTTTTCTCTCATTCTGGTAGTTAGTTGAGCATTATTCATACAAACCGGACGGATTATTAAGGGTTCTGTCCATTCCCTGTCCACGGCATGGCTCAGAAAGTGGTAAGTTATTTCTATTGCTTTGTAAAGCATATATAGATTATTAAAAATGGGTGCATTTTTTGCATTTGCAAACTGAGTGGGTGTTGATTGTCATAGATGTAATTTAAATTTAGATTTAAAAAAAATGAAATACTAATTTTTCAAGTTAGTTGAAATCCACCAGATCATGCAGGCTGGAAGATCCTGTATTTTATGGGAGGATATGACAGCCAGATGGTCTAAAAGTAACATCAGATCAAAAATGCACTTTACTACTTCAAGTGGCACTCTGTTTTGCTTTGTCTATCTGTGCTACCAAGTTGCTTGTCCTGACACTCCTCCAACACACTTTACGCCAGGGAGATGTCAGCATGCCAGCACTGCTGGTTAAGGCATTTGGATGGGGTGTAGTGAGACAAAGGTTTCACTGCACCTGATACTGAAAAAGAGAATCTTTAAAATGCCACCCACTTACAGTGCCTAGAGGCACTTATGTCTAGGGGGATTAGAGGAATCCTGAGGTCCCATGCAGTCTTGGACCTGTTTCTTCTTTAATATCATGCGCTGTGTATGTTTACACAAATGAGATCGCATTCACTTCCTTTTTGCTGCCTTTGTGGAAGGAAGGAATGCCATCCAGAGGGACCTCAACAGGCTTGAAAGGTGGGCACGGGTGAACTTGATGAAGTTCAACACAGCAAAGTGCAAGGTTTTGCACCTGGGACAGAGGAATCCCTATGCAGACTGGAAGGAGCAGTCCTTGAGAGTAGCCCTGTGGAGAAGAACCTGGGGGTCTTGATAGACAAAAAGCTTAACATGAGCCAGCAGTGTGCTCTTGCAGCCCGAAAAGCAAATGGTATCCTGGGCTCCATCAGAAGAGGGGTCACCAGCAGGGACAGGGGGTGATTGTCCCTCTGTATTCTGTTCTTCTGAGGGCCCATCTGGAGTACCTGTGTCCAGGTCTGGAGCCTCCAGTACAAGGAAGACAGAGAGCTGTTGGAGAGGGTCCACAGGAGAGCCACGAAGATGATCAGGGGACTGGAGCACTTCCCCTACAAAGACAGGCTGAGGGGGCTGGGCTTGTTCAGTCTGGAGAAAAGAAGGCTGCGGGGTGACCTCATTGCAGCCTTTCAGTACCTAAAGGGAGCCTACAAAGAGCAGGGGAATCAACTCTTTGAAAGGGTTGATGACTGCAGGATGAGGGGAAATGGTTTTAAGTTGAGGGAGGGAAGATTTGAGTTGGATGTCAGGGGGAAGTTCTTTACAGAGAGAGTGGTGAGGTGCTGGAACAGGCTGCCCAGAAAGGTTGTGGATGCCCCGTCCCTGGAGGTGTTCATGGCCAAGTTGGATGGGGCCCGGGCAGCCTGGTTTATTAAATGTGGAGGTTGGTGGCCCTGTGTGTGGCAGGGAGGTTGGAGCTTTATGATCCTTGAGGTCCCTTCCAACCTGGGCCATTCTGTGATTCTGATTCTGATCCTTGTCTGACTCTTCTATTTCAGAAGCGGTGTTCTCTCTATAAGAGCTGCCTTCCATTTTTCTAACTGAAAGCTAGAGCTGTGCTGAACATACTTGCTCTTACTTTTTACACTCCTCTGAGTCATTATTAAGGCAGTGCATGTGCTTTGTGGCAGTAAGTACCAAAGTGTGAGTGATGCATATTAAAGCCAGAATCTAAGAAGATGAGCTAAGAGAAATGCTGCAGTATGATTTGAAAGTAAAAAGTTGGTCTTTCATGTAAATTATTATTTTGGTACATTTCTTATCTTTTTTAGTATCTTTCACATTTGATTCTTTTATAGATAACTCTTCTTTTGACACTCGTCCTCTTCCTGGAACCCCTTCTAAGGTAGGTGATGATGGAGCAATAAATTTAACAAGCTTATTGTCACATAATCGTCTGGGAATCCTAATGTTTATACTTTTAGAGTGAACTTATTTTTCTAGGGATTGTTTTATAAGTAGTAGATAGAAAATAAGCCTAAAATATTTTATTATGCCTATTGCTTTCATAAAATTTTTGTACTTAGCTATTAAGCATTTAATTTTGTGAATCTGTTTTATATACACAATGTATGTGAAAATCAGTATGTTTCATGTGTAAAATAAACATTAAGGGTCAAGTACTTTAGTGACAGTATCAACACTGGAAGGACAGATACTAATACTATTTAAAACGCGTTTCAAGATATTGGCAGCTGAAGCAAAAATGAAGGTTCACTTTACTGAGTAAAGCCAGATATTTCCTTACTTTGTAGTTAACATCCAGTTTTGCATGATGGTTTGATTCCTTGTGAAGTGAAATTAAAGCAAGTTTTTTCATTAACATTTTCATGAGTGAGCATGCCCATTTGTGATTATAATTCTCTGCACTCTTAGGCTCCTTTGATTACAAGAGCCATCTGAGGAGTGGTATGTCACGCCTTCTCACTGAGCTGTAGTTAATCTAATCTGAAGTAGGGAGCTCAGCTTAGTTGTTTCACCACTCCCTGGAGGGCCTAATCATCTAGCTTTTTCATAGAATCATAGGATTGCCTAGGTTGGAAATGAGCCTCAACATCATCGAGTCAACTTAAGAATTTGCCTGCCTATACACACCACATAGTTTACACATCGGGTCTCACCTAATGGTTGGGGACTGAGTGCACAAATACCTGGTCCAGAATTATATTTTGACACCAGTTTGAATGACTGGACATGAAGCAGAGACTTGAAAAGGAGATTTGAGAGCACATTAACTGCTGTCTTTGCACAACATTGAAGATTCATAAAAAGGCAGCTGTCTTTTCCAGAATGAGCCCCCCGAGGTGTTACATATTATCCCTACATATCTGAGGCTGCTCCTGGGAAGGGCAAAGGCATTTTTAAACTCAAATCTAGGAGGGAAAAATAGGAGAACAACACAGGAGGTGGAGATGCTGCTGTCTTGACAGTGTAGGGCTTAGTTAATTCAAGGTGGCCTCTAGCTTCATGCCTGTGCCATATGCAGAATCCAGCTACCATATTGCCCTCAATTACACTGATGTTTTATTCTCTTTTTTCAACATTCCAGTCTGTGGGGGTGAAAGCTGAGCATAAAATCACTGTGCCTGCTTCTCTTATGGCACCCAGTTTGTGTATGTAGAGTTGTCTACTCTAAAATCTCCTCCATAGCCACTTATCCTCTTGTCACAACAAAAATGATTGTTTCAGGTCTTCTCAGATAGGGAAATGGCTTTAAATGCCATGTAGTGTGATGTCTGGTTTTGAGTATGCATCTGAGCATGAAGCGTTTTACGCAGTTCCCCTTCCCTGGCATTTCTGACTCAGCAATCTGAAGAGCCAGTCTGTCCTCACAGCAGCAGAACCTGCACCTGTAAGCTAGTAATTCACAAATACTTTACAATGCAAACAAACAATTTCAGATGAAAGTATCAATAAAAGGATATGAAGGATATGAAAAGAAGGTCACAAAAAGAATATTACAGATTGACTGAACAGATATAATTGGACAAACTGAGTTCCAAATACCAAATAAGAAGCTGTAAAATCTAGTGCCTGTATAAAGGCCCTCAGGACTTGACATTATGCCAGAATTTTACTGGAGACAGACACTTCATAAATTATATCCAGTTTTTGAGTTTCTAGATGGATTTCTGCAGTTGATGTAGTCCCACATTACAAGAAAAAAAAAAATTCATTCAAATAAGCCAATTTAATTTATTTCACTGTTGAGTCCCCATGGACCCATGAGCAATCATATTCAGATCTGTTTCTGAAAGTCAGGCGCCCATTTAAAGTAATGGAATTATACAGTCAAAATAGGTGCTGTTTTTCAAACGTCCCAATGTTTGGATTCATGTCATTTATGAGTATGAATGGGATGTTTAAGCACACCAGACAGGCCACATGCATATAATCTAGCATATACACAGTTACAGTGGCAGAGCAAGCACATTCAGTTCAGGAATACTACAAAAGAAAGTAAATGGGCCAAATTCTTCTATTTTTCATCAGTGTATTACAGTAATGATGACTCTTGTGCTTTACAGGTAAAAGACTTGCTAATAAGTTATGATTAATCTTGCCTAACATAAATCAACTCAAAAAGAGCAGCCAGTCTTAACAAATCCTGAAGGCTTGTTTTTTGAGGATGTTTTTAAGGAAAAGAGAGAACCTGCCTAGCAGTCACTTGAGCATAAAATCCATTACTGTGTATTCGTAAGTGCCTACTTCTTTCCACTCAGAAGGGGCCCTGGTGGTTTGTCAAGACTACATGCCTTGCTTATAAGTGGTCACAGTTGTATGAGATCACTTCCAACCCTGAATGTGTATTTCTCTGGCAAATGGTTGACATAAAGGAGCTTGATCACACATGCATATTTTCAGAATTGAGCAGTAGTCATTATACTTAAGGTTTGCCATGATAGAAGAAAAAAACACAACGGATAAGAGAAATAAATATATAAAGTCAAAAAATCAAATTAATATTATTATTTAGGGAGCTGAAAGACTTCAGTTAATATTGCCAGGTTGTCATACATGAACAAATTTGTGCAAAAACTGTAACTCACTTATGACCACTTGCGTAGATATTCGTATATGCAGAACCTGAAATACAATGAATTCAGATTGTAAAAACAGAAATGTATCCTGAAAAGAACACAGAAAAATTACAAACTCTTATGCACAAAATGTGTATCTTCTTTTTATTTAGGTTACTTTCATTAAGTTTAAATTAAGTTGTTTTGTTAAATAAGGAAAAAAAAAAAGAACAAAAAAAAAGAACAGAATGAAGTTTATTAGGAAGAAGTGCAAGATCCTATATTTTAGTAATCATCTGCAGAATACAGCATGGGAGCAGCAATTTTTCAGAGGATGTGGTAGCTGTAAGAGATCAGACAGGAACACAGACATGCACCAACAAAGTAATAGATGAAAGTGAAACATCACAGGTGTTTCCAGTTTCAGACTTCTGCTAAGGTCTCAGTGCTTTCTCTCATAAGGCATATGTACAGATTCAAGATGGTTAAGAATATTACAGTTTAAATCAATTTTATTGCTAAGATTTCATATACTACGTTTGTTTGATATTTCATATGTTGCACTTACCAGACACATACGAGAGAAATGTTGGGAGTGTTTTTTTTCTTGTATACTACATGCGTTTTGTAATATACCTTTAGTAATTTTTCTGGCACATTCACTGTTCCTCTTTGACATTGTGGTTTCTAGAGTTGGGCAAGAGGTGGAATTATCTCAAGAATCAAATCGTACACCTTTCCAAAGGCTGGCAGCAAAAAGGTGCTTTATACGGTCTTTTTAGGTTATCAACTGAGTTAAAAGGACTTACACTTGGCTAATTTCACTCTTTTTTTTTTTTTGCTTGCTATTACTAAATGTGTGTCTTGACTACTAACAAACAGATTGTGCAGGTTTTGTAAGCTGCCTTCTTTACAAATCATCTGCACAATTCCAGCCTTAATTCTATAGAACTAAACAATTTCTAAAGACATTTTGAAAATTGGGCTATTTTGAAGCAATTTTTCACGTCCCAAAATGCAGAATTAGTACTGTTCTCAACATGTCTGCAAAAAAACCATGAGGGATAAAATATATTTCACAGAGTAGTCATTTAAAAAAAAAAAAAAGGAAGTGACATTTCTAATGGAAAATATAATTCCTAGAAAATTGGCTTGTTCACTAAACTTTGACAGAAGACATTCAGGGACACAGTTTGTTAATAATAAACACAAAATATATTCCTACAGAACTTGTGCACAAATCTTGTTATGCATTGAAGTTAATTACATTTAAACAAGTGTAAGGTGTTGCAAGATCAGGGAGAATGGGAAAGGCAATGTGAGGGAGTCAAAGGAAAAAGTCTGGTGCTAGTAAAAATGTTCTGTGGACAGAAAATCATGCTTTTTAATAGTTGGTACACTTGTGAAGCATGCTATCCCTGGAGGCATTCAAGCCCAGCCTGGATGTGGCTTGGGGCAGCCTGGTCTGGCGGGTGGCGACCCTGCACATAGCAGGGGGTTTAAACAGTCTTTTTTTTATGCTAAGAATAACTTTTATGCCCCTTTTCTACCTAGAAGTAGTTCTGTGAGTCTTTTATTTTGCTACTTTCTTGTTTGTTTATTCAATGCCATTTGCTCTGTAACAAAAATGATCAACACAAAAAGCCCTAGAGATGCTTTTCAGAGTGAGAATCTTTTTTACTTATACTGTATTTGGTAATCCTGATTAAAATATATTAAAATATATATCTCTGGCAGGGAGAGGGAGGTGATTGTCCCCTTATACTCGGCTCTTGTGAGACCCCATCTGGAGTACTGCATCCAGGCCTGGGGCCTCCAGTACAAGAAGGACATGGAGCTCTTGGAGAGGGTCCAGAGGAGGCCACTAAGATGATCAGAGGGCTCTATCTGATGAGGAAAGGTTGAGGGAACTGGGATTGTTTAGCTTGCAGAAAAGAAGGCGTTGGGGAGACTTCATTGCAGCCTTCTAGTACTTGAAGGGAGCTTATAAACAGGAGGGGGAACAGCTGTTGATGAGGGTGGATAGTGATAGGACAAGGGGGAATGGTTTTAAACTGAGACAGGGGAGGTTTAGGTTGGATCTTAGGAGGAAGTTTTTCACGCAGAGGGTGGTGACACACTGGAACAGGTTGCCCAAGGAGGCTGTGGATGCCCCATCCCTGGAGGCATTCAAGGCCAGGCTGTATGTGGCTCTGGGCAGCCTGGTCTGGTGGCTGGTGACCCTGCCCATGGCAGGAGGGGTTGAAACTTGATGATCATTGTGGTCCTTTTCAATCCATGTCGTTCTATGATTCTATGATATATTAGATAAGAGAGTTGTGATTTGGCTTTGTTCAGAAAAATGGACAAACACAAAGCTGACTTTAAATCATTACGCCTGGTTACTTAGGTTGCTTTTCTTGCATCAAAGCCTTTCAGACAGTAAAATGTAAAATTTACAACGTTATATTTTTCTCAGACTTGAAAAATATGCTGGTTCTGTGTGACTTTTTATAAAATATTTATTTGTTTCACAGACTGGTTATTTAGGTGTATTTTTAGCACTCTGAACATTTTTTTTTTCAGCTTCTTTGCTCATAAAACTTTCTTCTCTGATGAAAGTATAAGTGACCTTGTGCCACCTAGTGGCTACTGTTAAGCTTTATCCAAAGTTCATTGAGGACTTTGCTACTAAGGCCTTTGTTTTGCATTTTGCTACACAGTTTGGTTTGGCAAAATAAAACTATTATTGTGGTTTTGCATATACGTTTGGGTTATTGCAAATCAGAATTATGAACATGAAAAGAAATAACACTTACTGTACAGATTAACTTCATAAATACAATCTCTACCATGAAATAAAAATATTTACTGTAAAAATGAGATTTAGAGTAATTTGTGCCATTTCATTCATATTTTAAAACAAACAATAAGTAGATCTCATTCAATAAGATGCTGTCATAGTTCCTGAGGGGTTATCCTACTGTGGCCTTATCCTTAAATAGAAAGTGATGTTCCTTCTACTACAAAAGAACCTGCATTTGAGTGCAAACTCTGCCTCTTCTGCTTTCCTCTTATTGTGGATATTGCTGTGTTAGCACAGGACTGCTACATCTGCATGGCCAGTCCTTATTTAAGGAAAGAGTGGCAAGAATGTGCATCTGAGAATTTTAACCAATTAAAATTAAACACTAGCTGAAAAACGCGTTCATGGGATATAGAGGTCTAGTATGAAGACATAAAATGACAATAAAATCATAGAGTCATAGAATCTTTAAGGTTGGAAAATACCTGTAAGAAGATCGTGTATTCCAGCCATCAAACCAACCTCACCATGTCCACTAACCACATTCCTCAGTGCCACATCCACACGTTTTTGAGCACCTCCAGGGACAGCGTCTCCGCCACCTCCCCTAGCAGCCTATTCCAGAGTTTCACCACTCCTTCTGAGAAGAAATTATTTCTAATATCCAACCTGAAACTCTCCTAGCACAACTTAAAGCCATTACCTCTGATCCTAAATGACACCTGGCTTCACAGTTTACCAGTGTGCACACCATAAGATGTCACATAACCTGTGCCATTTTTAAGGGATTTCTCTGGCAGACACTTTCCTCTTTCTGTTTTAACTGTAAAAGCAAATCCATAGGTGTTTCACTCATTCTCTATTCTGGTAAGAATGTCCCCTAGTCTATAATTTGGTTGTACTAAGGCAAAGCTGCTTTTCTCAGAAAGACCTGCGCAATTAAACTTGCTGCTGTTAAAGCATAGGGCAGAAGGGACTCTGAATTGAAATAACAGTTCAAAATAAGGCAGGGGTTTTTGTACTATTACTCCGACCACTGTACATACAAAGATAAGTACCTCGTTCCTCCATTTATAGACTGCTACTCTTCACTGCAAGAGAGAAATTCTGGCCTTTCTGCTCGAACAACTTGTTCAAAGGACTGCAGGGTGCTACGTGCCTTGAATACATAATTGGCAGGACTAAGGTTGAGAATGCTATTTGAGGTTTTCTCAGTGCTAACCAGTATTCCTGTATTACTACTAGGAGCTATGAAAAGATACATTTGAAACATAAAATTACAGTTTAAACCAAAATATTAATGAAAAAGCCTTTGTTAAGCCGTTTAATTATGCTGCAAAACAGGGAATATCATTCCACAATTATGTAACTGTTAGTTAACTTAACTACCTCTAATGATATATAAGATATTATCACTTATTTCAAACAGTAGAAGCCTTCTGAGACAAAATTCCTTCAAAAGTTTGTTAGATTTAACGTCAGTGGGCTATCTCCAGTTCATACCTGCAGTTTTATTTATAAGCATGGGAATTAATGCACTCATTTTTTAGTGCAGTTCCTGGATGTGATCATCAAATTATTTCAGATTCATTTGTTTTGCTCTTGAATTACAAAGAAGAGGAAATGTCTCTATACTTCCCATTTAGGGAGTCAACACCTTTTAATGAGAATATTTTTACCAGCTGTTCTGCACAGGTGATTTTCTACTTGTGAGACAAATGTGGTATACATCAATGTTGTTTGGCCAGTGAAAAATATACATACACCGAGCCTGAAACCAGAGACATCTAACTACTTCTCTGGTCCTTAGGTAGTTGTAATCACATATATGGAAAATAAGGAAAAGGTGATTGGTGGTAACCAGCTTGGCTTGAGCAAGGGCAAGTCATGTCTGACAAACCTGGTGGTCTTTTACAATGGAGTTAATTTATCAGTGGATAGAGGAAGAGCAAAACGTCATCATCTATCTGGACTTGTGAAAAACATTTGACACAGTCCTGCATGACATCATCCTCTCCAAATTGGGAAAAAATGAATTTGGTGGGTGGACCTCTTGCTAGACAAGGAATTGGCTGGATGGTCGCACTCAGTGTGTTGCAGTTAAAAGCTCAGTGTCCAGAGATGGGTGGTGAATGATGTTCTTCAGGGATCAGTGTTGGGACCAGTGTTATTTAATGTCTTTGTAAGGGTTATAGACAGTGGGATTGAGTGCACGCTCAGCAAGTTTGCAGAAGACACCAGGCTGAGTGCTGCAGTTGACACCCTAAAAGGAAGAGGATGCTATCCAGAGGGACCTGGACAGGCTTGATAGGTGGACTGGTGCTAAGAAGTTGGCCACAAAGATGATGAGAAGGGTAGAGCACTTCTCCTACGAGGACAGGCTGGTAGAGCTGGGACTCTTCAGTTAGGAGACGAGAAGGTTCCAAGAAGACCTTATAGTAGCCTTCCAGTACGCAAAGGGGGTCTACAGGAAAGCTGGGGAGGGACTTTTTGTAAGGGCAGGTACTGACAGGATGAGGGGAAATGGTTTTAAACTTGAAGAGGGTATATTTAGTCTGGATATAAGAAGGAAATTCTTTACTGTGAGGGTGGTGAGATGCTGGAACAGGTAGCCCAGTGGGGTTATGAATTTCTCCGTCCCTGGAAGCATTCAAGGCCAGGCTGGATGGGGCTTTGAGCAACCTGGTTTAGAGGGAGTTGTCCCTGCTTATGGCAGGGGTTGGAACTTGGTGATCTTAAATCTCCCTTCCAACCTAAACCATTCTAGTATTCTATGAGAGCATATGCCCTCTGTGTTTTTTAAGTTTGAGGAATTGTCCAGTGCCTTTTGAACTTCTGAAAGAGTTTCTGCCTTGCTGTTCTGCAATATTTAGATATATTTATCTAATTTAAGTGATTTTTTTTTCATTTTTTTTCTTTTTCTTTTGAACAAAGCATGTGACCTGTGCTTCAAATAGAGTTATTTTGAGCCTTGGAAGTGCAGATTTTAAGTTGCAGATTTGGCAAGGTTTTGCTACACTAGAAAAACAGGAGTAGGAGAAAGAATGAATCTTGTTTCTTAGCATTCTTCTCCTTGTTGTTGAAGCTGGCTAATCAGTTTTATCCCTGACCTATGTCAGAATTGTATCACTACTCTGCTGGCCTCCCAGACAGTAAATTGCCTTTTCAACACTGTTCCACAGGACTGAATAAGGCCAGTCAGAAATGTTACCATCTCTGATGCCACCACCACACCCATCCCAACAAATCAGAATCTTGCGGAGTTTGTCTCCTTCTTCTGGTTTGCTGTAAATTCCAAGTAGCAAAACCTTTTCTGCTTCATCCACTTGGGCAGATCACGTTTTATGATTTAATTTTCTCTACCTCCTGGATCAAAAAGCTTCTTCCAATTGATAAAATGACAATAATTAACTCCTAGACATTTCCCAAGCTCTGTTTCTCATTACTTGAAAACCACAACTACTTCAGGAAGGAATTGATGCCACAGAAAGCTTCAGTTATTAAAGATAAATAAATAAACATTTGGATATTTGAAAAATAGCCCTATCCAGGTTTTTGCAAGTACAATATATTTTTATTTCTTATGAGAACTGAGCAACTCTTATTGATGTCTGAACCTATGTTTTTGATGTACTCCTTTGGGGAGCATGAAATCATTCATCACTAAAGTTTTTACATTGTGAAAGGAACTGAAGTACTGAACTGAAAAAGTAATTTCTGTAATTTTCTATTCTTAGAACTGTTCTCTTCCAGTTCACAATAAAATAGAGCAAATAAATTTCACTCTTCTGTACTTTATTGTGTAAGAGTCATCCTTCCAGCCAGCGACTCCAGAATGAACAGACTTCTGCTACAGTCATCTATGTGCTTCATAGTGAATCAGTTGTTCAAATATACTAGCCATCAGGTCATTTTCTCCTTCCTCAGACTAGAAAGACAAACAGACTACTCTATGATATTCAGTTATTCAAACTTACTAAATTTTCTTTTACCCTCTTTTCTTTCAATTGGATTTTCTTTGTAACATCCATGAGATAAACAGGGTTGTTGGGATTTTTTTTTCATTCATTCTGGCAGTTCCTCTGTGGCCCAGATATGGTGAGAGATAACTTGGAGATAACTTGGAGGGAGGAGAAAGACAAAAGCGAAAAGAGAAATTAGATTTATAATGTTACATGGCGGATTTATAACTGCATATAAATTTAACATCTGCAGGATAAGATTTGTGCATGACCTATTCCAGTTACTTCTCGCAGATTTAATGTTTTGAAATATTTCCTGTAACTTCTTGAGATGCAGCAATGTGTGTGTTATTTGGCCTGCATGTTTACTCAAGCAATAACCTCAATACTTTAATAAGCTTTTTTTTTCCTCAATACTTTAATAAGCTTTTTTTTTTTTTTTTTTTTTTTTTTTTTTTTTTTTTTTTACCTCTGTCTTACTCTTTGATTCTCACCTGTGTTTCTCTTGCAATCATGCCATAATTTTCTGGAAAAAAAAAAAAAAAAAGTTTTTAACTTACTATATTTTGCTCAGTTTAAAAATTCTATTTGTGTGCTACAGCTCCAGACACCTATTGGTCCCTCATCTGATGACCAAACACCTTTTAATCCTTATGTACTGCAAAGGGCAAGAGGTCTAATAGAAGCAGAGAAAGGTAGGCAAAAGTTTATTACGCAAATACCACCTTTTTTCTTTATACAAGAGCTCTTACCACAACCCATATTTCTTCTTTACTTGCTTGTATTTTATGCCATATTGTTTACTGGCATATCGCTGTCACAGCTCAAGCCCGATGTCAGTGTCTATAATAAAAGTGATTTAACAGGAATCCCTTTTTCCATGTAGAAGTTGGAGGTTTATTACCTCCTTGACTCTAAAAGCTGTATCCTTGCCCTTCATAAAGAGAATTGTGCCTCACTGAATTCACACTGCCAGTCTGATGCCTAGGCTTTAGGAAAGCTGCAAATACTGCAATTGGTGTGAAGAACTGTTTGAGAACTGAACTGTTTGAACACTGAAGTGCTAAGGAGAAGAGCATGTCTTTAACCTTCCTTCTGTGAAGGAACATCCTCGTTTCACATTAAGCAATTGCTCAGAAGTGAGAAGATGTCACCATATAAAAGTCATTCTTTTTGAGAATGTTCTAAAGTGAGTGTAGTTGGAGTGTATGAGGTTTTTTTATAATGCTTTCTTAAGACAAATACAAAGATGCAGCAGTTAACACTGAGCATGGATATGTTGAATATAGCACCTGTGCAAGCAACATAGTCTCACATAATCTCTTATTTGTTTATTCCTTGAACTGCAGGTGATCAGAGAGAGGCCTTACCCATGGACACTGAGGTTTATGAAAGTCCGTATGCTGACCCAGATGAAATTAAACCAAAAAATGTCACTCTTGATAGGAAATTGTTAACCCTAGAGGAAGGAGAGCTTGGCTCTGGCAACTTTGGTACTGTAAAGAAAGGGTTCTATAAGATGAAGAAGTAAGTATTTCCTTCTATCTCCAGGAAGTGCAGCATAGTCACTGCCCAGCTGTTATTTTTGTCTTCAAAGTGGGGAAGTGCCTCCTATGATTCTATGACTCTGCTATCAGTTACAGTAGAGTAAGAAGCTCTGTGCCTTTCTCCAGAAATTGTGTGGGCATTCATGTGACTGGTCTGCACAGTCTCTTTGTGTGAGATAGTGTAGAGAGCCATGTACAGCTTACCTGTAGCAAATGGATTCTCACCTAAAATAGTATGATGAATACCTGTTTCATGAAGCTGTAACGTTGATTTTCAAACAGACAGAAGATATTGTGGCCTTCTTATCATGGAGTTACAGTAGGAACAGACCTTGTTTATACTGGCAGAAGTCAAGTCACCTGACTATTCATGCATCTTCATAATAAACTGTTACCAATATGTTGCTTAAATGGAAGCTTATGTATATGCTTTCACCAATTAAAGCTGGAGGCAGTTCTTTAACCCAGATTTTCAGAATCAAGGAGGAATTTTCATTTTCCGGTATTTTCTGAGGGGATTTGAAGGGCTGTAGTTTTGTTTATCAGTAGTTCACATTTAAGCTCTATTTAAGGTTGCAGGAGGAGACTTAGTTTCTCAGCAGGTGAAAGCACTTGCCTTGGGGCTTTGCAAGTGCTGCATTGTCTGAGGTCCAAAACACATCAGTGCTGAGAAACCCCTTATAATTTTTCTTCTGAGGGCTCTCAACATAACAGGGCTCTTTTTGGAAATCTTTCAACTTTCATTAGTTAAGACTAGTCAGAATGGGAAAGATAATTTTGTTTTCAGACTTGTTTAGACTTTTTAACAATTACTTCTAGTTTTCATTCTCTCCATTTTATTTCTTTTGCTTCTGATCATTTGGTAGAGACTTATTCCCATTGCAGTCAGATTCCTTCCTGTCCAAGTATTCAGTTCTATCTTTTATCACTGTTTGAACTATGTGTGCAGAAACATAACTTGGAGATTGTATAAATTTACATGCAGATTTTTCAGCAACTAATCCCAGGGGATTCTCTTTTGCAGGGGGGCCAAGCCAGTGGCTGTAAAAATTCTTAAGAACGAGAGTAATGATCCGGCCATAAAGGATGAGTTACTGAGAGAAGCAAATGTAATGCAGCAACTGGACAACCCATATATAGTCCGAATGATAGGTATATGTGAAGCAGAGGCCTGGATGTTAGTAATGGAAATGGCTGAACTTGGGCCACTGAACAAGTTTTTGCAAAAAAATAGGTGTGTAAGCTTTGATTCCATTTCATAGTATTTATCCAAAGGGGTAGAAAAAAACAAGAGCAAGGTCTTTTTATCTTATATAATAATTAGCTATTATAGATAATCTTCACTGGGACATAATTATATTGAAAATGTCTCCTAAATGTCAAATATTTTTGTAAGATAGTGCATTTTGAATAAAAGAATTTTTGGATGTTCTTTATGGATATGATCACAGTTTATTGATATGATCAAGACATTATTATGTTGCCTGTTCTAATTAAATCTTTGCTAAACGTAAATGGATCTTGTTACTAATATATTTTATACATGTATGTAATGTGCGCAAACAAGTTTGTATTTGAACTCCTTGAAAAATAATGAAAATGAACTACAGACCTCTTAAAGACTCAATTATGATTTTCAGGCACATCACAGAAAAGAATATAACAGAACTTGTACATCAGGTTTCCATGGGGATGAAATATCTGGAGGAGAATAACTTTGTACATAGGGATCTGGCTGCAAGGAATGTGCTATTAGTCACCCAGCATTATGCCAAAATCAGTGACTTTGGACTATCTAAGGCTCTTAGTGCTGATGAAAATTATTACAAGGTAAGATTTGCACAAGTTGTCAAAGCTGTTTACTAATATAGCCTAAGATTTTTTTTATTTAAGAGCAGTTGTGTTTAAAAGTTGAAAGGAAGAAATACACTAAATATTTTATAGTCTGCTAGTAGTAATCATAAATTTTCAAAGTATGTGATTAAAGTTAAGTGATGAATAGGGAGGGAAAATCTAGTCCCTTATTTAGTTATTTCTTTGGTAAATTTACCATTAGAAGATTGAAATTTACTGTGGAAATGAGATATTTCCTTCCATAAAAGTTGAAACTATCTCTGTTGCAAATACTAATTTAGCACTTGGTTTGCATCATGTCAAAGGAAAATACAGGTTGGCAATCTGTCTAACTAAATAACAGAATGAGATTTGGGGAGTTTGTCGAAGGGGTACAGGTGGGAAATAATCATTTGATGTAGGTAAATTTTGTTCAGCTTTATTTAAAATACCACAATCTTTGTGCAGCAAAAGATACTAAAATAAGTGCCAACTTTTAGTGAGGTAAATGGGAGCTAAAGCCTCTGATAGTGTATGCATCTCCTTTTCCTATATATTGCTTTTACAGTTAAAATTATTCTATCCTACTGCCTTTTCTTTCATCAGTTGTTTAAAACCAATAAGCCAGACCACGAAACACTGCAGAGGAGGAGCAAGCACATACTTCCCTCTGATGACCTTCCTATGGGAACAGTAACTGCTGCCAGAAAAGGCAGCAGCATCTTAAATCACTTCCAGCTTGCCTAGTTTGTCAGGGGGTTGAGATCTGGTGTAAAAGGCTCATTCCGTTCACAACTGCAAAAAATGCTGCAGGGTTATCTCAATAGATATAGCACTGTGCCAATATGGTCTGATGTTTGCACTCTTGTAGCATGTTTAGCATGATGTCATCAAATTGCAGTTTGTCTCAAAGCAGTTACTGTGCTCTGAAATAAAGCACTGACTTAATCTGAAGATTAGACTCCTTCTGGCTAAGTTGGTATCTCTTTTGTAAGAGTTGAAAAATCTTTATTTGACAGAGCTTAACAAACACGACGTTAGGTCCTTTAACTAAGCTTTGCTTTACCACAGCATTAATTCCAATGCTTTATTTGAGTTTGGGAGATTAGGAACAATTTTGTAATGGTATTGAAGAAGCTGTTGCCAATTTCTCTAAGGCAGACTATATCAGAAATGCTAGTATGAACACATGAAAATCCAAGTAAAATTGGCTTCTGTGAATATGAGTGTTGTTTACCACTTGCTACTGTCTCAAGTCTGCTTCTCTTATTTTCTGTTATTCCGTATTTTAGGCACAAAGTCACGGAAAATGGCCAGTCAAGTGGTATGCTCCAGAATGCATGAATTTCTACAAGTTTTCTAGCAAAAGTGATGTCTGGAGCTTTGGAGTTTTAATGTGGGAAGCATTCTCTTATGGGCAAAAGCCCTATAAAGTGAGTAATTCTTTCTGTCAGTTCTTTTAATATAAAAATGTAGAGCAAATTCAAACCATCACCTATTTTTTCCTGCGTGGAAGGGTTGCTACAGGTCAAATAAGGCTTTAGAACCCATCTGTTCTAACAGACAAGTCAAAGGATAGCCCCCAGTTCAACTCCAAACTTCTCTTTGTTTTATACTATACTAACATGTACTGTAATCATATGCAACTCAGAAGACTGCTCTGATCATCCTATTCCAGGGAATGAAAGGCGGCGAAGTTGCACAGATGATTGAAAGAGGAGAACGAATGGAACGTCCTGAAGCCTGTCCAGTGGAAGTCTATGACTTAATGAAATTATGTTGGACGTACAAGTGAGTGTGATCTCTTTCTTTTAATAGTGGTATATTTTAATCTACATGGTTGGTAGCTAGAAAGCATGAAATAAGAATATTTCAAAGCATATTGCATCAACTAGATTTCAGCTTACAAGCAATCTGAAAAGGAAGGAGTCAGTTGTGCTTTCAAAAGAGAACAATGTGAAGTAATGAGTATAGTACAGGAATCTGATTCTGCACAGATGATCTATTTTTTGCTTGAGCAAAAATATACAAAAAATTGTCTATCATCAAAAGCAATTTATTCCATCAAAAACAATTTACTCCACCAAAAAGTCAGTCTGACATATTTAGAAAAGTAAGTTTGAAATTAAGGAAACATTTTTCTTTCATTTCATTTTGATTTCCAGGACAGCAGTTTCAAAGTTCTGTTGTCAACTTATTCATTCTATGTCTCAATTTTTCTTTTTTCTTTCAGTTTTTTTCTTTCCAGTTTTTCAGTTTTTCTTTTGATTTTCTCCCTGAGTCTCAACAGTAGTTCCCAGCTCATCCACACCAGTCGTCTTCCCCCACGGCTTGCCTTATGGCACTCAGGGACAGCCTGTTCTTGTGCCTTTACGATTTCCATCTTGAGGAGCATCCAGGCTTACTGGGCCCCTTTACCCTGGAGAAGCGACTCCCAAGGGACCCGCGCTACAAGCGCCTTCTTGGAAGTTCAAGAAAGTAGTTTTGCTGGTCACTCTTTTGACATCCCCAAGATTGGAGAATTCTACAATTCCATGGTCGCTCTGCCCAAGACAGTCCCCAACCTTCACTTCTTCCACCAGTCCTTCTCTGTTAGCGAAGACCAGGTCTAGTAGAGCACCACCCCTGGTAGGCTCTCCTGCCAATTGCGTAAGGAAGCTATCTTCCACACAGTCTAGAAACCTCCTGGACTGCTTCCTCTGTGCTGTGTTACATTTCCAACATATATCAGGGAAGTTGAAGTCTCCCATGAGAATAAGTGCTGGTGACCGTGTGACTTCCACGAGCTGCTCATAGAATGCTTTGTGCAATTCTTCATCCTGATTAGGCGGTCTGTAACAGACCCCCACCAAGATATCACCCCTACAGCCATCCCCCTGATCCTTACCCCAGACACTCAACTATATCATTCTCAACCCCAAGCTCTTCAACCTTGAAACAGTGTTTAATATAAAGGGCCACACCACCACCCTTCTTTCCTCGTCTATCCCTTCTGAAGAGCTTGTAGCCACCTATCACAGCACTCCAGTCATGTGAGTGGTCCCACCATGTTTCAGTAATAGCAACAAGGTCATAATTAGCCTGACTCACATTGCATCCAATTCTTTCTGCTTGTTGCTCATGCTGCGTGCATTGGTGTGGATGCACTTCACCCCCAGCTCACCATCGTTCCCCTAGGCTCATCTCTTGTGAGGCCTGTTTTGTCCCCTTCCCCCTTTGTAGCTAATTTAAAGCTCTTTCAATAAGCCCTGCTAGCTCCTGTGCTAGTATTCATTGCCCCCTTTGAGATAGGTGGGTTCCACAGACAGACAGGCAGGGGCTGAGTAAATTGCCCCATGATCAAAGAACCCGAAGTTCCTGGCTTGACACCAGCCTCCGACCCAATTATTCATTGCTCGTGCTTTCCAGTCCTGCTCAGTGTCCCTTACTGGCCCTGAAGGTGTAGAGCAGAAGATCACTTGAGCTCCAGATCCTTGAACTAAACGCCCTAAACTCCTCAAATCTTTTTTCATCATGCGTAGGCTTGTCTGAGCAATTTCATCTCTGCCCACCTGAACTACAAGTAATGGAAAATAATCAGATGACCTAACCAGCTGAGGGAGTTTCCTGGTTATGTCCCCGACCTGAGCCCCAGGAAGGCAGCACACTTCCTGATGGCCCTGACAGGTCAGGTCTGCATATGGGGCCCTCTGTTCCTCTGAGAAGGGAGTCACACACCACGACCACCCTTCTTTCTTTACTGTCAGAGGCAGTCTCAAGGCGCGGGGGTGAACACCTCGCCCTAGGCTCTCTCCTAGGCAGATCCTCCATCCCTCTTCATTCACCTCCCCTTCAACTTCCAGCAACTGGAACCTGTTGCTTAAAGGGAGCTGGGGAAGTGGGCTAGACAGGCGGGTGTCTCCTGTGACACTGAGTTGGGACTCTCTTCCAACCTTCCTCATCAGCCAGGTCTGTCCAATTGTGACAGGACCACCACCTTTCTGGGAGTATTTTCCCAGAATCCTTCCCTCTGGTAAGCCAGCAAGTTAGTCCACCAGTCAATCTCCCGCTCACACTCCCTGATGGCCCTAAGTCTTTGCACCTCATCTTTAAGTTCCACCACTAGGCTAAGTAGTCCACCTGCTCACACCTCACTCAAGTGGAGTCCCTGCCATTCTCCCTGGGCAGAAGTAGACTCAGGCACTCCCTGCAGCCAGAGACCTGAACAGTGACATTTCTCAGCAAGCTCTCTGTCTGGGTCACCACGGTCTTCTTAGAATAAGTCTGCTGTCTGGTGGAGACCATGTTTCAGCCTGTGGTCTCAGAGACTGAAAAAGAAAGCCAGTCTCTTGAGCAAGGAGGGACCAAAGCTTACAATTCTCACCACTAGACCCACCTCCCACACACACAAATGTAGCACCCTATGGGACGTGTGTGCTATGCTCACTTACTGAACCTTCCCTTTCTCAGTGAGCAGAAACAATGGTTATTATTCACCTGGCGTGTTCTGTGGGTGGAAGCAAGCTCCCCAAAGCTATTTAAAGCTTATTATCAGGTGTGAAGGTTGAGGGCGGGTGTTTAAACTATGCCACTAATGTGCCAGCTCCACCCCGGTGACTCTGGAGCCTGCCCACAAGCTGCCAGCTCCCAGCACAAGTGCAGTGTTGATGCTAGCCTCAAAAGTGCATTTAAAAAGCCTTAAAAAGAGCTTTTTGGTTGGACTTTTTACTCCAGATCCCTTGCCAGTACAGACTTACCTGCTCAGAAGCTAGTCTCCGCAGCAAATATCTGTATCAGTGACTTAGATTATGAGACTGAGTGTACTCTCAGCAACTTTGCAGTTGACACCAAGCTGAGTGGTGTGGTTGTTGCAGTGGAAGGGAGGGATACCATCCAGAGGGACCTGGACAAGGACCTGGCTTGAAAAGAGAGCACATGTGAACCTAATGAGGATCAACAAGCCAAATGCAGGGTGCTGCATCTAGGTCAGGAGAAATCCCGAACTGAAGTAAAGACTGGGAGTAGAATTCCTTTGTTGAAGTTATCTTTAGCTGTAAAAAGGTTTCCATAAAGAAAACAAAGTCCACTGTAATGTGGCTTACTCTTCCAATTCACTATCTGGAGAATATGTGAATAATATGTTCACTAAAGATATTTAGGTTCTATTTCAAGAGTTATGTTATTTCCTTTCTAGAAAACTTGCTTTTTTCTTAATTTTATTACATCTAGTATTCTAGAAAGAACATGGAGCCATTAAATTTCTGCCCTTTTTCTACAGCAAAGTAGCAGCAGTTACAGAGTGAAACAGAATCACTTTCATTAAGTTTAGTAAAGGTACTATAAAAGGTATTGCTTTTTATTTGTACTCGAATATCCCAAATATTTGAAAGGAAAAAAAAACTAAAAAAAAAATAAAAGTTCTGTTTACGCAGTGCAGCTATCTCAATATGTAACACATTATTGTCAGAACTTCTCATCAGCTTAGTCATATTCTTCCAAATCAAAACAGGTGAGATATAGAGGAAATCAAGACAGTACAGCTATGTAGTGTTTATAGAGGCTATCCTTAATGGCACAAAGCTTATCTGTATGATTGTAGAACTGATTATAAGGAAGCTAATGCATTATAAGTATTCTTTTCTCTAGATTGTTACTGAAGTAAATGAAGTAGCAAATTAATTGAGGCTGATTTACCATTTCCTATAATACCTTCCACAATCACAAAATAACTTTGATGACAATAAATCTACTGACTGAATGCGATGCAGTAATACTAACCTCCTGGTATTCATTTTGTAGCAGTGTTTTGGTAGCCTTTAAGTACTGTAACAGCCTCTAGGAGTTGTCACTGCTGTGAAGTGCCAGCTATTGCAAGGCCCACATAACCTCTTCAGCTTTCTCAGTCCTTTGTGGTGATACTTTGTCATGTTTCCACAGTGTTGATGACCGACCAGGATTCGTTTCCGTGGAGTTGCGATTACGGAACTACTATTACGACATTGCCCACTAGCCACGTGAGCAGCAGCTTGCCTTTCTTCAGCAAAGAGAAGCAGTTCAAATTCTGAAACGAAGTGACCTATTTTTGTACTGTCACCCTCGCCATATACAGTTGAGAGCTAAGCTCTGTTTGTGAGGTTGCCTTTTTTTTTTTTTTTTTTTTTTTTTGGCTTTTTTTGCAGAATGTCAAGCTCCAAAGTAGAGCAGCACAACATAAGTGCAGATGCATAGACTTCCATTACGTTCCATTTTATTTACAGCTTTATTATCTTTACATTCTTCTGTCATGTAAAACCTATTTAAAGTCTTTCAACCCTCTTCCTCTTACATATTTGAGTGCAGATGGGGATTTAATTTTCTGTTGTTAATATTCTTAGCTCTCAAATTGTGTTGTTCCAGCCTTCTCCCTATTTGAGAAAGAATAGCATAAACATTTTTCACTGTAAAAAAAATTTACTGTGACGGTGTCAGTTACTTTGACATTGTGTTTGATTCTATCCCCACTACTTTATAACCAAATTGTATTCTTCTTGTTAGTAACATTTGCAGTCAGGAGCTGGGAGATGTGAATTTCTAAAATGTAGAAAAATAAAAGGTGTTACCATCTCCTCTCTTGTGGTATCCCCAAATGGGAATTACTTTATTAATGGTAAAACCAGGGAATTCAATGGCTTGGTCTCACCTTGGGACAAAAGACCAAAGCAATTAGTCTTCTAACCTGAAGTCCATCACTGCAGTTCCTGAAAAGACAATTATGCTTTGAAAATTGAAGGAGCAGCAACTTTGCTTCATGTTTCAGCCTTCTCTAGATACATCTTTTACACTGTCTTTGGATATACCAAAGCTTCTTGTGTTGTATTTTAAGCAGAACCATATCTTTTTCCAAACCTTTCTTCAAAAGCATATGTGGTTATTCACCACAGCTTATAACTTCTGAAGCTCAATTTCACTCCCAGCTCAAGTATTTTGAAATAGGCTCATGGATATTCACTTTACTTTTGTCCTTTCCTAAATTCTAGCATTATTAATCATTGTGAACATCTCAGAAAAAGGTGTTTGTCTTACCATAGGTTTTGTGATGCGCCAAGCAGAGTTTCCAGTACTGTGTAGGTATAGCAGTGATAATATAAATTATGTAATCAACTTCTGTCCCCAGTTTTTACTTGTATGTATTTTTGTTCAATCTCATTTTAAATATTCTAGAAATCAAAATTTCTTCTCTGTGTTCCCCACAAGCAGCCATTTGACAGGCACCTGTGTATATTTCAGGAGTCTACTAGATACAGGGATTTTAAAGAAATATGAAAAGATTTAGAGTTAGATATACCTATTGCATACAGATGTTTGGAACATATGTTTTCAATTGTTATGTGAACAGGACATTCTTAGCAATGCGGTGATATTTTTGGGCAGTTACACTGAGAAGTGAAATTATATGAATAAAATACAGCTATAAAAACGTTGGATTTACTGTGAAGCAATGTATTTCTTGATACTAATTTTATGGTTTATTTTAAAATAAAAGCTAAGTGATTTTGGTAGTTTAACATTTGGGAATCCAGTGCAAGATACTTCAGAAAGTACATTCTACTGAAAGATAGTGAGTGTAAAGGTCATGTTTTAAATGTGATTCAAACATGACTTACATTGATGATGGTTTCATTTTTTGATTTATTTTTAACAAACGTTTTTCTACAAGAACTGCTCGTGTAGCTGTTGCTTGTGATTATATATAGCTGTTTTTTTAGCATTATCTCTGTTGCAGAGAAACTGTCAAGCTCTACATGTGCAATTGGAACATTCATGGGGATAACAGTTGCAAAACAGTTGCAGAAATCAAAACCAGTTGTACAGTGACTGACAGCACTATTTCCTTGCAATATATATGTGTGTTTAAGTTCTACCACATTCAAGAAAGCTAAAGAAAACTGGAGGAATAGTTCTTCATTTTTCTCTGCAGCAAATGTCTCTTTCTAGGGTTACTTAATTGTTCTTAGCTTCACTATTCTGTAATTACATAAAGAATATGAAATATTGTGAAATAACTTTTAAAACTGAGATTAAATGCGTTGTTTTAGAAAATACATTGTTTTAACAAGAATGATTCAAATTTCTGAATTTGCTGCTGATGTGCAAAGCTTGTATACTTGCTGAATTGCTGTGATTGTTGTGCAACACTGAAGACTTCCTTATTGGCACAGGGTGGTACCTGGCAGAACAGATAAACCAACTAATTCCTCAAAATCTTTAAAAATATGCATTGTTATTTTTGCACCTAACCCTTTCCAAAACACTGCTTTTCAGTGATGTTGTGCTGGATCTGGGAAATTAGAGGTGTTGAGAGTCAGTGCACTACATCAGCTATCCAGGGATTTCTGCACCATGTCAGGTATCAGCCATGCAGGATTTAATGTTGCATTACACACACACACATGAAGACTCTCTTAGAAGTGGAGGCATCTGTTTTGGAGTTCTGAAATACATATTGGTTCAAAAAAGTGAGCTTCTGAGAAGGGCCTCTGCGCAGGCAGCTGTACATGGCTCTGCCAGGAGATGGCAATACATGAATGCTTTTAGGCTGATGCATTTGCATGACTATTGCTGGCAGTCCATACTGTCCTGGTTCTTGCTGTGTCAGTGCAGCACAGAATCAAAGAATCATAGAATCACAAGGTTGGAAACGACCTATAAGATCATCTAGTTCAACTGTCTCCTCATCACCATTGCCACCACAAGCACTAAATCACATCACGCAGCACGTCATCCAGATGCCTCTTGAACATTGCCGGGGTCGGTGACTCCACCACCTCTCTGGGCAGTCATTCCTGTGTCTGACCACTCTCTGCAAGAAACAGTTCTTCCTTATGTCTAATCTAAACCTCCTCTGATACAACTTGCAGCCATTACCCCGTGTCCTGCTCATTGCCTGTGAGAAGAGGCCAAATCCCTCTTCACCACAACCTCCCTTCAGGAAGTTGTAGAGTGCAGTGAGGTCTCCCCTGAGCCTCCTCTTCTCCAGACTGAACAATCCCAGCTCCCTCAGCCGCTCCTCATAAGACTTGTGCTCCAGACCCCTCACCAGTTTTGTTGCCCTTCTCTGGACACGTTCCAGGGCTTCAATGTCTTTTTTCTAGTGAGGAGCCCAAAACTGAACACAATACTCGAGGTGCAGCCTCACCAGTGCTGAGTACAGGGGATGATCACCTCCCTGCTCCTGCTGGCCACACCACTTCTAATGCAGGCCAGGATGCCATTGGCCCTCTTGGCCACCTGGGCACACTGTCAGCTCATGTTCAGCCGAGCACCAACCAACACCCCCAGGTCTTTCTCTTCTTCACAGTCATCCAGCCATTCATCCCCAAGCCTACAGCACTGCATGGGGCTGTTGAGGCGAGAGTGCAGAACCCGGCACTTGGCCTTGTTGAACCTCATCCCATTCACCTCAGCCCAGCGATCCAGCCTGCCTAAATCATGCCTCTGAAAGGGCCTCCCTACCCTCAGGCAGATTAACACTACCTCCCAACATGGTGTCATCTGCAAAGTTATTCAGTTTGTACACTCAATCCCCTCATCTAGGTCATCAATAAAAATATTAAACAAGACAGGCCCCAGTACTGACCCCTGGGGGACACAACTTGTAACGGGTCACCAGCTGGACTTAACTCCATTCACCACTACTCGTTGGGCATGGCCCTCTAGCCTGTTCCTTACCCAAAGAAGGGTAACCTGTCCAGGCCACGGGCAGCCAGTTTTCCCAGAAGAAGACCGTGACAGACCATGTCAAAGGCTTTGTTGAAGTCTAGGAAGACTACATCAACAGCCCTTCCCTCATCTACCAGTCTGGTCACCCAGTCATTAGAAGGAGATGAGGTTGGTCAGGCATGACCTGCCTTTTGTGAACCCATGCTGGCTGGGCCAGAGGAACTTGCTAATCTATTTACTGATTGATGCAAAGCAAAGCTCTGCATGAGTACAGTTTGTGAATGATTTATACTGTGAATGATTGGTTGTGGATATTAGTGAAGTATTTCTGACACCCTCTGTGATCCTTTTCTGTATGTGATGCCGTAAATGGGAAATTGCAGTAACACACTACAGAATACATCCCACAGGTGCATGGAAAGGTGTGAGTGTGGCATGGACTGACAGAAGACTTAACAGGAATTAAATGGACACATACTGATGATCAAATATAACATTGTCTAAGGCCACACAAGAATATTTCACATATTTTTTTAAAGGAAAAAGGCTGTATCTGTGTTGAATACAAGGGATATTAAATCAGCAATTAAAATTAGCAGAGATAGACTGCTCATTTGTATGTAACTGCCCGGCCATACACAGCAACAGAATTGATGGATTTAGTACAGCGATTTTGGCAGAAGCCTAGAGAAAGTGTGCCGGCTTAGTTATTAAGACTGTGGGATTCTGGGGCAGAAAGTGTTTTGGTGAATGGCCTGGAAATAGCCAAGTTGGCCACCATGACTGTCCATCCTGCTCTCAGGCAGAGGTTATATGCTGGTTATCAGTATCTTGATGAAAACCATTCCATAATAGAATGGTTAATGGCTGCCTGCCGTATGGTATTGCCGAATAAATCTGATATACTGCTACATACAGGAATGTGGTCCTCCATGGAGGACCTTCAGAATTATACCTGTGAACTGGGCGTAAGGGAAGCTATCTATGAAGACACATTTGATGGCCCTGATATGGTCAGATTTTCAGCAATGATGAGAGACTTGATTTTACAGCAAGCTCCTCTCATCTCTATGGTACCCTAGTCTCTGTATTAAATCCTCTGGTGGCCTCAGAAGCTGTAGTCCAGCAGGCTGCCCAGTTAGTGGCCGACCTGGGAGAAACAGAACGCCTGTGGACTAGGCGCAACGTTCGGATGTTGGAAGAAGCAGAGGTCCTACCGGTAATTAAAACCAAAATACCGGCTACTCAAGCTACTGAATCGGGACCCGTAAGAGTCTCCTGAAAACAAATGTTTAATGATTTAATTCGGGCTGGGGTCCAATTTGCTAAGATTGACCACTAGCCCAAACATGTCCTTCTCCAGCTTTGGAGACAACTAAAGGACAATCAAAAATTTCAAAACTACCCTAAGAAATCAAGTGTAAGGCTCATAGAAAGAGTACCAACAAAGACATGGAACCTAGAAGATTTCGTTGTTCCAAATAGAGAGGAAATAGAGAGGCAGCTGCTAAGGCCACTGTAGAGACTCACAAAAAAGGGGCAGCTATGGGACTGGGGGAAAACCAAACAGGATGCTTTCCAACAAGCAAAACTTGCAGTTAAACAAGCCCAGGCATTGGGTATATTTGATCCTACCCTCCCAGCTGAGTTGGATGTTCACGTTACTCAAGACAGCTTCAGCTGGGGCCTGTGGCAATGCCAGAGTTCTGTTTGGACCCCCATTTGTTTTTGGTTTCAGGTCTGGCATGGAGCAGAAGAAAGATACGGTATTATTGAAAAACAGTTATTGGTTGCCAATTTGGCATTACAGGCAGTAGAGCCAATAATTCAAACAGTTGAAGTTATAGTCAAGACCCCTCTGCAGATTCAGAGGTGGATGAAAGATCTGACCCACCTTCCTAAGACAGGGGTGGCCCAAGCACAAACAGTGGCATGATGGGTCACCTACCTCAGCCAAAGGAGTAGTCTGTCTTCATCACCCTTGAAAGAAGCTCCAGAAGATCTCCCAGTCCCTGCAGGGGTGGATGAAAAGACTGTATGAAACCCTGCTGGACCTGAATGAAAGACCTCGAGATGGCAGACCCAGTGCCCTGAGGATGTTGCAGATGACATGGGCCACCCCACTTAGGATCTGAATTACAAGCACTGATCATCAGGTAAGACCCCAGATTGGTAAAGAAAATAATATTCTGCTCCCTGCCCCTGAGAATTTAGACCCAGGTACCCATAAAATAAAATGGCCCTGGAAGGTGCAGGTAGGACCCAAGTGGTGTGGCCTACTTGCACCTTGGGGAAGATTGTTGGAGGTGGGAGGCTCAGTAGTGCCTCCAGTAACAGATACGTAGCCTACTGATATTGTGGTCAACACTGCGATCTTCATTGCTAAAGGGACCCCCATCATGTCCCTGTGGCAGATCAGGGCACCTCCTTTGGTGCCTGATATCGTTATGCAGCCGCAGATATCCTGCCAGAAGGTGTGGTACAGGCGGCCAGGAAGGAGAGGTAGCCCTGAATTTATTACAGTTCTTCTTTCAGAAGCGAGGGGTGGATACAGGTACTGTTAAGCAAGTGCTGGGATTACTAGCCTTTGATGAGGCAGAGGACTTGTTCGTATATTCAGGGACATTCTTTGAGGAAGAAGAGTAGAGCAAGTTTGGTGATAAGAAGCATAAATTAGAACAGCAGGTAGCTGTTTCGTTCTAGCTAGCGGGATCATCTGAAGATGCTGGTTGGCTCAAGCTAGGGGGGGGTTGATTATGTCCCCATACCTTCCTTACAAGTGCAGATGGCTATTACTTAAGACAGAATGGCTGCTAAGCCTTTACCTGTATGGCACCAAATAATGGAAGGACTTAAAGGAATTCGACAAAGAAGAATTTCCCCCTCGCCAGAAGAGAGACCGCAACCCCCCCCCCCCCCCCCCCCCCCGCTGTCGCTGCTGCCCTCGGTTCCACCCCAGCCACTCATCCCGTCGCTGCTGCCTTCTGCTCTGCTCCTGCTGCTCATCCCGCTCCCGCCTTCGGCTCCACCTATGATGCTCACCGCACTCGCCCTCCACTTCACCACCGACGCTTCACTCCCGCCCTGTTCATGTCACCTGCTGTTGTGTCTCTGCAGACTGCAGATAGCGTGTCACTTGGTGGAAAACAATAACGGACCTGCATATACTTCCAAGGCTACACTAACTTTCTTCCAAGGATGGGGGAGATGGGACATGGGTGTGAAGACTTTGATGGATTGTGTTGTATTTTAACCTTTCAGATACAGTGGTTAAAGCAACACTCAGTCAATTCTTGTGAATGAGAACCCATTTGATAAGTAGCTGAGTTCATTGTTTGGTGGCATTTCACCCTGGTTATTAGCACTAACTAAGGAAGGTTTATGCTGGTTAGCAATAATTCTGTTGATACTTACTATACTTTGCATTGCCTATGGTTGCATTCTAAGTGGGGTGGAACAGCTTACCCACAGTGTCTTGCTCATACAAAAAGAAAAAGGGAGAATTATTGACAGCTCTGCTGTTCCGCAGCAGAAAATGATTTAAAAAAGAAGAAGAACCACATGATTCCTGACAACCACAGTGAAGAAAAATAGAAAAACAGCACAAGAGGCTAAACAGTCCCAGGCTTGGAGAGAAAAGAGCCACCTCATACACACTGTGATCCATATCCCAGCTCTGTGCCAGTGCTGCACAGTGTGGTGCAGCTCAAAGCTATGGCATGACATGTTTGGTCCTGGCCGTCCCTGCAGGTGGGCCTAGCGGTGCTGGGGAGTAGCCAGGCTCTCCAGCAAGTCCTTCTTGTCATTGGGGGTGCACAGCCTGCCTTGATACCCCAAAGTCTGTAGCCAGCCTTGGAGCTGGAAAAGGAGGGGAGGAATGTGGGTGGGGCATGCAGCAAGGATCAGAAAGGCAGAGTGTGTAGGGAAATAATTTGTTGGATAATGGTAGAGGAAGAGGCAGGCCTTTGGCATGCATACCTTCCTTCAGGCTTGCAGTTCACCATGAATTCCAGTGAAACAAAAGTCAAAGCAACACACTGATAACCTCACTGAAAGCAGCATCAATTACCTGGAGCTCTCTGGAGCCAGGCTAACATTATGTATTAATATCCAATTTTATTTTTTTTTTTCCTTTTTCTGTTGCGTATATGTCAGTTGAGGCAAACACTCAC
The DNA here is from genome assembly GCF_023343835.1 of Lagopus muta. Taxonomy (NCBI): domain Eukaryota; kingdom Metazoa; phylum Chordata; class Aves; order Galliformes; family Phasianidae; genus Lagopus; species Lagopus muta. The sequence continues at coordinate 52,259,080 of NC_064472.1, read as the reverse complement.
TGGCTTTCTCAGACTATCATTAATTCTGCATCAAGCCTAACCACTGTTTCCTGAGGCAGGAGATGTGCTCAATCAGAGAAGCAGGGAAAATGAGGGCAAGCACTATACGTTGTTGTTCATTAATATTCATGATTTTGATTTTAAATATCTCTTTGATGACCAGCCCAGAGTAAAGGTACACAGACCATTAACTCCCTGTGTCTGTCTACCACTGTAGATGTAGATGAGCTGTTAGGGCAAGAGCTGGTTGCACCTAGATGACTTCTGTAGCTGAATGAATGCCTGTTGTGGGCACGTCCCATTGCCACAGCTTGAGCTGCCTGCCTGGCATGCTGTGTGCCACCTTGTGTCAGACCTAGGTGTTGCGTTCCCCAGTTCAGCTGTTGCAAAGGTGTAACAGTATCACAGCAAATAGTGTGAGCCAGCAGCCCATGGTGCAGTGCAAGCATCACTCTGCAGGAATGCTCATTGCATCCTGCAATCATCCTGCAATCATCCTGCAGCATTGCCAAAAAAAGAAGTTTGAAGACTTTCGTTTTTTAAAACCATTACACGCACATGCATCTGTACGTTATCTTTTTCTCCTACCTGTTAAGATGACTGCCTGTGCTACTGCCTCCCTTTGCTTTACAGTCATAAAGCTGTAGATCTTGTTCTGATTTGTGTGCAGATTTTGTCAGCCCCATGATTTCTATCTGACTGGCACATCGGGCAACATCCTCCAATATCCTGAAGCAATGACCAGCTAGCAAAGAATTACTGAGCTTGTTTGTGAGTCATATTTCTAGAAGACAGCAAGAAAACTGCATAGGAGAGGCTGGGAGCCAGGGACAGGAGGGATGTGAAGAGCTACACCACAGTTACCAGCTCACGTTTTCCAAGGAGTGGGATTCAGGGGTATTTTATCCTGATTGCATTAACATGGTTGTAAATTGACAGTGTGTCTAATTCCAGTGTTTTTTTCCCCAACAGATACATACTTTGAAACCAATGCTTCTCTGCTTTTCCATGAGAGATATTAGCCATAGCTCAGTATAAACTCCCAGAAAAGTACCGTTCTATTTCAGTAAGGTTTCCATTGTTCCTACGAGATTCCCCAAATCCAGCAATTTCTATCAGTACAGCTCTTCTAGCAGCAGAGGAGTACAGCAGCCATCCTTGACTCCACAAAGATCAGGGGGCAGGTAGCACCAGGAGAAGACACACAGTGCACTCCTGCCTATGCCAGGGGATGACTCCTACCCTTCCTGTTTTGCTAGGCAATATGGTGTCTTTAAAGGAAATAAAAAATGGTAGAGAAATTTGGTACCAGATGGCAGTGGTGTGACAGGAGCCTCCTGCCCTACTTTGCAGTGGGGTATCTTCTATATTTCTGCATGTTCCAAAGGAACAATTTTATTTTATTTTTTTCTCTTGCAGATGTTTTACTGATGCTGTCATTGATTTTTACTTTTTTTTAAATCTTCCCCAGAATCATGTAGCAACATAGGCAATAGGTACTATTTTTAAGCTCCTTAGCCAACATGACTTCCTTTCCATCTGTCTGCTCTGTAGCTACTGGAAGGAGCAAGCGTGGCATTCCGCATCTTTCTGTGGTTTCTGCTCATAAGGAGTAGGCAGGACAAGCCAGGGATTCTTGCTGGAGCTGAAGTGCTGCATAAGTTAGATTACAGGATGAAATACAGATTGAATCATGTCTCAGAAATTCACTTTCCAGTGTCACGCTGTAGCCAGATAATGCAAACCAGAACTCACAGAACTCTGAGTACACAGGCATTAGTACAAAGCTCTCAGCTTGTTCCCTATGTTCACACAGCTTTTTTTTTTTTTTTTTGTGCCAGCTATATTAAAGCAAACAAACAAACCCTAAAAAACAACAACTAAAAAAGCTAGTATTCCAATACATTCCTGTATGCATTGGCCTACTTTATGTAGGCTATTTCTTGTATGATTTAATTACAAGGGAACTGAGGCCTTAACAAAGAAATATAATGAAGGTTTGCTTGGGTTTTGAGGACAAGCTTTGTCGTCCTCTGCAAAATATGAATGTCCTAAGCTGTTTGAAAGTGCAGCAAGGAGGAATGGAGGCACCCACCACCACACAAAGCCTGGAAACTGATATATCTGTCAGACTGCTGCTGCCTGCATCTACTGCCCAAGTGCTGACCTGTCTGGGTGTCAGCAACCTGCAGAGCCAGTGGATCCAGTGTGGCTTTCTGCTTGATGGCAGGTGTTTGCTGGCAATCATTTGTTAAGCCTTTGTAAAGGGTAGGGATGGGGCTGTAAAAGTACTGAAGAACCTCGAACCCATGTTTTGTATTGCACTATAAAACACACTAGCTGCGCTCCCCCAAAACCAGGAAGGTATCCATCCTGGAAAGAGCAAGAGACTGCAGGAAAAGGCACTTGACAAGCTGTGTCCAGGCAAAGGGCACTGTCAGGCAGTCCTGCAGATTCAGCCATGTTTTCACCAGTGCAGCTGAAAGTCAGTGAGATGAATAGAGTCACACCAGGAACAAATAACACTGTGTCAGGAACAATAATCATAGCTCTGAAGTATTGAATATTGTTGCAATTACCTGCTGACTGCATTAAAATAAGGAATGTTATGCCACTGGAAGCAGAGCAGGGTGAGAATGTCCTGCCTTTGTTTCATCAGCTGTATTAGCTTTTCCTTTGTGGACAATGCCCTGCTACCAGTTAATTTACATGTACTTCGCTTAAACTGTTGTAGAGGACATGATGTCCTAAGCCAACATAACTGAGGACAGAAATTCGTGTATTTTATCGGAGTTATAAAAAGTAAGAGGAAGAGTTGGCGTAAGGCCTTAATTTTTTCCTTGTATTTCAGTGCTCTTCTATCCATTTTACTGCATGCACTTCCACTATTGCCACATAGGAAAGAACAAAAAAAAAAAAAGCGGTCTTGAATCTGAGTTTCACAGAACTTATTGCCTATTTAAAGTTTCAGTGATCAGTTCTTGTTCTGCGAGAAAAAAAAAGTAACTTATAAACACTTAGGGAAAACACCTTGGCTTTCCATTGAATGCCACTTCTACCCTCTTCCTGGTCTCCCATCCCCTAGTACCTTGAGGAGAGCATGAGCACAGAGCAGGAGATGACAGTCAGAAGTCTTTATTCACTTTCCTGTTGATACAGACCCTTTCCAGCTGCCAGCAACTTGAAGTAGGGGAAATAGCAATGAATGACCATGCCAAGTGCAGTGAATGGGTGAGGAGGTTTAACCCCAGGGAAGAGGAGTGGCAAAAAGTAATGACTAGTGTTACTGGGACTCCTACCCTCCCCAGGGGATGGCCTATATCACATTCTATGCACTGTAAGAGTGCTTTTAAGGCTGTGGTCAGGCACTGCTGGTCATGCTGTATGCACCCCAGCCATTCCCATCCTATCATATTGCAGATTGGCAGTACACACAGGAGGTCAGTTTCATGAGATTTTATTTGCCTCTTCTGCCATGTATTCCTAGAGGAAGAAGATCCTTGCTTCCCAAAGTAGCTTCAGTCCTAGTGTGTCTTATCATAAGTGCCAGCTCCCTTGTAGGCACCAACATAGCCACTGTTGTCTGTCAAGTCTTCACGGCCAGCAAGTCCTTTCCCCTTGCCACTCTCATCAAAGCGCTCTTTGTGACTGCCAGTGTATTTGCTAGTGTCCGTCAGCCTCTCGACCCCAGCTACTTTTGCGACTCTCTGCATGAAAGGAGACCAGAATTAGGAACAAGCTCAGACAGGCTCGCCAGTGTTAGCAAGTATAACCCTTGGGATGCAGGGGCCCATGGCAACTCCAGGTGGACAGTGGACAAAGACTTCTACTCACGGTGGTGCCCACGTTGCTTGGCTCCTTCCCCTCAATGAGGCCATACACAGCTTCCAGGGCTTCCTCTGGTGATTTGTCCTTGAAACGTTTAACACAGATCTCCTTCATGGCCTGCTGGAACTCAGCAAAATTGATGGTGCGGGCACCCTTGGTCCTATGGCCAGAAAAAAGAAGACGAAGGTTACTAAAAGGAAAGTTACCAGGAGGAAAGCTGTGTGGCAGTAAGAAGGAAAGACTCCATGGGTGCCCCTTGAGTGAGTGCCTGCCTGCTCCTTTGCCTACAGCATCTCACTGCCTCACTTACTTGACTTTGTTGAATACAATGTCAATGTCAGTGCTGGTCACAGCTTTTCCATCCATCACCCCACACTCTTTGCACATCTTGGAGAAGTTTTTCCCTGTCATGTTGTTGCTGCTGGCAGCTCTGTCACCATATATTGCAAATTTATGGAAAGATTCTTCTAGCCCAGACATCTTGCTACTGTGGAGAGAACAAGTTGGCAGGGAAGGAGCTGCTAGACTGACCTGCAGCTGGACTCCTTCAGAACAAGTGAAGTCACCAATGGGCATTGTCCATTGGTTGCCACAGTGCTGCCAAGGCAACCAACTAGGCATCAACACAGAACAGGTAGGATCCGGGTGGGAGAGGGCTTGGTCTGGAACCCAAGTGTCTGTCAACGGTTTATGGGCTGGTTCAGCCCGGTTCCATGACGACTGGGGTGGAGGGATCTGCAGATCCGCGCCTCCGGAAAAAAAAAGAAAACAGGGGACCCCAAAATAATTAAAACAGCGGCACCGATCTGAGGAGAAACAAACTAATTTACTAAGTATATTATCGGAATGCAAGATAACACACTATAATACAATATAATCAGAATTGAAGCTAATAAATCAAATATAATGGGAGAGAGAGAATGTCCGAAAGGTGGATAGGCCTCACCACAATGCTGAGGTGAGATGCGCAGTCCAGTTGAGCAGCAGGGAGACGGGAGCAGCGCCCACAACAAAGAGCAGGCGAGAAAAAGAGATCAGGCGACCTTGCCAGGAGTTAAACCTCCTCTCCCTGACCGCAAGGTCCCCTGGGGAATGTAGTTCTTCTTCTCTTCAGGGCAGGTACCCAGGACTTGAGCATTGACAGTTAAAGTCCCAGTGCCCCACATGATGTTATGATCTGGAATACCGAAAGCCAAAAATCACAAAACCATGACATTGTCTTGGCAGGGAATCGAACGCAGGCCTCCCGTGTGGCAGGCGAGAATTCTACCACTGAACCACCGATGTACCAAAAATCTGTCATGGAGTTGACTAGATCAATCTATGTCCATGACAGAGGCAACAGGCCTCTGCCCTCCCCCCCCATCCCAGTCCCACAAAAAATGGGAAAGAAGGAAGGGAGGAAAAGAACAGCAGTAGCAATTTATGGAGGAAAACTTATTTTACTATAATATCGGAATACAAGATAACACAATATATACAATTTAATTGAAATTGAGATGAATAAATCAGACAAGATGAGAGAGAGAGAGAGTTCCTGGGACCGAGTCAAACCTGATAAGCTTGGAACAGCTAGGAAAGCACCCTCCAGCACCCACTGCAAGGCAGCAAGAGAACGCCCCCCCCACCCGGAAGGGCCAGATCCTGTGACTGCTGTAATGTACAGGGATAGGTACTTGGAATTGGGGCAGTGACACTTTAATGCCCCGTACACTACATGATGTTTTGATGTGGAATACTGAAACCCAAAAACAAAAAAACATAGAACCATGACACCAAGGGGTGCAAAAGAGGGGTGAAAGTAAGGCTTTGGGCTGTGATGGTCTTCTTGCTCTCAATGCCCGACACCTGTCAGTCATTTTGATCTCCGTCAATGGGACTTCACCTTCACTAAATCAGATGTGCTCCAGCACACACTGGCTGGATATTCTGGCCAGATTACAACTCATTTCCCATCCCACAAACTCCTGCAACCCCTGCATTCATTCCCTCTGATCCCCACTTCTAAGTTAGCACCTACCCCCCTGCCTTCAGCCTTAACAGTTTTTACAGACGGCTCAGGTTGCATGGGCTGTGCAGTATTGGTATGGCAGGGGGAGAATGGGCGCTGGGAGGAGGATGTTTTCATTACAGAGGGATCAGCTCAGATTGTCGAGTTAACCGCGGTCATGCGGGTTTTTGAAAGTTTTTTGCAACCCATTAATATTGTTACTGACTCTGCTTATGTTGCAGGTATAGTGATGCATATAGAAGGGGCTTACCTGAAGGAAGTCTCTAACCCTTGCTTGTTCGCACTATTACTGCATTTACAAGAAGCAATTGGCAAACATACACACCTTTATTTCATTCAGCACGTCCGATCCCAGTCTTCATGTTGGTTGATGCTCGGCTGAACATGAGCTGACAGTGTGCCCAGGTGGCCAAGAGGGCCAACAGCATCCCGGCCTGCATTAGAAATAGTGTGGTCAAAAGGAGCAGGGAGTACTCAGTACTCCTTGTACTCAGCTCTGGTGAGGCAGCACCTCAAGTATTGTGTTCAGTTTTGGGCCCCCACTACAGGAAAGACATTGAAGCCCTGGAACATGTCCAGAGAAGGGCAACGAAACTGGTGAGGGGTCTGAAGCACAGGTCTTATGAGGAGCGGCTGAGGGAGCTGGGATTGTTCAGTCTGGAGAAGAGGAGGCTCAGGGGAGACCTCATTGCACTCTACAACTTCCTGAAGGGAGGTTGTGGTGAAGAGGGATTTGGCCTCTTCTCACAGGCAATGAGCAGGACACGGGGTAATGGCTGCAAGTTGTATCAGAGGAGGTTTAGATTAGACATAAGGAAGAACTGTTTCTTGCAGAGAGTGGTCAGACACAGGAATGACTGCCCAGAGAGGTGGTGGAGTCACCGACCCCGGCAATGTTCAAGAGGCATCTGGATGACGTGCTGCGTGATGTGATTTAGTGCTTGTGGTGGCAATGGTGATGAGGAGACAGTTGAACTAGATGATCTTATAGGTCGTTTCCAACCTTGTGATTCTATGATTCTTTGATTCTGTGCTGCACTGACACAGCAAGAACCAGGACAGTATGGACTGCCAGCAATAGTCATGCAAATGCATCAGCCTAAAAGCATTCATGTATTGCCATCTCCCATGGTGCTATGGTGATAGGAGGATAGTTGATGATCTTGTATGTCCATTCCAACCTTGTGATTCTATGATTCTTTCATACTATGAAATTCTAATTACTGAATGAGACATTCTAAATCTGTCAAAACGAGCTGCTTGTATTACATCTAGACCCTGAAAACCTCAAAAGATGGAGGATGAAGGTAGATCAGAATTCACATGCAGAGATGTACCCATTCTACAAGCCCTCTGTGCATGATTTGAGATCATGTGTTTCTGCAGTAAAATTGTCTCTTTCCTAATCGCTGAATAGATGAAGAACAAAGTTTTCCTTAAAACAAGAGTCCACTGTGAAAGTGTAATGCATAGTTCAAGTTTGAAAGGCAATGATTTTAGCTGTCTTGCTGAACAAATACAATGTCTGATGCAGATGTGTGGAGAAAAAGAAAGAACAGAGGAATGTGTTGATGCCTAGGCTTGAAAGAGAAGTTATACAGAACAGTCAAAAGAACAAGAACTCTGCACTGAAAAAAACCGAAACCACTTTTCAGAAATTAAATAGAACTGAAGAGACCAAACTTGCTGCTTTCTGTGTATAAATAGTTTATGGGGTTTCTTTTCAGTATCTTGACCTTTTGTGCATTTTACTAATTTGTCAGGCACATACACAGACTACAAGAAAACCTCTTTTGGATACATAAATAAAACTTTTGTTCAAGGCAGTAAAATAGAACAAGTTCAATAAACACTAACTGTAGTTTTATAAATACTCTTGTACTGAGAATTTTCAGCCTGGGTAAATCCCATGCAGTCTCTCTTTCTAATCTCTCTAAGCGGAAAACCTGTGTCATTTTGTAGTGAAGTGACTTTGCCTATTTGCCTCAATCTATCTCATGTGAGCCAGAGGGCCTGGTTCTTTACTTGAGAGCTAACATCAAAAACTCTTTTTCTCCATTCTTCTAGGGCCTCTGCTGATCTGAAGACATAGTTTTCTTGATTTCCAGGCCTATGGAAGTCTATCATATTTTTTTCCAATTCTCATTTCTTCCACTTTTGCTTCACAGTGCCACTCCTAGAAAATGGAAAAACCTACTGTGATCAGCGATTCTTCTAAAACAAGCAAACTTCTAACATACCACAAGACATTGTTTTAGGCTTACAGAAATTGAGAAGCAGGAGAGAGGGAACACTCATTTTCTAGATCTACAGCTAGTAAAATGACTAATATTTAACTTTAAGAAATAGTGGTATTTTCCAGACCGCTTAGGAAAAGCTGAGAGTCTACAGTTCTCAAGCAGTGCAAGTCAGTGGAGACAGACGCCTGAGGCAGCATGTATGACTGCAGTACATTTGAACTTTCCAAGGGAGGGAAATCCACTGCCTGCAAAGCAAGCATCACTGGCCTTGTCAGAAGCAGCAATCCAGGGCACAGAGAGATGCTGCCATCATTTCACTGATGCCAGTACCCAGTTTTTGCCTCTTTGAATGTGTTGCCTTGCAGTTTCACAGCTCACTTTGGCAATACTTGATCCATAAAACCAGAAAGAAAGACAAGGGAGCAGAACCAGTTTTCAGTTAAGTCTGAAATTCACAGAATAAAAGGAAAAGCCTTTTCTGGCTAAGAACATTCTGCTTTCAGAAGCAGCAGTCTTGCATGATTTCACTGCTTGAGCCATGTGGTATCATTCTGAGCAATTGAGATGATTTGTGGCATGATTATTACCCTGGGAAAAAAGGAAAAAAAGTATGCAGTGGTTAACAGCTGTTACTGGCTGATTATTCTGCAGATGCGCCATCCTGCTCCCATCCAGGTTGAGAGGGCCACAGTGTGTTTGGCAGTTTCGGAAAGGCCAGCAGCAGCTTCCACTCTGGGATTTTGCTCTCTCACATTTTGATGCACAGTCCCCGCTTCCATTTTGCTTCTTTTCATGTACCAGACTTTCAGCAGGTATAAATCAGTCTCCCCTGACACTTGTCAGTCACCACCAGCTGAGGGTTTGGCTATAGGTGCTTATTTTCCTGAAGGCATAGCAACTGTCCCAAAATCTGTCAGGAACCTTGAGCTGTGCTCTTTCCCTGATCCCTCCTGGCAACAGACCTAGGTACAAGGATCCAGCTTAGAAAATATGAAACCATTGTTAAAGGCCTAACTTCAGAAAGGAGGACAGAACTCTCCAGCACCTTCCCTTTCTCACACTGTCTCCTTGAAAGGATGATGCCTGCTGGACATGAGCCACAGCCCTGCTGGTTGTTTCTACCAGGCCAGTGAAGTGAAACAGTCTCATAGCTGTAAGGCCAGGTTCAATACATGGCATTTTATGCAACTATTTTTCTGGTGGGATCAAATGGCCTGGTATCTGAGATATCTGCTGGAAGCAAGACACTTTGTGGGAGTCTACACAGCTCAGCTGGTGGCTGAAGCCACAACCTGGAACTGCTTCTCAGGACAGAAAAAAAAAATAAATTCAGCTTGCTTCACACAGATATCAATCATACCCTCAGTAACCATGTTAGGTGCATCTTGAGTAAAAATTAAGAACTGGCAGCATACCCCCATGTGCCTCTCTGCTTCCCCAAATCCTATTTTTGAATGTAAAGTCAGAGTAAACTCATGGTCCTGGCAGGATCTTGCCCCTTGCAGTTCTGGTGCCAAGTCTCCCTAATGTTTGTACTAGCAGAAAAATACACTCTCTTGCACACATGTTGACACTCAGTCTCTGTGAGTGCAGCTGCTCAGCTGCCAACTTCAAGCCCTTGTTCCTTACTGATGCCAAGATATAAACATAAGCCTTCTTGGCCCTAAGGTCTCCTTTTGTTCCGTTTTAACCCTGATGTTCTTTCCTGTAGATAATTTTTAGGGTCAATTTTGTGATATGAAATCCAGCATGTAGAGCCATCTGTTGCCTTTGCCCCATGTGCCCACGCAGTTAGACTAGTACCTGTTAGCATCAAGGTGCTCCAGGCACAACCAGGGGGCTGTAAGTTAGTAGAAGGTGTTTTAGACAGAGCCCCTCTACCTGTGCAGAGTGAAAAACACTCTCTCTAATTGCCCTTCTGCTTGCAGCAAAAGTAGTTGTCATTTGTGCCTGCAGTATGATTTTTTACATTCAGAAGTAATGCTGTTTGAGACTGTATGAAGGTAGCAAAGAGTCAATATTTTTCTACCCTCCTGAGGACTTCTTGCTGTATCTATGGCAAATATTCTGAACAAAATCAGGGAATTTACCTGTGTCATAGTGCTGGCAGCACCCAGTCCTGGCCTGGATTGTTGCTTATTCAAGGGCATAGTTCTACGTATGCATGACCATAGACATAAAAAAGAGAATAACCCTCAAGTTTTACTCTGAAGGACCTATAAAATTCTTCAGGAAAAGACATTTTAAAGTCTCTGTATGCAACAACGATTTTGGAGAATGAACCTTACCTTTTTCAACATGACAGGGGACCTCAGTAATCCTTTCAGCATTAAGATTCAGCAGAATCTTTACATAAGCTATGGGGTTGAGCGAAATGCATGTTTACATATCATAAATAAAAGAAAAGTGCTCTTCCATCTTTTCCTTTGTTTATCTGCAGAGAGAGGATTGGCATAGTCTGCAAATTAGCCATATACTTAGCAATGGAGAAGACTACCCAAAGAACCCTTTGATTAATACACTCTCTGTGATCCAGCCATATACTTAGTGGCTCAGTAAATGGCTACGAAGAAGACTCTCTGAGAGGTGTCTGAGGACCTTCACCTCAAGTGTACCACATCTTTCTTTGGTGGGATAGTGGCCTGGGATGAGTTTGTTCTTTGCCAAAATCCAATCCTAAATTGCATTCTTTCTCCAATCTACATTTTACTGGAGTGTGGTTTAACAAAGTCATGTGCTATTTCAGATATTTAACAACCAAAATCAGTCAGAAATAGACAGAAAAATCAAAACCATCTTGCTACACTCAACAACTACGTACAAGTTCTTCATAAGAAGTTCTTCCCAGTCAAGAAAATAGGAAAGCGCAGGCAGAAATTGTGAAGAACTATAAATCACAGGGAAGGGGCATGGGAAGAAGTCTGAAAGAGACTTCAAGAGGCCAGCTGTTTTTCTACTTAGGGCAAAATCACTATCTATGTCATTTCCTACAAATGTTTTTTCTGGTCTTAGGCAAGATAAGACAAACGTCAAACAGTAGTAATGAAGACCCCAAAGCCTCATCATGCAATCTGTCCCTGCACTACACTGTTTTTAATGCCTTGTGTGAATTTTCTTCCTATACTTCGAAAAAGTATACAATAAAGTCAGTAGGATTCAAATTAGAGAAATTTTGTAGAAGGCTGCAGTGAGGTCTCCCCAGCCTTCCCACATGGGAAGGGGGGAAGGGGGGTGTTGAAACTTGATGATCGCTGTGGTCCTTTTCAACCCAGGCCATTCTATGATTCTATGATTCTATGATTCTATGATTCTATGATTCTATGATTCTATGATTCTATGATTCTATGATTCTATGATTCTATGATTCTATGATTCTATGATTCTATGATTCTATGAACAAGATCACAAGCACTTGCTAATAAGGCAGCCAGAACAGGCAGATTTTTAGAAACTGAATGAAAAACTAACTATGCTGTAATATTAGATTAATTAAGCATAGAAAAGGAGTGTATTAAAGATGGCACTTCTGTAATTTAAGAGGGACAGTTATTACGAGTAAACACCAGGTGACATAAACTAAGTTTTGCTATATGAATGGGTATGCTAGCATTGTAGTCAGAATTTTTTTAAAGTTAAATACTTATTTTAAAAATAATAATAATAATAATAATAATAATATCTATAAGAAGGTTAGGTGTTTGTCATTTATTGATGTTCTACTCTTAAGATTTAAACTATGACAGCAGGTAAGCCTGCAAGCTGATACCTTTATAGGAGAAAAAAAATGTCATACCCAAAAATAAACTGATTACAAATGAAAATCAGTCAGGTAAACTGTTTGAAGTCTTTTCTTAAAAGATAAACAACCTTTTCTTCAGATACATGCAAGGAGAGAGCAGACAGAAATATTCATGTTGGCAAGGCAATAATGAGCAGAATTTCAGCATCTGTGGATTTTTCTGAGAAAGGGCATGGAAACCCCAAGCAGGGAGTGCATGCACAAACAAACCTGTAAATTTCACATCTTGTAGATCCAAATTCTGTCTGTCACAAACATTTAGGCTGAGGTTGCAAGGCAGCTTGACACTCTGTTTGCCAAAGCCTTGTAGGAGAAATCATCTCACACCACCTAACTCCACTAACAGAGGGAAAGCTTGATGCAATGCGCCATAGAGATTTTATCTGTAGAAACACAGAAGCACATGTATAAATTTACATTCATGATCAGATCATTTATAGTACAAGGTCTGTTCTCTTGTGCAATCCTCCTAGTATTTTGCAAGAACTGACGTTTCATCTTTTGATATAATAAATGTAACATTTTTATCATCTGCACAGCATAAGTTTTTTCCTGGGCTGAAGGGAGAAAAAAACAAAGTTCTAGGCCATTTTTCAGAAGACTATGTTCCTTTGCTCACCTTCTCCATGACATGCTATTACTTTCCCCCAAAACAGAGTGAACATCCAGCACCCCACAGTCCTGAGAGACTTTCCTGAGCAATGTGCTCCACTTTATTGTTCTTCAGCCTCTCTGTGTAGCTGAAGTAGAGTGCAACTTCAGGTTTATTACTCATCTCCTATCTCTGTGTGATACAGGCACTCCCAGCCAGTGTTGACAGGTACTGCCAGCTTAGAAATGATTTCTTTCTCATTCCCTGCATAATATGTTTGTGATGGCAAAAACTCTAGATATAGGTTCCATCTGGCAAAAGTTTGTAACTGCCAACATAGCTAAAAGGAATTACTTTATAAATGCAAAAATAAAAATAAAAATCCAATGTTATATTAATACTGGTCCTCTTGAAAAAGTGTACTAACACGTCCTCTCCAACATGGGCAAGATCTTATTTTCATTTTCCCTTTCTGGCCCCTATTTGTTCAATTGAGGCATCCAAGTTCACATATGACCTCAGAGGAGCATAAAGAGTCTCAGACCTTCCACTCACTACTCCACTATATGCCTCAGAGACTGGAGCAGCATGTACCCAAAAGGTTCTGCTCCTCAGCACTGTGACATCTGAATCCATACTAGACTTGGTAGGTCAGCAGAGCAATATTCCAAATCCGCAGTGGGACCTCCCAGCATTTACAAATCCTTGGAAACATCTGCCAGCCTCTCAGATGCTCTTAGCAGAAGGCCGATGTATCTATTGTGGTAGTTTGCAAGGTTTAAACCTTGCAAATAAATAAGGAAGAAGCTACAATGTAAAACCCATGTATCTAGTTCAGGAGGGCTTCCGTGCTACATTTAGCCAGTGCTTCCTATATCAGCCTGATCTCTGGGACAAATATCATAGCGCCGAGCTCTAACAAACACAAAATTTTTCTTTACATCGCTCTTTTCATTGATAGTTTTGCATGTCTGTGCATGTGTGCTCAAGGATTATCTGCAACCCCCAGATCCAACAACTGATTCAACCAGGACATCAGCTTAGATCTGTCTGTCTGCCTTACTAATTCAATCCCATCTACCGTCAGCTCAGCACCTGGGTGGAAAGATTGTTTTTCAAGTACCAGATCTTCCCTGAAGTACCAGCTACACATTCCACCTCCCTTTGGGCTTATGTCCATGCAGCAACCTTATCCAACCCTCTGACATACTCTTGCTCCACTGCTCTCCTGCTCCCTTTCCTCAGAATAGCTGCTCACAGCCCCTGGGCATGGGTAATCCTTTGGAGGTTCAGCAAAGTGCTGGTGCTGAGCATGGACCATACCTCCACAGCTGGAGCAACCACATTTGCTCCACTGTGTATCATCTGATAATTCAGGGAACTAAGGCAGAGAAATACGAATGAATAAATACATAAATAAAGATACCAATATCTCTATGCCATTGCTATCTCTTTCTCTATCTCCTTCTGTTTTTCTCACTCTCTATTCATATATCTGTATTCCAAAAGTGGCATAAGGAGGAACCTGGCTAGAGAGGCAGGATGGGAACAGTCAGGGAAAAACAGAGCCTGAAGAGAGGAGGGAATTTCTATCCTAAGTATTTTTCTGTCTTTGTATCTCTTTATTTCTGAAGATAAAAATTGTGGAAGGAATAGTAATAGACTATCCTGCTTCGTTGTGTGTCAATGTATGAACTTTATAATTAATATGTGTAGTACATATGTAAAAACAAAGTAGAGGCATATGCACATAATCTCATGAGACCCAAATCACCAACATGTTCTCAATTTATGTATTTTATTCTGTATATCATCACAGCTGAATTACATTGTGGACTGAATGTTTTCAGTGGAGGAAATTTTAATCCTTTTAATCTGTTAGGGAGCATAGTGAGAAAGCTTTGACTACAAATTCCTCTCATCTCAGCTTGTATTATATCTTAACTCACACTAAGCCCAGAAGAAGCTGTATTATCCTGCTATATTTGAAAACTTGAATGTATCGTAGGTGGTAATGTGTTCTTCTGTCAGAAAACAGCTTGTAAAAGCCCAGTTCTTGCTCTTCATAATGGGCACCCTTCATCTGTTTTCAGGAGTTTTAAAACTGTCCCTCAGCTTACCTGAAATACTAATGAAGCTCAGTGCAACAGACAGCATTAAATTTGCATGAAGCATAATATGAACTATGTTTACAGATGGAATACCAGACTCACAGTGAAAAGACAAAGAAAATGCTAGAAAAGCAGGGATGCTGACAGCCTTCAAAGAGGGGAGTACAGGCAGAACTGGATGTTCCACAATTACAAGTGTAGCCAAGGGAGTAAATGCAAATGCTACACAGTCAAACATGTACAAATTAATATTTAATTTATACCACTAGCGATACTGATTAGCAGTGCCTGTAAGAACAAAATGTTTTGAAGTACACTCTTACTCAAGTAGTAGAATATCATTCTGCATTCCCTGCTCAATTAGTTGTTACCCATCCAATTTGCTCAGTAGTTCAGCTTGGACTCCAGTGGCCAAGGACTAACAGTTGCTGCTCCTGAGGCTCAGAGTGAACTACAGACCACCAACCACCAAACTGTCGTAACAAGTAATTTGTGTTAATTCTAGGTACAAAAGTTCAGACCAGAAAAGCTAAGAAACAGGCCCCACTGAAATTTGTCTCTCACAAAGACAGAAATGGAAGAAAAAGAAGACACTTTTTAAAATTCCTGTCTTTTTAATGAAAATGCAGAAAAGTGGTTTCAAATTCCATGCTGGGAGGGCATTTGATGAAGAAGGAGCTGGATGTGATTTTGCCTGCTCAGCTACATCATATGCATTATGCTCAGCTGCATCAGCAGCACAGCATAATGCCTGTTTCTTGCACATACATGAGCATCAGTAACACTACAGAAATATGCAGTGCATGTAGAGATACTTACACGCCCAAGTCTGATTATCTATGCTGCTTAAATACATGCACATATTCATAAAATCCCCATTTTTTCACAGTACTGTATTCAAATTAAACATTTATCTCCCTTAAAAAGTAATTAAATTTTACTGTCTACTAATTTGCAAATCTGAACAGTAAAAGTAGAAAAATAATTAGCATGGTAAGAAATCAGTTATTTTTTCTGATAAGATCATAAATCCTTTTAATTAAAATCACAAGATTTTAATTGCTAAAGGGAATATTTAGTTTATAATAGATAACGTTTCTGAGTTTAAATTTAAGATCCAATCTAATGCTGTTATAATTGAGCAATGGCCTCCAGGGGGCAACAGTATCCAGCAAACAAAATAATGTGCGTCTTAATTCTACCGTAGGATTTTCAGGCATGAAAACTATCTTCTTCAGATACAGGAAAGGTAGGTTAACCCATATGAACTCTGACAAGTCTCCTGTGAGCACTCACAGAGGGAAACACTTGTAACCCATTTCAAAAACACACTTACTTAAAGTTATTAATCAAGATGCAAGACTGTACATTCAGGAATTGTACCTGTGAAAACTAGAATATCATCTGTAACCAAACATCTAAAAATCTGTGATTTGCTTCCTGAGCTTTCAGAAATACCTTTGAACTGTTACTGAATTGTTTTATGTCCTGTTTTCCCCAAAAGAAATCTAATGATGTGAAAACTACTTATGAAGTTTAGTGGCCTGCCAGTGGTAAGGCTGCCACTGTTTCTATCATGTTCCTAGGCTCTGCTGGTAGTAATGTTGAGTGTATATTCCCAGCAGGGAGGGGCACACAGAATACTTATATATACCTACTCACATGGCCAGGCATACATTTAGGCATGCTCAGACTCCACATTACCACAAACAACAACAGCCTCATCCAGCTCCCCATGCTGGCTGGTCAGGATGAAGGTCCATAACAAGGAAAAACAAATAAAGACACAGTATAGATCCCTTCAGTAGCTAGTTCCTGAGGCAGCCCAGTGGGGATTGGGCAGATTCTTGTTTCTTTCACCAGGCTATTGTCTGTCCCTCAAATGTTGGACTCTGTTAGACTCACACAGTTAATTACAGAGCCTAACAGTGAACATATTCATGATGGATCAACCTGAGCAATTCTATGATTCTATCATTCTATGGATGGTGGGAAGCACACTTCTCAATGCCAGGTCACCAGCATTCATCAAGTAGAAAAAATCTTATAAAGAAGTCATACAAGTGACTTAGGTACCTTTGACAATGCCATTTCCTGGAGATATTGATCACAAGGCATCACTATCAGATGGCTACTTAATGGTCTTTGTAAAATATTTTCAGCTCCACTTCAAGTAATCACTGTAATGGAAATCTGCTTTTAGTACTACAGAAGAAAAAAAAAAAAAAAAAAAAAAAAAAAAAAAAGCTAGGTTCTATATAATACTTACTGTGTCATTATGTTTAACAACCTAGTCAAGATCATGATACCTAACTTCATGAGAAAGGGCTGACCACGAGAGTCTAGTGTAAAATTACAAGGACACTCAGAGGACTGAAGGAAATATTAACAGGAAAGGAAAAATGCAAAGAAAGAAGAATATAGTCACATCACCAGGAGCACTTTATTAAAAATGAAAGGAAAGGAGAATTAAAGCGGGAAACCAAAGACAGAAGAGAATCATAGCAGTAAATAATTTGACATTCAAGGAGATAGAGCTCCTTTCTTCCTTCTGGACATCATTCTGAAAGTTCTGGACTGGGGCTGGTGGTAGGAGAAGGGTCAGTTTAGCATAGAATTGTGTTCAGATACTGTCTTTTGATTTTCCAAGATGCACAGCTGACACTGAGATCTGACAGGCTCACTCACTACTTAAGTGTAACACTGGACACTTTGCAATCTCTTGTTTTTATTTCACTTTTCATTATCTACATAGCAGTCAGAATATAACCTTAAATTAAAGATTGTCATGTTCAACTTGGTAGATTTTACCAGGATTTGAGCTCCTGGTGGAATATTTGTGATGATCATAAAGAAGGAATTGTATTTTGAAATGTTTTGGTTCCCATTCATCATGTTGCTTTTGTGGTTCACCATGTCCAGGCTTGACTAAGCACTAATCTATCATTCACTGAACACACGATTCAGATAGCATAAAGCACAATGAAAGTTGTGTTCCTCTGACTGCAGAAGATTTTAGTATACAAAAATTTCTCTCTGAAGAATGCCAAGTCTTTACAGTCAAAGGGAGGTCCAGTCATCCTTAAAAATAAAAAAAAAAAAGTTAAGACAATCTTCCTACATGCAAACTAGCATTATAGAAGCTTTTACAAATGCCTGTAACTGAAATAATTCAGCTGAAGCTAAATTAGACATCAATTAGCATGACATAAGTAAAGCAGTGCTCAAAAGTAAACATTTTATGCATTCTTTAATTCATGCTATTAGTTAAAAGTTGATATTTAAAATTGTTGGAGGGAGAAGGAAGACTGTGTTGTATAAATAATAAATAAATTGTATAATATATATAAATATATATATTATATATATATAAATAATATGTATAAGTAATAATTAAAAATTATTTTAAAATTTGATGTAACAAAAACCATCTAAGTTTGGATTTTGTAAATAACAAAAGACTCAAAAATATACATAAATAAATACATATTTTTACTTCTATAATTATATATTTAAAAATATAAATAAATGTATAATTGCATGAGAGAACAAAATCACAATATCAATATGCTTCTGTGTTACTTAATTCAATAAAAACTAAAGAAATCCCATGTTATTCCAAGACACAAAACAGAGTCCACTTCATTTTGATAGATATTTTGTTTCTTGCTGCTCTGCTAAGTCATGCCAGTTGATTTTTCTTTGAGTTCATTTACTTTTCCACTGGTTATTTTTCCTTTAAGAAGTTCTGAAGAGCATACTGGAGAAGATTTCACAGTGCAGAAATGAAAAAGAAAACTTATTTGGGTATCGGCTATTAACAAACTGGCTTGCATCGTTCCTGACCTTTGGAAGCCAACAATTAAAATGTATTAAGATAGTTCTTCAAAAAAGTAGCTAAGAAAGTCAACGTTGTTGAAAATCTAGAAAACGATTGAAAACTAAACCTTGATCTCAGCTGCTACCATGCTGAGTAGAAATATAAAGAAACACTGGTATATAATAGAGAACTTCAGTTTCAGCCTGAAGTTGTATGCATTAAGGATGAATGTATACAGGATCATTTACAGATGCAAGGCAATTCTCTTATTTAGCAACTGAAAAGAAGAAGCTGAGAACATCTTTTTCCACAAATAACTTATTGGGAATGCTGTTTTGCCTACTGGGGCATGTCTGCACACATCACACATCAGTTGCCTTGACTGCATGAACTCAACCTTGCATTGAAGTGGACCACTGTTGCAGGTTTTCCACCTGATGCTCACCAAACCAATTAACTGTGCAGCTTGTTTAAATGATTCCTCACTAAGGCTACTAAAATGGAAACTCTACTGGAAATTCAGGCACTGTACAAAGCTTCTCTTCAGGAAAGATCCCTACTCATGTTTATTAGATGTACATGATCCCAATGTTCTTATTTCCTTATTAGCTCCTTGTTTAGTAAACTAGTATTTTTGCTAGTGGAAAAATAGTCGTCTGATAATTACCGTATGGAAATTATTAGTTTGGTTTTATGGTTGTGCCTTTTTTTTTTTTTTTTTTTTTTTTTTTTAATAAAATCTGGAGGCATCTAAATTGTTTCTTAGCAACCTTTTCCAATTGGCCATTTCCTTCTATTCAGCTCCCCATAGAGTGTTTCTAAAGCTATAGTCAGGTTGGATGTTTCAGAGAAGCTGAAACTTTTCCTCTTCTCGTATAAATGGTGAGACTGGGCCCAGATACCACAAACTACTTACTAGAAGTGTTTTCCAATATATTAAATTCTGTCCATGAGACTATAAAATACTTTCAAATTGAGATAATAAGTGAATTATTGGCAAGAATACTGATAACTGTATTTATTGTTCTTGGAAAGGACAAAAGAGGATAAGGACAGCTGTTCCCTCATTGTTCTGTGTGGAAGGTTAATTTTGTCTAAACTGAAGCTTAGTCATTTATCTGACTCCACAAAGGTACTTCTGACTCTCTGCATCTGCTTCAAATACCTTCTCTTACTTTTCCATACCTGTGGCAAGCTCAGTTATTCCACCACCCCATAATGTGCTCTGAATGCACC
This sequence comes from Lagopus muta, assembly GCF_023343835.1. Classification (NCBI taxonomy): domain Eukaryota; kingdom Metazoa; phylum Chordata; class Aves; order Galliformes; family Phasianidae; genus Lagopus; species Lagopus muta. Next base: position 52,239,443 of record NC_064472.1, on the reverse strand, counting down.
TGCATATTTGTAAGTATACCAAATCAATATAGCACGTATTTTACCTGTTGTGAGATGAAATGACTTATGCATCACCCTTTTTGGTTGCCATGAGTTCACAAAAATACACATCACCCTTACAAAAAGTGAAAGTCCTTCCAAAAAGATCAGGACCACAGTACTGATTCTCGTTTCTGTACCTTCCAGTTCTATCCTTCCTTATGTAAAGAAGAGTATCAATCTGCTTTATAGTTGACATGTTTTTTTTTTTCTTTTTCATAGCATGTTCAGTGGTAAGCCTGAGTCTTTTAAGTTAATTTATAGCAAAATAGTAAAGCAGAACTGAAAAGAGTGCTCTACAATAGAAAATATGTGCCAGCAGAAGTCCATTCACCCATTAACTGCTGTGGAAAGGCTCTGAGAGATACAATGGGCTGCTGAAAAAAAGGAATGGATCTCCTGTTCATTTGCTTCTTAAGAGTCCCAGCAATGAACAGTGCACCCTTTTTGTTCCCTGGCACTCCTCCCACTTTAATGGGTGCTATTAAACTGATTAGTGTCATTGAACTGATTAGTTTATCTGAATATGAAAATATTTCAAGAAAAATTTCAAAATTCTGCACATAACTTTCAGCACATTTTGGGACTTAAATTTTTGTTATTAGCTCCAATGAGGGAATTGCCAAGATCCTGCAATGAACAGTCTCTTTGGCTACAACAAGATCCTGCTACTTCTGCTGTTTCACTAGTATGAAATAGACTTCATACCAATCAGGAAAGGCAACTGGAATGTGTCAGGAGAGGCACAGGAAAAATCTCCTTCATGCTCTTCTTGTCACTATCTTAGACATAATCTCTGGCTTCAGCATGGAAATTTGGGTAATGAAATCCAGTATGACAATAAACAGTTTTTCTTGTGTGCTAAATGTTTTTTTTTACACTTCCTTTTTTATCAAAAAGTTGAGTGAAGTTCCGTTAAATTTAGATAACCACTGCTTCAACCATCAGCAAATTACAAGATTAGACATATTCTAATATAAATCTTTTTCCTTTAATCAAGCTTGCGTATACAAACTGAAAATCTGAAGATCCATGAAAACCTTTTAATCAACAGAGACGCTGGGATGAAACAATTTTAGATGACATTTGGCAACACTTATCTTGTTTTGTTTGTTATAACTGTGCTGTTCATACACACTCAGTCTTGGCATTCATTGACAAAGCTGGCACTGGGGTCTAAAGTAACAGAAGGAGGTTCAAAACGGATTTGCTAAATGTGAGATCTGTAATTTGTGTAACCTGTTAGGAAATTCTGTGACATGTACCAGCTCTGCTGAAGAAAGATCAGTTTATAATCAAACCATCTCATGACACAGTGCAACACAGCCACACACTGTGTGGTATCAACATCAAGCAGCACCAGTCAGTCAGAGGAAACATCGTATGGAAGAGACAGGCAAACTGAATTGATAACCTGGGTTATTTCTACCTCCAAAAGGTAGTTAACCTTCATCATAACTCTGGAGATCCCCATTGCACTTCGGCGTGGCATTAATTATGTTGATCACTCTTAACAGAATCTGCAGTCTCTTTCATGTTCCTCTCAAAGCCACAGAACTTTGTAGTTTGTTTCTCCCTCTCAAGACATTGGCTTTCATATACAGCAGGAGGACACTTGGTGGCACTCATTCAACGCTGTTTTTATTTCCCATACCACAGATTGTATGGGTTAATCCAAACAGGTGAATAATTCTCCTGAATAAGATTATCTCATGAACTTTGTCACTACCAAACAGCTTCTGCAATCATTACTAAGTTTTGATTTAATCATTGTTAAAGTCAAGAATGAGTTGGTTTGTATAAAAGAAAGCTAAAGATTACATTATTGTAATGAGCCAATGACTAACTGAGCTAAACTGTTTTTGTCTTTCCATTATTTTGTAAAATCTTCACTTTTCTGCTTGGCTGGGTACCTAGGATTTACTCCCTATTAATGTTCAAATTCTTTGTCCCTGCACATTATTGTCACTGCAACTTGCGTGTTGCAAACAAACCCTTAATGAAGAATCTAGTAACAAAAATACTACTGAGAAAGAGACAACTGTGAAGGAGGTAGAGATTTACACTTTTTCTGTTCTGTACCCAGAACAATTCTAATTCAAACTTCAATGTGACTGCTATTTGCAATTCAATATTCATACTGCTTTTTGAAAAAGACATGTGGGAAACCTGACATAATTAGGTGAACAAATTCCTGTAACTCCTCTACAAAATCCTTATTTCCCAGGAATCGCCCCCGTTGCTCACAAATTGTGTCCTAAAAACCTGCCAAGTATCATGGGCTTTTTCCTGACAACTGGCTGCTATTCCCATCAAAGCTGCTGAAAGATCTGACAGTGATTTGTCTGCTACTCTTAACAACAGGATACTATACATTAGCTAAGGGTTATCCACCATCAGATAGACAAATCTCGACTGAAGATGCCTCCTCTGTGGGAGGCAAAGAGTGATACCAGATGTCCCTGGAAATCTCCACTTACTGCACTCGAAATAAAATTTCTATGAAATGCAGGTTACAAATAGGTCACCAGCCATTATCAGCCAAAACATCATTGGTGGGAAATGCCTTAAACAAAAGCAGTGCAGCCAAGCAGAAAACCCATCCACTTAAAACATAGAACCACTTGCATTCCTCTGAAACAGGAACAGACCATTCCAGTTATTTTCAAGAACATGGCAGCAAAGGAGGATTGACCCATAACTGCTACCCTCCAGTCATGGTGCCCTCAGAGACTGATTAATGTGTGAAGCTCCACTGAATCCAAGTTTATGATATCCATGTTGCTAGGAAACCTCCTTCCCAGAAATTTTGCTTTTGTTTGTCTTCCAAGTTTCATGAGCTGCACTTGGATAGCTTTAACTTCTTAGAACGTCTTAGGACAGAGCGTCCATTGCATAACCTTCACATATTTCCATGTACCTTGTTTGTATGCTCAGTAGCATCTAGGTACTTGAAATAAAAGCCCTGCTGATAAGGTCCGTACAGTCTTCCAATATGATCTGTGTTAAAATCCAGCATGCTCTTTTCACAAAGAGCAAAATCATAGTAGTCTAAAAGATGCATGCCCAAGCCAAGCCAAGTTCTTAATCTGAGAATATTTTACTCCTGGCATGTTTTATTCAGAAAAATAACAGAAAAGTACCTTCTCCGTATCCAAGGTTTTCTGCAACTATATGACTTTTCCTCTAACATTTTTTAAAGAGTGAAAATAAAAATAAAAATAAAAATAAAAATAAAAATAAAAATAAAAATAAAAATAACTTGTGTTTTAACAGAAACCCAAGAAAACAAAATGTGATGAACAAGAGAGCTGCAATCAATAAACCAAATGTCTCTCACACTGACAGCTATTTTGCAGCACCCAGTACAGAGCAAGTTACACAGCGCCTGCCCATGCTCTTACCTCTGGGACAGCTCATGGCATGCAGCAAAGAGGAACACAATTCTGTACCCATCTAATGGTCTGTCCCTGGGAGGAAGATAGGGCTGTGTTGTGCATAAATGTCACTAGCATCATTTCTGTTCATACAAGGAATTCTGGTTCTGCCATACTTTACTATGGATATTGTCCTGTTACAGATTAATTAGCAGCAGGTAATGGCCAGGTCAGATGCTGATCCCATCAAAGCTCACAACAACAGACAAACAAATCAAAGGCTCACTGTTAATCAAGGCAGCTGGTACGAAGCCATTAACTCCCCAATAGATGGTGCTGCAAGGTCCAGATTTTTTTATGGCCTGGCTGGTGGGATGCTGCTGCGCCTGCGCTTTGTGCCGTGGTGCCGACGCTGCTTCCCACAGGGCTGGAGCTGCGCAGCTACGCAGCGTGGGAGGCTCTGGATGGCGTGGAGAGACAGGCAGGAAAAAGTAGGTCAGTGGTGTCAGGCGGCATTGCTGCAGGGGCGGCTGTGGCGGCCTATGGGAGCAAACCTGTCGCAGTCAGCGTTCTCCCGGCCGGCCGTTAGCAGCACCGCGCAGCATTTACAACCCGATGGCTCTCCACTCATTGCTCTTTTGTGTTTTTGTAAATACAAAGGCATATTCAAGGAATTTGACCCAGGGAAAGGAGGAAGGTGCTTAAAAGTTAAACATGATTCGAAACTCAGCCTATACCACAGCTTTTATAATCAGCTTGTGACATGCTTGGCACTAAACACTGTTTACGTCCACAATTAATACAATTATTGCTACGTTAGTAACTGTGGCAGCCAGCCATGTGCATAGGCTGGCACATGGGCGCGTTCTGGTAACTGAAGAAGCACACTTTCTCTTCAGAGCACACAGCCGGGTCAGCTTGAGCACATCTGGAACCAGTTTAACTGGAGCCTCACTCCAGTGCAGCATTCAGTGTTGCCAGTGTATTCTTTAATTAAAATGCTATGAAAGGAGGAGAAGAAATTAGAGCAAGAAGTGGGAGTGGGAGAGTATGAAGAAAAGGAAGTGCAAAGCTCTTTCCAAACCAGGTCACCTTGTGACAGCAGGTTTTGCAGACTGCTTGAACAAGACCCAGTACCATGGAGTCCCTAAATGTGCCTCTATAACCAGCTTGGCCAGATCTTGTTCCCTCATCTCTCCCTGCGGCTGGACATCTCCACCTAGTTGCCACCAGTGGCAGAGTATTGTCCCAGTAGGTGAGGTACAGTGGCAGTGCTGTCTCCATAAAAGATGGCTCACCTGAGGATGCCAAACTCCATCTACTGCCTGCAAATTCAATTAACTTACAGATTTTTTTTTAAAAAAAAGCTTTTCCAAAGGCAGTAATACCATGTTGCAACAGGAGGATTAGCGTCTCGTGAGCTATGTTTCAACATCTGCTGAAGGGAAATGGTATCCTACCCAGGGTGAAGTCATGGGGGTGCATTAGAGTGATGTTTTATCTTCTAAATAATGAAGAGCAGAGATCAGGAGGAGTAGCCGTTCATGACATGTATTAAGTGAAACTGCCCTTTTTCCCCCATCATTACAAGCTCATATTTAGGAAATCAGGATATAGAAGGATAGACCCACTTTTCTCCTGCTGCTGAGCTCCTTGCTCAGGAAATAATAATTTTCAGGGAAAATTACTTTCCAGCTACACACAATTCAGAGTGTCTTTTCTAACCATTTGCCTGCCAACCAGAATCAGAGTGTTCCAACATGCTGCTTAATTTCTCTTTTCCTGGCTCCTTAGGGCAGGGATAGGCTGACCAAAGCCAACAGAGACATACATTATTTAGCAGGTTTACAAGCTGGATTTCTTGGACTCTGCTATTTGTTATGTAACACATTAAGCCTTTAAACATGAGAGAACACAAAAAGCCTAGAATGGACATGGAGAACACATGGTTTTATCATTCAAATTATACAGCATTAATTATCATCATTCTTCTAATAAGGTCAGTCATCCATGATCTTCTATTATGAGCTGGAGAGCAGTGATTGCAGATACAGTTCATGCAGATGAATCTTTGTCGGGAAAAAATGTGGGTGGTGAAGATTACTGAAATCAATTGGCAGAGACGTCATTTTATGAAACTTGAAAGTCATGTGTTCATAGAGAGCATTTCTCTCTTCTCAAGTGGATTCAGTATGCTTCTTTTCCTAGTAGTCTGTTCAGGAAGCATAAGTAAACAGGAAGCTACACTGAAATACACCTAGGTAATCATCAGTGTTGGATCTGGAACGCTAGCAAAGCTACCAGTCACCGTCAGGTTACCAGATCGATGGTATGCCTCAAAACTAGCAGTGGCTTTGGAGATCAGCACAGAGTTAAACCACAGCAGAAGGGAGAATAGGGAAATTGAGACTTTTGTAATTCTTTCCTGTTTTCTCAGATGAGCAGAAGATGTAAGAGCTAAGGGTTGTTTGAAGATTGTCCTTGATTCACCGCTTGGAATGACTGGCCCATTATCTACTGTTGTGCTACAAGGTCTGCATTTGTAAGTGATAGAGCTGAGTCAGGTAGTGCCTTCAGTCATTTGCTGACTAACACAATCTTTGTGGTTTACTTATGCATCAAGTTTCAAAGTTTCACTGCAAAATTTTTGATAACGCTGCTATAAAGGCATGTGAATATCAGTGTAGGAGGGCAAAATATTTTGAGCTGATTAGCTTTACTTTATAAATATTTTTGGAAGCTACCAATGTGAAATGCTCCACTCAGATTCAGCACTAAAAAAATAAAGCTTCTTCTTAAACAAAGGCACATCTGTCAGTGCAGTAGTGTATGAATTTATACAATCTACAGCACAGAAAAAGTACTTTCTCAAACAAATGAAGTTGAAGCAGGCAGAAAAAAGAACATCATGAAGCCGTCTATGCAATGTCAACAGTATTTAACAGAGCACTTTTTCATTGCCTATGATTCCCAGATACTTGGTGCAAACTGGCTGCCCTTCTGCTCCTCTGTTTCTGAAGCCCAGATTTGCAAGTGTCGGCTTCTTGCAGTTTGCCTGAAATTAACTTTTCAAATATTGTATGCCACTCAGTATTTCCCCTTTGCTGGACAGGAGGCAGAGGGCAAGAAGACATTCTTGTAACTGCTTCAGAAACTTGTAGGGTTTGCTTGGCCTCTGTGTCCTATGGGAAATTTGGGGGATCTGCTTTGTTTCCCATGTGCTCAAGAAGAAAACCAGCACACTGCACCATGCAGACAGCTTGATAGTCTCTTCGTTCCCAAGTTTCTCTAATGATAACTTGGGAGAAGACAGCTTCCCTATTTCCCTCATGGACACATTTGGAAGTTTTCTTTATCCTCCAATCCTGCAGCAGGGGGTAGCCTGCTTGTGAGCAAAGTGTGCAGTGCAGCGCAAGTGAGCCTGCTTCAGTGCTCTTAGTCCTTCTGGACTGATTTCTTCCACATATTGGAGTCCTTTGATTGTTGTCAGGGAGACAAGTGTTGGCACAACTTTGCCTTGGTATTTGTAGAGCTTAGTCAAGCAATTGCTTTCCAGTGCCTCTGCACAGATACAGCAAGAGAGCAGACAGATGGACCTGGCTTCTTCCTTTGCCAGTCTGAGTTCACAAGTGTGCACTATCTCCGAACTACAGCCAGGAGAGACAGCCAGCATACCTCAGACAACACTAATTGAACTACTCTGAGCTGCAGTGTAGTAAAAACTTGGTGCAGACATCAAATGTAGCCACTGTGAGGCACAGGACTTATTTAGGACGTTGGCCAGTGCATACTGCTGATAGTACTTCAGCTAGTTGTTTAAATTATTCCATGCCAAGATAAAACACCGCAGTAACACTTTCCTGATGCTGGAGTCCTTCACACAGTACATCCCCGAGCCCAGAAATTCCCATCAGTCTATGGTTTGTGCCATTGTTCGCCTTTCCTCTGCATAACCTTAACATTTTCTTCATTCCCCTCCACCAAGATGTGACCAAACCTAAATTAAAACAGCCATCACATCCCCTGAATTTGCATAATGGTTGAAAACAAAGATAGTGAACTTTGCAGGCAGTCATCTGGGATTAAATCATGCAAAACAATTGCTAGTAGCGCAAAAGCTGAATGCTACAGAGCAGTAAGGGCCAAGACACAGAGAAATCAAATGACTTGCCCAGTTTGATATGGCAGTTCAGTGACAGAGGTAGAAATGGGCTACCCAGTTCTTTCTCTCAAGGCAGGTCTAATCTCTAGATCATACTTTGATCTCCTTTTAGCATTAAAAAATAAAACTTCCTCTGTTCATGCTGTAAGTCATTACTGATATTACTTCCAAATTACAGACTCACCATTATCACGTCGCTGTAAGATCAAACAAAAAAGAGGGCAGTAAGAGCGGAAAAGAAGGCTTACTTTGTGTCACTTTCTTCCACAATCTGCTCAGCAAAGCCAAAGAGGAAAACTCTCATGGGTGTATGTCAGAGACATTTTCCTACAAAGGTTTTGTCCTTTGCATTCATGACTGCCTGGATGTTTATCAGGATTTCCATTCCCTAAATTCAAGATCAAACTGGGATATGCATTCTGATAGCAGCAAAAGTACTTCAACAAAGTCCACAAAGCAAAATAATTAATGAAAAAAAGCATTAACTCAGCATGTTCGTGTGCTAAAGCCAAAGGATTAGTTTCTGCCATCTCAAAAGGAAGGTCTGGAGAAGGAAACAGTGTGATTGAATAATCTGGCTTTGCAGGAATGTATGAGCTCAGTCTTTCAAATACTATAGAAGCCTTCCCAAAGCTTCCTGTTTGGGTGAGGTGTTCTTCCTTCTAGGAGAAAGCCAAGTCATGTCTCTAAGTGCTTTTCAGCTCTATGGTTTCTCAAAAAGGGGAAGTGACCAGGTGATCTTCCACTTACTCTCTGGCCTCTGCTACCACTCCATGGCCTGTATTATAGCATAGAATTTCTGAGTGGCAGCACCTCAACTTGCACATTGTCCCTGCATCCTATATCAAGGAACAAACAGACTCAACTAGCAGGCTCCAGCAGATGTGTATAGCTTTATCTACAGGAACAGAAACTGAGTTTGTGAATTCCAGCTGTAACTCCCTCCCTAAAGAACTTTGGCTAACCACCTCTCCCTCTGAGCTGAATCAAATGGAGCTCAGCTCACTCTTCCTCAGAGATGCCACCCCAAAAGTCCTCTCTTTCAGATTGTACACTGTTTACAAGAAAATGGTGGGTAAGCCTCTGGCAGCTATTCTAGTTCACAATGGGCTGGGGAAAAGCAGCACATAATTTTCTGGCAACAACAGTGGAACAATAAAATTAATGAGCCGTTCCCATCTGTTCTTAGTGCAATATATATATACTGGATATATACCCATCCATGAGTCTATCTGTGACGTTAGCTCAAACTGAACTATAACTCAGTAACTAAATAAATAAATTACAAACCTCAGCCTTTCCTGTGTACAAAAAAGTGTATAAAAGAACTGATGAGAGTTTCACCAGCTTTCAGATAACACTAAAATTGGGCCTATAAAATCCTCCCATAGAAAAGAATAAAAAGAGAACAGATAGAACAGAACCAGTAGCAGCAGTGCAAGGCTGATACTGACCATACGCATTACAGCATATAAACATGGACCAAGGTGAGTCAGAACACATTTGTATTCTATGCAGTGTCTTAAAATCTCTCTTTCCTACAGGAAATTACGCTAATATCGAATAATTCTTCTATACACATTGTCTTTCTATACGGAAATTTTCCATGGTGAGGAAGTCACTGCTAGGTTTTACAGTTTAAAAGTACGCTTTTATTACAAAAGATTTCCCAGAGAATCCAGCCATCCCTGTGCAGACAAGTACTCAAAGTACACCTGACTTCCTTTGCCCTCAGTAAAACCTCTGACCAAGACAGTTCAGGGGTACAGGATAGTACAGGCTACAGTTCTTTCATATTCTTCCTGGAAAAGACAGAATAGTTTGTGACTTTTCTCTTCCAAAACATCCCAGAAAAGTAGTTCAAATGAACAGGGAAAGATTAGTGGAATGCTCATAAAAATGGGAGTTTATCTCCAGACAAATGCAATCAGATTGCCTGGAATTTTTCTATTATATTTTTCATTTTTTTCCACACAATATATTTGTTAGTGGACATATTTTCAGAAGGAATATTGTCATTTGAAATGCCTACATTGTGATTGGAATTGCTTAGCTTGCTCTGCTCAAAAGCCTAGCAAATTGCTCTTGAAAAAGCCTCCAAGATTTGGGAGATGTGGGAGGAGTTAATACAAATTCAACTGTAGGAAAACATGCTTAAAATTTATTTCCTTTAATGGTTATTAAATTTTTGAGGTGCTGTATAGAAGATATACTGATAATTGAAAAATGTCTCTTTTGCGAGTATAACAATATTAAGACATTATTGCATGAGAGAAAGAACAGATAAGCTTGTCATCCTAGGTATCCTTCCTTTTCTCAGTATGGCCTTTGGCAAACGTAGCGACTATGATATTATCCAGGTCATTAAATAGGGAAACTTCAAAACAAAAGGTTGTGAAAAAGATTTGAAGAAAATATGTTCATAATTAACAACGGAGCTTGGAAGAAGCCCAACAGTGAAAGCAATTCTTGTTTTTTAACCTGAAGAACAAGCATTCTGTAAACACAGTAAAGGAGATTACCATAGTAATGAAGTAAAGAAATGAAGTGAAACAGAGTGCACCTTCAACACTTGAAAAGGTTTCTGAATTTCAGCGATTCTCAGCCAAGACAGAAGCTATCTGTCACAGATGACTTGGGATGTAACATCAGTACAGCTTCACAATCTTCACTCAAAATGATTCTGCTACCTTCCACAACTAGCTACTTCCGAGTGGAAATATTTCCACTATCTAACATCCTATAAGTCAGCACTTATACCACCTGCGTAGAGCAAGGTGGCTGAATTGCAGTTGTTCTTTTTAGTGAGCTGTTTTTACACATTCATTGCTAGCTCACTGATTGAGGCTTCAGGCTAGCTACAGGGAAAAAAAAAAAAAGGAGAGAGACAGAGAAAAAGGAAAGAGGGTGGTTTGGATTTTACAAAAAACAAACCAAAGTTGTTTCAGTTCCAGGTCCATTTTTTTCTGAAACCTGAAAGTTAAAGCCTGAGTAGCTAGGATAAGTGCTTCTAATTCTAGTATATCCCTATTTAAAATAATAGGGAGTATTTGTTTTTGTCTTTTTCCTTCCATTGCTTTCTAATTCTTCGATATTTATTGCTTCTTCTCAATTTTCAGTGGAGCTTGAAATTAGATTTGTTTTACTTCTTTGTTCCCAAACATCTGATCTGCGTATCATGGTGTAAATTAATTCCCAGACCGAGTCACTGAGTTTTCCTCCACATTTTTACCTGAGCTAGTTGAAACTGTGCAACAGAATTCACCATACATGCCTCTTTATTGCCAATATTATTTAATTTTGGGAAGGAAAAATCTGATTTTAGTTGAACAGGGTCAGAACCATTTAATTCTAATGGTTTCAGTCTCAAATTATGACAGCAAAAATTGACCAACAATATGGCTCAATATAGAAATAGTATTCATTGTCACAGTTTATATCTTCATCAAGACTTAACTTGGGCAAGCTGGCAGCAATAATTCTCACACTGCTACAAACTCCGTTTTCACCATTTTTGTTGATACTGGCAAAATGCTTATTTTGGCTTTCTGCACATTGCAGTCATTACTACAATATAGTATAGTCACTTTCTGATACGTTTATGGGAAGGTCAATTTTATTCAACTGATTTTGTACTGAAAACTTATATAAACAAGTGAGTTAAAGACATTGGCAGTCCCATTCCTCAGTCCATGCCAAATTCCATAAGCTGGTCAGTTCAATTAGGATAAAATTCAAGAGGAGATTATGTCAGCTGGAGGAAAGAGGACACTACATTTCCTCTTATTTGAGGAATACCTGGAGCGCTGCTACGTATAGTGCTAATGTATATCCATAAGGCTGTAGGTGTTTAAAGACAAGCTAGAACAAGCCTGTTCGATGATATTAGCAAGATTACTCATCCTGTTCATAATCAGAAAAAATTTTAATTGAAATTTCACAGAGCAGAAAGTACAGAATCATGACCATTTATTCACAGCTGTTTGGAGTATCTTTCCAAGGCAGGAAAGGATATGATATCTAGGAAGAAGAAAAGGTCCACATATTTTCATTTTTAAAGTTTGCAATTGTAGCAGTAACTAAACAAGGCACTTTTGAAAAGTACTTATCTTTTATGCTCATTAGATTGCAATCCAGCGATGACTGAACATGATATTTAAGCAGGAGTGTTTTTGCCAGTGAGTTACATGATCAACACGAACTGCTAATGTTTTCTATTCTAAACCTTCTCAAAATGTCAAGTGTTCTTGTCAGCTGAGTAGAAGTGGCATAAAACTAACGTCTGAAGTTGCTTTCAATGATATATCCTTGGGGAACTTCATACATATACTGAAATCATATTCACAATATGTGCTAATATCTTCTGCTGCAAGGGATTAGGCTTTTAACTCTCATTTCCATTAATGGCAATACAGCACAGCCTGGGACTTCCTTCCAAAAAAGATAGGGCATTCTTATATAGAGCAAGTCTTATTTCCTGAATTTACTCATGCTGTAAGAAAATAAAAATATAAAATAAAGTAAGGAAATTGCTTCTAAGAACAGGCCTGGTAATTCTGCTATTGACCCCCTATTTTCACTGTTGTTTTTTATTAATTTATTTCTAAGCCAGTAAATCACCAGAACAGCAGAGAAAATCAAGTTATCTAAGATAGTTGCTGAAGCAGTCTCATTTGGGTTTTTTTTTGTGTGTGTGTTTTTTGTTGTTGTTTGTTTTGGGAGGATTTTTTTTTGTGGGTTTTTTTTTTTTCTTTTCCAGTTTTGCGAGCTGAAACATCAGAAAAAGTATGAAAGATGGTAAATTATCTGATGTCCTTGTTAAGGTTCAAGAAAACTGTTTCTTCCTGTTACTTAATGTGATAATGGACAAGTCATCAAGAGCTATTACCAGTGATTTATATCAGCCTGAGCGTCCAGAGGGCTCACAGCTTTGCTCTGCAGATGCCTTCTGGGCACAGCTGCCCTGGCTCTAGTTGTCAGAGTGACCCGGGAAGGACCATGGACTTCTAGACTTTTGCCTCAAAACAAGACTGATGGTGGTTGTTGCAGTACTTCCAGAACAAGCTATGATCTAGCTTGCTTCTCTCGTTTCATTAAAGATCACCACCATGTGGTATTTCCAGCACCATGTGTCTAATGTATTGATAGATGTCATACCAAGGCTTTTTGGAGTCCCTTTCTTGACTAATGAACACGTTGATTTTGCTTTTTTTTCCTCCAAGTATTTTCCATGTACATATATCTAATTCCAGAAACAAAAAGCAGTACACTGGACATGAAAAGCTCAGCTTAGAGTTTTTAGCACTATTTATCCAGAGTAATAATAGTGGCACATAATTTGACCTAAGCCATAAGTGCCTATGAAGATGAGATTTTATACCCAGCTTTTATGCCCATCGATAAAGTGCAAATAAACATAAAAATCAGAAAGCAGGGCGGGATTTTGGTATGTATTCCATTATATCCAACTTTGCATTTGATTTTTTTTTCACTTGGCTTGTAGCAAACATCAGTTGGGATATTGGTTCCATTAAATAAACTGTTTAAAATCTGAATGCTTTCAAATTGCTAATTGCTCAGTTGTGATCAGTTAGCAAGCGATCAGTGTTAACTTCTCTAAAACAAGTAATGTATGTCTAAACTAGTTTTCACATTGCTGAAAAGGTCAAGGATGTTGGAAGAACAAATAGGCCCCCAAAAACATTCTAGGGTCATTTCACATGCTGGATCACATCTGCTCTTGTAACTATGTCATGCATTGCTGGATTTAAAAGCTCATTTTCACATTGGTAATATGACACTTTACAGTACTGCAGTTTCATTCACTTCACATTCACAAACATAGCTAATGGGTTGAAAACACACTGATATATTCAGTAACTAGGCTAACCCACATACACGGATATCCAGAATGTGGGTTAAGTACAGGTAGACACATACAGCCGCCACATCCAGGTCAATGAGATGCATCTGGGTTCCCCAGCCTATCCTTGCCTCAGCTGGCTCCCTATGCAAAGCAGTCGACTGGGCCAGTTAAGCGATGCAGCTTAGCAGCTTGCTCTATAAGCAAGGCACTTTTGCTCCTATTAGCCCGAACTAATAATACTTTGTTGACAGTAACAAATCCTGGCATTTTGCAACATCGACTCATTACCACAGTGTTTGAAATTAATCTTTAGAATATCAGAATATCACCTAAAGCAAGCAGCTTTTTTTGTTGTTAAATAAGGTTCACAAAACCCTCAATAAAGCATGGAGCCATGAAAGCAGCAAAAAGCAGCCAACCAGTATGAATATTTAACTGAAACTGCTGAGGTTTCTGATGAGTATAAAAAATAACTTTAATAGTCTTAATTTTCAGGTGATTTATTTAATCCTCACATGTACCCATAGTGAAGGAGGGCAAAAAAAAACAAAAAACAAAAAACATCCGTCCCTGCTGCACAGGGAATATAAGGTAGTGAGAATAAAGGATTTGCCCAAGGCCACGCTTGAAAAGTCAGGAATGTCTAGCTGCCAGCCCCGTTCTCAAAATACATTGCTCCCTTTCTAAAGGCAGCAGCTGCCTGTTCTCTGACACTTCTAAAGCATCTATGTTTATTTCCACTGAAGACGATAATCTATCCACTCCTATGGGAGTGAAATTGGGTCATAGAAGTTTAAGCTAGTCCAGTTTCTCTGCAGATTCCTGGTAAACACGTGATTACATTCAACACTGTAATTACAGGGTTTAGTTGGAGAAGGTGACTGGAACACCAAGTAGGAAGGTGTTTAGGCAATGGCACAGGAGCTGTTTCAGCTGTTGGTGCTTCCCTGACAGTGGCTGATCACCTGGCTGGGGCATTCCCCGAAGCCTGAATTACGGTCAAGGCTGTGAGCATGCAGTGAATCCTCCCATGTCATGTCTGGAAATATATGTATGTCTCACGTGAAAAAGACACGAGCATCCCTGTACCCATGCCCAGTGTGTGCGTTGGAGATACGTGAAGGAATGAGGTCTTGTGAGTAAAAGCTTCCTCTGGAACATATGGACATGTTCTGCATTTCAGTCATGTGACAGCCCTGTCTGTCCCGTGAGAATAGGGACACTGCGGAGTCCAAGGGAATCATAGAATCATATAAAATATCCCGAGTTGGAAGGGACCCACCAAGATCATTGAGTCCAATTTCTGGCTCCACATAGAACCACTCAGAATTCAAATCCTATTTCTGAGAGCACTGTCCAAATGCTCCTTGAACATATCAGCTTGGGACTGTGCCTGCTACCGTGGGGAGACTGGCTCATGTCCACTGCCCCCTGGTAGGAAGAACCTTCCCTAACATCCTGCTGTCCCTCCCCTGAAACAGCTCCATGCTGTTCCCTCTGGTCCATGCTGTTCCCTCAGGTCCTTTTGCTGCCCCTTTGCTCCGTGCAAAGAGCTGTAGGTCACCATGAGGCCTCCTGTCATCTTCTCTGCTCTGGGATGAACAAACTTAGCTGCTCCTCATATGTCGGCCTCTAAGTTCTTCATCATATTTGTAGCTCTCCTTTGGATACTCTTTCATAGTGTTATGTCTTTTTTGTACTGTAATGCCCCAAACTTCACACAATACTCAAGCTGAGGTTGCACCAGTGAAAGCAGAGAGGAAAATGAAGGTGGAAGGGGTAAAGAGGAGAATGACAAAGAAAAGGGTGTAGACAGGAGGAACTATTCCAGCAAATAGGATCCAGACTTGAAGCGCAAGCAGGATGTCCTTGTTATGTAGACTTCATAAAGTAAAACGAGTATTTAAATTTTTTCACAAAAAACTACTGTAAAGAAAGTGAGGTATTTTCTGTTGTTGTTTGTAAGATAGAGAGTTGCTGTTTTGTTTGGTCTTTTTTCCCTTTTTTTTAAGTCTGGACATTGATCAAAGTTTAGTTATTTTGCAGACTAGCAACAAGGTATCTTGTGGCTGCAACACAGCTGCAGTGCTTCTGACTTCCAGGATGTTCATACAGACTACAGACTACAGAAAGTGGTTCTTACTACTGTTCCTTCTTGTTTTGCTGTATTTATTCACTTAATTATTTATTTATTTTTGTAGTGGAGTATTTTGTGACTTTTTTTTTTTTTTTGTATGTTGACAGTGTGGGAATCAAATGTTGTCTCTGCATTAGAACAATGTAAATAATAAGCAATATACTAGTATAGCTAGCAACAATTTATGTCCAGTCAGCATGAATATATGTAATATTTTGTCATGCACAAGGCGAGAATATCCTGCATGAGATTGATCAAGCCAGAGAACAAGTCATGGCATACCCAAGGAAGCGACTGGAGAGGCATCCAGAAGGCCTGGCATCACCCCCTCGATGCTCTTTGTTTAACAAAGGAAGCGTCCTCTGCACAGAATGGAAGAAGCCTTGGAGAGAATAAGAATATCAACATGATAAGAAAGTACTGAGACATCTTGTAAAAAGCAGGATGGTGACTGACTGGCACAGGATAGCACATGGATCAGCAAGTGTCAGAATGTAATTAACAACTGTAAATCTTTGTATGATTGGAATACCCAGCCAATGGGAAAAGAGGGGAGGGGGCAGGCGTGAGGGAGACAAGGTACAAAAGCTGCACTACTGCGTCCATAGAGGCACTCCTGCTTGTGGGATGCTCACCATTGCAATTGCGAATAAAAAATGTTTTTATCAGAGATACTGTCCTGACAAAATTATTTGGATATTTTCAACAGCAGGTGAAGTGAAAATAGCCTTATTTTGCCTATTATTGCCAGTATTTTCTTCCTGATTTGCCCGGCCTTGCCTTATAGAACTGTCCTTTTCTATGCGTCCATAGGGCTGAGATTTATTCCGCCTCAGTGAGGTGATCTGAGTTGCAGCGTAGACGCTTTGGACTCCTTTACTGTTGCTGAAGAAATACAGTCACCATGGAAGGACAATTAAGCCCATCTAGGAATCAAAAAATGTGCCAAACAGCTGATACTGGGTCTGGTAACCACCTATAGCTAGCATGTAAAGCCCAAGGCATAAGGATGTTGGCAGGATGGTTTAATCCACTAACAAAATAAGCTAAAATGATTATTATAACTAATAGAATTTTTAACAGAAGTGAAACTAGAAAAGAAACTATACATATTGATTTCAGCTACATCTCCTTGTCAAGTCTGTATAGATTTTGCTATTTATGGCTTTTTTTTTTACCCAAAGGAACACAAAGCTTGTAAATGTAGAAATCTCTGTGAAATGGACAGTTGTGCATCAAAATGAGGGATTTATGTGTATAACTGCCTATAGTTGTATCTTCCTACCCAGTTTTCATATGGAAAGGCAAGGATTATTATATTTATCAGTGCATAAATGAAGGGTGGGGAGATATATGACCTGGTTTGCAGAGGTGCAGAGCACATGCAGTTTCCATTTATTTCAACTGGAGTGTGAAAAACAGGCCCCAAGTGACCAGCCCAAGCTCACACAATGCAGGATTGTCAGTGCCAGGAATAAAACTCAGAAATCCTTCCAGTTTAATCCTCCCAGTCTAAATCATCTCCAGTTTAAACTCTAGAAATATGCTCTCTCAGAAAAGAAAGAAAAAAATAGAGAAAGAAGGAAGGAAGGAAGGAAGGAAGGAAGGAAGGAAGGAAGGAAGGAAGGAAGGAAGGAAGGAAGGAAGGAAGGAAGGAAGGAAGGAAGGAAGGAAGGAAGGAAGGAAGGAAGGAAGGAAGGAAGGAAGGAAGGAAGGAAGGAAGGAAGGAAGGAAGGAAGGAAGGAAGGAAGGAAGGAAGGAAGGAAGGAAGGGAGGGAGGGAGGGAGGGAGGGAGGGAGGGAGGGAGGGAGGGAGGGAGGGAGGGAGTAAAAGAAGCTGTACAATAGCCTGAGCACTATCATCCCTACCTTAGCTTGCTAAGAAATGCTAAAAAAAATGGGACATGAAAAACTTCTGCATGATCTTTAATGACGTTAATGACTAGCAAATAATGCCAAGTAGGACTAGTAAATACATGTGAAGCATTGCTTACACACCCAGCAACTTGCATGTGTGTCACAGATGGTTTTAGTGAAGAGCGAAAAAGACAAAGAAAGGAAAAGAACATGCTAGTCCAGATAAAAAGAAAGATAGAAAGAAAGAAAAGACATTTTCCAGTGTTTAAAGAAAAGCAACTGACCAACCAAAAGAACTCTTATAAAATGCTACAGAAACTACTCATAAAAACTGTAGAACCATTCCTTGATAACATGTAGACTACTCTCCACGTAAATAGAAATAACAGCCCTTTGAAACGGCAATGATTTGCTTGGAAAACACTCATTAAAAACATCCTGCAATTATTTACTCTATCATTATTTCTTGGCAGCAGCTGAGTCACAGTGCATCTTGTGTTGTTTTTTCAATGAAAAGGAAAGAAATTTTTTGGAAAAAAAAAATAAAGCAAAGGCATTGTATTTGAAATATGTGCTTAGTGACATGGAGCTGATTGCCCAAAGGAATTGGGGTACGTATATTTGTATTATTGTACACGTGAGTAGCTTGAATCATGTACTGCTTGCTCTCACTGTTTGGATTATGCAGCTTGGCTGGGCAGCCATCCAAAAGATTCACATTAAATTCTAGCTATATTCAGCACAAAAGTCATCTAGCATCAGAGGATCAAAGTTAGATCAACCAACAAGCACCAAGGAATTGATAAGCTACTAAAATTAGGTCATCTCCTAGCAGCTGCTTTTGATGGATGAAGCAGAATTTAGCCTCAGGTTTTCTATTTAAAGATCTGTTACAGCATCTTTTCCTGCAGCTACGATGAAAACACAGCAAAGTATAGTATTCCTGATTAAATGTTTAATCATTTCTCTTTACTCTTCTGATTGTTTCTGAGATGCCGCAGATTTACTGCGCACAGAATTTGGAGCTTTCCTAGACCTTTTAGAGCTGACATTAAAGCAGTCAAGCTTTTTTAACTCCTAAAGCATAAATGTTAAGAAAGGATTGATTAAAAAAAAAAAAAAAAAAAAAAAAAAAAGAAGTGGGTAAAATCTTGCAAAGTTATTTACTTGTCATACTTGGAAAAGCAGACTGTCACTTATGGGAAATTGAAAATGAATCTTTATGAAATTATCTGACTCTTATGTCCACTGGAAGAAATCACCAGAAAATCACTAGGCACAGTATAAGTATCTATCCATGAGTAAATACATGTGGAGCTCAATAAATTAATCTCATGCTTATGATTTTCTATGTGGCTACTTTTGGGGAAAGTTACCTACTTAAACTAATTAACAGACTTTTAAAGGTACTCGCTTAGGGCGTTAGGCTGTCTTAGGTCTTCAGTAGCTGTCATTGTGGTAACCGGACAAAATATACCCTACCAAGATGTGCTTGTGATATCAATTCAATATAAGTGGTACTATTGTTATCAAAACAAATAAACCTAAATGCACAAATTAGTTCTGTAGATGAAGAACCTCCCTTTCACCTGTTCAGAACATGACCTAGGTCTGTTAGCTACAGCATACATGCAGCACTGTATTGCCAATGTTTGCATAAGTGAAACTATCACAGACCTTTTTGGCAGGTTTTCCAATAGAACATCTCTTATATCTGTTAAAAGCACTACAACAGAATTTAAATAATCTTAAGAAGCATAGGAAGCGAAAAGAAAGGGAATGTGTTCTGTGACTAAATGAACTTAACAGTCTATTGCCTTTTCAAGTGAAAAATTATGGGAAGAAAGTCTGAAAAATATATATCATCAAGATAGACACATAACTAATCTTTCTACAAGTGATGGGCACATTTATGCTGCTATGCTACTATGCTACCAGATATACCCTGGTTTAATATTGTCTTCTTAGTAAGCAGAACTATTGCTGGGTGGAAAAGTTCAGCAATACTGGTAGAAAATCCCTATGCACCAGTTCCAAATTTAGTATGCTCAGTCCTTAGTGCTTGAGAAAGCAGCATTATATCTCCAAATTTTGATCTAGATTTTTTTTCCAGCTATGTACTTTTTCAATTAAAATCTAAACTAGATCTGGGGAAAGTATGTAATAAGTCTAAAGTAGACAACACATCACAAACTTTTCCTTTTTAAGGAATAATCTTTATGAGCAGAATGCAAATGATTTTAATTTGTCAGCAGTGCTCTGTACTGCAGTCTGCTCAACTCTTGAGCTAATCAGCTTTTTCTTTCCTCAGGTCTTACAGAAAAAGCTAACCAGGGAGCCAGCTTGCAGGTGCCTAACTGGCTCATGGAGTGGGACATCTGGTGAGATGGGTATGCTTTGATGCCATATACACTTATGACAACCTCAGCTAAAGGCTGTCTGTCATAACATCCGCTATCCTACAGTGCTATGGCCACCCTTTTTCTTTCCTATGCATTGATGTATCTGATATTACACCACATAAAACTTGGGATTTCAGTTTTAACTGGCCTTACATGAAGTAACAGAAAAGTACCTTTCCTGCCCTCTAGCTGCAATTCTTGGCTTATATTAGCATTAGTATCTTTTTTGTTCACTTGCATAGTAACAGAATTACTTCATTATCTGCTACTAACTGTGTGCTCTAGGCAAAACTGGCCAAAGAAGTCGGAATATGATAAGAGTTTGTATTATGACATTTCATCTCAACATTTGTATAAGAAAATAAACACAATGCCCTCTATTATTAAACAAGATACTGAAATGGTTTTAAAAGGACTAAAGCCATTTAGCCATTTATTTTCACTAGTTATTTAACTCAAAAAAAAAAAAAAAAAAAAAAAAAAAAAAAAAAAAGAATAATAAAGTGCAAGCAGAACTTTTGTAAGAGAAAATGACATTATCCTGGTCAAGTTTTTTGGCAATGGCTATGATTTAAAGCTAAACCTACTACTGAATCTTTCCTTTATATCTGTGCTAATCTTGACAGTAATGAATACTCAAAAATGAGAGTTCACCATTCACATATTATGCTGAGTCTGATACTAATCCCAACACAAAGCAGCGTTCCTTAATCCATAAGCAAAAACTTTCAGTTAAGTGCCAATCTCAAGCACATTAGAAAAATCCTTTTGGCGAATTTATCATTCGACAATATGAACAAGCAATTTTTTTTTTCCATTTGTTCTTTGTTTGAAAAACATTTCTTTTTTCTGTCCTCTTTTTCATTATTTATTATTTTTAAATTATTTTTATTCTTTGATGCCACGAATTGTCTTTTGATCAAAATTTGGGTCTATCTGA
The DNA here is from genome assembly GCF_023343835.1 of Lagopus muta. Lineage (NCBI taxonomy): Eukaryota > Metazoa > Chordata > Aves > Galliformes > Phasianidae > Lagopus > Lagopus muta. Next base: position 52,218,664 of record NC_064472.1, on the reverse strand, counting down.
AGAAGAAAGAATATCCTAATTCTCTTTCATCCTGCTAACACCCTTTCTAGAAAGGGAAAAAAAATACTGAAAAAAGTAGAAATTAATATGAAAAAATAGTTCAATGCAGCAGTTCCTAATTAGTGACTAAAATAGGATGGAAATAGCTCTTCTCTTTACCCCTTCATATTTAGGAAATTTGTTTGGCATATCTACCATTCCCAATTTTGAAAAGACCCAATGTTTGTAAATAAGAATAATAATTATCTTTGCTCTCAAAATCATTGGATGACAGGAATCTAATGAAGGTCATCTATTCCAACCTCTTTGGCTCAGGCCAGGCCACCTACCTCCAGCTGCCCAGGACCATTTCCAGAAAGCACAAACTAAGCAACATTTTTATAACCTCGAGTCATATTCATCAGGTATGAAAGAACTAGTAGTCATAAATCATCTCATTTGCCCTTATATGGTTGTTACGCATAATGATCCAAAATGCAAAATGCACAAGCTACTGACAAGAGTCAATAAGAAGAGGAAAAATGTGGCTGCTTGTCCTAGATGAGAGAAATTGCTTCTTTTAGGCCTCCTTCTCCTTCTCAGAAGACTTGCCCCAATCTGTCTGTGTCTTCTTTGTTGGGTAATGTGTCCTACTTCCTGGTAAAGGCTGAGTATTTTGCAATGAATATTCTGATTTTCTAAGGGTGAGCAACCTTAGTGAAAGATCTCATTGTAGAGATCCCTGCTAGTGTAAAAATCTAGTGTGAAAAGCTAGTGTAAAAATCTTAAGCAAGTAATTGCCATTCCTTCATTATGTTGAAAGTGACCGAAGGGTTGGAGAACAGATGGAGATAAATCAGGAATCTTTAGCCAAATGAAGAATAGACTTCAGAGAGAGCTTACTGTGGCTTTCCATTACCCAAAAGGGGTCCTACAGGAAAGCTGAAGATGGACTCTTCATCAAGAACCAATGCCAATGTACATGTCAATGTAGTCACAGAACAAGATGTAACGATTTTAAACTGAAAGAAGGTAGATTTAGTTCAGATACAAGGAGGAAATTATTTACACAGAGGGTAGTGAGCCACTAGAACAGGCTGCCCAGAGATGCTGTGGATGTCCCATCCCTGGAGATGTTCAAGACCAGGTTGGATAGGGCCCTGGACAGCTTGATCCAGTGGGCTGCAAACCAGCCCATGGCAGGGGCTTGGAAGTCAATGATCTTTAAGATCTTCTCCACGTCAAGCCACAAGTAAAATGTGGAGAAATACTCTTCTACTTGAACTTTGCTTTATTCAAATGAATGGGCAGTTACTCAATATTTGTTTATCCTGTTCATTCTGCATGTGACCTCAGGTGTCAATTACAGCATGCCTTTCAAACCCTACAATCAAGTTTTCTTTTTCTTATTATCATAATATTTTCCCATTGTTTTTTTGGTTTTTTGTTTTGTTTTTTTTTTTTGGTTTTTTGTTTTTTTTTTAAATAAACATGACTTCGCTTACTATCAGTAAGGCATCGTTATTAACAATTTTAGATGCAGAAGAAGGTACATTTCAGAGAGAATAAAGTGAATTTTTTTTTCCTCATTTTGAGCTAATTTGGTGGTCAGTTTGAAATGTCAACTACAATTCACAGTACTTGATAGCACTTTGTATTTGCTGAATACCGTTCTTGTTGCAATCAGTTTATTCTTTGAGAGCCTAGACTTTCTGATCAAAGCTGAGCAAATCTGATCAATACCTCTCAACATGGATATTCCTAAGTAAAAAACCTACTGTGCTTTTTCACATATCCAGGATCCTTCTCTTTACCTGCTATTTCTCACCCTTTCAGTAACAGTATCTCATCAGATCCACCATCTTATACCTCCTACTTGTGCAATATGACATAAATCACTGACAGGACTTCTCTACTTTTTGGCCTAGTTTTCAGCTCCATATAAATGTGAAAAGCAATAATTTTAAGGAAAATTTGCAAGGAAAAGTTTTTCTTCAAGGACTGTGTATGTGCATGCATGTATATCAGACATGATTGAAGACAAAAACTATCATTTTCCCTTGCCTTTACTTAGTGTCCTGTCCGGTGACTTACAGTAGACATACAGCCCAGCCCTACACGCCCCCTGTGCATTTCTCTTTCCTCTAACTTTATCTGCTGAGTCTTGAGCTGGGACTGCCTAGCCAGAGACAACACCCATAACTCTGAGAGGTTAAGAAAGGTACAGTGAGACTAATGTGAACGAAGTCAAGAAAAAAGAAAAATATTGGCTGAATGTAAGGGAGAAAATTATCACTGTCAGGAAGTTATTAAAATCTGGACAAGACATCCAAGTGAAATGGTGGAAGATCTTCATTTCAGACCCTTGAAACTGAAGCAGACAAAAGCATGTGCTCCCATGGGGCTGATTTGAACATGTTGTGCTAGATCTTTCCCAGCTAAGATTTCCAGGATTAAAACTTACTCTTGAAATGCTGCCAGCAGCCAGCATATTCTCTGCTTAGCTGCAGTGGTTAAGAAAGGGACCTTCACAGATATGACAAGGCTTTTCTGACTTATTTGCAATAGCAGTAACAAGTATACGAAATATTTTACATCCTTCTTCTTTGCCATATATAGCAATTATTCTGTCATTCTTCGAATGTACACAAATTTCTTTTCATATGTAAATATACCATTTGCTTCACAACTCCAGCCAAACAGTTGTGCAGTTCTTTGTAAAGAAGATAATATATTTAATCACAGAGTGCCTTGTTTCCATTGTATTGAACAGGTGTTGTTTAATGGCACAGCCATTGTAACATTATATTCATTTATTAATGTGAGTGTAATGAACATACTGTAGAGACAAGAATGTGCTGGTCTCATGGCAAGGGTTAGTGGTTTCTTATGATGTGTTATGATGTGGTATGTGTAGGATAGTGGCTTTGATTTCAGAGTTGCAGAGAAAAAGGAGTTCATTATAGCAAGTCCAACTGATGTGGCTGGGTTTAGCCCTTGCTTGCTTTTGAAAAGTGGAGAGTACTTGAAAGACTTCATTGAAAATGTGCAAGTTATTCAGTGTGGTTAATTCTACACTGGCTTCATTCCCAACTTCTTTTGAGACTGCATATGTGACCATGACCTCTGAAACAGCAAAACCAATCTGCAATGGATTCATATTGCCTTTGGATACATGCACAATCCCTGGTATCCTATTTCATGAAATGACCTGTCTTCAAATGTGATGAAGGAAGTCAGGAGGTGATCAGCTAAAATTATGAAACTATGCTGGCTTGGCCACTTTAGATAAACAAGCTCTGCCTCCTTGTTAACTCATTTTTACACACTGCCACATTTTTAAGAGTTACTGTTCCAAATATTCTCAACTACAGCTCAGCCAGCTGCCAAGGCAGTTACAGTTAAAAGGGCAAAATAAGGTGGATAAATAGTAAAAGTTAAGCACCTCATTTTTCGTCATGGTTTTATGAATTTTTTATCAGCATTCCACGCCATAACATCATGTAGTGCAGTGGGAGTTAAAGAGTTAATGCTCCAGTTCTGTGGGCTGTCAATATTTCTGGGTACTCAGTTCTCAAAAGGGAAGAAGAACTACATCTCACAGAAGACTTTCACTGTTCTATTTTCTGTTTAGAGGGAAAGATAAAACTTCCTGCAAGTCATGAGATTGCCCGTTTTTCTTATTACTGCTTGTATATGTGATGTGTGCTCCCTAGTCATCTCACCTTCAGAATTAGAGTAAGGCCTTCAGTTTTGGACACTCCCTCATTTATTTGGTTATTAGCTTCAATCCCAATTAACTTGTGTTTCTCCTGTTACAATCAGTAAATTAACCTTCCTCCTCAGATCGTTGCTACTGTTTGCTGTTTTTTTTATTCCTTTCCTTCTTTGTTCCCTTCCCCAAACCCCATTTTGTGGGCCAGTGGGCCTGTGAGCCTGCTGCCCCCCTGTCACAGACACAGATAGATCCAGAGATAACTGTGACATTTTTCTTACTGCGTGAAATAATACATTCAGAGTCAGTCTGACCATTTGGTTTATGGAACACAAGTGCCTACTTCAGTTTGTTTGGACACAGGTCTAGCCATTTTTCGTTACATGCTTTATGCTAACTGTGATTCTTTGTATCATTATTATGTGATGCAGTAGAAGTATTTTCCCCCATTTGATAACGTTGCCTTTAGATTTCATGTATGTCTTAACTGATTATATTAGAGAAAACCAAGTCTCTGCACAGTACCATCTGTTATATGACATATTTTAGCTTGTATATTGTCTGGCAAATTAAAAATCTTAATCTTGTTAATCTCTGTTTATACAAAGACCCTCCCATTCACAATGCTAACTGGCTCTTTCACAGCACTTTCTATCTGTCAGCCACAAGCACTTTACTACGAAAGCAAATGACATCCTATTAATGATTTTCATCACTGCCTTCTGGACTTATCAGTTCTCAGTGTGTTACTTTTATTGGAGAGCCAAGAACAGAATAAGGTAGATATGAAATAAAATAAAATGTAAATGTTATTAAAATATTTTCTGTACTCTTCTTGTGACCGTTCTTTAAATTGTCACAAAAGATCTATCAAATATCCTCAAGAATTTGTCCATCTTCCTTTCTGTCCTAGAGAGAGAAATAGATTGGCTTCATTCTCTCCTCACTAACATCAGTTTTATAGTCTTCCAGCTCCAGTTTCAGCTGAATTACTTCACTATTGCAAGAAAATAAAGAAGAGGGAATTCTAATTCATTAGCTGCTTTCCAACTTTCTCCCACTGGTCTTGGGATCAAAACACGGTGTTTAACACAAGCAGGAAGTAAAATCACTTCTACTTTCAAGATCAGGTATGACTTGGGCAGAGAGCAAAGGCTTAATGTGTGATGAACTCTCTCTCAGCTTGGCATGATTCCTCAGCCTGGACAATGCTGCTTTGACCTGTGATGGCCAGAGAGGTTAGATGAAAAATTTGGATTCTTTAGCTACTTCATTGGCTCTTTACATCATCATCCACAGACTGCTCCTAAAACATACTCAGTTCTACATCTCAGACATTTCAACGTGTTTAATCCTCTGAACTTAAGAAAAAAGTGCCAGTCTTGTTTTCCTTCTTCCCAGGAGAGAAATCTACCATGCTTGCTTCCATGAAACTTTATTTTATGGAGTTGCATCCCCCAGCATAGGCTGCAGAATCACCATTCAGAGCCACATTGTTGTTGTGTGCTGTACCAGGGACATCTAACACAGATGTTCACACAATCCAAGAGGCTTCTGTCTCAGTCAAGGCCTGTTGAATGCCATGCAAGCACATCCTGAACTACATTTTCTTCCAAAAGCAGAGTTTTTTTCTGTCCAAACAAGCAAGATTAACAAAGCATTCATTTTGGGTAAAGGCAGGAGAAATCTGCCCAATGTTATGAAACAAGACAATGAGAAAACTAGACAAAACAGTAAGTTGGACAAGCCCTGTCAGAATGTTTTATTTAGCTTTCATCATCATGGAAGGGACCTTTAAAAGTCATCTAGTCCAATCCCCCTGCAGTAAGCAGGGACACCTACAGCTAGATCAGGTTGCTCAGAGCCCCATCTAGCCTAGCCTTTGATGTCTGCAGGGACAGAGCATCCACCACCTCTCTGGGCAATCTGTTCCAGTGCTTCACCACCCTTATTTTAAAAAACATTTCCTTATATCCAATATAAATCTCCCCTCTATTAGTTTGAAACCATTATCCCCTGTCCTCCTTGTCCTCTTATCACAATGGACGCTGTTAAAGAGTCTGTCCCCTTATTTCTTATAGCTCTTCTTTAGATACCAAAAGATCTTCACAAAGCCTTTTCTTCTCCAGGCTGAACAGCCTCAGAAGTTTCAGCCTGTTCTCATCAGAGAGATGAGAACTCCTTAGATCCACTCCCTAGATCATTTTTGTGGCTCTCCTCTGGAGGCACTTGAACAGGTCTGTGTCTCTCCTGTACTGAGGACTCCCCACCTGGATGCAATACTCCAGGTGAGGGCTCACCAGTGCAGAGTAGAGGGGCAGGATCACCTCCCTCGCCCTGCTGCCACACTTCCTTTAATGCAGTCCAGGATACAGCTGGCTTCTGGGGCTGTGAGGGCACATTGCTGGCTCGTGTCCAGCTTGCCATTCACCAGTATTAAGTCCTTTTCAGCAGGGTTGTGCACTATTCTTTCATCCTTCTGCTTGTATTGATAGTGGGGGTTACCATGACCTAGTACAAGACCCTGCACTTGGCTTTTTTGAACCTTATGGCATTTCCCCAGGCCCACTGCTCAAGACTAGTTGTGTTTCTCTGAATGTCACCCTGGACCTCAGATGTGTTGGCCACACCACACAGCTTAATGTCATCCACAAACTTGCGGAGGGTTTTACTCAATTCCACTGTTGATGTCATTGATTAAGATATTAAAGAGCATCAGTCCCAGTGTATTTGAGAGACATCACTTATCTCCATAAGTATATGAAGCCACTGACTACTCTCTGTGTGTGATCATGCAACCACTTCCTCATCTATTAAAAGATCTCCCCATAAAATTCATCTTACCAATTTAGAGAGAAGGATGTTACAGGGTCCATGTCAGTGGCCTTACTGAAGTCAGACATCTTTCTGACTATCACTCATAGGCTTTCAACTTACTCATAGCCTTTTTCAGGAACAGCTCTTCACACTCTTTCTTGATGTAGAGGGCAATGCCTCCTCCTGTCCTTCCTCGCCTGGCTCTTCTGGACAGCTTGTAGCCATCAACAGATATGTTCCAGTTGTGGGTTTTGGTAGCAGCAACTACATCACAGTTTTCCAGCAGCACAGTGGCTTCCTATTCCTCCTGTTTTTTTCCCAAGCTGTGTGTGTTGGTGTAGAGCTACTGTGTTATCCAAAGGGCAGTTATGGACTCTGAAGCAGAGGTAAAGAAGCAGGTGAAGAAGCCCTGAAGGCTCATGACACTGTTAAAACTGAGTGGCACAAAGGACCAAGTGAAAACATCTGTAAAACTTCCTGGTTTCATGCAAACTAAGCCAGAAAGGTATCACAGACAGACCTTGGAAGAACAGCTTAATGAGGCACGTCATCTGGGCAGCTGGTCTTTTCACCATCTTGGAGGCTAAATTCTTAATTTCTCCAGAGTATTTCCCTTGACTTTCCCTGTTTCCTTTTTCTATTCTATTCTATATCTATATAGAATCTCTTTATATACTATATATATAAGTTTTCAAGTGTGCTGCAGTGTTGCCAGTACATCACAGGGCAACAAATTTTATGGCCTCCCCTAGCAATCTGCTTATTTTTTACTGATTTTCTGTTATTGGGAATGAATTGTATAACTGAACTGAATAGTGGCCTGCCCTCTTGTAAAATAACTGCAGTGATAGACACACACCTTTCTTACAAGCTCAGTGACTTATCTTCTTTCTTGGAGGCCACAGACTGTGGCTCTGAGTATCAAACCACTGATTAACACAGGTCCTGTTATCACTTCTTATCTCTGCTAGTGACTCATCTTTGTCACATGCAATGGGAGACCTTCAGACAGGTTTTGAAATATGCCTGTCATGTAAATCAGATTAAAAAATCACCCTCTTTAGTTTGAAACTGACAGCACAACCAAGTTTACCTGTAAGATCACTCTGCAGCCTGGTACACCAGGGACTGCCAAATCCATGCATGGCCTAGCAGGCTTTGCTCAGACGTTTTCTATGCATATAAGAAAGTAAAAATACATCAGTTTTATATTTGAACTGGAGTGGGATTGGAGAAAAATGCCTCTCTAATGTCTGCCACAGTAAGGAAAGCATGATGAAAGCATGAATTTGACAGAGTCCTCTGAACTAGCTGTTCTGTGAAATGCAAACATGATATAAAGCAAGGGGACTTTCTATTACATGCCAGTTAGAGAGACATGAGACCTCACAGTCAATGTTCATTTTTACATATTATCCTTACATTCACATCAGAGGGTTGCACCATTAACTGCAGCAGAAGCTTTTCTTCCATGCTGGAAACTGATATTTGTAGTGAGAAACACTATTTCACTACATGTGGAAGACTGTACAGGCATAAAGAAATTTAATTGATAGAAAAAGGCAAACAAATTCTGTTCATAGCTTTGTGTGCACTGGTAACTGGACTCGACTTGTCCCAAATTGTCAGCAATGCAGTTAAGGGCAAACTAAACTTTGGCCAGTAACTGTAGTGCATATTATCTTACTATAAACAGAATTGCTAACATGCTAACTGATACCTCATCACAGCTGCATGAAAATAGCAGCACAGCTAGGTAAGGAAGAGAGGAGAACACAGGTTTTTGAAAAATAATTGTGCATAAGAAATAAGACACTCTCTGTGAAAAATCTTCCTAATGGGAACATCAGTATCTTTTAACTATAATTTGAATGGCATTATTCTTCATTAATAGAATAAGCCTATTAGTATTTGTACTGCATCACTTAAGTGAAATAAAAGCAATTCATACAGCACTTTAAGAATCATCTAATTTCGAATTTACCTGTTATTCACCCTGAAAAGAATAATGTTACTAAAAAATCCCATAGGATAAACCCAAGGATAATTTCCTCTTTCTAAATTATGCCTAAAGTCATGGGGTATGCATGGGTACAGTTCAGATGTTGTATGGTTTCAGGCAAAGCATAAGGGAGATTGAAGTCATACAGGCACTAAAATGATGTCACCATACATAGCTATAGTTAAAGTTTTAGCACACAAACACAATCCTACCAGTCAACAGTCACCAGACAGACTAGCTGGGAGGATCCACTGGCAGCCTAATTCAGAACATAGACATTTGGCATGTTGCATATGAACCTTAAAATAAGCAGAAAGGGGGGCAGAATTCCAGAATTATTTCTAAAAAAAAATTCAAAACAACCCTTTCTACCATGCCAGCTACTCAGTACTTCAGGACACACCCTGATAACTGCTGTGGTATTGCTATCATTTTCTCATCTTGAATTCTCATTATATAATAAGCAAGGAAAATAATATCTTGTCACAAGGATGGAAAAAACTTCACGTTAGGCAGCAAAGGACTCAATATCCAGCAATATTATCTGCTGTGTTTTGTTCCATCAGCTTCCTAAAAACTATCTACTAATAACAATGTTGCTCTGTCTATTTTCACTGTTCCCCTGTTTTCTGGTTCTGGTGGCAAGCAGGCTGGAGCAGGCTGAAGCTTCCTGGCTGTACAGTCGTTCTGCAGCTGGCCCACTTAGCAAGGAAGCTCAGAGCAGAGTGTGTGCTGTGTCAACATGTAAGATGAGACGTGGTATGCATCAAGATTTCAGAAACAGGACTCCCAAGCGGAATTGTTTGTTTGAAATATCTAGCATTACCTGGAGCTACTATGATGTTGTATATGAAAAGAGTACTTAAAAAATAAAGCCTTTTAAAAGTGATTCTAATCAGGTTTTGTTTACTCATCCTCACTGTGCAGACTTCTAACTAATGAGCTATTATCTTTCTCAAGTTATGCAACACTCCCATAATGGCTTTCAGATTACAAGTGGATTTTTTCCAGGCATCATATTTCTGTGCAACCCCAAATTATCAACTGACGTGCATTAATCCAGAACTTCTGAAAAGTCATTAAGCAACAGAGCTCCAGGAGCAGAGGTTAGTCATTACCATGCTCCAGACAGAAATGACAGCACTAAAATCACATTAGGGAAGAATTTCAAAAGGCTATACCTATTGCATCTAGGAAGACAATGTAAACAAAGTGTTAACTGAAAGTCAGAGAAATAGCAAGTTACGAAAACATGATTAGAAAAACAGTTACAGAGGAGAGAGAGACTGAGCTGATTAGAGAGAAATTATTCGTAAGTTCAACAGTTGTAATTTGGAAAAAAATTTCACAAGCATCCAATTTGATATTATCATATTTATGTTAAATTCTATACTGTGAAAAACAATTACTGAAGATTCTAAATTCATACGGTGAAGTACTCAAAAGAGGCTGCTGACCATGCTTGACATTTTGAATAAAATGCCACGAGGTTGCACTGTTCCTTTTCTTTGCCCTCTGTACTCCTCTCTTATTGCCTGTTAGTTGTTATGTTCAGAAAGAAAAACTGAGTTGCCTTGAGCAATAATGAAGTGTCATTGTGTTATAAAGGCATGCTTCACTTCTATGTTTCAACGTTATTTTTGGCAACCCTGTGATAAAAATCAAGAATTCTGTGTCTGTATGTGTGTAAACACATTACATTCAAGTCACATGAGCAGCAGGCATAATTCTGTACCAGAAATAAATGTACTATAATGGCTTAAGTTTTCTAAAAGAGTTCTTTACCATCTGATGTTCATTTAGACATAGAGAAATCAGCTACTCTTACTGAAATGTGAAGCTGTCATTTTCAGATGTAAGCCTTGCCTTCCCATCCTGTAGCAGGTTCCCAGTGCTGCTGCCTCTTATAAACAAGCTGGCTGTGGCATCAGCGGCAATTCTCATTCCTCTTCCCCAATACCCAGGTTATTCTACAATAGAGTTTCTGGCTCCATCACAATACTCAGTGGTTCACCAAGACTGAAACAGTGCTCTGTATCAAAATGGCAACACCATTTCTTGGCACACAACAATAAGCTGGCTGGTCTAGTCGCAAGAGCTTTAAATTAGATTTGATGGGAGAAGGGGATTCACTTCAGAGTGCCAGAGCAGAGCCAGGGAACATGGTGACTTTAGGAAGCAGTGGAGTAAAACCTCATATTTGTCCCAGAGATTTTTGGGAAGGCTCCTTCAACAAGGTAATTTAGAACTAAAGTTGGAATGCACACAGCAGGGAATGGAAACTGTGACACAACTGTAAAACTGTTGCTATCAATGCAAACATGGTGGGATGTCTGACATAACTGGAATATGACAATTGAGGGCTATAAGCTTTTTAGAAGGGATTGGCAGAGCAAGAGGGGTGAAGGAGCTTCCCTCTGTATTAAAAAATTGGTAGACTATGAAAAACTGCCTCTAAGAAATAGCCATCAGATTGAGAACACGTGAGTTAAAGTTAGGGGGCAGATCAATAAAGGACATTTGATGGTCAGGGTCTGCTGCAGCCTGCCTGATCAAGGGGAGCCTCCTGACTAGGCCTTCTTATTTCAACTACAAGAAGTGTCACACTCACAGGCTCTTGTCCTGATGGGGTATTCTAACCATCCAGATATCTGCTGGCAAAGCAACATGGTGGGCTGTAAACAATCCAAGAGACTCCCAAAGTCCACTGAGGACAACTTCATGCTCTGGGTATTGGATAGAGAAACAAGAGATGAAGAGTTCCTGAAACTGGTGCTCACCAATGTGGAAGAGATCATTAAATTGGAGAAATATAGATTTAAAGGATGGACTAGTAGTGAATAAAGAGTTGGTTGGATGTCCGTAGCCAGAGAATTGTTGTCAGAGTCTCTATGTCCAGGTGGAGGCCACTCACAAGCGATGGCCCTCAGGGTTCCACCCTGGGACATGTGCTCTTGACCATCTTTATCAGTGACATAGAGAGTGGGATTGAGTGCATGCTGGTGCACTGATTCAACAGAAGAGAAGTACACCATTCGGGGGCACCTGGACAGTTTTGAAAAGTAGGCACATGAGAACCTAATGAGTTGTTCACTTGGGTCAGGGCAACCCCAGATACGTGTACAGAGAAGAACTGTTTGAGAGCAGGTCTATAGAAAAGGACTAGAAGTTTCTGGTGAACGAAAACCTTGACACAAGCCAGCAGCCCAGAAGGTCAACAGTATCCTGAGCTGCATTAAATGAGAAGTGGTCAGCAGGGAGAGGGAGGTGATTGTTCTCCTTTACTCTGCCCTTGTGAGGCTCCGGGCTTGGAGACCCTAACACAAGAAAGATGTAGAGCTTTTGGAGCAGGTCCAGAGGAGGACCACGAAGATGATCAGAGGGCTGGAGCACCTCTCCTGTTGAGGTTGAGGGAACTGGGCTTGTTTAGCTTGGAGAAGAGAAGGCTCCGCACTGTGGTCTTCCAGTACTTAAAGGGAAGCTTACAAACAGAATGGGGACTGACTTTTTACACTACTGGTAATAGTATAATGGTTTTCAACTACAAGAGGAGAGATTTAGGTTAGATGTGAGGAAGAAATTATTTTCTCAGAGAGTGGTGAGGCACTGGAACATGCTGCCCAGAAAAGATGTGGATGCCTCATCTCTGGAGGCACTCTGGGGAGCCTGATGTAGCAGTTGGTAACACTGCCCACAGAATGCAGTGTTAGAATTAGATGATCTTTAAGGTCTTTCTCAACCTGAGCCATTCTGATTCTATGATCTGCGAACACCGGAGGAGCCCCTTCCTGTTTTGGGCACCTCAGCACAGAAAGGACATTGAGGTATTGGTGCAGGTCCAAAGAAGGGCAACAAGGCTTGTGAAGGGCTTGGAGAATATGCCTTATGAGGAGAGACCAAAGGAGCTGGGGCTGTTTAGTTTGGGGAAGAGGAGGCTGAAAGGAGACCTTATTGCTCTCTCCCAATATCTGAAAGGTGCTTACAGCGAGAGTGAGGCTTTTCTCTTCTCACTGGTTACAGGTGACAGGATGAGAGGAAATGGCCTCAAGTTGTGCCAGGTAAGTTTAGGTTGGATATCACAGAATCACAGAATGGCCAGGGTTGGAATGGACCTGAAGGATCATGGATCTCCAACCCCCTGCCACATGAAGAGCCACCTCTCCATTTAATACTAGACCAGGCTGCCCGGGACCCCTTCCAGTCTGGCCTTGAACACCTCTAGGGATGGGGCATCCACAAGCTCTCTGGGCAATATCTGGGATATCAGGAAAAACTTCTTTACAGAAAGGGTTGTTAAGCACTGAAACAGGCTCCCCAGGGAGGTGGTTGAGTCACCATGACTGAATGTGTTTGAAAACAGTTTGGATGTGATGCTCAGGAACATGATTTAGTGGAGGGTTTTTAGAGTTAGGGTAGTACGGTAAGGTTGTGGTTGGATTTGATGATCTTGAAGGTCTTTTCCAGCCTGAGCAATTCTATGATTCTATGATTCTATGATTCTTTCTAGGACTTAGAAAGAAAAGGAGTGCCTCCCAGAATTGCTCTTCTCCATAGTCTCTAAGTGGTCATCAGGTACTGGGCAAGTCCACAGAGAAACCCAGGTTTAGTCTAAATCCCTAAATCATCCCTTGCAGCTCTAGCAGAAGCAGACTAAAGGCCTCACATTGCTCCCCTAAAGGCAGTAGTGAAGGGCTCCATGTACTAGAGGAGAGAGCACGTGTGGGGTGGCCTGGACACATAGTGTGTACAGACCGATGCAGAAAGAAGCTACCTAAATACATCCATTCGCTGTATCTGGTTGTGACTGAGTCATTCAATGCGTTGTAGCAAGTCTCCGTGCACCAAGTGCCTCAGCTTCTTTAGAGAAAGTGTAACAATGTTTCCTTAGTGGAATAAAACTCAGGAACACTAAATGCCTGCCCGACAATATAGAGGCTCACATGTACCATTTTACCACGTGGAGTCATTTGCTTTTCATGTGCTGCTGCTCTCCATATGAAAAAGAAATTATTCCATGAACATTAAAATGAACCTGTCTGGTTATGGAGGCCTAGCCTCTGCCCCATGCATCAGCTTTCTTCCCCAGGAACTACAGCCCACACCTTCTCCCCAGTCCCCATGACACCTCTGCTCAGCATGCACAACATGATGCCTGCTGTGCTAAGGATATCCATGCTCACTGCATAGTCTACTTCTATACTCTGTGTGCCTTCCCTCTTCAGATGAACTACCTATGCATCTCTTTCTCTGGACAGACAGCAGTTTCCACAGTTAGTCAAAACATAATTATCTGTAATCTCTCATCAAATCCATCAACTCAGAAGCTTCTAGTGAGGGGGACAAGCACACAGACTGATGACAAAGAAAGACTGTGTAAGTCTCATTTTCTTACAAAGCCAAGCTACAGTACATTTAGGAGATTCAAAACAATGTTCTGCAAAGACTGTATTTCAAGCACAGCTTACAAATTATTGTAGAGCAATATGATTCATTTAGTACAGCAATACAAATGTTACACAGGAAAAGGAGGGCTGGCCACACATTATAGTTGATTCAGGGGTCCTGAACCTAATTATGAGTCTTGGAAGCAAATAAAAGATCTAAATGATAACATCACAGAATTTCATTTAGTGGTTAGAACCTAGATATTCAATTAAACATGTTAAATGGCATTTAAACTTATCCTCAAATTTCTATAAACTAAGCTACCCTATTCTTGCTGTCTAACTAAAATGATTAATCCCACACACCTACTTACTACTTACTTACTGCAGTAACAGGGGTGGCCTTTCTAAATGCCAGAAGGTATAGGATAGTCTCCCCATTAACATTCATGTCTGTACAACTGGATGTAGTTCCCACAACTGAGTTCCATGATGAGTTTGTTTTACAGTATTATCATAGAATCATAGAATTGCTCAGGTTGGAAAAGAGCTTCAAGATCATCAAGTCCAACCACAACCTAACCAAACTACCCCAACTAACAATCCTCTGCTAAATCATGTCCCTGAGCACCACATCCAAACAGTTTTTAAACACATCCAGGGATGGTGACAGGGATGGTATACATGCATGTTTTGATAGTATGCACACTTCATATGTGCTTAACCTTTCTGTTTAATGCAAGTTAATCATCCTATCTGTGGTTGCCATCAAAGGGTTTAACCTTGATTTAAACCCCAGTTTCACATAGAACTGAAGGCTTACCTCAACAATGTTGAAGCCTATGCATTTCTGACAACCTGCATGCAGACATTTTAAGTCAACAAACATGTCTTTTCCCTGACCCTCTTGAGCTTTTGTTCAAAACTTTGAAGGCTGCTTACTGACAAGTGATTTGTTTCCATTAGAACATGCCTCATTCCAGCCATCCGTGACCGTTTTGTACTTAGGGCTTTATAACCAGCACGTCCCAACATTCCTAAAATCCCAGAGAGGATCTGAAAATAGAATAAGAAATGAGCATTTAAATTAAAAGCAACAGCTCTTGCATGAAGCTGCCAGGTTTTTATGGTAGATAGTGACTTTTTGCCTACCCCCACTCTCTCTACTCCCCCTTCTTCACAGGGTTGTAAGCCGCATTTTCCATAATATTTCGCAATGCCACCTAGAGTTATGTTCACTCTATTTATAGGAGCCTGTTTTAAAGTGAAACAGGTGTCAGATTGAATGAGGGTATTCTCAGCATACACGTTCCACTTGGGGAGAAGGTTTACTACCTTCTGTATTTTGGGGATTTACAGTTGGATCACTAATCCTTTTCTGCAGGGTTCAGAGAGAGGAGGGGGAAGAGCAAAAGAGCAGTGAAGGAAAGGTTAGCTTTCTGATGTAGCTAAGCAGTGCTGCTTCTCCCACAACACCCTGCAGTCGGACGTCCCCTTTTTTTCATCTGCTGAAACTGATCTGTGAATCTGTGAAAGGGGCCAGACAGCCTGTCTTCAGGAATGCCACCCTCCAAATGGTTGCCAAGCAGGCAGGCCTCAGATGAGTTGAGGAGAGTGAAAGTCTCCCCAGTTAGTCCATCACTCCAGAGAGCATTTCTCAGGCAGAAAGTTCAGTGTAGTGCATCAATACCTCTCCATCTTATGCCACCTTCGTTACTATCTTTTGAACAGCATACTCTGAGGAAGCAAGATATGGACTGTAGTGCTAGATGGTGCAGAAATAAACACCAGCATAAAAAGTCCCTGATCTTCTAAGCTCAGAGACAAACCAAGAGAAGGCAACATACAGATGAACAAATGAACAGGGAGGCATGTAGGGGTAGACTAAGAGAATGAGGTAACACCTAAAGAGGATTTAGTTGAAAGTACAATCATAGAATGGAAGAATCATAAAGGTTGGAAAACACCTCTACGATCACCAAGTCCAACTGTCCATTTATCACCAATATTTCCCACTAAACTATGTCCCTCAGTACAACATCTAAATGTTTCTTGAACACTTACAGGGGCGGTGACTCCACCACCCCCCTGCGTACCTGTTCTAGTGACTCACCACTCTCAGAGAAGATGTATTTCCTAATATTCATCCAGAATCTCCCCTGGCATGACATTCTCTCTAGTCCTATTGCTAGTTATATGGGAAAGGATGTCAACCTCCACCTCTTCACAAACTCCCTTCTAGTAGCTGTGGAGAGTGATAAGGTCACCCCTGAGCCTCGCCTTCTCCAGACTAAACAATCCCAGCTCCATCAATGCCCTCATCCAGGCCATCAAGAAAGATACTGAATAGGAAAGGCCCCAATACCGACTCCTGGCAAACACCACTTGTGGCTGGTTCCCAGCTGGATTTCACTCCATCCATCAACACTTGCTGAGCCCAGTCACAGAGCCATCCTTTACCCAGCAAAGGGCGTATGAGTCCAAGCCATGGGCTGCCAGCTTCTCCAGGAGAATACTGTGCGCGACAGTACTGAAGGCTTTTCTCAAGTCTA
Source organism: Lagopus muta (assembly GCF_023343835.1). Classification (NCBI taxonomy): domain Eukaryota; kingdom Metazoa; phylum Chordata; class Aves; order Galliformes; family Phasianidae; genus Lagopus; species Lagopus muta. The sequence goes on along the minus strand of NC_064472.1, from coordinate 52,202,215 downwards.
GGTACACTATGTCAACTGTTTTTCCCTCATCCACCAAGTGGGTCACTCAGGCATAGAAGGAGTCAAGCAGCACCTGACTTGCATGAACCCATGATGGCTAGGCCTGATGCCCCAGTTTTCTCACACATGCCATGTGATCTCCCATCGAGATTCAACCAAATCATTCCCAGCCCCAAGCTCAACAACATCAAAACACTCTAACATAGAACCACGCCACCACCCCTTCTTCCTTGCCAGCCCCTTCTGAAGAGTTTATACCCATCCACTGCAACACTCCAGTCACAGGAGCGATCCCACCATGTTTTCATAACACCAACTAAGTCCTAGTTTGCTTGCTGCACAGTGGCTTCCAGCTCCTTCCATTTGTTGCCCAAGCTGCTTGCATTGGTGTAGATGCACTTTAGCTGAGCCCCTTGCCTCACCTCCAATCCCATCATCATTCCCCTAGGCTCTTCTCTAGTGGGCCCAGTTTTATCCCCTTCCCCCCTCATGTCTAGTTCAAAGCCCTCTCAATGAGCCCTGCCAGCTCCTGGGCTAGGATTCATCTCTCCCTTTGAGACAGGCAAGACCCATCCACAGCCATTAGACCAGTTGCTGAGTAAACTGCCCCACGGTCAAATGAAACAAAAATGTGTGTTTCTACCATGTATTCATGAGAAGGGTTTTCCTGCTCCTCTCAGCATCCTTCCCCGTCACTGAAGGGGTAGAGGAAAATACAACTTGTACATCCACTCCATCCACTAACTGCCCCAATCTCCTGAAGTCCTTTTTGATAATTCTCAGGCTTCTCTCAGTGACTTTGTTGCTGCTGGCCTGAACTATCAATAAGGGATAATAATCAGAGGGGTGAATCAGACTAGGAAGTTATCCTAGTATCCCTCACTTGGGCTCCAGGGAGGCAGCGCACCTCCCTGCGGGTAGGGACAGACTGACATACAGGGCCCTCCGTTCCTCTCAGAAGGAAGTCGCCTATGACAATTACCTTTCTGTAGTGTGAAGACGTATTTGTGGGTAAAGACAATTATAAGGACAATTTGGGAAGTGAGTTATCCTAGAAAGGGAATATTTTGCATGTGACAGTGATGGCAATGATTTAGTAGTGCCTTGGACTCAATGGGCATCATCAGCATAGCAGTCTGGCTACATGATGAATTTTTTTCTTATATTCATAGGTATCCATCAGGGCCAAAAACTTTTATAACATCTGAAAAGAGACTTGGACACTCTGGAAGAAGTCTAGCATAAGATCACTGAGATGATGAAGGTACAGAAACTTGTACCGTGTGAGGAGAAGCTGAGAGAGCTGTAATGTTTTAGCCCAGAGAACAGGAGGCTCAAGGCAATGTCATCAGCGTCCATAAATACTTGAAAGGTGTAGAGAACAGAGAAAGGCTCTTCTCAGTGTTGCCCAGAGCCATGAAAAGCAAAAGGGAACACAGGAGGTTTCCTTTAAACACCAGGAAGTACTTCTGTGCTGTTCAGGTGACAGAGCATTGATACAAGTTGCCCAGAGAGGCTGTGGGGTCTCCTCTTTGGGAATCCTCATATGCTGCTTGGATGTGCTCCTGGGCATGCTGCACTAAATATGCCTGCTGGAGCAGGGGTTGGGTCATATGTACCCACATCTCACTATCAGCCTCATTCTGTGAAATTGAAGCCTTTTTCAGGTGACAGAATTACAATTACTGAATGATCTAGAAAAGAGGGACTTCTAAATATATTAGGCCACCTTACTGATTTCCACTGAAAGAAAGTAACCTGTAGTTCTTGGAGAGATACAATCCATACCAACTGTCTCATCTATCCAGGAAATAAGGCATTCAACTTTATTCAAGTGGACGGGTGCAAAAATACAAGTTTGGCATGTGTGTGTGTATTTACTGTGATTCAACAGACATTCGTGTTAATTGCCTATACATTAACAACTTATATTTTAAGCTTAGTATTTCTACTTGGAGTGTTCGGAGTTATCACTACTGTTTAACAAACACATCAGGATACTTGTGGTTTCATTTGTGCACATATTTTTGAAGACTTAGATTTTAAATATCATGAAAATCATGAAAATACAGAAATCGCTGTGCAAAAAGATGCAATGGAAATCTTGCAGAACTATTTCGTTTTGCTGCATTTAACAAGACAACAAATTGAAGATATGAGTAACAATGAAAACAAAATTTCTCAGGAAGTGAGTTTGGAAGAAAATATGCAAATATTTAAGTACAGAAGCTTACATTTTCAGAAATGCTCACCAATTCTTGTTCCTAACAATGTTCCTGATCCACTGGATACTGAGTGACACAAAAAATCAAACCACTTTACTGAGGAGCCTAACTGGGAACTGAACTGTCTTTCCTATGGCATATCAAATTGTTTAGAAAGGAATAGGTCTTATCATTCCTGTTTCTGAATCAATAAAATACAGTTGAAATAACGCTGTGAGCAATATAAGTCATTTTTATAACAAACTTACGAGCTGAAAAAACAAACTAGTAAGCAAAGTGCCCTGAAGATATATGAAGCTTTCACAGCAGGCAGTGCTTACATTTAGCAGGGCACAGCAAATTAGATAGCTAGTTAAATCCCTATCTGCTTAGACACTCTAGGCACAATTTTACTGGAATTTGCCCTTCTCTAATTTCTCATGCTTCTGTTTCCACTTGCACTTGAAGAACCTGCAAGAGTGGGAGATGACACACAGGCACAGCTCTGCCTCTGCATATACAGAGTATGCAGACAGGTTATCTGTAGATGATTACAAAGCAGTTGCTTCCAGTGGGGAAGCCCAAATTAAATAACTGTCTGGAAAACATCTGGATGTTGAAAAGAACACTTTCTAGGCATGCTCTGCTACCAATCCCCTGCATAATTTTAACATTTGTCACATCTTACATCTCTAAGCAACGTCCAGAGCTTGGATTCAGAGATTTCATAAAATCACTGAATGGCCTGAGTTCGAAAGAGACTTCAAAGTCCACTCAGTTCCAACCCTGTGCCTTGGGTAGTGTTCCCATCCACCAATAAGAATCCTCAGGGCCCCTTCCAACCTGGCCTTGAATGCCTTCAGAAATGGGGTATCTACATCCAGTGCCTCACTGCCCTCTGAGTAAAGAATTTTCTCCTGACCTCTAACCTGAATCTCTTTTCTTTTAGTTTAGAATCATTCTCCCTTGTCCTATCGCCACCAGACTATCTAAAAAGTTGGACCCTCTCCTACTTACAAGCTCCCTTCAAATATTGAAAGGGTGCAATGAGGTCTCCCTCGAACCTTCTCTTCTCCAAGCTAAACAAGCCCAGCTCCAGTACTGGACACAGAACTCCAGATGGGGCCTCATCAGGGCAGAGCAGAGGAGGACAGTCACCTCCTTCTCCCTGCTGGCCACCATTCTTTTGATGCAGTCTGGGATACTGTTGGCCTTTTGGGATGCAAGAGCAGACTGCTGGCTCACGCCATATAGAAGGCATGTCTGAAAAATCCCATTAAAATGACCGTAAGTAATGAACACATTAAAATGTAAAGCTTAAGAAGCCCTCTATTTTACGCATAGGAAATATGTCTCTGACAGAGTTCAGACAAGCTCAGAATGAACTCATGGCCAGATTCTGACAACAGGAGCAGCACTGCTCCTTCAACTTCAGTAGAAACAGGACAATTTATCTGGAATATAGTAGCGTTTTGATGCTTTGCATTATTGCTCAGTGGAGTAGTGACCCAGATTTCTACTCCAGGAATCTGGAAACATGTCATAAGGGTCACTTAAAATGTAATTATTCCTACTTCATCACGGTTATGGAATGTTAGCTTGCTTTGTGCTGAAGTCCTGTGAAAGTTCTAAAACTTAATTGCTATCAATTTAGTACTAGTGAATATTGCTAAAGCAGTCAGATGAGAATGCAACAGAAACGCACAGAACGATTAACTTGAACCCTGTGAAGCTTCTATCCTTTCCTGTAATCCAGTGACTGTAAATTACTTCTTTCTTTTTTTTTTCTAAGTAATAAAATCTATGATTCTGCACTAAATAATGTAATATATATATATATATATATGTATATGTAAAATGGCAATATAAGAAAGAGAAACCTTCATTTCAACTCAAGATTAAATTGCTTTTATGAGCAGAGTGTATAATTATCTAAATCAACCATATCATTTCTTATTTGGTCAGTATATCCTATTTTTCTAGACTCTTTTAAGAGTGTCAGAAGTGCATGCAAGGATTTTGTCCTTACAGGGGCATCCTTTAATCCAACTGGGCCTTCACTTTCTGTATTTGTGAGACTTCTTTTCTTCATGATATACTTACAGTATGTGGTACATTGATGTGGCTGAATTGTATTATTGATTTTTAAAGATGACACATGTAATAGATTTCTATGGCATGAGCATGAAAGTGGCCACAAGAATAAAATTCACTAGGAAAAGAGGAGTGACTGGGAAAAAAAGGTTTCAGGGGCTATCTCAAGGATCAGTAAGTTACACAGAATTACTGAACCAAAGAATGGTTTGAGTCTGAAGGCTGTCTAATTCCAACCCCTTCCCATAGGCAGGGTTGCCACCCATCTGTTGCCCAAAGCCCCACCTAATCTGGCCTCAAACACCTCCAGGAATGGGGCATCCACAACTTCTCTGTGCTCCTCTGAGTAAAGAATTTCTCAATGTCTAATCTAAATCTTACCTCTTTTAATATAAAGTCTCTTCTTTTTTCACTACATTTCCTAATAAAAGAATCCCTACCCCAGTTTCCCTGTGTAGCTTTGGGTACTGGAAGGCCATTTAGAAGATGTCCTTGGGGCCTTCTCCACACTGAACAAGCCTAGCTCCCTCAACCTTTCTTCACAGGAGAGGTGCTCCAGCCCTCTGATCATCCTTGTGGTCTTTATCCAGAACCAGTCCAACAGCTCCATGCCTTTCTTGCACTGGGGCCTCCTGCATGCAGTATTCCAGATGGGGCCTCATAAGAGAAGAGGGGGATAATCACCTCCTTCTCTCTGCTGTCCACTTCTCTTTCAATTACACCCATATTACTTTGGCCTTATGGGCTGCAAGAGCACAGTGCTGGCTCATGTTGAGCTCTTTTACATCAGTGCCCTCAAGCTTTTCTATGCAGGCCTGTTCTCAATCAGTTCCCTGCTGAGCCTGTATTTATTCTCAGGATTGTCTTGACTCAGGTGGAAGACCTTGCACTTGGCCTTTTTGAACTTCCCGAGGTCTACTTGACCCCATTTCTTAAGCCTGTCAATGCCTTCTGAGTGGTATCCCTCCAACATCCCTCCAGGATGTCAACTGCACCACACAGCTTGGTGTTGCCAAAAAATTGCTGAGGGCTTACTTGATCCCTCTGTCCATGTCACTCACAAAGATGTTAAACAGTGCTCATCCCAATACTGACCACCGAAGAACACCGACTGTTACCAGTCTCTTCTGGATGTGGAGCTATTGACTGCAACTCTTTGAGAGAAACCATCCAAAGGGCCCATCTACCAATTTAAGCCACCAGATTTTATATGAGCACAAGAATTACTTAATGTTAGAAAGTTTCTGATTTTATTTTTAGGAGGATCCCATTTCTCACATGCCACATTTTAAGGCTGTGATTAATACACAGGCATAGACAGCTTAGCTACTTGCTCACTCATGCAACAAGCCATTCAGCACAATCCAACAGTGGTGAAAGTAACTATCATGCTCATGCAGACACTGTCAACAACTGTGTGCAAAGGAAAAATAGCACTGTCTGGGAATTATGAAAAGTTACTCTCAACCATCATTTTTGTATATTTAAGTAGAAAAATCTCCTTATCTGTATAGTGTTCCAAATGTTCAGTGACCTTTCTTATCTCCAGATGCCATACTAATTATCCCTTACTGAGAAGGGGGTGCATTACAGTCAACATTTGCTGGAGGAAATGGTTATATTTATTTAACTATGAGTACTTTTTTTCTCTGGGTACATTAATTCCATTTACAGCCCAAGCCAGCAAAGCTGCTCTTCTGAACATAAATCCAGCAAAGAATCTAAGTGCACACCTAATTTTACACTTTTGCTCTTCTTTTGAAGCTTTTTCGTCAGCAGATAGTAAAGTTCCTGATGTGAATTTGATCTCTTGCTGACAAATGAAGTCATATTTTCATGTCTATTATCAATTAGAGTATGCTACAACAGACAGTTAAAAACAATACCTGAATGTTTCACAGTACTACTGCAGACCTCAGATACTGCTAATCTGCTAATTAAGCTTTAGATGAACAGTGTCTTATCTTGAGACTATAAACATCTGCTCTGCATTGGAGAGAAAATATAATATCTATTTTTGTGATTACTGCATTAGTCAAATATATTGCCACAAGAATTGCAAGAAATGAACAAGAAGAATGGTCAGTGCTACTTGCATGAAACACAAGAGGCTAATGAAATCAAATGGAAATTGTGATGGAAATAAGAAATGGTTTATAGAAAGGAAGAGATTCTGAAACTGGGTAAAACACTGGGAAGTAGAGCAGATTGGGGAGATTACTGAATGCACACAGAGTATTAAGTATGAAACTGTTGTGGGAAACTTTCCATTTTGGAAGAAACTTGCAGAATGCTCACTGAGAAATTATATCAGATCAGAAAACATGGTGATATAGCAGAGAGGTGCAGAGAAATGAACTGGCAAGACTCAGAACAGCTATGGGGACAAGAAGACAACCTACGCACACATCTCTACATCCTGGACAAACTCTCTCCCCCTCTATGGCAGAATTTTCCTGCCACAGCCATGTAGCAGCAGTCACTGAGTCAAGGAAAACACATTAGAAACACATAAAACAAAACAGAAATTCTAGCACTTAAACTGTACTGACATTTAATACCTGTAATTGCATTCAAAACAACAGATTCCAAGCAGCTGAACATTCAGGGTATATTTGATCACATAGAGTTACGAAATATTGTCAGAAAAGATGAGGCCTTCCAGAGGACTTCTCTGTAAGTGTGCCTGATGGAAGATGTTTGAAACTCATGACTGATACCTATGTGAAATATACTCTATTATATAATATACCCTATTATTTCTTCCAACAATGCACAGAACACCAGTTGGTGCTGAGGCTCAGGAAAGCTGCACCCTCCCCTAAATGCATGATAAGGCAGTAGCTACAGTATGCACGAAAGACTATACACGTTTGAACTTCCCTCCCTGTGTATAAAACCAGTTACCATGTGCAGATCTTCTCAGCTCTGCCTACGAAGGGGAAAGACTACAACTACTCAGCCTTCCCCTTGCACATTCAGGTGCCAGCACAAGCCCAGAAGAACAAGAGTCCAAGGGATCTTGTTCTGCCCAAGCAGAATCACCAAAATTCACCTCGGAGAACAGTATCTGTAAGGAGACATTGTAGTATCTATGATGGGACATGGACATGCATTGCATTGTCCACTGCAATGGACAGTGGGCCAGTGGGAACTCTTCTTCATTTTTGTTTTACAGGAAAAATATATTCTTAGCATTTACAGTAGTGCTTTTTCAAAGAAAAGTTATATAAAATGATATAACACATACACACAGATGCAAAAAAAAGAAATGTGAATGACTCATTGCACTTATGCAAACTAAGTTGCGTAAGCCTGTTTTTCTCAGCTTTAAAAAAAAAAAAAACACAAAACAGCACATACATAATCCTAAAAAATGAACTGAAATTCTCAGTTATGAAAGATAAAAGTGTTGAATAAAAGCAGAACTCCCTCAGCTTCTCAGGGTCCTTCATGCCCACATCTGGTGTAGTGTTTACCAGAAGATAAAAATAGAAAGTTGAAACTTACTAGACCCTAACATTTATCACAGTATTTAAGAACCTAACAAAACAGAAAACATGAGAGAAGTGGAATTCACTTCAGAGAAAATAACCCTGAAGACAGAGAGATCAACAGCTACACTGTAAAGTGAATTCAGCATTATTCACTGAAGTGGTATCCTCTAGCTACATAACAAGGGCAAATAGGAAAGAAAATATTAGACTGTACATCTTCAATTCAACAGGCAATTATAATAATGCAAATTGAAAACAATTTAATCTTTTTAAAAATTCTTGCAGAATTTCCTCTAAATAATTAAATTCATTGTTTTAATTGTTTACAGGTTACTCCATAGGAATTGGAGTCAAGTGCAAGGACTGTCTTGAAAAAGGGCAAGGGCATTTCCTTATCTATCCAAGCCAACAGCTGACAGCATGCATGCCAGAGATAGACCCGCACACAAGCAGACCAGGAATGTTGCACGTCACCAAATGGGGGTCAAGACCTGATACCTGTCACACAACTAAGACATCACCAATCAGAAAGCTCTCCAACTTCTGATTTGGTAAAGACATGGGCAGCTTCGCGTCAGTCTTGAGAGCTGTCAAACCATGCCTTTGAATGGATAGGCCACAAAATTTAGATAAATTAAAACCTGAATTAATAAAAGTATAAATGTATTCTCAGAAGTGTGATTCACAATAATTTAAAAGATCTTTCAGAAATAACTACTCTGTTAATTGCAGCAGTAGCATTACTCAAATCTACCACTGATGAGATAGTATTAGGCCAGAAAACCATATGAGTCAGTTAACCTACTCTCACAGGATCCTGTTCTTTCTCTTATTCATGGCACACAGGCATTCAACACAGAAACAGCATCTGATTGATCAGTGATTGGATCTTAAGAGAGACTGGATGTCAGCTCACAGGTCTGAAACACAATTCAGCACAAGCAAAGGAGGCAGAGACCTGAGCATACCACTGCCTATGCCATGACTCTGGAACTGAGCAGAGCCAAACTGTAGCACCACAGCAGCCAAGACAACACTGGCAATTATGGGGATGGAATAGAGCAGCAGAGAAAGCTACACAGATGGGTACAGGACAGCAAAGAAGGGCCACAGAGGAGGGCAGCAGGGAGAAGGCTCACAAGGAACCTTAGGTAGGGGAACAATAAGTAAAAAGGGTGAGGCTGTTTTTCAAACAGATGGCAACATGTAAGTGCCAAAGTAAGGCATCTCATATTTAACAGCAAAACTCTGACCAAATTTTATGTTAGTGGCTGCAAGACAGGATTCTGGTACCTACACATAAGACTTCATTCTACGTTTCTGGCTCCAGAATCAGCCTCTGATGGTATTCCAGTCTCACAATTCAAAGAGCTGCCTGTTTTATTTCACTTGATATGTGAATGTAAGAAGACCTCATCAGTCTGCTGTTTGTTACTTATTCAACTTGACAGACACAAAGAAAGTAGAATAGAGTGCTTTCTTTAAGTCCACAAGCCACAGCTCTATGTTGCTGTAAGGTATCTTTAGCAAAATGACATTTTCCATTTGAAGAAAAGACTGATTTTTGAGCTACAGAGCTGGTATCACAGAACCAGGTTTTTTTTTATTAAAAAAAAAAATCCAAATTTTTGCTTTCTGTTGCAAGAAGGATCAAAGCAATACTCATTTTCAGAGAGCTACTGGATAACCATACTTCAGTTTTTAGCTGCTGCCAGTCTATCAGCTTTGAAGTACAGCAGTACACTGGTAACCCAACAATACAATTACAGTCCAGCTTCAGACACAGAGACTGAAAGCATTCAGTAGCCAGTTCTGCTCTGACAGACAGAACAAGGCAGAATCAGTAGTTCCACTGACTTCAAAAATTAATCTCAATTAAAACCAGCAACTTTAACACAAGTTACATCCACCATCTCCAAGTCCTCCAAGCAATGATCTCCACTTAACCTTTGCTGTTCCTAAGACACTGCTGGTACTTCAGATCAGCACAGGAGTCAGAGATGATCTGGGTTTGCCACTCTAGACACAGCAACATTAAGATGTTTTTGCGAAAGATGCATCCGTAAACCACTGATAAAGCAGGAATTTCAGTAATAAGGGCATTGTAAAATGCTCCATTCTGAACAGGAAGATAAGGACAGTTCTGCTGACCGCTGTAGCATGCTGTTGAAACAGTCTTCTGTACGTACCAGGAACATCCAGCATCACAACACAGAGCTTTGTATGGGCCATTTGTGCTGCACTCTGCCATGTAGATTGGATCTATAAACTAGACAATCTTGTTAATTAAAACAAGAAGAAAAATCTGTGTATTTATGAAACTTAAGTGCAAATAGTGATTTGGTTTGACTGACGTGAGCAATGCTGTCATTCAGAAAGACACAGGAGGAGCTGAATGAAGCCACAAGACACAGAAATCTAAGATCTATCCTTTAATCCTAATTTTATCAACTTTAAATCTTTAGAAGTCATACAAACGAACTTCTAGATCTGAAGATACCTTGCAAACAGAATAAAATAAAGTGAAAGAAAGTCCCCAGTCCTACAAAGTTTTATTTATTTTCATGGTTAAAGTCATGTAAAGTGAAATCATGTACAACTCTTTGCATAATGGGAACTTTTCCCTGTAAGCCCTTCTGCAGGAAGAATAGTTTTGAATGACTAATTCACCGTGTTATGCATGTACGAGTAATACTATCTCAGTATGCTTGGACTTGTACTCCATTTTCGTCAGTCAGTACAGCATCAAACAAAGAAACAAGCTTATTTCCTGCATTTTGTCCTATAAACAACACAATGGTAAAAAAAGACAAAATGCCCTGTCAGACAGAACAAAATTAAGTTCTACTAGAATCCATTTTATTGAAAGTTGCCAAATGTATTTACTTTGGTCTCAAGGCCAAACCATGACCAAAGTTAAAAAACTCAAAATTCCTCTGGAGATGACTATCATAACAAACCAGTACTCCATAATGCCCTGTGCTTATAAATTGACTTTATTTCTAGGAACTACAGACTTCATTTTTGAAAAGTACCACCACCACACACAGATTCCATTTTAAGGAACAGAAAAGAATGTACAAATGAAGGTTAGATTAGTTATATCATAATTTAAGGTGAAGGTACAGATTTTCTTCTGTGTTCTTCAGTGCTTATCAAATTCCTGACCCTCATTTCATCTGAGCAAGAGGATGAAGAACAAGACTATCATTTTCATTCATTGTGAGACTACATGAGTATAAACAAGTAAAAATGACTGTAGAAGGAAACATAAGGACTAAAATTTTATGGTACTTATTTACAGTGCATCATTGGACAGAAGCATACTTTCTCTGAAAATGACAGTCCCACTGCCAAATTATTCACTGTAGTTGAATGAGGCTACAGTTTATAAAACAGTCAGTCCTAGATGTTGACTGATAAGGTCAGAGGACAGATACCCTACATCTGCAAAATGCCAATCTGATGGACTGAAACTGGATAGTTTTGACTTGGTTACATGCACATAAGTTTTTTGACCAAGAAAATCTGTTCAACGTGTTTGAAACAAAACACTGCTCTAATCCAGTCAGATGAGGTGTTTCAGCTCCTGACCTAAAAGTGTCACTTCTGGGGGTTCTCTTATCCTGTAGACAAGTTCAAAGAAGATAGTGATGAGAATCAAACTGTTCCTTCACCCCTAGTAGTAGGCTGTAGCTCAGTGAGCAGAGCTGCTCAGGAAAGCATCAGCTACTGCCGCCAGCCTTGGTTTTGATGGAGGATACTGTACTCAGCAATAACACCAGACAAGTCACATGTAACATTCAAATTCACTTCGAGGTTCAAAGAGGAGACAGCTGAAAAGACAAACACAGAGGTTGTTTTCTTTCAGTAAAGCTTCAAATATGCTCTACAGATGAGGATATAATAAGCATACTGGTATACATGCAAACATATTAACTATGTTTTAATTAATATATTAGTATCTATTTAATAGAGACAACATATTAAGCACACATATACAAATGTATGTTGTATGCGTTTCCGTAGAGTTACACATCATCCCTTCCTGGAATTATCATTTCCGCTAGTTTTTCTAAACTAACTTTGAAAAAATTAATGCTAATTTAAAGTTACATTGCATTTTTAATGTCAATTATGCAACCCCAAACATGAAAGATGCTAATTCCTGCTATAACTAGCGCTGAATCCCATATGATGTTTACTGTTCAAACAGACCCTTTATCTGATGGAGAGAAGCTCAAGCTAGCAGCTCAAGTAACACTGTGCAACCAAGAAATGCTACTGGTGGAGTGATTGTGTTTGGACTGGAGCATCGATAACAGAGAACTGATCTATGCTTTAATAAAACTTTTCCATGAAATTCTGTTTCCTTCACTTGACTCTAAGAATGAGCGTTTGCTAATTTTAGCACATAATGTGAGCGCAGATGAGTCTACTTTTTGGTGAGCTACCCTAAAATAGCAAAAAGAACCTTGTAGCATAGAACTACAAACTGGCACATGAACAATTTGACTCATTTCATAATCTTTGGATTCAACTTTAGCTGTGAGCTCACTATAATTCAAACACAAATCACATTGAACAGCAAGAGAACAGCAACAGTTTAGGCAATTTTCAACTCTATGTACTCATTAGATAGACATAGGCACATATACATTGCCTCTGCAGATATATACAACTAATTTATTCTCAAGGATGAAAACTGACAGTATAAATAGTTGGTAACAGAAGGTATTGTCCATTTGACTATTGAAATAATTGACAAGTACAGCCTAACAAGCCAATTCAAAGAATACTGTAAGAGAAGCCTACTCAGAGAAAAGGTATTGTGCAAGGATGTGCTGGCATATATGCTGCAAATGCAGGACCTCTCTCAGTTGCTGCAACTCTGAATTGCTGCTGCCTTCAGTCATTCACAAATTAATTTCCACTTGATGACCAGCTGTAGTTGCAAGTGTGTTCTTCATCAAAGCTTCTTGATAAGTAGTTTGGAACCCAGGGTTACCAAACTTGGAGCTCTGCCTTCTGTCCTACCTGCTGAGGTTTACGGGAAGAGAAAGATGTGGTATACTTGCCCTGAACATACATAAGTAAACATACACATCAGATGATACCACAGAATCACAGAATTGTAGGGGTTGGAAGGAACCTCCAGAGATAGAGTCCAATCCCCCTGCCAAAGCAGGAGTTTTAGAATTCTCTATGTTCCAGCTTATGGCCATTTCCCCTTGCCCTGTCCCAACAGACTACTGAAAAGAGGTTGGCCATATCCCTTTCTCTCCCACACTTGACGTATTTATAAACATTACTAAGATCACCTCTGAGTCTTCTTTTCTCTAGGCTGAACAGACCTAGGTCTCCCAGCTTTTCCTCATAAGGGAAATGCTCCAGGCCATTTACCCATCTTTGTGGTCCTCTGCTGGACTCCCTCCAGGAGATCCTTGTCTTTTTTGTCCCAGGGAACCCAGAACTAGATACAGTACTCCAGGAGAGGCCTCAACAGTTTGATTCACCATTATCAAATGAAAGCATATCCTGGATAATCAGGTATCTGGAAGCCCTCTCTTCTGATTGGTCAGTCATGTATTGTCTTCCACGTAGATGCTTTCATTTTAAACTCCATAGCCTGTAAGAGCTTATAAATAGCCCCATAGGAAGAAGTAGTCACTGAAGTGCCTGGAAAAAATTGCATGAAGAAAAAGGGAGAGAGGACTCACAAGGAAACCTGGGTTACAAGAAATAGATCAGAGACATGGGAATTTTTTGGACAGTGCCAGCTGTAACACAACTTAAATTTGTCAAAATCATGGGAAAATTTCAGTTGTGTACTCCTAGTATAACACATCCTCAGACATATTTCACAAGAAGTCTGCATTATGTGGAAACAGGTGAACAAGCACAAGCATGGACTGTTTCCTAGCCTTGTAAAAATAGAATTCACTGCTCCTCTTCGCATTAGAAAGCTTTGAGATGACATTCAAGAATTGAGTCCCATCATCCCCTCAAGGTGAAGTATCAGGCTTCTTTTAGAACAGCAAGACAGAATACAACAGCAAGATCAGAAGCATCTTGTGTATCCTGATTACAGCTGTTGGTTGCTAACCTGTAGGCAAAACTGATTTCTCAGTGAACATCTGTGTATCAAAACTCTCCTTTCTGAACACAGTTCAGCTGCAGAAGAAAGACAACAGTTGAAAAGGCAACCACTTCCAAGTCCTTTTATTACAACTACCCAGGATGGAATTCCTGTCCTGAGAGGAGAATTTTCCCAACTAATCCATACATTTCCATTCCATCAAACTAGCCTCCCTGTTCCAGCTCAGTACATGTCAAGTTTGGATAGTGGAAAAGATGAGAAAGGTCATTAACAGACTCTCTACAACAATGCACCAGACACTGTTTTCTACTGGTGGGGTTCCATGCACTTTGCAGACAGCCTTCTGTATGTCATAAGATCACATTTCCTTACTCAATAGGACATTGAGAAATAAACCCTGTAATAAACCCCTTAGGCTTAAATGTACATCAAAACCAGTATTCTGCAAATTTTAAACTCTGAACTCTTAGGTTCAGAGACAAAAAAAAAAAAAAAAAAAAAAAAAAAAGGAACTTTATGCTTACATTACAATCCTCAAAACAAACTGCTAGTCAGCCAGTATCTATCTGTGAAGACATCTGAATACACAGAAAATTGAGTCAAAAGTTGCACTTCAGAATAATCTAAAACTTAGTCTAACATGTTAGACATCTCCTTTGGAACCTGACAAGCACAACAATCTGAGATACGAGGTGCCTCTTCTGTCACACTTTAAAAGGGCTAGCTTAATAAATGCAAACCACTGTACATCAACTCTTTGGGTCAGGATGATTAAAAAAATATTCGTCACCCCTCTCCTTTTAACTGAAGGTGATACAGGTGGTACTCCATTCTAGATCAGATCCTGTTTCACCCAGGATGACTGACAACTGGAAGCTGTCATCACCTTGAACAGGTGTCACTGGGCGTTTCATGGAAAGGCATCTCTGGTGCCTTAACCTCGAGTGGTTACACTCTTCAAAGCCACTGGAATAACACCACTGCTCACTCAATTAATGGTGGGGCCTCGGAATGTGTGCGAATTCAAGTAGATCAGTGTGAGCTTGCATAGGTGAGACTGGGCCACCTTCTGGAAGGTGCTGAGACCTCTACTTTGGTCATCAGGTGAAATACAGAAGTAATCTGATAAGCAGGAAGGAGAACCTAGGATTTTTTCTTACTTGTCTTATAAGAACAAAATGAATAAAACAATAATTTGTACAGTAAAAAGATCTCTAACAAGGACTAGGCAACAGCTCAGCAATTGCATTGTCCCCTCACAGCAAGAAACAAACGTGGATTTGAACAGAGATGATTTAGATAAGTGAAATAATTCTCTCAGAAATTAGCAATCTACTCGCTGTTTAGAGAATGTAGAAGCTTAACAGAGGTTTCCAGATTCCATTCTGAAGCCAAAATACCTGCCTTCCACCTTAGTCTGCTTCTGGATGTCGCCTGCCTCCCGATCAGGCCTAAGACAGACACAGGTGTTCCCCTTTCTGAAAAGCTGTTTTTCCCTGAAGGTATGTGTATCACCCCAATCACTACAATCAACTGTGCTGTCTTTTTCTGCTTTGCTTTTGACATTCTTGTCTGTTGAAACTCCTCTGACCCTGGGCTGTATCCCACAGATCCTGCTTTAATCCACCCCTACATTTTTCCATAATGAGGCTCATATACCTCTATACACCACACACAAAAACACACAGACAGTGTTTAAATAATTAGTAATTTTCCCTTAAGGGTAAAAATGTTCTGTAATAGTACTTCTTTTTTTGTTATGAAATAATGTAAATGATCTTGGTGTGGTAATATTTTGCAATATGGCTGTGTTATGCAATAAAGGCTGAAGGGTTCAGATGGCTTACATGCACTTGGAGATGCATGCTGGAGTCCTGCAGCTGTTAAAAAATACTTAAATATGTGTACACACCTATAAATCTGTGCACATAAATACACAAGCAAAAACTGCATGACTTCCTATCATCTGCCTACTTCCTTTTACCAAAAAAAGTTAGGTGCAATATAATCTATGAAGTTTAACTTATGCTCCTTTCTCTCTTTTTTTTTTTCAAAATTTTTTCAACCCTTTTTAAACTTCATGAAAGAAATGCAGTGCTTTTTTTTTTTTTTTTTTTTTTTTTGTTAAGGAAGGTAGTTCTGGGCTCCTTTTTTTCTGCTAATACATGTAAATCCTGTTGATTTCAGGAAGTATGTGTTTGGGTCAGCACAATTCAAATTTGATTCCCTTCCACAGCTTTCATTTCAGTTTTGATGAGAAAAATGTAGAAACTTGCCAAATGCTCATATTTGCAAAGCAAATTCTATTGCCAACTTAAGAATTTATATATTAAGTGACTTTTTTTATTTTCTTCCTTTAAGGTCATCAGTGGGTTAAGGTATGTGAATGACATAACATTCTCATGAAAAAGAGTTCCTCACTTTGTCTTCCTCTTTCTCTAATTCCAAAAAAGACAGTGGCTGACTTTGCATAACCAAAGCTTTATATCAAAATCACTGTGGATCATGTGGTTGTGCCTACAGAAGTTAAACAACAGCAAAGTTAAACATCAGACTGCTAATTGCCTCAGCACAAGCACAACAGTAAATCACACACCTGTCCTTTTGGGAGCAGACATTTTCTTAACCTCCTTCCATTGCTCCCAGATTCTTCCATCTCAGGATTGTGAGATGGAAAAACTGTGCAGTAGAGGCAGCGTTTATTAGTCACAAAAGCCTGGTGTGAGAAGGGAACCAATCTCTTATTAGGGAACAAAATATAGCAGAAAGTTTATTGTTTGGAGAATTAAGAAAACTGGACAAAGGGGTAGCTAAGGGTAATATTTCAAAGATCATGCAAGGATAATGAGAACTGTGATTAAATAATTCAAGTCTGTGCAAAGCCAAATGGTAGAGGAAGGTAAGGGTTTTATGGAAACAAAATGTTATTATTTCATCACTCCAGATGGTTTGGTTAATTCCTTAACTTTTCCTTGAACGTACACCTATCTTTCTCACTCAGTACTGGGGTCCTGTATACAGCCAGATCTGCGATAGGCCACAGTGCAGTTCTGCTGTAAGGACACAGAGTTGTGAACTGCACAGCTTGTAATCAGTGTACAGTTACATATCTCAACTCAAAACATCAAACACAGACCAGAATTATCTGTATGTATGCCATACCAGATATGCACATTCCATTAAGCGCTTTGGCATCTACAGCACTGCCATGATTCTGGCACACTTTACCCATACTGTGCTTGTAAAATCTGCCCTTGTAGCAAGCAACATAAGGCTCCTCTAGGAAGAATCTCACACTATGTTGTGCACACCATACTGGCCACCCTGGCATATACCTGCTGCAAGGCCAGACACACAGTTCTATGTCTTGGCACACAGCAGGCAAGTGCTATGGTACATTACAACAGAAGATCGATACAACCTTTCCTTTACTTGACAGCTTGCATGTTCTGCAGCTTGTCTTCAGGCATACTTATGTGAGTTTTGTGTCAAGCCCAACTGATTGTACCTTGAAGTGTAACTGCTACCAACATTACTGACAATGTACTTAGTGTAGAGCTAGCTTTCAAACCAAGCTTTGCAAGTGAAGTTTGGAGGGTTTGAGAGAAGGTGTGCTCTGGAGCATATATTGAATTCACGGAGAATTCTCTGCAGTTGACGGAGAAAGAATAGTGCTGCCAGCAGGCATAATTCAGCATAACAAAATCCACCTCAACACCTACAGATAGGAAAGAATTCACTCCACCTAACTGGTAAACTGGGGAATCATTGATCTTGCCAGTTACCAGTGAGCAGTAAGAATTCTTAACACTTCATAGTTTTGACACTAAGAAGCTACACAGCTACACTTCAGTATCAGATACATAAATGATGCTTGAAAAAAATTTATGCAGAATTCATTAAAATTAAATATCTGCCTCAAAAATGATCCAAATATACATAATTTTTTATTAATCTATCATTCTAGGTAATGTCTATGTGCAATAGAAATCATAAATACGATCTTCTTTTAAGTGAGCCCTTAAAGCTAGTATCTATGCCAACAATTATGCCATAAAAAACAGTTACTGAAACGATTTATTATCTGTTTTTGTTGTGTAAATCATTTATAAGTGCAGACAGAATCCAAAATACATGCAATCACAGAATGATAGAATCATAAAGGTTGGAAAACACCTCTACGATCATCACGTCCAACTGTCCATTTATCACCAATATTTCCCACTAAACTATGTCCCTCAGTACAACATCTAAATGTTTCTTGAACACTTACAGGGGCGGTGACTCCACCACCCCCCTGCGTACCTGTTCCAGTGACTCACCACTCTCAGAGAAGATGTATTTCCTAATATTCATCCAGAATCTCCCCTGGCATGACATTCTCTCTAGTCCTATTGCTAGTTATATGGGAAAGGATGTCAACCTCCACCTCTTCACAAACTCCCTTCTAGTAGCTGTGGAGAGTGATAAGGTCACCCCTGAGCCTCGCCTTCTCCAGACTAAACAATCCCAGCTCCATCAGCTGCTCCTCATAAGCCCTGTGCTCCAGAGTCCTCACTAGCTTCGTTACCCTTCTCTGAACATGCTCCAGGACCTCAAAGTCTTTCTTGTACTGAGGGGTCCAAAACTGAGCACAGTACTCGAGGTGCAGCCTTACCACGGCTCAGTACTGAGGGATGATCACTCCTGCTGGCAACACTATTTCTGATAGTGTTCTCTGATGGCCCTCTTGGCACACTGCTGACTCGAGTTGAGCATCAACCAGTAACTCCAGGTCTGTTTTCTCTACACAATCTTCCAGCCATTTTGCCCCAAACCTGTAGCATTGTCTGGGGTTGTTAAGGCCAAAGTTCAGGACCTGGCTCTTGGTTTTGTTGAACTGTTGGGCCTGTTGGTCTCAGCCTAGCTATCCAGCCTGCCCAGGTTGCACTGTAGGGCCTTCCTTACCCCAGGTAGGCTGCCATTTCCTGACAGCTTGGTGTCACCTGCAAACGTACTGAGACTGCACTCAATGCCCTCATCCAGGCCATCAAGAAAGATACTGAACAGGAAAGGCCCCAGTACCCAAGCAAACACCACTTGTGGCTGGTTCCCAGCTGGATTTCACTCCATCCATCAACACTTGCTGAGCCCAGTCACCCAGCCATCCTTTACCCAGCAAAGGGCGTATGAGTCCAAGCCATGGGCTGCCAGCTTCTCCAGGAGAATACTGTGCGTGACAGTACTGAAGGCTTTTCTCAAGTCTAGGTACTCTATGTCAACTGTTTGTCCCTCATCCACCAAGTGGCTTCCAGCTCCTTCCATTTGTTGCCCAAGCTGCTTGCATTGGTGTAGATGCACTTTAGCTGAGCCCCTTGCCTCACCTCCAATCCCATCATCATTCCCCTAGGCTCTTCTCTAGTGGGCCCAGTTTTATCCCCTTCCCCCCTCATGTCTAGTTCAAAGCCCTCTCAATGAGCCCTGCCAGCTCCTGGGCTAGGATTCATCTCTCCCTTTGAGACAGGCAAGACCCATCCACAGCCATTAGACCAGTTGCTGAGTAAACTGCCCCACGGTCAAATGAAACAAAAATGTGTGTTTCTACCATGTATTCATGAGAAGGGTTTTCCTGCTCCTCTCAGCATCCTTCCCCGTCACTGAAGGGGTAGAGGAAAATACAACTTGTACATCCACTCCATCCACTAACTGCCCCAATCTCCTGAAGTCCTTTTTGATAATTCTCAGGCTTCTCTCAGTGACTTTGTTGCTGCTGGCCTGAACTATCAATAAGGGATAATAATCAGAGGGGTGAATCAGACTAGGAAGTTCCCTAGAAATATCCCTCACTTGGGCTCCAGGGAGGCAGCGCACCTCCCTGCGGGTAGGGACAGACTGACATACAGGGCCCTCCGTTCCTCTCAGAAGGAAGTCGCCTACTACAATCACCCTTCTGTCCTTCTTCACAACATACACCCAAGTATTCAGATACTTTAACCCAAAGAAACTGCTGAGAAATTTGCTTTTACCCTAGCAGAATGAAGAGCTGACAATATCTTTTTGCTGGATATGTAACTTTGGCCTATTTTTAGGAACTTTTTTTTTGTTAAATACACCAAAATAGCAGTGGGTTTATAAATCACTATCTGCTTCTAACAATGGAATATCTCCCTGAAGAATGGACAACGGGCATAAAAAACACCACTTTCAACCCTCAGATTCTCCATAGCAACTGAAAGTCACAATGACGCATTTATTGTAAGCACTGCTTATTTCATAAACAGTACTGTATGGTCCAAACACCTTGTTCAGTGTTCCATATACCTGTTTATCTGTTATTAATTTACCACCATAAACTGTTTACATTTCAGTCAAGCATGACTGACTGGCAAGTGCTATTGCAATTGTTTTTATAAGTTAAAATAGCCTAAAGCTGCTAACATTTAGGGCACTATCTTTTAAGGCAGGTTCTCTTCCAGCTCTCTGCCTCCCCTTTGCCTCTTACCCTCTTTTATTTTAATTTGTATTTAGTAAAGGCAAGGTGTAAAAAAATCTGATTTGTAGGGACCTATTTTCTTCTTTTTCTCTATTAAATTATACTGCCATTAGTAAATGGAAATGCATGTAGAGAAATCTGAGTGGGTCTAGGTCTAGTGTATACTGATAACAACAAAGCATCATGTCAGCTGATGATCGCCCAGGACCAGTCTGAACTCTTGCTCAATGTAGTAAGAATTTGGCCACAGTTCTCACTATAGATCAGATCTCAGATCTCACTATAATACACCATACTCCACCCACACATTGTTAGCCTTAGGCAACAAAGTTATATGACTGCAGCTTTTCTCCTCACTCCTTTATCTTTTGAACCCTTATGCAATATAAATTACACTTACAAGAGGAAGAGAATGACTCATTAGTTTTGTATAGGTGGCTCAATGGAAGACAAAGGCTCAAATTAGAGACCCCTCACCTTCTTTCTCCTAAAGAGGGAGATGTGCCGCTTCATCATTGTGTAGACTCAAGGCACTGCATGGTCAGTTGGCTCAACTCGGCTGCAAACATCCAGAGCTGTACAAGTACAAAGTGAGAAAGTCCAAAAGGCAGATAAAACCAGTTTCAGAATTGGTGGGACTGCGTTTGTTGGTTCTGATTTCAGTGAGATGACAGATTTTGATTTTGTCTTACTTTTAGTTTATAACCTTTGAAGATTTTGAACCACGGAATGCCAATTAACTTTTCAGTATATTTTGAGAAAAGGGTACTGCTTTCTTTTTTTCATTTCCGAAGTGAAAAATCAGTCTTTTTCAGACATCCAAATCAATTTTTCCAAAGACAGAAAACAAGCTAAGCCACCACAGGATGCTTCAAATAACATGTGAGATTGCTTATAAACAATCATTTTCATAAAAAAAAGAGATTTTGGAATTGGTAGTATTTAAAAAGTATAATTTATAGTTATACTTGTCATTGTGGTATTTAATTAAAATCTAAGTTTACAACTTCAAACTCCAAAGAAGAAGATGCCAATAATTCATCTTTGTACTTGGTGGATCATAAATTTTGCGAAGACCAACTATCTGGCATTTAAAAGACTTGCTAGTGGCAGTATTAAGGTTGTCTTTTGCATTTTGAAAAAAAAAGAGAGTATAAAAGTGATGGAGAACCACAGACTTCTTTATGTGTCTTGTTCTGCAAGGTCAGGACTTCTTCTGTTAAATGTGCAAGAAGAAATAATTTATTCATGAGGGAAATGTAGTGTTATTTTTTTCTCAGTCAGCAGTCAATAACTAGCCCAAAAAAGGAAAAAAATAAAGAGGAATGATGGATTTAAAAATATCTAGTGTTCTCTAGACCTTTTCAAAAGGCTTCCTCTTCATTCAAGAATGCAAGAAGGGGGAGAGGGAAGGGACTGTGAATAACTGAGATTATCAGTGATCTCACAGTAAATTACACATTTATTTGGAATGCGTTACAGGATTAAGGTTACAGACCTAAGAATTGATCCAAATTCCATTATGTAAATGGAAAAAGAAAATTATCTTAATTGTTGTCTTAAAAGGAAACTGAATTTAGTTTTCAGTCTGGATGTTTATGTTTAATTCTACTACGCCTTTTGTTAGCGTATGGCATCACCTAAACTGGCCCCCAGAAATGATCTCACAAATAGCCTTCCCTACTTTTGCTGGGATACAGGTCAGCTGGTCTCCTGCCGTGTACTCCTGTTCTCACATCTGAATTCAACCCCAAGATGAAAACACGAGCACTCTGTCCCACACAGCTTTGAATGCTCTCAGCTTTTACTGGACCCAGAATAAATTCAATGTTCTCAGAAATCCAGTTTGCACAGCAGGATGTTGGAAGCAGCATATCACAGCCATAACTTTTTGTTTCTTCTCTGAAGTAATAGGTATACTTATTAACTATAAACAAAGTGAATTTCAAGATAGGAACAGAAACATTTTGATCTACCAGTTTTATTTAAAATTAATAAATTCAGGCTATGTGTAAACTGTCCAGTCATATCCTGTGAAGGTTTAAACAGTGTAACCACAAGGGAAAATAAACCAACATCTCTTCCCTTTTTATCTTAAAAGTGTCTGAAATGAATTGGTTGCTAAAGAAACTTGATATAATTGTGACAGACTGTTTTGAAACCCTTAGCACAGTTCATCTGAAACCTCAGCATAACAAGTGGCTGCTTATCTGTGTCCCATTCCAGGAAGAAATGCATGGCATTTCGTCATCACAGCTGAAAGACTAGCTGGCTCCGCACGTAGGCTAAGCAAGAATAAGAGCCCTCAGCTATAATGAGGGCATGGTGGTAGCTAATGCTTAGTCAGAAACTGTTTCCTATAACCTTTGCTACTGCTTGTAGGAGTTGAAATGCAGGAAAAAGCAAAAATTAAAGAGAACATACTGAAAGTCAATGTTTAGCTTCTCTGTTTTTTCTCAGTGAAGATTATTTTTGTAGAAATGGAATGCATGAAGTAACACTGTGACATCCTAAAGTATGCCGCCTACTATAAAGACTTTAAGTAATTTTATTTAGTTTGACTGTGAGAAGGATTTCTTACAGGAGAGAGAACCATAAAAAGCAGATATATTTTCTTAGTCTGATATTTAAATGCAAATTGGTAAGTGGAAATTTAAGATAATTATTTACTTGTAAAAACTGTTCTTGAATTTCCAAAAAACTTTATCCCAAACAAAGCTGCTGAGGTACAGCTAACTGCTAGCAACTGACATTACTTCAAAAACAAAGATCTTCATTTGTGGAGGAAAACAGAGATGAACATTTATATTTACAAGTTTTTCCTCTTTTCTACACCCTTCAGATGATAACAACTGTGATGCACTGTTGTCATGGTTTTTAACACCAGAACCTGCAAAATAAGAACATGGAACAACCACTCAAGAGAAAATAAAAATGTTAAATTTGAATGTGTAGCACTGTTCAGACTGTAAGTTTGCAAGCTGATTCATTCAGGACATTTTGTTTTGCTATTTTGTCTGCAAAAAAATCACAGCAATTCTTGTGGATTTACTCTTCTATAACCAAGCTGATATAAGCACACAACTGTGTTCACTATCGTGCTGAACGTACTGGATTGAATCATTTACACACATGCAGCTGCTGGCATGAATAAGGGCTAGATTTAACTTGCTCTGTTTAATTCACTGGCTGAACACTGAAAATTGTTGGCATGGATTTTTCTCAGGAAATTCAAACTTACACAAACAGAGGAAAAACACTGCAAACAAGATGCTGCTGTGTGCAAAAAATTCATCCTGGGTAAAACTTTAAACCCTAAAAATAAATCCTGTGTGCAGTTTGCTCAAATAGGTTTTCCTATTCAACTCCAAAGGTTTAAAGCAGTTGTTAATCATGTGCTGTACACAGTGCTAAGCAGGGAAGTTTTCAGTTATTTCTAAAACATGTTATTCTGAGGCTATATTTGAATCTTCCATATTTACGTGATGAGGGGTTATGTCATAAAGTTAATCATTCCCAGGATGCTAGCATTCAGGGTAATGAAAAACTTCTTGTGCAAGCAGTCATTAATCAGTGCATATAACATTGCATAATGCTTTCTGAAGCATGTGTTATGTGATCAGAGTACAAGGCTGTACAGTACAGCAAAGTGTTTATGCCATATGCTGACCTTTTCTAAAGCAGAAATGGAGCCATGTGATGTGCTGCTCTTGCCAGCAGTTACTTATTGCCAATAATTAAGTTTGATGATATGAAGAAACACAAACTTGTATTCCTTTAGAATTGTAAAAGGAAGCTTTGAAGTTTTTGGCACTGTAAATCACAAAGATTGCCAGCTTGGCTTAGATACTCTACTGTTGTCCATTACATCAAAACTGGAATTGAGTGCCCTGTTCAAGTGGTTACTGGCATTTGTGTAAAGGAAAACACACTCCATCGTTACAGGACTGCTCTATTATACGAAAGAGCAAAAAGGTTACAGGAAGAAAGCAAGCAAATGCATGCTCAGTACCTCGAATCTCAGTACATCACAATAACATCTGATGTTCTTGCAAAACAGTGCTAGTAAGTAGCTCTTACTTAATCTTCTACCGGTATTACACAAGTATACTTGTGAAATACTTCAGATAAATATTCTGTAATTATATGAACTATAAAAGCACGTAAAGAACAAAATGTTTTTATAACTCTGAACACACATACCTGTGGAGACGTGGTTTTCATGAGCTATTTTAACAATGGAAACAATGCTTTAGAAGCTTTTATGAACAACCAGGATGCTATGTGCTGGAAGCAGAGTGGACATATGGACAGGCACTTTATATATTATGCATACATATATATACAAAGTGATCAAAATTTTGTCCTGCACACAGTCACTCTGTGTTTTCTTGCCAGCAGAATCAGGCTGCAAAGCTGGAATAACCAGCTTAGTACTGCTTTAGTACCAGCAACTATTCTGGTAGTGTAGCTTGTGTCATGGCTGCTCCCACACCACCTCCTCCCTGACTTGCTAGGGTTTCCTTTTACCTAACTGATGACAGACTGACTACAGAAAGGAGCTGGTACAGAAAGAGGAACCATGTTCCGTAAGTATTACCACCTGCTAACAGCTACACAGTTCCGTTAGGGGACGTCATGTATGTCATCAGTGGTCAAAGTCATTTCTGATATACCCTGCTTACTTCAAGGAACAATTTTCACATTTAACTAACTATTCCAATGCACAAAGCAGTCTAGCAGCCCAATTGCAAAGGTGTACAACCAATACTATGTCTATACAGGAACCAAGGTGCCCAAGTGCAAAATTTGGATTCTCAAAATTTTTGCTTAGCTATTGAGATTTTCCTTTGACCTCTGAAGTTCTATTCCTGATGACAGTAGACAGCAGCAGCAGCCAAGCTGTATGATGGCCTTTGAAGATGCATGAATTAAGCCTTCCAAAGCTAAGGAATCTGAGACAGTAGGCATCTTCACATTTGACAGACAGGATGCCATGCAGTAGAAAGGTGATGCTGGGAACGACAGTAAAGACAGCAGGATTCTAGTCCTTACTCCACAGTCTATTAATAGCATAATTAACAGCATAATATTTGCTGCAAGACAGGTCTTGCCTTCCCAATCGAACAGACTAGTTGTCACTATTGCTATGTAATTAACTAAAATATAAACATTTAAGTCAGGAATGAGTGAGAGACTCAGTGATAAGGTCTTTAATCTGAAGATCAATTTCAGTGAAAGAGGGAGCAGAAATGTTCTGTTCTCCAACTACAGAACACCTAGATCAACTGACTGCAGCACACTTTTTCTAGTTTTTCAAACATGGGCTGATTTAAGCCTAGACAAGTGAAATTTTAAGAATCCAAAAGGAATTGGATTTGAGCATTTAAATGAAGAAAGAAATTTCCTTAAGTACAAAGTGGAGAAAAGTGCCTTACAACATGCCCATGTCTTCATTTATGAACTGGTAGCATAGGCTGAACCCTTCTCACTTGCTGCACTTTTTGGATCCTTCCTCCTTTCAAATATTTACGTGGATAGCGAAGGAATCACATATGGCTGTTATGATTTCTATTAGTGATTAGAGTACAGAACTCAGGCTGAAAGACGCCAGTATAGAAAAATCTGTGGAGCTGCCCTTCAAAACAACAGAACTGACTGTGCCGAAGTGCACTGTGACAGTCATTGCAGCTTGAACACGCTAGGCAAACCACTTCTTCTGTCCAAGCCCCTTCCAGGATCCACTGCTGCTTTGAAGCATGTTCCTTCTTTCTCTCCTTTTTATTGCTACTTTGTGGTGGCTGGCTATAAGAAAACAACCAAAACTATATTCAACATGTGCCAGGTTTTTTGGTCACTATCTAGGAATATATTTAATTTATATTAACAGTTCAGCTACATAACAGCTTTGAAGAGAACTTCTGCCAAAATGGACTTCATACATAAAAAATGCAGAGTCAAACTCTTTCCTCACAAGCATACAGATGTATTATTAACATTTACATGTAATGAAAAAACAATCTTCAAAACTCTATCCTTGTAACTTAAATTTTAAACTTTCTTTCTAAACTACACGAAAGAGACATGTTTTCTAAAGAATCTGTACAAACTGGCATAGGGTTTTTTAACATGCTAGAAAGAATTGAGCCAAAGATGATATCACAAAGTCCCTTATGCTTAAATGAAAATGTTAAATCAATTAGCAATTGCAAGAATAAAAAAGAAACTATTTGCTGTATGTTGCTTAAAAAAAACCCCAACTCTTCATGCCCTTTCGAAAGTGACTATATTATTATTATACAACATGAAAACAGCAACATATTCTCACCTCTTCAATGCTACAAAAGCCTTATTAGCATACACTTTAGAAATTATAATCAAAGAGAAGTAGTCACTAAAGAGAACTCTGAAGAATCTATAAATATATATATATATACAGACTATACCTTCAAGAGTTAATGTACTATTTTGAACTCAAGTACTACAGTAAGACAGCTTTGACAAAGAATCTTTACAACCTCTAAAATAAATTCTTTTAACATATTTCATATTTATTCCCATGTGAATGAATGTCCTTGGAAGAATTATCTACTAGATAAAATTCTAAGATGAAATGTAAGTCTAGACTTAGTAAAGGAAGGGTGGAGACTGATATTACAACCTATGACAGCTGCTAATTTATGAGATGCTCATGATTGCTGCAGACCTGTCCAAACTGCAGCAAATGGCAGCAAACTGTAGGGCTGGGAGGAATGTGCTGCCTGGCATGCCACACCTTTGTAGAAAGTTAGAAATCACTTTGACTTCTACATTTATTCTAGCCTTGAACTACCAGATGTACATGCTGAAATACACAGTAACAAACATGTTCATCCCAAGTACTCGACTGCTGTTTCTGTAAAAGAATTTCTGAAATACAGCAAGTATAGCCACCTGGAACAGTAACAGAACACATCGTAGAGGGTTCAAGGTTTTTGCTGGTAGCGCTCTTGCACAAATACATTCAAAACTTCCTGTAATAACATACTACTATTGCATTCTGAAAGGGCTTGCCATTATTTTTCTCCTGGAGAGGGTCCAGCAGAGAGGCAAAGACGATAAAGGGCCTGGAGCACCTCCCCTGTGAGGAAAGGCTGAGCAACCTCGGTCTGTTCAGCCTAGAGGAAAGAAGACTCAGAGGTGATCTTAGTAATGCTTATAAATATGTTAAGTATGGGAGAGAAAGGGCTATGGCCAACCTCTTTTCAGTGGTCTATGGGGACAGGGCAAGGGGAAATGGCCATAAGCTGGAACATAGGAAGTTCTAAAACCAATATGCAGAAGAACTTTTTCATGGCAAGGGTGATGGAGCTCTAAAATGGGCTGCCCAGACGTGCCTGTGCCATCTCCCTGGAGATATTCAAGACCCATTCAGATGCCTGCTTGTGCAGCCTGCTGTAGTGAGCCTGCTTTGGCAGGGGTGTTGGACTTGATGATTTCTGGAGGTCCCTTCCAACTTCTACAATTCTGTGATTCTGTGACTACCTGACAGTCAGAAGAATTTTACTTACACATATATATATGCACACTCATAGACATATATACAAGGGCCGCTCCGAAAGTAATGCCTCTTATTACATTGGCCCACGATGCCAGAGCCAGATGTTGGTAGTATGGTAGCAGAAGATGAATCTTCCCATCCACATTCTGTTACATGTTGTTGCCGTGTGACAGATGGCAGCAGAGGAGCAGTCTGACAAAATGGTGTTTGACATGGAAGTGCACATGAAGCAAAGGGATGCCATTGAATTTTTCTGTGTCAAAAAAATGGCAACAGGTCACCTCTACTGGTGCAGATTTTACAAGAGCAGCTAGTTGGCTCTTGTCCATCAGTGGTGAAAATGCACAGCCAATAGTAGGGACTGTGTTGAAAAATAGTGTTCTATAGCTGAGAACTTGCTCTATCAAGTACTGTTATTGTGTTCTTTGCAGCTCTTGTAATTTCTATGGTAACAAATAAGAGGCATTACTTTTGGAGCAGCCTACGTTTGTAGATGGCATCTCTATATAGCTGTATTATAATCTGCAATGAATACATTGTACTAACACACTGCACTCTGCAGAAGTAAGGAAGCGCACATGCAATTCTACTTCAAGATTGAATAATAAAAATTTTGCCTTCGCAAATATTCGGTGATAAAATGGTTATTTACAATCAAATCTCTCAAAAATCTATTGGGATAATTTTTAATACTCTTTTAACTTTGCTTATAGAACATCAGTGTTTAATGAGCAAACAAAAAAAATCACCACATAAGTCACTGGATTCCTCCTGTGCGCTTACCTGAGCAACAGACTCTGACAAAATGAAATCTAACAGAAAAAAAAAAAAAAAAAAGACATGATTGAAAAAGTAGTATTTGGAATCCCTCAAAATACCCAAAAGGAATTTCATTACCTTCAACTGAACACATCTCTCCTTTTGGCTTGTATGTTCACAACTATTCTCCTTCTCTCACTTTTGGAAATAGATGTTTTTCTAGAAATGTGCAGAAAAAGAACATCTTAAAATAGCTGCACTGTCATCACACCGTAAGTGCATTAAATGTACAAATTTCACTAGACAATTGAGTCCTATGACTTTTCAGCAGTGTCACTAGGTTGGATGTGTGTAAAACTTCATAAATGAGAGATGGAAGTACATCTTGTTCTGTTTACACCAGAAAAAATACCAACTTTTTTTTTTCCTGAATATTATAAATCTTGACTAATCTCAATAGACACCTTTCCAGGTATTTGCTTACATGGAGAAGTAATGAAACAAAAACTAAACTGGTGATAAATTAAGATACGTCAATCACTGTTTTCATTTTCCATCTATGAGCTGTTTTTTGGTACTATGAAGTACCAGTAATACTGAACACATTAATTTACTTCCCATGTCTTCCGAAGACAAATTCAAGCTAGTCTCTGTTCTGTAGAAGAGACCAGTTTGTTTCTGCTGAATTCAACAGATACATCACAGAACAATGACTGACATAAATATGAAACAGCTGCAAATGATACATCCTAGCATTTACTATTTTGAATGCAGGTAGTTAAAAGCAGTTGCTAAAAAGCAGATATGAACACTGAACTAGGACTATGAGTAATTGTGCATAGACTGACAGAATTTCAACAACCCGGCACAAATGGTTCTACAAATTCCACAGATTGTTAGACAAAACAACATTCTCCAAGTGCTCTTAAGTGTATCATTACACAATCTGAGAATAAAGGACCAGGCTTCTTCATAGCAGGTGAGATACTCAAAGGCACTGAAGTGACTGATGTCATTCAGACAATTCTTAAAACTTCATCCAGAAACGTAGTAAAAGTAGTGAGACGTGAGTTACTTCCATATTCATGATTTCATAGGTTAGAGGCAAAAATGAGGTATATGGGTTATATAAATTCACACACTAACTTCTGCAAGAATATCCAGACTGTTTGGCACTTGAACTTACACCACTGAGAGGCTCAAGGTAACTGATCTACCTGTAATATAACCTTTTGATACTGAACTCAGTATTGAAGTACAGAACAACTCAGTATCCACTTCAGTTGAGCAAAAGCAAGGATAAGGAGCTGCTTATGCTTGGGGACCATGAAATAACCTTTCAGGAAATCAGAAGAGATCAGGGGCCATTTACTATTGAGATATTGTGG
The DNA here is from genome assembly GCF_023343835.1 of Lagopus muta. Lineage (NCBI taxonomy): Eukaryota > Metazoa > Chordata > Aves > Galliformes > Phasianidae > Lagopus > Lagopus muta. The sequence continues at coordinate 52,172,161 of NC_064472.1, read as the reverse complement.
AGAAAAATGGGGCTTTATAAGAGCATTTCTGTTGCAAACCATCCTTTCATGGAAGTAGAAATCTAACACTGCTATTTACTAGGAGCAATTGAAAGTCATCATAATGCTAGTTACCTAAGAACAGAGACAGTAAGTGTTCAACACATTCTTTGCAAAAATTCCTCTATTGCAATATCACTACATAGTACCTTTAAGTACCATGCTAATGGTACTCAATTTCAAATAGCATTCAAATTCTTAACTTCAAAGAAGAGACTCAAGTTGCCACAATCCAACAATATCTTCTCCTTAGAAAAGGAATAGAGACTATGACAGCAAAATTATTTTCTGAAATCAAAACTATTAGTTAAAGGCACAAATCTACTGTCTTACACCACAGTATGTGAAGTTAAGTTTGCTATAAAAAACATTCATGGAAAGTACTTAATCAGTCCTTGTTAAGAAACCAGAGACGTTTCAATAACCTGACAGTACATCAAAGTTATACACAAACACAAATCAGTCAGCACAGACTTAGTATTTTTTAAAATCTCATTAACGTAATTATTTCCTGCTCAGTAAAAATGAAAATGACATGTTAGCATTTCAAAAACAGGAGAAAATGACCCTCAAGGCTTTATATGACTATAAAAACAAGCACCGGTACTTTATTTGCAAATTATCATGCACGAAATGATCAACTCAGCAAGTTCACCAGTTAATAAAGTGTGTGCTCTACCAGTTAAAACCAATTTACATGTAATGATATGCCTAAATGTGAATTTAAATGAGTTCTTGTCATTTCATGTTGAACAGCTGCTTTATCGTCACAGAATGGACACTGACCACAGTTCATCCTGCAGAAAAAGCAGACCATGCACAAGTTTCATGAGTCAACAGTAACTAACTGCAAAGAAATTTGTTTTCTATAAAAAGACAGCCTCTGATTGCTAAGATACGCTTATTTTCCAGTCAAGTTAACAAAAATGCTTTTTAAGAGTTTGTTTTCAGGTATTTATTGTATATAGCACAATCAGAACAAATACACAGTATGAATCACCACTGTTTTCTCACCTCTTAACCTACTGGATTTCTCTTTCAAAGTAGGAAAAGAACCCTGAGGCTGCCACAGAACAAAGAACATTTCATTATCATCCCTGTTGTATATAAATATGCATTATTAGACTCTTCGAAAAGGATATTCTGGGTCCTTTATAGAAGAGAATTCTAGTCTTTTTAGCAGCGTATTAGTCATATCCCCACACAAAAAGTACTTAACACAGTCACCACAAACTTAAAATAACTAAGATAAGTGAAATAAAGTTCCTTAACAGCAGACAGTACCGATCAGATGATATTTTGGAAGAATGCAAGACAAAGCCAATTTAAAGAATAATAATGCATTAGTAAGGCAGGACTCTAAGATATCTTCATGTAATACAATTAAATGAATATACTGGCCATGACTTCACCAAAAGGATGCCATTATGTGCTATTCTCATAAAAGTTAACTTTGTTTTACTAAGAATAATATAAGTTAGACAATCAAATTTGACATTTATCAAACAATAATCTTTTTCATTTCCCTTCACTTTATTTATAATGTACATATTCAGGTAGAATATTCACACATAATTTTTACTGATATACAGAATCATTTTAATGCATATTTGGTACAATTTTTTATTTTTGTTTTTTTGGCAGTCACTTTGATATTTGATAAAATGATAAACTTCACATCACATTTAGGTTTTGTCTATATAAAGAATTTAAAGAGCTTTTTTAAATTACAGACTGGTAAGTTTCATATGGAATATTTAAAATGCTGTATGAACCTGTGACCTTGCCTATACAAGGCCTTCAGATACTGTAATGAGCTTAAGTAGGCACACATTTCTATCCTGCCCCAGCATGGACACACAAAAGATGTTGGAACATCAGTATGATTTGCTTTAACTTTGGTGGTTGTAATATTCTAGGCATAGATGCAAAGTGCATCTTAGTGGTCCTCATAACTGTACATATACCCCATTTCATTTTAAAGGCATCTGCTTCTTTTATTCTCCCTTGTAGCGAGGAGATCTTTTCTCTTTAAACGCAAGAAGACCTTCAATTCTATCCTTTGTTGGAATAGTCTGCAAAGAGCAGAGTAACATTTCATTACAGATATAAAAAAAAAACATAAATCAAGAAAACTGTTTCTGTACAAATTTTTGTACCAGTTCTTCCCTGTAATATAGCACAACAGAAGAATGAAAACTGCAATGTATAGTCGGATGTAGGAAAGTAGCACTCACTTCAAAGGCATACAGTAAGGCTAAGAAACAGTCTGGGAGAAGGAGTCTCTTTTCTCTGAACAGATAACAGTGAGAATCTCTAGACTTTGTTTCAGGGTTTTCATGTGCTGGTTTCTTTCAGTTTCTTCGTTATGTGGCTGTTTTGGTGGGTTTTGGGGGAAATGGAGGTGGTTTGTAATCAGATCACTGCATACTTTAAGTAGGTGCATCTCTAATGCTAATGCTTCTGTTTCTGTCATCAAAAATTTATCATGAAGTTCAAGAACATGCAAAATAAGAATATACTATTCTCATGTTTTGCTGGCAAAGATGCTTATCTTGATTTTCTTTTGGAAAGCACACACGCTGTGAAGTCGCACATGCTTGTAAAGTGTCGTCTATGCTGTTACATGTTAAACCAAAAATCAATGGCAGATTGGAATAGATGCACAGCAATGCCTAGCTGGCATAGTATGGGACTGACAGTGCTTAATTTCCTTCAGCCAAACAGTTTCTGTCCTACACCTCCTTTCTTAAATTCCTCACTGAAAAAAATAATAATAAAAAAAAAAAATTAACTGGAAGGCATAAATACAGTGACAAAATATTTGTAGAAGAAACAACAAGTCTTCACAGAGTACTCAAGAAAAACCTCTTTTCTACATTTTTCATGTAATCATTGTTACATACCTGAGCATAACAAGCTTCTTCAATTGCTAGGCCTGTTACTAAGTCAACCTGAGGAAAAGAATTCAACATTCTTTAAAGCATATTTTTGTACATTTCAATTGCATTATTTCTTATCAGCTAACATATACCATGTTTCTATATGCCAAACTATAGAACATGTCTATGAAGTTCTTCTACACTACTTAACATAGAAATATCTCATTGCCAAGTGGTGACAGTGCCTTGCATTTCTGGAACAGTTCCTGTATATGGTGATAAAACTGTATGCAACACACTGTCAAAACAATGTACGCTCTTCATTTACAAATGATCAGAACTAAAAGTTATTACACACATGCACTTATTAATCATTTCAACTGCTACAAGGGAAAAACGATTTACTGCAAGATTGCTCCAAAATCACTCTGAAGAAAGCATCTTCAAAAATTCTTACAAGAAAACGGTGCCATGCTAAAAATTTAACATGAATTCAATTTTAAATGGATTTTAAAAAGTAAATGAAGCCAGTGGCAATCCTGCACCATCACCTACTTTTGAAAACAATTTTCTTTGTGGGCTGGTCTAAACAGCTGAAATGGCCATTCAGGAATGACTGAAATTACTTTTTCCTCAGTACTTCTCTGCCTTTCTAAAATGTCAGCTGCTGCAGAAATTATCAATTCTCCAAATGGCCAGGGAAAGGACTGTGGCAGCTATGCAACACAAGTAGATTGTCAAGTTAAGATAAGCTAAAAAGACTACCTAGAGAAGCCATGAAATCTCTGCCTTTATTAGCAATGGTAGGAACGTTTGGCTTCATCACTTTTGATATAGTAGATTTTGTCTTCAGTCTCAAGGCTGAACTACATGATAATAGAGAGTTCTTGAATTTGTTTCTGCAACTTTGAAAAGAAAAATGTTCTTAATTCGTACTCCTGGATTTAGATTCTGCATGTGATTCAACTTTCCCACACTGAATTACATGGTGTTCTGGTGCAGACCTTATTCATGTGCTTAATTTTAAGCAAGAATAGTCCTGCTGAGCTCAGCAAGATAATTCACAAGCCTAAAGTAAAATATACGTTTGGATGTGTTCAGGCCAGGTATTTAAGGAACTTCAGAACTTGGTTCACTACCATTTAAGAAGGGGTGGCAATTAGAGTGAAATATGAAATAGGTCTTCAGATATAATTATACAAGTAGTTTCTATGAAAGTAATACAAAAATACAAAAAGGTATCTCTTGGTCTTTGTTATGTAATAAACACTAAACTGAGAGCCTTGACAGAATTGATTTTTTCCTGCAGATTTATATTTGTAATATAACTTGTTCATAATAGTCTATGTTTACCTTCTGGAATTAATAGTTGGCAAAGTGCATTACACCTAGGCAGATGTGGGATCACTATGCCTTGTTGTTGAAATCAACATTCATTCTATTCTCAAGAGTTAAGAATCAATAAATACAGACATGAAAGTATTATGTTTAATCTTCAAAAAAAGTTGTGACCAAATGGATTTTGAAAGGCTATTAACTGAGAAACTAAACACACTTCTAGGAAAAAAAATATCACCACAGTAAACTTGCCTATCTGACTTCTGATTGTACTTATGGGAAGTACAAGTCCTTACCTCCATTCCCTGATCAATGGCCAGCTTTGCAACTCTCATTGCTACTGGTCCCTAAAATGAAAGACAAGGATTATTTAAACACTATCAAATTCTAAAAGATTGTGCAGTAAACAACCTGCACATTAATGTTCCTGTGCTGGTACCTTCTAGACTTTAGAAATTTATTAAACAGGTAAAATATCCTAAAATATACGACTAAAGTAGCTACTTTCTTCCAAACTTTTCTTCTTTCAATATTGAGAAAATATCAAAGATGCATATTGTTTTCAGAAATGGTGACTTAGCGTTTGGGGCTTACATGCTCTTTTGTCAAGATTGCTTGATTCCCATCAAAACCAGGCTCAGAATGGCAACTATAGGAGCACATCATTATAGAATTGAAAAATTTTACTGTTAAACTTTTGATCTGATAGAGAGCTTTACTAATTTTCTTTAATGCTATCTCCCATGAATTTTGCTACCTTGGGTGCCTCACTAGGAAAGCAAGTTTATCAAGAGCTCCCACTGCGAACAATAACCTGCACTCCATAGCATAATGGAACAGGTAGCAATCGGCTAACACAAAGACCCCTGTAAAGGTCACGATTAAACTTCTTACCAAAAGTTTTAAGTTCTAAAGCCCAGAAATTCAGCAAAATCCATTTTAACTCTTTTAGTAAAAGACAGAGATAAGATGGTGTGAAGAATCAATTATATAAAAGCATAATACTTTAATCAAATATATACACAAAGGACAGAAAGCAAATAGATCACTTTCCAGTACCAAATGAGTTTTGCTTTAATACTGAAATTGCACTCAAGGTTTTCAAAACAAAATCTACACTGAGATACACTCACTTTCATAACGACACTTCTGTGTCTCTTCTGAAGTGCTCAACAGTAATGGAATATTGAATAACTGCTTTATAGTAAAAATACCACGCTATTTTAATGTTCAAAGCATTAAAAGCGAAATATACAATGCAAACACACACTACAACACAAGTATTAACAAAGTTTATTTGCTTCACTGAAATTCTTACCAAGTAACCATACCTTTCAATAAATGAAAAAGATAATTTTTCATTGCTCTCTATATAAATAGAGTGGCTTCTTAATACGTAACTTCATGACAGTTTTTCTGAATACAGAAGATTCTTTTTTCTAGTGCTAATATTTATTAACAATTAAGAACAAAATAATTTGTTGTACCTGAGGTAAAAATTCTCTTGCCAGAGCTAGTGCTCGTCTGTATGCAGCATCCCCTGCTTCATTCTGTTCTACCACATGGCTAATCAATCCTATTGACTTTGCTTCCTCACCATCCACGATGCGTGCAGAGAAGATTAGCTCTTTAGCCAAAGATACTCCAATTGTACGAGGTAATCTCTGTGTTCCCCCTAATGTTTGAAAAAAAGAAAAAAATACAAATGTTAGTTTCACTAATTCATCTATCATAGAAACAGAGGTGATACTTGTTCATTCCAAATATCTTCACTTCTAATTCCATAAGCATTTACACGAAGCATAAAGAAATTGTACTAACATACAAAGACATTCTCAATTGCCTTTTTCAGTTCTAAAACTATGTTTAAAATGAAATAAATTGCTCTGTTTCTCAGAAAACATGTAAACAGATGTAAAGAGCTGAATAGAATTTGCTTGATTACAGACAGGCTACTTCACCTCATATTCAGCCAAATCCTAAAGGAAAACAGGTTCGCAACTATAACCAAAAAGTTGACTTATTTTAAAAATCTGTATATTTACGAGGTATTAATAATCACAATATGAACACTTCTGAAGAACAATACTCAAGAAGAACATGTACTCCAGGAAACAGTAGCCAGCACTAAAATTTCCATGTATTGAGGACAGTAAACATTTCTTACATAAACTAAAGACAAGGTATTTAAAATGACACATTCTCATCTTTTTTTCTGCAGTAGTGTTGAAATCTAAAGTCTTATCATAAAAAATATGGAAGAATAATGATGGATATAGATCGGTAGAGAAGGACATCTTCTTCAGTAACCGTATTAATCAGACATGTGTAGATTGCTTACTTATACTAAAAATTATCTAGAATTAACAAACTGTGATAGTGTGAGCATAACCATCGTCAGAATTGAAATACCAAAAGCAGTTATTTGTATGAATTATGAACAAAAATGGCCTTCATCTGGAACAATGTATTTTGAACCCATTCAAGAAATTCTGAACAGAATATCTGAAAAGAATATTCCACTAAGACAGACTGTCCATAACTTAGCAATTCTTTCCAAATAGCTATTTCTCCAGCAGTATGCTAATATATTTAAAATACAAGAGGAATATTTACAAAAATTTTCAAGGACAGCTGGTATAACACTGGACAAATTTATATTCAATTAATGTAAAGCAGAGTGACTTCCAATAGATAATGGTAGACTAAGCCTGTAGTATAGTTCTGTAGTCATTCAATTATCTTTCCTGACACAAATATACCAAATGAAAACAACAAAACCTTTCTGTGATTCCATGATCCAGCTTTCAATTATTACTTCTTATGAATCACAAGATTCAGCACAACCGTATTTCCTTCCATAAAAGCATACTTCCCTTTGAACACATTACATCATAGAAAAATGCAGGGAGCAGGCACAATTTACACCTTATGCCTTCCTAGAATATTAGAAAACCATGATATAAAACAAAAACCTGATATATGTTTTTCTGGGGTGAAACTGATATAACTAAAAAAAATGACTATACTCACAATAACTACAATAAAAATCCGTGGAATATCCACATTAGTAAAAACAAGCAATGTGATATTCTGTACAGTCCTAACAATCCAGGATGACTGTAGTAAGACCATCATCATAGTCAAAGATGACAGGCAATAGAAAGATAAACTCCTACTTGTATGTTCTGTTAGTTCAGCTAAGTGGGTGACAGTGCTAGCAGAAGAATTTTGCTAACAGCACCCATCAGTTGAAACACAGAATTTAAAGAAAGCCATTATTCTAGAACATTTTTATGGGGGGTAGAGGCTGCGGGTGGAGACTGAGGGGGGAGAACATCCGAACAAAACCCCTTTTAAAATACTACAGACCCTAAACAGTATGCTTTCCTACTAGTCTTGGCTGCCTCACTGGTAAGATTGACAGAAAATTACTTAAACTCCAGCTATAAAATTTAAATCCTAACTAAAGGCCACAAAAATATGAGCTGTGTTTTCAAGAAGTTTACTGCTTTAGGATACTAAACTGCACTGCCACTACTGCAAAGGAACATTTACTGACTTTTCTTGTTTTTTTCTTTTTTAAATATTGAACAAGTCTTTTCATTTCTCACCAAAAGAAGCTTTCATATCCCAATTAGTATCTATTCTTGAACATATTTACATGTACATCAGAACATTGCAGATGTCTACTCTGACTCTCTTTAGGAATAGTTTACTCATAAACTATTGCTTTCACCCGAGCAATAGAATCCAGATGAGCATCAGGCTTGATTTTTGATTAAAGAAAATAATCTGTGCAATTCTTAAGACCTGAAACCATAAGAATCTACTGATTCCATGACATCTGTTTCTTCTTTGTTGGTTATGCCTGATATTTTTTTCTGCTTAACTATCTTCCCTTCCTTCAGTGTTTTATCTCTTCTATTACTACTTCTACCAGGAAATCTTCAAAAAAAAAAAAAAATTAATTGTGTAACAGCATTTCATAACTTTGACAAAGAAATGGATATGTTTAAGCATGAAATACTGTTTATAAACGGAGAAAAAAAAAGTATTCTTGCCAGTGTCTTACATAAAAATGATTAAAGAACAAAAAAAAGCAGACTCTAGTCTATGTCATTTGGCTGTCTCCCACACTGCAAAGCCGTTAAGCAGAGGAGCGTGTTGATTTACATTCAAAGAGTAGAATACAACACTTCACTGCATGAATCATATGTACTCACTGGTAGGAATAAGATATACGCATACATAAAAGCAATTAGATAATTAATCAAATTCAAAGAACACACCAAAGTACACTTAAGTTACATCCATTTATGAAGAAAATACAGAAAGGACATTGCAGATAGACACTGTGCTATGGTAACACACTAAAACAAATTATACTTGCCAACCACAATCAGAGTGAAATGGAGAAACACCCAGTCTTCAAAGATATTACTTAACCAAGACATTTCATCTAAATGTAGAGGAAAATCTGACTGATGAATACTTGCTTCTTCTTCTCAAATTTAAGGACATCTCATTTCAAGGACCAGTGATCTAGTATTGCTCAGTGTGCTGATAAAAGTATTTGACATACAGTTAGAATGCAAATGCTTTCTTATCTGAGACAGTTTATATTTAATGTTGTGATAGCTGTAAATGCCAGTCTTAGATGACAGTAGTCTGTGTGGAAAGACACAGTAAATACAACACTGTTGTGTATTGGTATGAATACTGTTAAATGGTTTTTTTTTCTTAACAATTGATTCTCTATGAGAATTTATTTACTGTTAGCAATTCATCAATTACAAAATATGTACACAACTGGTTTGGATTAAGGGAATTACGTAATAAATTCCCAAGCATGTATCCAACAAGATGAAGCAACTAGCTTACTGGAAATAGATTCATCTTTCTGGCAGAAAATATCTACAGCCAGTAGTTTCTCATAGCTCAAGGCTCTGTCAAAACATATTGGATGAAATCCTATTTTGACAATAAAAAAAAAAAAAAAAATCCAAACTTAAATTTAAACTTAATAATAACTTTTATTAAGTCAAGTAAAAATTATTCTTTCTATTGCATTCTTCACAGCATAAGCTTTGCTTGACTTTCATTGGATTGAGTTAACTCACTTCCATCCAGTTTTGTCTTTTTAAAGATTCCTGCACCTTTGTTTTACTGATAAACAATGGTGAAATTAAAGTACACCAGCCACAAACTTTCTGATTGTCTTAGTCAGTCAAATATATCTTATGGGTATACTTGTGATTCTTACAGACAAGACTGTGAAGCATAGGCTTTTCTACTTTTCCATTGAAAACCATCAAAGAATGGAATGCAAAAGCCTACTGTTATTAGTATCTAACCATTATTTCATAAGAGTGTGTATTTTAATGTAAGATTTTTCAGTCATGAAAATACTACGCCAAATTTACATGCAACAAATATTTTACACTTCTAAAATACCTGCAGTCCATTGCTAAATAAAGCAATTTTGAAAAATATCAAACGTTCTAAAAGCCATAAAGACAATATTTAACAATGATTTTTTAACAGATTATTTACCAGATCAGGCCTTGGATCCTGCAAGGATGTAAGAGTTACAGCTAACTTAAACCTAAGAATAAATTATAATGGGATCAGACATCCCAAATCCCTTCAAAAAAAGAAAACATAAAGAGCCCATAATAGGCATGAAGTAAGTAACTAACTACTGAAATCAGCTTAGGCTGGTAAGGACATCATCAAAGATGCAAAGGACAAGGTGAAAACCACATGAAGAAAAAAGGAAACAAAATGCTATCTCATAAGACAAGAAAAGCAGCAAGCTGACAGAGTAGGCAATTAGGCAAGGCCTCTCTCATTTCTGGCCTTATCAGTAGTTTGGAAAATGGGCAGAGACCTGGAAGAAATACACTGCTGAGCAAGCCCAAGACAGTGGCTGAAGTCTGACTCAGAAGTTGCTTCAGGTCTGTGATGACTGAGAACAGAAGCAGTAACCAGAAAGGATTTAGTGGGAAGCTGCCATAAGGGCTAGTGGGATTTTATCTCACCAGTCAAGCAAAAGAAATCTCTGCAGCAATCTCAATCACAGCTTCACCTAAGATTGAAGGCGATGGAATTCCAGCTACCTACAGCAGCCTGGCAGCTGCAAACCTCAGCTCCAAAAATTCCAACCTAACCTGAAAATTACTTCTTATTTTCACAATCTGTTTTATTCATCTGCATCTGTAGATTGGCTTACTTAAAAACCTATTAAAAAATGCCTGGATTATATCAAAACTTCATGTCTGAGTGGCTAGAAAGTGGCAGCTTGAGTCAGTAGAATGTAGTACTTGGCTTGAAGATGTGGGAAGGCTCAGGATTTGTAAAAGAAAGTATAAATATATTCTCAGAATTCACTAGCAGTTAAATAATCACAGCCTTTGTACAGAAAGATGAAATTATTATGTAATTTAGAAAATATGATTTATTTTCAAAGTAAGTAATTCTCTTGATAATTAAGAAAGATTTAAAAAAAAAATGGTTTCCCAGCAGATACTTGAATATATGAAATTAATCTGGAACTCAATTTTAAAAGGCACTCCAAAACGGATTCAAGATCTGGTGTGAGGCACATTCTACATATTTCCATCACAATTGCTGTACATTCTGCTCCACCTCCAGACCTTTTGCACTGCATAGACTCTACGGTCAGAACAAACATCAATTGGAAAGCACAGGTTTGTGTTATTCCACATGAATTCCCATGTCTCACAGCTTTAGCAATGCATTTGCTGACAATTAACATTATCATTTTTTCCTTGAATTATTTAAGAAAAAAAAAAAAAGAGAGAGAAATACATAGGGCTATTAGTCAACTTATTAAATTTTACATAGACATAAGCAAATGCAACAAAAATGAGCTCACACTAATTATTCAGTAAGGCCAAATGCGTTTCTACTGCTCCAGATAGGAACTTGCTCTTACTGTCCTTTAGGATGCAGTAACAGAAAATGAACTTAAGTAAAATTAAAAAGTACATACACTTTACAACATAACTCATCTTGCTGTAGATAGAAATTAATGGCCCAGGAGAAGGCATTTTCCAGTTTCAAAATTACACCCACACATTTATGAAGTCATTACTGAGCTGGAACAGGTAGGAGGTTCAGAGCAACGCTGTTCTGAACGACCATACTTAAGAAATCATGTGGACTTTATGAGTAATGCCAGGCAAAAACTTTTTTAAAACCTGTATTTGAAATAAATGATTTTCTAGTTCTTATTCTTAAAGTTCTGGATTGATTACAGCACCTCAATTTTCATTAAGGACAGACAAACAAACAAACAAACAAAAATAAAAATACAGAGACAGGCCAAGTAAGAAATACAGAAAAGTGGATTAACAGTGTTATCCTATTTTCATTTACACTCAGAATGAGCTTGCAGTCCCAAATTGAGATAATTTAGCTGTTAGTAACCAGAAGTCAAATAAATAAACAATAAGCAAAGCAGAACCAGATTACTAAATCTAAAGTATTTATTGTTTATAAGCAAGTAACTTTAATATTCTCTTCGCTTCAGTGCTCTCTATACAGAAGTCTACCACTTTGTCTATCCAAGTAGCAAAGAAACCCATTACAACACTAAACTGCTACCCTTAATTCCATTCCAAACTCGAATCCCTTCTCCCATCCTGACTACTATTAAGTCTACTTACAACAATTCCAAAGCAACGTCTTTTATTTAAAGCTTTATTTAAGAATTTAGGTTTGAAATTAGTAGTCTTTGAAAATCTTTGGCTTCAGCAGCTCTAAGGAAAAAATAATCAGTGGTCAATTTTGAATAGGAGTCCAGGGAAAGCAGCAGAGCTACTGAAATTGTAGGACACAGAGTGGCTAAGGAAGTGCAACTCCTGGTATCTATCTGGACTTGTGCAAAGTACTTGATACAGTCCCACACAACATTCTTGCCTCTAAACAGGAGAGATGTAGTTTTGGTGGATGGACCACTCCATGGATATAGAATTGGCCAAAGAGTTGCTGCCACTGGCTCTATGTTCAGGCAGAGATCGAGAATGAGTGATGTACCTCAGGGGTGTCTGTACAAGGACTGGAACTATTTAATATCTTCGGTGGTGACACAGTTTGCAGATTTATACAGTTTGCAGATGATACCAAGCTGAGCGGTGCAGCTGGTACTGCAAAGGAAGGAGATAATATTCAGTTGGACTTTAATAGGCTTGAGAGAGGAGTGCATGCAAAACTCAGGAAGATCAACAAGGCCAAGTGCAAGTCCTGCAGCTCCACTGAGGCAATCCCAAACATGAATACAGACTGGGAGGTGAATAGACAGCAGCAGCTCTGCAGAGAAGGACTTTGGGATCCTGATGGATAGAAAGCTGGATATAAGCGAGCAGTAATTACTTGTAGCCTGGAAGCACAACTATATCCTGGGCTGAATCAGGCAAGGAGAAGGATTGGATTGCCACCCATTCTGCCATTGTGAGATGGTGCATATCCCAAACTGAAGTCCTCAGGCAGAGCAAGGGGGAACTCAAATACCTCCCTTGCTTCAGAGGGCTCTCTGGCTGAGACTTGGGGTTGTTTAGTGCAACGAAAAGAAAGCTACGGGGAGAATTCATAGACACCTTTCAGTACTTAATGGGGGCCAACAAGAAACACGGGGAGAGACTTTAGCAGTGTGTATGAGAAAGGCTAACAGTTTAAACTAAAAGAGAATAATTTAAGTTACGTAAAAAGACTAAATTCTTTACTGTGACAGTGTTTACATACTAGAACAGGCTGCTCAGAGAAGCTGCAGATGCCCCATCACTGGAGGTGTTTAAGGACAGTTTGGATGGGGCCCTGAGCAGCCTGTCTAGTGCAAAGTGTCCCTGCCAACAGCATGAGAGATGGAAGTGGATGGCGTTTAAGCCCCCCTCCAATCCTAATCATTGTATAACCCTACCTGTAAGAACAATCACATAATAACATCTATTAGAAATTAACAGTTAAAATAAATCCACCACAAATGTAAATAAAATGTAAACATGTATTCAGTGTACGTTACAGGATATTCTTTGTACTAATTTCAGGCAGTTAGATATCTGTATGTCTAGCTTTAGACAACAAAAGACTATTTTTTTCTGATGTACATTTGAAGGTGACTCTTGTTCTCTTGCAGATAATTACCATTTTATTTAATTCACATTCTTAACATTTTAAGAATAACTTTTAAAAATTTTGACTACAAATTCTACCCCAGCAAGAGCAATCAGAAAATTGTGTATTTTAACATTGTGCTGTTTGGGATTATTTATGTGTTTTTGCTATAGAAAACTCTGTTACATCGAATTCTAATAAAGCTGTAATTCCTAAAAAAAAAAAAAAAAAAAAAAACCAAAACCACCACCACCAACAAAAACACACAAAGACCACCACCACCACAAAAAAACAAAAAAAACAGAAAACAAACCAACAACAACAACAACAACCAACCAGAACAGCAACAGACAGGGAATTAACAAAGACAGAGCTCAAATCAGCAATTATTCTTAGGCTGTAGCCATCAGACCGTTACAGTACTAATGAAAGGGATTGCATTAAGAAAGGTCATGGTCACCTGCTGTCATTCTTCTCACGTGCTGCTGTGACAGAGCAATGCAGAAAAGAAGTCACTACTCATAGTATGCAATGCAAGAGGACAGCACGCAACTGTAATTCTTCTCCTATACATGAAGAAGCTAATGCTAATTAGATTCTTCTGCTACCTAATCACGGACCTTTGCAGTTTTAAGGATCAAAGAAATTAGATATTAATTTTGTTTTTCTTAGATCCTACTTGCAAATTACAGGATGAGAGACAGTTGCAGCTATATGTACTACAAATAATGAAGAAATGAATTTATATTGCTACAATGACCTAGGATAGCAGCTGGGAACACAGCACTTGTAAAAAAAAATGTATCTTTGATTAGCTTAAGTTTACATTAGAATAGTTTACCTCAAGGCCTAAGGAACAACAAGATAGATAACACCACTTGCTTCTCACTAGCAGGTCTCATCAGGCAGGACCATTCTGTCCTGAGCAGATCTTGGTGCTGAATGCTTTCTGCCTTCAGAAGCAGCTATAGCCTGGCTGCTGCTCCAAGTCTGGCATCACACAAGGCACTTTGAGATCCTCTGACCCTGCTTGGGCAACAATCCACCTGCTCAATGGTAAAGCTCCCCTAAATCCGTAGCAATTTAGTCACATTTTACTGGAGCCTGGATACTTCAAAAGAGACTTCAAAAGCTCTTCAAAGAGACCTTCAAAGAGCATATGGCAAATAAGCAAAGAAGTTAAAACGGGAATTTCTTTAAATAAAGACACTTCACCCTTGAAATCCATACAGAATCATGGAACCTTTAGAAAAAGAAAAGATATGCTAAATAAAATAAAAATCCCTTGTAGATTCAATTTGCCTGCAAGAACTGGAATTTCATGAACAAGCATAAAACTGCCCCATCTTATTTGCCTTGGTCTTTTTTTTTTTCCTCACAAAAAGCAGAATTTTTAAAAACCATCCCCATCTCCCCTTCCTTTTCAAGCCAGATGTGTTTCACCTCAACAGACTCCTTTCCAAGCTGCCCTCATTGTAGCATTTCTTCTTGCAAGAGACCAGCAAAACAGAGCTCAGAAACCGAAAGCCCTTATCGTATCTTCATTGTCAACTCTAATCAAGCAGGGCTGTATCCTCCCATGCGTGTGTAATTTAAGGTCACACAGAAAAGCAGGTGTTCTGTGGAAACAGACAATGGAACATCATACCCCTTATACTTTCTACAAAACCAAATATAATTTGAGGTAAGTCATATTGCAATATTACTCTCTCAGTCCCTCTTGCCTGGTTGTTTGGTCATGTATCAATTTCCTTGATTGCTTTTGCTTGTTACTTTAGAAGTTGAAAACATCATTTCCAGTGAAACAAAATACCTAATCTGAAACAAAACATTTTGTTTATATTACTTGACTTTGACTGATAATTCAGTACACTTACTGACCTGAAACTTCAATTATTCTGATAGCCCTTCCTGCACTCAAAAATGTCTTGCTAAAAAAAAAGTACCATTCTTCTCCAGTCTGCTACTCATACTCAAGCTATGTACTACTTCATGATCATGAAACTTCACAGAAAACAAATGCCTCTGTTATTTGCACTGACAAAAAAAAAAAAAAAGTCAAGAATTTTTATTATTATATGTTTCTTGCACTGTAGATATGGAGTTCCTTCAATCAGCAGTATTTTTAATTATTTTGCACCAATAATTTATAGCCCTACTAATATTCAGATCCCCTCCTCACTTGTTAATATCAGGACAGAGGTCTAGGTGCACACCTGTGACTTCAGGCTGGTAACTTCACATCTCACAGACAACCTCCCTCTACTTATTACACTGAACACTGCCATGATTCCTCACAATGTTGCTTTAGATCATTTTTTTAATCTTTCCCCTAAATAAGAGAGCAATGGTGGTCTCATGCATGCATGCCACATGGGAAAGAGACAACTACTTTCCCCTCAAAGAAGAGAGAAACCACCTTGCAGAACTCTTATGCTAAAAATCCTGAGAAACAGAATATGTGGAATAAGCTTAGAATCATAGAATCATAGAATCATAGAATCATAGAATCACCAAGGTTGGAAAAGACCTAAAAGATCACCCAGTCCAACCGTTCACCTATTACCAATAGCTCCTACTAAACCATGTCCCTCAACACAACATCCAGTCTTTCCTTGAACACCCCCAGGGTCGGTGATTCCACCACCTCCCTGGGCAGTCCATCCTTAAATGGCAGGGAGCTACAACAGACGGCTGTAATTGGAATTAGAATTTTCAATGAGCCTTTGCAAAGGTTCAGTTACCTCTTTTTGCGGAAAGATCACCTCTTTTCCAAGACAGAAGCCAAATGAGGGCTTCCTCTACCTGACCCTTCTCTAAAAACATCTGGAAAAAATTGATGTGATTATCTAGATTCTGGCAGGTCAATAAATATGTTTCTATTTTCTTAGCATCATCAAGAAAGCCAAGCTCAAGAGACTTATTATGAGGATTATACAGTCCAAAGTAAAAAGGAGGATTCTGCTTCATAACAAACTAAAAAAATGCTATCCTTTCTGGCAGGTATTAACTGCATTAGTATATTGAGCTAAAAGTTCAACACTAAACTAGGTTCCTTGATCCTCTTTTAGTTTGGATAATTTTAATCTCTGCACAGACATTCATAGTTCTTGATACCCAGATGCAAAGTGTCAAAAATAACAACTAAGCCTCTGAAACACTGAATTCTACGTTTTTGGTGTTTTTTTTTTTTTTTTTTTTTTTTTTCTGAAAACTTCAATATCTACACCAAATACATTGCATCCTGTTTTCCTGTTTTCTTTACCATTCCACAAAACATCCACAGTGTTAACAATTGGTTGTCATGAGAAAAATTAGCAGTCACCAGTTAACACTGTTTTTTTTGAGATCTCAAATGACACTAAACTACAAAAATACCATTAATAAAAAGCTAAAACTGCCTTTTGATGGACTTTTTTCCTATAAGCTTTTAATTCCGCTGTGCATGAGAACCCAGGGACAAAAAGACACTCTTGGTCATAACCTGAACATACATTAGAAGAAGTGGAGGTGGTGAAGAAAAGAGAGGAATCCATTATCTCAGAAAGACAGAAATCTGTAACAGTTGGCTCAGATAAGTCTCCACAGGCAGAGAGGCTCTATGAAGTGATAAGGGAAACAGTTCTTCAGCAATCATTTTGTCCAACTTCTTTTCTTCTGAACTAGCTTCTGCAGCTGTTTTTTTTCAGGCAGACTATATAATCACCATTTTATTCATTGAATTTTCTGGAAATTGCTGCAAAATATCAGACATACCATGAATTAGATATTAATTGGAGAACTATTTAGTCTTCTAACATAATACGGTCATAACTCGAAATGGAAATAACTGAGCTCCCTATTATTACTCACTGATGATGGGATCTCAAAATGAATGATATATTTTTATCTCCTTAAAATTTAATGTTGACCATTTAGAATTTTTTGTATCGCCTTGGCCTGATAAACAGACCCTGCTTACTTCAATGTCTACAACTATATGCCTGTTGAAAACGGAGCCACAGTAAATTACCAAAATGTGCTTCAGTTTCAGAGAACTGTCATATTTCATTCATCATTTACTATCCTTTCTGAGACTTCAGCAGATGGGTCAGAAGCGTTTACTGAGAAACTCATCAGTGTTCTGAAATGCTACAATGACAATCATACAATATGCTTAAAATGAGAAAGACCGTCCTTCTTCTCTACAGTGCCAATAATCTGCGGCTGGTTCTTACGTGAATATTCTAAAATCAGTTACTGAGCCTCTGGAAGAAATTGCTTGGATTACAGTTACAGCACTATCACTTCCTTCATTTATTCTCTCTTTTTTTTTTTTGTTGTTCATCTACTATTTTATCCATGCATAAGACTGGTTTCACTTCTACCCTTACAGTGGCATTACAGAATCACAGAATTCACAGGTGGCAGCATGAACTTCCATGTAAAAAAATGTTTTGAAAACATTTAACTTAAATAATGCTACGGAGCAGAGAGTAATACTGATATTGAATTATATTGAACATGAATCCAATATTTTTGATCTTACGTGCTTCAAGACTGCTGAATAGTAATACTGCTAAACACAGAAAGTGTCCACTTGTGATATTTCTAACAGACTGCTTTTGCTATTTTATTTATTTATTGATACATAAAAAACCAAGAACTTGAATAAGCTAATAAGAGCCTTCCTTCTACTTGTTTCCCCCTAAGTAACAGCAACAATTTTACTTAAAACTTCCCATGTAAAAATACAAGGTTTCTTTTGAACAAACAGCAACATTTTCGAATTCAAATCAACTGTTCTAGCTGTAAGAAATAGCTTTAAAATTTTGATTTATCTTTAACACAATACAAGAATATTTTAGGAACAGAGGGAAGTGAGATATACCAGAAGCTGTTCTTCTGTGGTCACTACTAGTTTGTATCTGACAACCACTGGTAACTGGTAACTGGTACTGTAACTGGTTCAACTGGCCTTTCTAACAAGAGAAAGATAGAACCTAGCCTGCTATGTCTACACTCCTAAAATTCACACACTCGATTACAAGTACCACAAATTAAAATGACACAGAAAAAATCTCAGTGTATGCTTCATCCAACAATAGGATTTAGTTTATAAATTTATAAAATAGGATTTTCATTATAGAAGGGTAGAGACCACATTGTTTAACCATTTAATGTTTTCTCCAAAGACAACCTACAAACAGGAGGTGAAGGAAGCTGTTATTAACTGTATTTTTATGTTCTGTACAGAACATAACTATCTCATTTGCTTCAAGAAAGTTTTGGACAAATAAACTTACCATCACCACAGTGCTATTGCCTATCCATAGATACTTACAATATTTTTCTGGTAACATTCAAGCAAGATTAAATATTATCATCTTAATGCACCTGTATTAAACATAAGGGACAAATGAACAATCATGTTCTCCAAACGAAGCTGGAGAATGTACAGGAAACAGGGCATTATGTTCGTTTCATACAGCTGGAAACAAAATACACAAAATATTAAATAATGGATTCTTTAAAAGAGCTATCATATGGAGGAGGGTATCCATGAAAAAATGTGATGATGTAATACATCATGTTTCATAATGCTTATGAACAGAGCAGACAATTTACCATGGGACATTATGGTGACAGTCAAACTAGTTAGAGCTTTTCTGCTACTCTATCAAAAATCTGAATTCATTAGTAAGTGAAGTGTTCAGGATAAACACAGTTGTTTTCATTGAGTGGAAGGTAGGTGGGTTTCCTCTGAAAGCAGCTCTGTTTCCTGCTGGAACCTCCCTTAAGTTCACTAGACATTTCAGTCTCTGAAGCTTAGCCATGAGAAGTGCTCAGTTTAATCTACTGCAGGACTCACAGGCTTATAGTTGTGTGGTGGACAGATCAACTGAATAACGTTGAGAAGCACTGGGATGCCCGGCCAGTTGTCTAAAGTAAGCAAGCCTCTGGCCAAAGTGGGTATCCAAGGCCATGAGCCCAAAGGATAAGCTAGCAAAGGGGTCAGTTCAGGTTTTCTTAACAGAGGCCACTAAGTCAGAACCTCCAAGGTTGCATTTAAGATTATCCTTATGGTTTTGAAGTTGAGTGGGAAACCTATGCAAAAGGTAGACAGGTCAAGGAACCAGCTGGCCAAGCACCTAGAAAGCCTCAGACTTGATACAATTCATTTGTTCAATTTTTCTTCATTTGTTTCTTACTAATCCCTCTCGTCTTCATTAGTAAAAAAATTTCTTACTCTTTTTTGACATAATAGCTACCACTAAGGTAATAGGCTTTTCATTTGCCTTTATCTTTCACCAGAAAACAAAATGGGCTCATATATATTATATATACCTTTGTTTTTTCCTCCTGCAATTATTGTCCACTCTGTCTCCTTCAATCTGTTATCATTAAGCTCCCCTTCTGAGATCAGTAGCTTAAATTGAAGGTTAATAATTTTCCTGAGTTCTGACAATTTATAAGAAATGGGCTGAGATAGCAATTTCATACCATACCAAATTCTAGAAGCCAATACGAAACCTCTATATGGGGATCAGGTAACACTAAGAGAGTTTGTAAAAGAGTAGATGTTAACCATCTCATCTCAGGAGGAGAAACAGCTATATGCTACTTGGTTCACTTTTCTAGTACTCCCTGCATGTTAATACAAAGGAGTAGCATTTGGCTTCAAAGTGGCTTCAAATGGCATATACATCCTGGCTAATTATAAAATGAAAAAAAAGATCAAAGGTCTTTTATGTTGTTATAAATACGTAATATAATTTTTCTAAGCTTCTATGTGAAGAGAAAAGCAAAGGGAGTATTTCACCCATCTCCTAAATTTCAGGTTATCTTATTCATATTACCATAGTACCTACTGTTATTGTTGTGATTAGGTTTTAACAGTCTTTCTTGTTTTCATGCTTCCTGATAACCAGATTAGGTTATCCTGACCACTCACACCACTCTGCTCAAACAGATAAAATGGGCTGTTCATCTAATTAGATACTTCAACTACAAAATAATCTTTGGATTGAAAAGCAAATATGGAATTATGTGAGTTCCTTGCATCATGTGATTATAGTTTTTCTTTTTAAGTGCATCTTCTAATAATCTTTCATTTATCTGTGTAGCGAGTTTTCATTTCACATCCACTTCAGCTTCCTTTGTACATACAGTAAACAGATCATCCTAAATCTATTCTTTCCTTAAAGCAAAATGATATAAATATGAAGTGAAAGAATGTACAAAGTAATGCATCAAGATAAGGAGCAGGCTTAAAATTCTACGAGCTATACTGAATAGCTTTATGCCAATGGCTAATTTTTGAGTGCTTCACTTTTCAATCCTAACATTATTTCAAAACGCTATTTATGTATTTATACATGCCTCTATAATCTAATTGGTATTGCTCTTTTTTTTTTCAAAGGTCAAGTGTACAAAAACTATATAAGGTATACTACCTGTAGCTGCAAAGCAGTGGATCTCATAGATTCTGTTGCTAAAATATACCACTACCATTGCTACAGCGACACTGAATACCATGAAAGGCACAGCACATGCCATACTCGGGTATAATGAGGACAAAAGAGTAACACAACTTGCGAGGTACAGGAGCACTCAAGTATAAGACTAAATTATAGTAAGGTAAAGAAATTCAGTTTTAAAATTTATTAAATTAAATCATCTATTTTAAGTTAGAACTCTTCGTCTCCAGGAGTGAATATAGATTAAGTAACACTTAAATAAATCTTAAAATTTTGCCCCTCTTCTGAAACAGATAGACCCTTAGAAAGTGCTAGCTCTGTTTCAGTTTCCGAAAGAGACTGTTTCAGTGAGCACTGCCATTCTGAACATGCCACCACCCAAACATCAACTCACAACATTCTATGACTCTATGATTTCTCCATTTTCAGACTCAAGCTGTACCATGATGTTTTTCCCATGTGCTCATAGACTGGTCAGGCCTCCCCAGCATAACAGCACTTCAATATGTCCTGCCTACTTCCCACTAGCTACTGCTTCCTCACATACAGTCCTTTCAGTTGCAGGATCACCTATCAATGTTATCAATCTAGAAAGCTTCTCCCAAATCCCCACTCCTCCTGCTGTTCCACTTCCTGATGAAGTGAAGTCCTCTATCCTATCCAGCTGATCTCAGCCTGAGGTGCCTCTGTGGTGAAGCAGTTCTGCAGACAAAAGGAAAAAGAAATAGTAGCAGGTAAGTCAGCAGAACTGAGTAAGGCAGCCAGACCCACTCCTGGATGCAAAACAACTACCCCAACTAAGAAAAAGCAATGGGTGATACTGGAGGATGATTCTCTTCTGAGGGATACTGAAGTACCCATTTGTCATCCTGACCCATAAACTAGAGAGGTCTGCTGCTTGCCAGGGGCCTGTATCAGAGATCTGACATGGAACACCAGACTTTGTATGTGCCCCGGACAACTGCCTGCTGCTGCCGTTTCATGTAGGCATCAGTGACACAGCTGTCAGCAACCTGAAGAACATCAAGAGGGACTAGATGAGTAATGGAGCAGCAGTGAAGAACTTGGGAGCAATGGTAGTCTTCTCATTCCAGGTAGGGGAATGGGGAGGGAAAGGGCTGGTAGAATTAAGAAATCAATAGATGGGTAAGGGAATGGTGTCTTGAACAACTATTCTGTCACACAACTAGTTTTCAGAAATCTAAACTTCTGAGGGAAGGGGAAGACCATCTTTGGCAACAAGCCTTCCAATTTAAACAGAAGACTTTAAATTAGAGTTGCTGGGGGATGAGATCCACAAACCACAAACCATTTCACCTTGAGGCTGATGATGGTAATGGGTGCCCTGGGCCTGGTGCTGGATCAGAGGCCAGTAAAACAACACCTAAGGTGCAGGAAAAGGGAACTTCAATTAGTAAATCAGGCTCAATGGAAGCCCAACCCAAATGCCTTTACAAGAACGCATGGAGCATAAGGAACTAGCAAGAAGAGCTGTATGGACGTGCATGTCTACAGGGCTATGATGCCATTGGCATCACTGAGACATGGTGGGATGGCACTCACAACTGGAATGTAGGAATAGATGAGTATAAATTCTTTAGCAAAGACAGGCAGTGGAAAAGGGGAGGAGGTGCTGCCCTTTACATCAATGACCACCTGGAGTCCATGGAGCTTCACCTGGAGATAGATGAGGACTTGACAGAGGGCTTATGGGTTAGGGTTAAATGAAAGGCAGGGGAAGGAGAAATCACAGTAGGAGAAATCTGATACAGGCCACCTGAACAGGAAGACCACGTGAATAACGCCTTCTAGAAACAGATAGGAGCAGCTTCACATTTACAAAACACGTCCTTCAACCACTCTGATATCTGTTGGTGGGAAAACACAGCAGTGCAACAGAAATCAAAGAGGCTCCTGGAAGGTGCTGATGTCAACTTCCTCTTCCAAGTGCTACAGGAACCTGTGAAAAGGAGCTACTAAGTAATATGAAGCCCTCAAGAGCAGCATTGGCTACAATCACTACAAAATGGCAGAGTTCAAGATCCTTAGGGTGTCAAAGAGGGTGTGCAGGAAGCTTACTACTCTGGACTTCAGGAGAACAGACTTTGAACTCTTCAGGGAACTGCTTGGCAAGGTGACATAGAATAAAGCCCTCAAGGAAAAAGAGACTCAAGAAAACTAGTCAGTATTCTCAGCCTGTTTTCATAGGGAAGGTGCTCCAGCCCACTGATTATATTTTTGGCCCTCCTCTGGACTCTCTCCAACAGCTATCTTTCTTGTACTTGGGGCTCCAGACCTGAACCCAGTACTCCAGATGGGGCCTCACAAGAGCAGAGCAGAGCAGGACAATCACCTCCCTGTCCCTGCTGGCCACCACTCTTCTGATGGAACGCTGGATACCATTTGCTTTCTGAGCTGCAAGAGCACACAGCTGGCTCACATTCAGTTTTTCATCCACCCAGACACCCAGGTCCTTCTCCAAAGGGCTACTCTCAAGGAGTTCTTCTCCCAGTCTGTACACATATCCGGGATTACCCTGACCCAAGTGCGAAACCTTGTACATTGCTATGTCGAACATCATTAGGTTCACACAGGCCCATCTTTTGAGTTTGTTAGGTCCCTCTGGATGGTGTCCCTTCCTTCTACTCTGTCAACCATTACTGCACATACATCTAAGATCTGTAAAACCCATACTGCATATATTCAGCTGCTAAGGATAGATAGGTAGCGCCTACTGAAAATCAAGAACCCAAAGGATATTCCAGAAAGCCGTATAATATTTCATCCTTTAATTCTCCAAGGTTTTCTTTCTCATAATAACAATGCTTGCTGCAGTATGTTTTATATCTTTGAAAATGACTTCTAAAATTCTTACGATTCACTGATGAAATTGAGCAAAAAACGTGTAAGTTTTCAGAAGTGTCAGGACTGATAACGCTGAAACACTAGCTTGAATTACAAAGAGGCAGATGTCAGCACTCTGTTAATTGCTTTCCCCTTCAGTTACTAACAGAGTAACTGAACAATAAAATTTTGACTATTAATCTCTTTGTTATTTCATCTCTAAAGTTAACTTGCAAAAAATATATATATAAAAAAATTGTTGTGATGTTTCAAAAACATCTAGCAAAAAAAAGGCTTTTGATTAGCAAGTGAATAATTGCATTTTAGGTTAAACCAGAAACCACAGAATGATAACAGCATACTGAAGTTGATCCTTTTTAACTCCTAACATGTCAAATACAATTTGCTGTAATAACTGCACCATGACTATGTTTTATTCCTTTACTACCTAGAGATCATAGAATCACAGAATATCAGGGATTGGGAGGGACTTTAAAAGATCACCTAGTTCAATCCCTCACCTGGAATTAGGTCACCTAGATTAGGTCACATAGAACACATCCAGGCAGCTTCTGAATGTCTCCAGAGAAGGAGACCCCACAACCTTTCTAGACAGCCTGTTCCAGTATTCTGTCATCCTTCCAATAAAGAACTTTTTCCTTATCAGGAATAGCTTTGAATAATTTCTCTAATACTCATATGCACAGTAGATTACAGAAAGAATGAATATTGTTTAAATCTCAAAACATAATATAGTTGTTTTTAACAGTAAGGAGTTGTATTTGTCAGTTTGGCCCGACTGTAAGGATAAAGGTTGCAATTAAAACATGAATTATATGAACTGGAGCTACAAGAGACAAGTTGTTTCACTTGTTAGTACAAGTATGTCAACATACAGCACCATCCAACAATGAGTTTCTAAAACTGTCATACTCTGAACCACAATTGAGTCATCATACACATCTTAAGTTCCATCTCTGAAGATCAAAGCTAAAATTTCGCATTGTTCAATATGAAGTCATTGGAGTATAAAACTCAACTTACTTCACCACCTAAAGCCTCAAACTGTCACACACATATTTGTAAACTACAATATAAAATTGTTTGAAAGCTAGTATCTCTGCTTTCTGAATTGTTTTACAACAGTGGAGTAATTGGTCTCTTCAGACAAACGATCATCTCATACACAATGTTAGCAAAAGTGCTCTTTTTAGGAAGTATTAAATGGTTCGGGATACACTTAAATTCCTCATTTAAAAACACTTGAACTTCTTAATTTAAGATACTGGTAAAAATTTAAAAAGTAATATATTATAAAAGATGAAAAATACAAAATTACTGTAAATGATCAGTGCTGTAAATACAGTAACACTATGGGAGAATTTTGATCAGCCCATTAAACTAGTTAATGACGCCTGAACTGTGTTAAACAAACATATATTACATCTACAGACTGCTGTAACTGATGTTTCTGGATTTTACTGCTACAAAATAACTCATGAACACTGCAACATATTAAAAATTTCTTTCAATTAAATAAAACTACATACACACTTGCTAATAAAGCTACCATAACCAGTATGTTAATTGCAACATTCATAATTCTCTGAACTTCTGTTAAAAACAAATTTACTTACCACAGAATGATTGATTGATTAAAAAAAAATAAAAAAATAAAAAAAAAAATAAAAAAACAGAGATATCTATAATACAGGTATGCAGTGCTGGCTATTTTTTAATTTAATATCTCATCTCCCCAAAAGAATTGGAAAAACACATGAATACCATGCATAATACTTTAATTTTAGGGCTGACATTAACAATTGACTTTGAGCATTTTATGAATTGGCTAAACAAGAATAATCACACAAATCAGAAGAAGTTTAATCTCATTTTACCTTACACTCTTCTATGTAAACTGATAATTATATAGGGCTTTGAACTGCACTTTAGCTGTAGTCTTATACAGCATAACAAATATATGTATTTCTAGCTTCACATTCCCACTTGAGATAGCTGGATCTGCAATTATTAAACACACAATGTATACAACTACTTGCAATCACAAACTTCACGTTATTAAACAAGTGGCCTAAAGCCAGGTATTTCTCCAGTTGAAAGAAGACAGAATTTCAGCAGTAGTTACAGGGGGAAAAATGTGCACGCAGAAAACCTAATAAACTGCTCTGAAAGTATGTGGGCAGGAAATACAACATCTTAAACAAAAGTGAGGAAAAAAAACAGAGTAGTAGATTTGGAGACTAAATATCAGAGAGGAATACATAAACATCAACCATGTGAGCACAAGTGCAAATACGAGCTGGAGCTGACAGGGCAGAAAAGAAAATCAGCAGCAAAAAAATGACAAAGGTAACTGGGTTCATAGTGAATGAGGCATGAAACGAAGTGACAAAATATAAGGAAATGGTATGAAAAAAAGATATAAAAAGGCTGAAGTATTATTCAATGCTTTCTTTGTCTTGCTTTCTGTTGGCAAGGTTTGTCTCAGGCTTATCAAGGTTCCTGAGGCTCACAGTAGCGACTGGAGGAGCCAAGTGCAGTTGAGAATGATTCAGTCAGGCGTCATTTAAGCATCCCGGACATAGACAAGTCTGAAGGGACAAGATGGGATGCATCTGAGAGTGCTGAGGTTAATGTGTCATACTGACACACACTGCCTCATTGGCAGTTTCTAGGGTTTCTTCTTTCCAAGATGACAGCAATCAAGGTGCGCGACTGAAAGACAACCAAAACACAAATGTCATACCCCACTTCAAAGAGGATCCAGGGAAGTACAAGCCAGTCAGACTACCTATCTCTATGGAAAGATGACTGCACATTTCATTTGAAGTTATTTCTAGGTGTGGAGAAAGCAATGCCTGGCCAACCTGAATGCTGAGATGGTTGATTCAGTAGATGTAGGAGTCAAAGAACATACACCTTAAATTCTACAAGATTTTGACACAGACTACCAGCATATGTAGCCAAACTAGAGGTATAGGTTGAATAAGTGGACTATCAGACAGATGGAAAACTGACTGTCTCAAGAAAAGCTCATCATGGGCCAGCAGAGTCTGACTGCAGCCCAGAAAGCCAACTATGTCCTGGGCTGTAACAGAAGAGAGATGGCCAGCAAGTGAGAACCCATCCTAAGTATTGTGCTCAGCTTTGGGATTCTCAGCACAAATAAGATGTGGAGCTGTTGGAACAGGTCCAGAGGAGGGTCATGAAGATGATTAAAGGCCTGGAGCACCTGTTATATGAAGAAAGTCTGAGAGAGCTGGGCTTGTTCAGCTTGCAGAAGACAAGGATTCAGGAAGACTTCATTAAGGTCTTTCAGTACTCAAAAGGAGCGAACAAGAAATTCTGTCAGAGACTCTTTACCAGGCTGAACGGTGATAGGAAAAGGGGCAAGAGTCTCAAACTAGAAGAGGGAAGATTTAGGATAGATGCTGGGAGGAAATTCTTTACTCAGTGGGTGGTGCAGCGCTGGAACAGTCTGCCCAGAGGAGCTGTGAATGTTCCATCCCTCAAGGTGTTTGAGGCCAGGTTAGATGGGGCTCTGGGCGACTTGATCTAGTGGGTGGCAACCCTGCCCATGGTAAAGGAGTTAGAAATAGATAACTTTTGAGGTACCTTCCAACCCGTGCCATTCTATAATTCTGTGTCTACTCAAAGTACATGGACAGCAATTCAAAGATCCACTGTAGGCCATCATTTGTTGTGTTAAATATTAGAGGGAGGGGGATGTCAGTACTGTGATCATTATTGTTTAGCAGCATCAGCCACAATACAGACAATGAGACAGAGAGCTCAACAAAACACAGGAGCAATCAATAAAGTGGAGAGTATGGCTATTTTTAGAGGGATCTCAAGAGCTGGAGAAAGAGGCTGAGAGTAACTTAACATTTTAACTTAACAACTTAACAAAGTGGATGCACAACTCTGCTGCTGAGATGGAAAAATACCATAAAGCAATATCAGATGACGAAAAGCAACTGCAAAGAGGCCATCCGGAAATGGATACAAGCATCAGCTGTGTGCTCTTGCTGTGATGAATGCTGAAAGTAGCGTGCCTGCCAAGACAACACCATGCAAGTCAAAGAAGGTGTTTCACCCAGTGGTACACCTGGATTACTGTGTTGAGGTTCTGTCCCTTTAGTACACTGGCAAGTTGAAGTGAATATAGCAGTGAGACACAGTAAGGAGGCTGATGCATGATATTCAAGAACAGATTGAGGAAGATGGTCTTCTTTGGCCTGGAGAGGAGGAAGTCACAGGGACAATCTAATTGTTACTGTCAACCAAGTTAAAGGGTAGTTATAGAAAATATAGAAACCAATCCAACTTGGCGATGCACAGCAAAAGACTCAGAAGTAAAAAAACACGTGTAGCAGCAAATGAAATTCTAAGAAGTAGAAACAAAATCTCTACAATGAGGGTTGTCAAACCAGAATACATACTGCTCAAAAAAAAATGATGAACAGCTAAGCTTGGAGACATTCAAAATTGGAGAGTAACCTGATTCAACTTCAAAACTGGCCCTGTTATAACACAATTGAATAATGCTACACCCAGAGTGCCTTTCCAGCCTAAGCTATTCTATCAGTCTAAAATACATATGGGAAGTTCATTTTGTACGATAGTAGTCAGATGGGTCCAGCTGTGCCAGGAGAAGAGAATATTCTTCAACTACCAGTGATACTGCTTATAAAACTGACTGCTAAAATCTGAACTAGATTTCCTGAGATTGCTTTAGTCTGAGTGACTTAATTTGTAGGGTCTCTGATAGCCCTTTTATTTCAACTACAATGAAGAAGAGCTTGCACAAGCTTTTCTGGAAGTAGATCTAATATGAGTGATGGCTTCTGGAAGTAAGATGTTGATGAGGGTAAGACAGTAAGTGATGATCTTTTTTTTCAGCACACCTGCTTCTGATATGCTGACACCCATCCATGTGACTATTTTAAATGTTGAACCAATCACATCAGAAACAAAGTTCACCGTGGCTTGGTCATTATAACTTACGTTCAAAGAAGCAAATGCTCTCTGTCAGGTAACACAAAGATCAAATTAGCTAGTATGAGTGAGGGCAATGAGCAAGAACTTACAGAAAAGGGTGTCAATAAAATATATGAGTTTTATCAGCACTAGTCTTGCACTGACTGGTCCTTTACTGCTCAGAGAATTCACAATTGCAGACACTAGTAATGATTGAATAGTTAGACAAAAAAAAAAGTTACTTATATCACATGAGCATCACTCAACTATCAGGTCTCTGCTGCCTTAGAATTTACAGATCTTGCCATGCAAAATCAACTCAGTTGTACAAGCACTGAACAAAGCAGAGATTTAAGGGAAAGAAAGACCAGATAAATGAACAGAAAGAAAACTGAAGGTGTGTTATTAAAAATATATGTTACACTGAGCTCAAAAAATCCCTGATTAGTAAAAAGAGACCAGAAGAGCAATAAAGTCAGGTCCTGTTCTAAGAATCCATTTCTGTCCTCTGTCATAGAAAAAACATGTGGGCTACCTTGGAGGTAGACAACGCAAGCTCTTTTGTTCTAGGGCCTCATACACTCAAATGAGTCCTACCTGTACTAGAGAAACGTATCAAAAACTATGTGCCATTTATTCACCCTTGCACTTAAAAGTTTAAGTTCATAGCTTAAATAGATTCTTTAGCTTGTTTGAGGTTGCTCAGTCAACTCTTGAGGGTTTTTTAGACTATATGGGCATCAAAAGATGAAATAATTAAAAAACTCACAAAAGTTTGGCCTTCTTCAGTTCAGTAATAAGCCTTTACATTTATTTACATTTTGCTGTAAAATTTTCTTCTTGTTTCAATATGGGGAAAGCAAGACTAACCCATAAAACTGCGAACTTAAGATTGGTTCACTAAGAAGAGTTCTAGTAACACCTGCATCTGTGACATAGGGGAAGCATAAAAAGAAAAGAGTGAAAAACTAGCAGGCCATGAAAGGGTTTATTAAAATCATCTCAACTAGTAAAAAATGTATATATGAGATCCACATCAGGCTGTATGTACTACATTCTCCACTATCTTCCTACAATTCCTCTGACAGTTAAAAACCTTCTTTTTCCTGTTATGTATCCACACTCAATTGCAGTATCAATCAGTTGTTCTTCAATTCAATTAAACTTTGTTATAAACATCAGATGCAAAATTCAAAAGTACTGAAGAAAAGTTATTTTTTTCTCTACTTAAAATACTTTGGGAATGCCAATGGCCGTTCAGTCCTGCTGAAAGACAGACTTAGGTTATGATGTTTATGGTCAGCCTTCAAATATTTGATGATCCGTGTATGAGAAAAAAATTTCAGCATTCATTCTCCAAATGTCACAGACAGTTTCTTTTCCCTGTCTTTCTGAGCTTGCCATTTTTCTCTTCACATCTTTTATTGATTCCACTTTACTTCTATTGAGCAAAATATCAGTGTAACGCTTTTTAGTTGTTAGTTTAATCCTACCCATTCAGTCTTACTCAGAACAGACTGAATCTGTTCTTTGAACAACAACAGAAGTGCCAGTACCCACAATTCACTTCTCAAGCTCTGATATGTACACCTTTTTGTCTTCTTCCTCAACACATCTCATGCTCAGAAGCAGCCCTTTGTTATAAATAATAATAAAAGGCTTTTATTATTCTCAAAAAATTCACCTTTAAAATTTTCTTTTACTCTAACAACAAAAGAGATTACATCACCAGTATACCAAAACCATTGTCTATTACATCAAAAAAAATAGTCTCACGGTTTCCTCATATTTTGAAACCATACAATGCATCTTTTCTTACATTTACACTTATCCTTACAGGGACAGTCATCCTCCTCCCCTTTTGTACTATGCCTTACAAAATAGGGTTCTCATCTAAAAGAGAGTATTCACATGCCACAACAGTATAAATGAATGATAAAAAATATATTCTTAAACTCATTTTAAAATATCACATTAGAAATCACAAGGTAGGGCAGCCACACAAACTTATTTACTTGTTTGTTTGCTTGTTTGAAAATCATGTTTGAAATTTGAGTGAGTTTATGAAATTCAAAGCAAATGGCAAATTAACAGATTGCCTTCTCTTACCTCACTGCAGACAAACAGTCCAGGTACAAATACATCACTTTTTCCATCATGCAACATAACTGCCTAATTCTACTGCATTAACTTCATGGTATGAATAATATTAAACCCAAACACTGATTCATAAGACTATAAAACTAGAGACTGATGTGGAACACAGTTCAACCTCTTTTTATCCCATTGAGATAAAGTGATTCATATAATAGGCATTTTCTGAATGTCTGAGAAACTACTCCGCAGGAACTCCTCCATAAAATATGGTTTAAAGTATCGTACAAATCCTTAACTATTCAGAAGATTTGACATACAGAGGCACAATAGGGCACCAAAAAGAAGTGCTCTAATACAGCAATTTAAAGCGTTAGTTCTAAAATGATAATCTTATTTGTACACACAACTGCAACACACAATCTGTGTTATTTTGATAAATTATATAAATCACATTGGTAGGATAGCTGTTTTCTAGCCACAACGTTTTAGTTCTATATTTCTGTTTAAATTCTACATTGCACGGCACAAAGCAAAATCAACTTGGCTATTCCCACCTCATTCTACTACTCCTTTACCACTCTCATTTTCATAAAGCCTCTAGTCATCTGCAGAAGTGTCAGTTGTTCAAAGCCAGCACCTAATCCCACTATAGCCTCGGAAGAGCTCATAGCTTTGTGTAACCAGCTCTATCACAGAAAAACCACAGTAGATGGAAGACCGTTGAAGTGTCTGGATACTGCAAAGGGACATGAAAGTCAAAGAAGGGAAGGTTTCCTTTCACATTCATCCCTTCAAATTTTTGTGCACGTGGCTTCTCGGAACAGTTTGGACTTCTCTGCAGAAGACAAAGTTCAGGCTAAAGTTGAAAAAAGCTAGACATACATAACTGAATGCAAACTAACAGCAACATTTAATTTTTTAAAAATATACAGCTTTAATTTGCAGTAATTCTTAATTATTTTTGGTATCATAATAGTCAACCTTTTCAGATTTCGTAATGTTTGACAACTGCAAACAACACAACACAATCTAGGATCAAGATTTTGTGAGGTTTTTAATCTGATCTTTTAGCCTTTGAGTTCTGGCTTAATAAGCCTATATATGCAAAAGTGACTACAATATATCAGTACAGTAATTAATCACATCTAACAAACACTATGCTGAAGGCCATCTCATTGCTAAAGAGAAGATCTCTTACCAACTACAGTGTACGCTTTCACTTCTCATTCTGCCACAGTGACTAAAAGACCCATGGCCATTTTGGAACGTGAAGATGAAAAGAAACTAGGCTTGAAGGGAGATCTATTATGTTTACACAGTCATGTCAACCATCTTCCACTGATAACCATAACACTGGTAATGTTTTGTTTTTCACAAGTTTTAGTATTTTTTTCTGTTTGCTCATTTCAATAAACAAGATTTCACCCGTCAGATCTTCTAGACCATGAAAAAGCATGTTTCTCAGACAAGATTCAGTCTAGCTTCTACAGTAATCATCAAATGACATCAAGCTGAGTGGTGCAATTAACATGCTAGAGGGAACAGATGCCATCCAGAGGGAACTGGACGTATTTGACAGATGCGGCCATGGCAACCTCATGAAGTTCAACAAGACAATTGCAAGGTCCTGCATTTGCATCAAGGCAATCCCAAGTGCAGATACAGGTTGGGTGGAGAATGGCTTGAGAGAAGCTCTGAGGAGAAGGATTTCGGGCTATTGGTTGATGAAAGATTCAGCATGAACTGGCAGTGTGCGCCTGCAGACCAGAAGGCCAACAGTATCCTGGGCTGCGTCAAGAGAAGTGTGAACAGCAGGTCAAGGAGCTGATTCTACCCCTCTACTCTGCTCTCATGACACCCCACCTGGAGTACTGTGTCCAGCTGTGTTGGGCCCCGGAACACGAAAGACACTGAGAGGTTTAAGTGGGTCCAGAGGACAGCCATGAAGATGATGAGAGGGCTGAAGCACCTCCCCAGTGAGGACAGGTTGATAGAGCTGTGACTCTTCAACCTGGGGAAGAGAAGGCTCTGAGAAGACCTTACAGCAGCCTTCCAGTACTTGAAGGTATTTGAAGGCCTACAGGAAATTTGGGGAGGAATTTTTTTCTAAAGAAGTCGCATATAGTGACAGGACAAGGGGAAATGATTTCAAACTGGAAGAGGGTAAATTTAGACTAGATATTAGGAAGAAATTTTTTACTGTGAGGGTGTTGAGATGCTGGAGCAGGTTGCCCAGTGAAATTATGAACTCTCTCTTCCTGGAAGCATTCAAGCCAGGCTGGATGGGGCTTTGAGCAACCTGGTCTAGTGGGAGGTGTCCCTTCCTATGGCAGGGGGTTGGAATTAGATGATCTTGAAGGTCCCTTCCAACCTAAACCATTCCATGATTCTATTGTCTTTAGGTATTCCTGATTTATCTTCACAGAATCACAGAATTGGCCTGGATTGAAAAGGACCATAATGATTGCATAACTTCAACCTCCCTGCTATGTGAAGGGTTTTCAATGCTCTTTCAGTCAGCCAGTTCACAATCCACTTCACCACCCACTCATCTGTCCAATATTTTCTAAGTTTCATAACAAGGACACCGTGGGAGATGGTATCAAACACCTTGCTGAAGTCAAGGCACACAACAGCCACTGCTCTACTCCCGTCTACCCAGCCATGATAACATCACAGAAGGCTATCAGGTTGGTCAAGTGTGATTTCCCTTTGGTAAATCCACATTGACTACTCTTGATAACCTTCTTCTCTTCCAACTGCTTGGAGATCGCAAAGATGACAAAGAATGTCAATGACTACTAAAAACGAAAATACCAATCATACAGAGGTGTGTTCTGTTTAGATGAAACGATACTCAAATGTAGCTATTTCTTGGCTAACATTTTCCTCCTACACACATTCTTAAAGCTGACTTTTTCATCATGGAAATGATTACTACTATTACACTACTTCCATATTTCTTCAGTGCCACCCCAGTGATTGATGCAATTTACTTTAATCAGATACTCTAAAATCAATGAGTTGCATTGCACAGAGCTGAAGTCCCAATACCCCACTTCTGCAGTAGTGCAAGTTAGTCAGGGGCTGTTTTATGTACTACACATGAAACTGCAGACTAAAAAAAAAAAAAAAAAAAAAAAAAATTATTTATTTAAAATAAATAGAAATAAATCTTTTATGCATAATAAAATTCCTAATTATTTAACAATACAACGCACATTTAATTCAAAAAGCATCTTTTTTCTTTACTGAAGTTCATACCTCATGGCTTACTTTCTCCAAAGATACTATGCTCTTCTATACTTAGGTCTCCAAACATCATAAATTATCAGGAAGTTAAAAAAAGAATCTAAACTTTTCCTCATTTCCATCCTAATACTCTATTTTGCTGATGAAAGAAACAGCAAATATGATATACACTGCAGAAAAAAAACCCTGCAAAACCTCAAAAAAACTTTCAGTAAAAAAAACCTCAAAACTTTCAGTAAGTCAAAAGTCATTTCTAGGCATGTAGAGTTGTTCAGCTAAACTCTACATTTGTTTTGTGCTTGATAATCAAATGATCTATATACTAAGAATGTACAATTACTGTCACATTTCACAGTCTATAGAGCCATGGACCAAAGATTCCCTGTGAAATATTATGAACATTTATCCACTCACAAACCTGTAATCTGACAAGGATTCTGTAAGAATACATTTTTTTATCACAATAAGAAGAATTAATTTCCCTCTGTGAGAAAAATCCACACAACCAAGCAAAGAATGTGGATCTATGAATCTGTAGAGACACTTCCACAAACCTCGGCACTTATGTAAATTCCTAGAAGTAACAGTGTCTCTGACAGAATTACATCAGGTAACATAAAAAGTACACTATGCTTTTAGTACTGAAAATGCAACACTTCTTCAGTTTTAATTCACATCTTCTAATTTAGACACTTTGGGGTGGATTTCAGTTATATTTGCACTGTCAAAGCAGAACCTTACCTCTGTCAATGGCCTTTTTCAAAGGACAATGAAAAACCCTGTGACAGGTGAACTTATGAACTTACTCCCTATTAAAAAAAATAACAAATTTAAGTCAAAAAAGTCTTCACATTTCTCAACATTATTTTCAAATGATATAGATCATTCCATCTGTGGAAATACTGGCTATATGTGTAAGATTGCCAAAAGCAGGACTTGTACTCACAGTGTTTGTCCTATATTTAGGAGCAAAATCCAGAATACTCCCAGCAAATCTAGCAAAACTTGGAAAAAAAAAGACCATGCCAATGAGACCCAGAAAAATCTCAAACAAAACTAAAATGTGACACAGTCTCTGATGTCAGACACCTTAGAATATGCCAATGGTCAACTCAGATGAATACTTCCTCTAGCGCGTATATAAACTTTGTAGTTTATTTCTAGAAATACTTATCAATTTCAGAACACTTAGTAAGACTACCTAAATCTCTGTTCAGTTCAAACTATCATATTTCTTTTCAATAGTGACCACAATCAACTTTATTTCAACTTTTTCTTTTGTGTTTTATGAAGACCATAGTTTATACTCACAGATTAAGAATAAAAAAGTAATATTTATTCTCATTTTACAATTGAGGATTTTCAAAGATAGCTCAAATCTTTTATGCGAGGTT
This sequence comes from Lagopus muta, assembly GCF_023343835.1. Classification (NCBI taxonomy): domain Eukaryota; kingdom Metazoa; phylum Chordata; class Aves; order Galliformes; family Phasianidae; genus Lagopus; species Lagopus muta. The sequence goes on along the minus strand of NC_064472.1, from coordinate 52,136,716 downwards.
TAATATATCAAAGTTCAATGGAAATTACTGCCTAAGCATATAAAAATTGTATTTATCAGACTGTATTTCTGAAGCACACTCATTCATTCTGTATGACTTTCTTCATAATATTGAAACTGTACAAACAGAGCAATCACAGAATCACAGAACGGCCCAGGGTTGGAAGGGACCTCAAGGATCATGAATCTCCAACCCTCTGCCACATGCAGGGCCAACAACCTCCACATTTAATCCAGACCAGGCTGCCCAGGGCCCCATCCAACCTGACCTTAAACACCTCCAGGGACGGGGCATCCACAACCTCTCTGGGCAGCCTGTTCCAGCACCTCACTACCACCAGTAAAGGACTTGCCCCTGACATCCAACCTAAATCTTCCCTCCCTCAACTTAAAACCATTTCCCCTTGTCCTGCTGTTATCTACCCTTTCAAAGAGTTGATTCCCCTCCTGTTTATAGGCTCCCTTTAGGTATTGAAAGGCTGCAATGAGGTCACCCCGCAGCCTTCTTTTCTCCAGCCTGAACAAGCCCAGCTCCCTCAGCCTGTCTTCATAGAGGAGGCGCTCCAGTCCCCTGATCATCTTTGTGGCTCTCCTATGAACCCTCTCCAACAGCTATTGGATGCAGTAGTTCAGATGGGGCCTCATAGGAGCAGAGTAGAGGGGGACAATCACCTCCCTGCCCCTGCTGGCCACCCCTATTCTGATGGATATTTTACTTCTGCACATTTCAGTTCCGTGCTTTCTTCTTTTTGCTAGAAAGATGTATGAAATGTCGGTACTGCCCAAAAAATGAGCACATAATCATGTGCTCTATTTGTCTACAATTTTTACATCCATTACATGCACAAAATACATGCATGCTTGTGAATTGCCTATCCTTTCTAAATGTATAAGAAAGAAGTTGCAATTAAAAAAAAAAAAAACAACAAAAAACCCAAAAAACAAAAAACCCTCAATGACAGTAAAAATAAGTAGACAGTTCCATCTTAAACAATGTAAAAATATCAGCTTGCACTTTGCTCACTGTGTCTTGTACTATAACCAAAAGTCTTCACTTACAAACTCCTGAGCTTGAAGCCTCCTAACACTGACGTGCAGTGGATTCAACTTACTTCACCTATGTATAAAACACATTTTAGACATCACAGTGTGTCTGTAATTCTGCTTCTGACAGAAAGAACACAGAACTAACAGGAGCCCCAGCCACACACTCAACATGCGTCACCCATGTTTCAGGAACTGAACCCCACATGCTAGCAGGAACAGTCTTCTAGGAATTATCAGAACAGAAAGGGTGACTTCTGCATTGAGTCAGAGAAGCTTAAAAATACCCATACCTCGAGCTAATGTGACTTCTTTTTTTTTTGGAGATTATCTAGTGTCTGGATGTTGGAGAGACTTTAGAATTGTCCCAACACTTCACAGGTGCACACAGAGATAGGCAAAAGTTCACAATTGCCTATGTGAATATGATAGTATTCTTGGACTCTTTCAGAAAAAGGTACATAGACAGAGAAATCAACTTTTCAACTAGTAGCTATCCTTCACTGAACTTCCCTAGGCGGATAACATACTACATTTGTTACTACACCGAGACTTCTACTGCGGGAAAAAAGGTGGGGAAGACTCTACACTGGGAGGTAATTTACCACCATTTTTTTTTTGTCCTGAATCAGCTAAAATCCACCTAGCTCTTCAATCATTCATATATGGTAGATGAAGCAACCTGTCAGAGGTTTTCACTTTTCCACCATGTTTCTTTCCTGCATATTTATTAAACAATGAAATTCACTGCAATTTTATCTATATTTGATATGAAGACACCTGAGAGAAGCTTGAAAACTTTGGAAGTGAAGGTTATAATAGCAGAGGTCTATGGTATACAGAGACCTTTCCATATACACAGACCATATACATTCCACAAATTAAACATAATTTATGAGGTTTTTATCTTCCATCACTAGGTTTACTTGTTTTCAGTTCTGCGGGAGGAAGTTATTACTCATTGACCCCCTAAAGAATACAGAGCTGATAATGATGTTTTCCAAAGCGCTCACCCCAATAAAAATAGGGAAAAAGTTATAATAATACAAATAATGACAGAAGAGAAAAACTGCACTTAACTTATGTTCCTGGCAAGTACAAACCTTTGGCAAACATATCGTATAAATTAATCCGAAACAACCAACTAAGCAGATGTTAGGCTGAGCAAAGTGCAAAACTGTTGCACTAATGCAAAAGAAAACGAACAAATGAACCACTGGAACACAGACATTTTCAAGAATGACAGTCATACGATTGTTCGACAGATTGCAGTGCTCTATGTTTCTGTTTAAGCTTTCTACAATATAGGTGAACCGGGGATTCAAGATGAGTTTTTCCAAATATATCAGTTTCAATGCCCCAAAATGATCACAAGTTCAGAAAGCTTCTGAATACTACAAAATACTTTTATTTCATAAAGAAATATAAAAATGGGACCAAAAGCTCTGCTTGAATCATGATCACACTATGTATTAATAACAGATTTAGCATAATTTCTTATGCTAAGAAACACTATAAAATATTAATGGAACTTTCTTATTAGTAATTTATAAATGAAAGCAACCAAAAAGACTTCAACATGTTTTAACAGAAAAACACTTGTGTGTCTGAAACACTTGAAGATAGATCCAAATCAGCTTCCCTTGGATTGCTTGGAATCAAAATCAAATAAGTACGTTCTGCTTCTATGTAATTTACTAGATTAAAATGTTTTTCTGCATTGTTCATATCTTGTATTGGTTTACTCTTACAACACATTTTATGAACTGAATCATCAGGAATTTGTTTTTATTCTCTTTTTTATTACAAAGACTTTGGGGGACAGTCAGCAGAAGTAGTTAATAGAGAACAGATTAGTTTACTGTATCATTTGAAAGAACTTGGAAACAAAGCAAACATCAAAAAATGTAATGAATCAAGTCATGAAGATTTGCCAGGATTCCCACAGACTGAACAAATATCACACAAAGCTCACAGATTCACAAGCTTTTGTGGACAAAATTTAATTACTAGAGCTACTGGAGCAACAACCAGGTTGTTATGTTGCTAGTATCGTCAGGAATGGTAAATGGGGAAAGAAACACTGAGATATGAAGTAAGGTAAAAAGCTTAGAGCTAGGATGCAGAAGAAAGGAGAGATCTCTATAAAGCTACACTTGCCACTTCTGTATTTTAGAAACAGAAGAGTTTAAATAGTGGCAACACTGCCAGAAACAGCCAACTGCGATGCTGCACAACGAGAACTGCCCCCTGACCACTGAGCCTTTTTCCCTCAACTGCAGCAGAGAGTTTCAATCAAGGGCTTTGGTACATAAGAAGTAGAAAATGGCAATCCTGGTTTTGACTGGGATATCAGTAATTATTTTGCTAGTAGCTGGTATGGTGCTGTTTTGGATTTAGGATGATAATAATGTAGATAAGATAACAATGTTTTAGTTATTGCTGAGAAGTGTTTACACTAAGGCAAGGACATTTCAATTTCTCATGCTGCTCTACCAGGGAGGGGGATGAAGGAGGCCCAATTTGCTAGGAGGGGACAGCTGACCCAAACTGGCCAGGGAGTCAGACGCTGCTCAGGAACTGTATGGGCACTGGTTGGTGAGTGGTGAGCAATTGCATTTTGTATTACTTATTTGTATATTTATCATTATTTTCCCTGCCTTTATCTCAATCCACAAGTTTTACAATTTTGCAGTTCTCTTCCCCATCCCACTGGCAGGGAAGTAAAGAAAAGCTGTGTGGTGCTGAGCTGCCTGCCATATTAAACCACAACAGTCCTTCTAGCACCCAACAGTTGGCACAAAGGATTGAGATAACAACAGATCTGACTGGAGTATGTAAAAACAAAATTTTTCTAAGTGGTACATTAGTTTAATAGTCACTGAATGTTGATACTTTCAGAGTTTCTGTGCTTGTCTCCAGAATGATATAAAACCTTACTTGCAGTCTGGTTACAGACTGCCCCCTGATCTGCTGCTTACAATCTCCACAGGCTGGATAAAGATTACCATTTTGCCGTATTGTAGAACACTAGTTTATAATATGATAAAATTGCTCACCATGTGACTGGTCTGTAATTTGTTCTCAGCTTTGCTGTCATCTCTGTACTTTGGGAACTATCTCCTAAAAGCTATTAACACCATTTACTTTTTCTTCTTGGGGGAGCCAATCCACGGGGGAGATAAGATGGCATACTCTTCTCTACTTCCCTTTTACCCTCCCTTTTACCATCTCCTTCCCCTTCTCATCCTGGTCAGTTACAATAGGTTTTGGAAATTCTGATATCTTCAGGATGTTCAAACCAGCATGTTCCTGTGTCTCCTGAAAGTACTCCAGGTTTTGCTTATGACTAAACAACTATTTAATGATACCACTCAGAAATCTGCCCCAAGGCTGGAAACTTTTGAACAATAGGAGTACGAGATGATATTGGGATGCACATAGAACAGTGGAAAGTGCTTTGGAACTTCACACCTGAAAAAACTGCTGAAGTTATGCCATCACACTGGCAATTCCAAAGAGATACAAATCACTGTAATGTGCTTGGGGTTGGCTTATGCCTACTGAGCAGAGCTCAGTACTAATTCAACTCCCGCCATAGGCTCTGCTGCAGAATCAGAGAATGAGCCTCTGTTGGTACTGGTTGTTTCTTTATGAAAGAAGAAACGGTGGGTGTACAAGTAAGCTCACAGTGAAGGAAGAAGTTTCTGATAGTAAGAAGAAGTAAGACAAGGACAAGGAAGGCTACTCTCAAGTAGGGCCAACACAAGAACTGGATGAGAAAGGGTCAGAACTCATGAAGAAGGCAGTAACCCATCCAACCTCTAACCGTGGGTGAGCTGGGAGACAGGTGAAAGGATTTCAGCCATATTCTCAGCAAGCGCGCTGTTACCTGGCTGCTCTGAAACTAGGATAACATGGCCAGGAGCCTGGAACAAGAAGGCAACGAAGCCAGACAGCTGGAATCTCTTTCTAGGAAAGAAGGCATTGATAGATCAGTTGAAAAAAGGACACAAGCCTTTACTGTTTACCTGTTGGGTTTAAAGGAAAGGAAAGGATACATGTGTTACACTGGCACGTAAGAAATCAGCTACGCTGGAGGTGATTAATGATAAACTGGAACAGCAGCTATCTGAAGATCTGGAGGACGTCAAAGTGCACATAACACATATGGCAGAAGACTGTGCTGTACAAACCATTGTCTATACCAACTCTCTGGTAGTAATGACATACAAAGATGGAGAGGAACAAACAGTGGATGAATTTGCTGAGAGACACTGGCAATAAGAATATCTCTCTTCCTCCCTATGGGCCTGAATCTCAGTAATGGAGAAACTGGTTCAGCAGTTTGAACAGAAAGAGCAAATCTACATACCCACCTGCACAAATCAGTATTTAAGTATTAGGAGTAAGTGTTCCTCTGCCCAAGAGAGAGGATATAGCGGGTACACACCACATGCCATGTGACCATGTAGAGGATGAGGAAATAGGCTGGAAAATCTACCTTGACTCTAGAGGCATGAGTATGTGAGTTGCAAGGAAAAATAATCAACAGAACAGGGTTCCTCCATGGAAATGGCTACTCCAGTTTCCAGTCAACAGTTCCCCAGAAAGGTTAGATGGGCTGATCTTACTTCTTATCCTTATATAAAGAGAATTTTAATTCACATTTACAAGAAGCAACAAATACTGTGATCAGTGTCAGAGGAACTCTGACTTCAGCCAGGTAAAGGAAAGAGATAATCATGTTTATGGGCTGTGGATTCAATGGTGTAGCACATCAGAACCACAGGAGTATAATATATAATGTATATCCACTCTAGTGGACACTGATGCACAGTATACACTAATGCCATCAAGTTATAACAGGACAGAACACATATGTATTTCTGGAGTGACAAGGGGATCCCAAGATATGTGGTGGAGATTGAAGTGAGCCTAACCAGAAACATGGCAAAAGCACTCTACTGTGACCGACCCAGAGGCTCTGTGCAGCCTTGGTATAGATTATCTCAGGAGAGGATACTGCAAGGATTCAAAAGGATACCAATGGGTTTTTGGAATAGCTGTCTAATAGATGGAGGACATTAAGCTTTCTATCTTCCCTGGTCTCTCAGAAGACACATCTGCTGTGGAGTTGCTAAATACAAAATTAAGCACATGCTAATTGCTGCCACAACAGTGCACACTGGTGGCAGCATCTCACTAACTGAAATTTCCCAGTTCTTACCTCATCACCTGATTTGCCAACTAGAGAATCAAGAAGTAATTAGCAAGACTCATTCATCCTTCAATAGTCTCATAGTCACGCAAAAGTCCAGTGGAGAGTGGAGGCTAACAGTGGACTATTGTGGTCTGAATGAAGATACAACACTGCTGAGTAACGCCATATCAGACATGCTCATATTTCAAAATGAAGTGAAATCAAAGGCAGTCAAGTGCTATGCCAAAAGTGACATTGCCAGTGCCTTTTTTTCTCAATCTTTGGAAGCAGAGTGCAGGCCACAGTTTGCTTTCACTTGGAAGGTTGTCTGGTACTCCTGCTGTGAACTGCCCCAGTGGTGGAAACACAGCCCAACCATTTGTCATGGGCTGATCCAGACTCCATTGGAACAGGGGGAGGGTCCTGAACACCTGCAATAAGTTGATGACATTCTTATGTGGAGGAACACAGCAGAGGAAGGTTTTGAAAAAGTGAACAAAATAAATCAAATCCTTCTGAAAGCCAGTTTTGCCATAAAGCAAAGGCAAGGGACCTGCGCAGGAGATTCAGCTCTTGGGAACAGAACAGCAAGATGGACATAATCACAACCCTACACGTATGATCAACAAAATAACTGCTGTGTCTGCACCAACTAACAAAAAGGAAATACATACTTTCTTAGATGTTGTGGGCTTCTGGAGAAGTATACTTCAAATTGCAGTTTAATTGTTATCTCTCTTTATCAAGAGACGTGGAAGAAAAACGATTTCAGATGGAGCCCTGAGCAACAACAAGCCTTTGAAGAAATTAAACAGGAGATAGTTCATGCAGTAGCCACTGGGCCAGTCTGAACAGGACAAGATGTAAAAACATGGTCTACACTGCTGTCAGGGAGAATGGTCCAACTGGGAGTCTCTGGCAGAAAGTACAAGGGGAGACTTGAGGTTCACCCCTAGTGTTCTGAAGTTGAGGATAGAGGGGATTAGAGAAAAAGAGATACTGGCAGCATATGAAGGACTCCAAGCTGCTTCGGAAGTGGCTGGTATGAAAACACCAGTAAGAAGGGAAAAAAGACAAGTGCAGATAAAAGCGGACTTTTCTTAAGACTCCAGGAGAAAAGAGAGTCCACCACCTGTGGACTAAGGGATGAGTGACTCAGGGAGAGTACAAAGAAGTTGTTGGGATACGCAGGGAAAAAACTAGAAAGGCAGAAACCAAGCTTGAACTCAACTTGACTGCTATAGTGAAAGAGAACAAAAAACTTTTTTACAAATGTATTAACAGTAAGGAGAATCTCCAGCCTTTACTGGATGTGGTGGGGAGCATGACTATCGATGACAAGGAAGAAGCTGAGGATCTCAATGCCTTCATGTCTGTCTTTCACAGTCAGATTAGTTATCTTTGGGGTAATCTACCTTCTGACCTGAAAGTCTGGGATGGGGACCATGTGGAAACAGTTATGTACTACTCCATCTGGACTGTCACAAATCTATGTGGCTAGATGGGATCCTCTCGAGTATGCTGGGGAAGCTGGTTGAAGTAACTGCAAAGTTGTTTTCTACCATCTGTAAGTGTTCTTGAATCAACCAGAGAGGTCCTACAGGAGGATTTGACAATGTGACTGCATCTACAAGAAGGGTTGTAAGGAACTACAGGCCTGTCAGCCTGACCTTGGTGCCATGGATCATCTAGAACGAGACCACAAAGTATGTGCAGGACAACCAGGGGATCAGGCCAAGCCAGCAAGGGCTCATGAAAGGCAGGTCCTATCTGACCAACCTGATCTCCTTTTGTGATCAACTCACCTGCCTGGTGGATGAGGAAAAGGCTGTTGATATAGTCTACCTATACTTCAGCAAAGCCTCTCATGCTGTTTCCTACAGTATTCTCCTAGGGAAGCTGGCAGCCTGTGGCTTGGACAGGTGCATTCTTTGTACCTTTATTCTTTTCTGGTTGAAGAACTGGCTGGAGGGCTGGACCCAGAGTGTGGTGGCGAATGAAGTTAAATTCAGCTGATAACTGGTCACAAGTGGTGTTTCACAGGGGTCAGTATTGGCACCTGTTCTGTCCAGTATATAAGGAGAACGAGAGTACCCTCATTATGTTTTCAGATGAAACATAGCTGGGAGAATGTGTTCACCTGCCTGGGGGAGGAAGGCCCTTCTGAGGGATCTGGAGATGCTAGATGTCTAGGCTAAGGCAAAAGCGATGAAGTCAACAAGACCATAAGCCAGGTCCTGCACTTTGGTCATAACCCCAGGCAACCCTACAGGCTTGGAGTTAATTAGCTGGAAGGCTGTGTAGATGAAATGGACCTGGGGCTGTTGTTTGGCGCTTGGCTGAATATGGGCCAGCAGTGTGCCTGGGTAGCCAAGAAGTCCAATGGCATCCTGGTTTGTATAAGAAACAGCGTTACCAGCAAGAGTAGGGAGTTTACCATACCCCTGCACTCAGCTCTGCTGATGCCACACATCAAGTACTATGTTCAGTTTTGGGCCCCTCAGGACAACAAAGACACTGAGGTCTGGACTGCATTCAGAGAAGGGTAATGAGGCTGGTGAGGTGCCTGGAGCACAAGTCTTACAAGGAATGGCTGAGGGAACTGGGATTATTTAGTCTGGAGGAGACTCATGGGTGACCTTACAGCTCTTTATAACCCCCTTAAAGGAGATTGTGATGAGGTGGGTGTCGACCTATTCTCCCAGGTAAACAGCAATAGGACTAGAGAGAATGCCCTCAAGTTGTGCCAGGGGAGACTCAGGTTGGATATTAGGAAGTACTTCTCTGAAATAGTGGTCAGGCAATGGAACAGGCTGCCCAGGAAGGTGGTGGAGTCACTACCTCCGGAGATGTTCGAGAAACATGCATAAGTTGTACTTAGGGACATGGTTTAGTGGAGAAATATCATTGGTAGGTGGATGGTTGGACAGACGATCTTGGAGGTCTTTTCCTACCTTGGTGATTCTATGATTCACAGCTTCTTTTGGCACTGCAACTGCCTGTGCTGGGCTGGATATTCAAAGGGAGAGTCCTCTGTACACGTAATGCAACTGCTGGAGTGTATCTCAGATATATTAAAGTAAAATGTGGTATAAAACAACTACTTCAAAATAGTTAACTTGAGTCCAATATTTACTAGCTACTAGTATTTTCCGTTTGATTAAGTTGGTTTATTTTATATTAGCAGTCAGACTCTTCAATATGATCAAAACAACAACAACAAAAAAATGTTACTCTAAAAAGAAATCCTGTAACTAATCTCCTGGTAGGGTGACCATGACTATTTCCAGGCACGTCCTCAGTTCCATAAACCAGTGATAGACTGCAGCTATTAACAGGTCAGTGAATAAATTAATTCTAGGGCACTGGAAATTATGTTCATGAAATGAAATGCGGCCTTGCTGACACTGCATCACTATTTCTAGATAGTGGTCTTGAAAATCAAGTAAATTTCACAGCTTGGATGTGTGCCAAAAACAAGTGAACCAGTAGGAAAGTATAGGAAAAGAATAACAATTAGTTCTATGAGAGTATATTACCAAAACAACTCCACAAAGTTTAAAATGCTCCATCAACAACTTTCTTTAAATAAGATGCTTTCCAATCTAACAGGTCACAGAAAGCCCTCTATCTCCACAAAATGCCACTGTATGAGATCCATCAAAATTTAAAGCTAGAACGCACTCAGGTTACTCATGCTGGCATTTCTGTATAAAAGTCCCATTAGAGAGCATAAATATTATCTTCTTTCCATCTCATTATCTCTTTCCACATCTCATTCATAATAATTTAATTCTGTTTTAAATCAAAGTAGCTTTTGCATTTTCTCTGAAAAATATAACACTTCTGGCTTAAACGAAGCGGTTTTACTAATAAAAGTAAGTCTATTTTTAAGTACTCAGTACACAGTAATCTGCCTGGTAATCTTCCTTGATTAAAAATTCCTTGGCTTCTCTTCAAAAAACATTGACTGTGAATGAGTTCAACAGCTGTAGATATAATTTTTAGGAACTTACCAAGCACTGCTGCGTCTATGCTAGGCCCCATTTATATACTCCAGCTGGTACTCTACAGCCCCACTCATTCGCCCCCAGTAACATCTATATTGAGATGGAGACATATTGAGGAGAGGAATCTTAAAAACAACACAGAAGAAGATACATCATCTTTTTTCTTTTTCTTTCTTTTTTTTTTTTTTTTTTTTTGGTCTGTCCTGAGTCAGTTCATTTCTGCAAATTGCTTTTCATTCACCCAAGTACAGAAGGTAAACTAAAATATTTTAAGAAAACTATTTTTGTACTGCAAAGAATCCCACAACATTTTTCCACAAACTAGACTTTAATATGACATAAGCAACACAACATATTAATTTCACTCAGAAAACTAGGCTTATACACTTCCATACTGACACATGCCAATGATTAAACCGCAGTTCTTATCTGTGTACTATATGCAGTAAGGGTCACTTGCATAAAGATTCAAATAGTCTAGAAAAGACAGCAACACATTACTCATTTAATCTTGATAAAATTTGGGGATTTGTTTTTCCCTCTCAATTCACCACCTCTGGATTCATTACTACTAGATCAAATCCTAAAGGCCGACCGCAGCTCTGATAGTCCTTACTGAGACAAAAACTGATGCCAGTGAAAATTCTGACCAAATGATTATTTAAATGACTGCAACTAAGTTTGGAGAGGTCACACATATAAATTTCAAAAATGCTACTGAAGCACCTGGAAAAAAAAAAAGAAATTAAAAACAGAACAAATAACTAGATAAGTGAATAAAAGTCACAATGTTTCCTTTCTTACAAGCAAACCTTTTTAAAGAGAACCAATAGGAAAATCTTGGCATCTTATTTCTTTTCCTTATTTATTAAGAGTTTTAAAGCTCTTAGACTCAAACCTGTTTTGTTCCTCTGTCACTAACTTCCTGATTAGCACCTGTTCTCTTTTTCTCATACACCTTCTGTCTCTGCTTGATCATGGTACTGTTTGCACAATCTCTCAGTACAGATTTGAGATTGTTGAAGACTCCATCCCAAACAGGGCAGTACCATAACTAGATTGTGTAAATCTGCAGATTTAAAAGAAATAAAGGAGTGAAGGTTTGCACAGATGCTAATGAACTCAGAACTCTGTTGAAGAGTGGGTTAAGAGTTCTTTGGTTCCTACGTATGAATGTTGTTTTTCTCATGTGTGGGAATTATGAAAATCTTATAAATGTACTTTTATCACTGCTACTGTAACTGAAAAAGATACTTGGTCATCACTTCAAAAGGAGTGCTGAAAACTACCAGGCGATACGCACCATGATCAGCTATGTATTGTACAGTCATTCAGCTCATTTTCATCACATTGTATTGAATTGTGTCTATGATTATGCAGATTAATGGTTTCTTTAACACTACAAGGAATATTTACATCACCAGTTTCTTATTGGGAAAAAAAAAAAACATTAGACATATGAGGAGTTTATGTTTTCCAGTACAGCAATGCAGAGATACAGGAGTGACACAGCAATCAAGACCTCCAAAACTGCCATTATGGTACTAATGATCATCTTTACTCTTTCCATTATTTTGCTTCCACTTTCCTGGTATTTCTTTAATATACACAAATTGATAGCCGGTAGTGAAACACTTCTGCTACATTCTGTATTTTTTTCCCTTCATCCTCTTCATAATTGAATTCAATTTAATTAAAAAAATAACTTCCAGATGCATACTGACTCACTCATGCATTTTCATCCATCACTGACACTTTAATAATTTTCTGCATTTACCTGACTGTTTTCTCTATCTTTCCTGGTATCATCAGAAGGGAGTTATTTCACCTTACAACTTGTGTTACCACAGAGATAGGGAGAGAAAATGTCAGAATGAAAGTGAAACAACAGAGGAAAAGCAGAATATTTAAAAATATGAAAATCCACTGAAGTTGCAGTGATTATCTTCAACAGAGGAATGTGGAAAAAACAGTCAGATAGTGGAGAATCTTATAAAATAAGACATACATGTAGAAAAAGTTGACTCTACAACCTTGAAGCTTGAAATTTTTTAGTTCTTATTCATAGTAAGAGAGAAGATAGTTGATCCTGAGATTAAGTTGTTTAATATTTACTTCCAAAGTACAAAGTCAATTTTTAAAACGAAAAAAACTTCTAACTTTTTTTACAAGAAGCCTTTATACAGTTGCATATTGCTATGTTTTATTTTCTCCTTGCTCCACCCTCACCAAAAAACATATTACTATTCAATTTTCTTCAGTTCGCAGATCAGGTTGAAAATGAGAAGTTGAAAGAAAATGGCTTAAGGCTGTGTATGTGCACATTCTATAATGATTTTATAATTTTGAGTACACAAGAAATCTCAAGGTAGACATTAGGTGCTGTTTTCAGGACACGTTTAGGGGCTGAACAGGGTAGTCTTTTTACAGAGAAAAATGAGTGGTTTGAACAAAGTACTTTTTGCCTTCCCAGATCTTCCTGCATGACTTCACAAATTCCGTTGGATTCTTATGCATGAATATAAAACTCATCTACTTGATTAGCTGACAGGCAACGCATACGTATAATTTTAAATTTTAACTGGCTTTAGAAAAATATAGTTATTTACCTGGCAGCAGTTTAAACCATTCTTTTTTCTATTTACCTAATTCTCTCCAACTCATTTTCACTAGAGTACCTCATGTGAATACACTTCACTTTGCACCTACTGTAAATTCCGTTGATATAGTTACAGTATTCCTAAACTGTGGTTTCCATTCAGTGTCACACTATTCTACATATGGGCATAAAGTCAAACTGCAAACGTAAAGTTCAATTTTGCTTTCTTTTCAAAGCTTCACAGACGCAGAAATGGTCTGAAAAAGATATGAATGTGATACAATGTGACACACAGATATGATGGGTACAACCCATGATAGTTCTCCATTCACGTTCTCTGAAAGAGAACTTGAGTGAGGCCTAACTCTAAACGATTTGAGGATTGAAGAAATTAAGTCCTCTGTTACATTTATTCAGATTTCTTGCTACCATTCAAAATAAGCAATCCACCAGTCTCATAATGCAATTTTTAAGCAGTTGAGAGGACATGATCTAATACATCTATGAGAATAACAGTTGATAGCATTACTCAGGTTGTACAAACGAAATTTTAATCTTGATTTCAATAAAACAAAATTCAATCTTGATATAAAATCAATGTTTTTATACTCACAAAACATGAAAAAGTTAAAAAGTTAAAACAAGACTACATCATTTTTTGCTGCTAGTATTTGATTTCTCCATATATAAATCATGGTAACATCAGGCCTTCTATGCTGTGCTTTCCAAAGCCAAGAAAATTCTCCTTCTCTCCTCTTGTACTTCCTCTAAGGTTCAACCTTGCTTCTGGGGCTTCTTTCTATTTTTCTTGTTCTTGTTTTATTTCCTCCTTCTCCTGCAGCATAAAGGACTAACTTTAGATGCAGTACGTGGAGGATGTAGCGTTGCTCCTCGTGCTAGTGAAACTTCTCAAAAATCTGACAGTTCTGGTTTGTAAATGAGATATCTCCAAATTTAGGCCAGGAATAAATGTTCTACAATCTTTGCTAGCAGAAACAACAGAAGTCACAAGTGGCCTGTCTCTGAAACCAAACTTGATATCTAAAACATATTCTATAGAGTTGCAGTCACTGGGGACACAGACAGCCTCGGTTAACTCCTTTTACTGTAGGAAAAATTGGTTGTTTCTAATACAATTTTGGAAAGAGTTCTAAGGCCAGCATACAAAGGAAAAAGCATACAGTATTCTCTGTACCACAGTAAAAAAGCTCTATGTCTCATGTTAAAACGGGGACCAGCTTCGGTGATTAGATATTCTCCTACCATCATCTGCAGAAGATTACCACTGCTTACAAATTACCCTGTTTATGTAGACATATTGTAAATAAAATTTGAAAGACATTAGTTTTATGTACAAAGGTTTTGCAGTGCTAGTACTGCATGACATTTCAAAATTCTGTCTTAACACCAGCATTAAAAGGGATCATAAAATGAGGAAAAAATCAGTCATTTGATGAAAATCAGCTTACTTTTATTTAAGAAGAAGGAAACATAAGAACCACAGTTCTCCCTAGCTTACAGAAGTAGGACTGATTTACTTCTCTCTAGTAACATTCTATTTATTGTGCATAATTACTTTGAGAAAAAAGTGGATATACAAACATCTGTTTTCTGTACGCTATTAGGAATTTTTTACTTGAGGCTATTTATTTAACGTGATGCACAGAATAAACATTACAAAATATGAAAATGCAAATAAAGCTATCTAGACTTCAGATGATTGAAGAAAATGTAGATAAATGTTCTCAGAGTAACTAATTTTAACTTTTTTGCCATATCAAATCATAATTGGATTGCATATGTAAAGCAAGCACTGATAGATCTCAGCAAAAAAAAACTCAGAGTCTGCCTTAATTATAGCAGGAAAAAAGTAAAAAGTTAATCTTCTTGTCATTTCTCAATAACTGTAATTTTAAGGACAATGCTGATGAGATGCTAAAGATGTACATTCAGTCAGAAGCTTATTTTAAACTGTCTGCTACCAGTATTTCATTTGGGAAATTTACAGTATTAAACATATGACATAAGATTGGAATAGGGAAACAGGCAAAGTAAGACAAATCACAACAGGGTTTATGAGCTAGCTGAAAAGAAGTAGAAACAAACTCAAAACTAATTCTTTCAGATATTTTTCTGTAATCAGTCCTCCTAGATGCAGTTAAAATTTAAAAAGGTAGGAGATCTCAAAGGATGACTTCATGTAATAAAAAAAAATTGTATTTGCAAGAACTACATAGAGGTCATGAAAAAAGTAAAGATGGCAAGAACTGCTCTACTAAGGATCAGCATAAAGATATCAGAGTAAAGATGGGATGGAAAAGTACAAGATTACTCAGGTATAAAGTTATAAGACAACACGAAGATTTTTCTTTCAAGATAACTCTCTCATAATGCATTATCATGCAGCACCTACCTGCAGAAAAATTGCAATTAATGTTCAGAAGTCCTACCACTACCACTTCAACTTTTCAATACTTGCTATATGCAATTATTGCTATTATTGCTGAAAGTATACAAATTTTAAAAATATACTGGCAATACATCATAAGATGCATTAGATTTCAAGTTGAAATGACTCACATTTTATTTAACCTTTACACTTGGTTGAATTATACAACTTCTGTTCTTAGCAATATCGCATTCTGTAGGAGTTTTTTGCATCTGGAAATTCCCTTGACACCCTTCTCATCCAAAAGAGGTTTTTTTTTTTTCAATATTAAAATAAATCCTGTAACAGAAGCTTTCACATTGTTTTTAATAGTGAATGATGAACAATTTAAGAAATACAGAAAACATATAATGATTACCTAAACTCAGTTTTCATTCTCACTCTTGTTTTCTTCCAGTGCAAAGAAAACTGATTTCTTGTGTGTTCCCCTCTCACTTTTAAAATTCATAAGTATCGTAACTTCCCCAAACACATTTTAAAGTCTAGAAAAACAGTCAAAGCAATACTGTTTCTGAAGCGGAGAGAGAAGGAGAACATATAAATGCTTCCGCTAAAGCTCTCCTATGCAGCATATATTAAAGAAAAAAGCAGTTCAACATGCTATGAAGCACATCTGAAATGCTTTGACACCAAAGCACACAGCATGAGGAACCAGAGACAGGCGAGGCAGGAGATGCAAAGGGGTAGTGCTGTGAAGGAGGAGCTGCACTGAAGAGAGCAGCTAGTTGGAAATGACACAGCTGAGAGCCACTGGGTCGGGACGAATGATAAGCAAATAAAGGGGAAGGTCCAGAGGGAATGGCACGGAGCTGTAACAGGGGATGGTCAGGCTGGATGTAAGGAGAAGGCGGTGGGCATGGGTCAGGCTTCCCAGGACAGTGGCCATGGCTCCCAGCTGCTGCAGCTCAGGAAGCGTCTGGACAATGCTCTCAGTCATATGGTGTGATTTTTGGGTGGCCCTGTGTAAAGCCGGGAGTTAGACTCACTGATCCTTATGGATTCCTTCTCCCTTGCCGTATTCTATGATTCCACAGTTCTTTTTGGTACAAGGGTAGGATAAAAGTAAAATTTGCTTTGATGATTTGAACGGAGCCTTGCTACTTAAAATGGCTTCGTAAACAAAATAGAAAAGAGAAGTGAAAAGCTGTAAGTATGCAGCAAAATAATTAGCTACATTTTTAATGTAGCTGGGTCTTATCTGCTGACATGAATGTATTAATTTCAATTTTATGTTGTCTTTTTTTGTGGAAGCCTAAGTGTCAGTGTATATCAATGCCTCGTATTTATAAATAAAATTTATATGAAAACAATTGCATGCATGAAACAAATCCAAATTATTTTTGTGTATACGTACCTGTCTTTCCCAGTTTCTACTGACACAGAGCATCTCTCTCATCCTCACCAATCCTATCTCTTTCTATTAACACATTAAGAAAATTTAAGTATGCTGTTTACAAACATTTGTACCTCCTCTTAACTGTTACTAAGTGGTATTCAAATAAGATATTAACAAATAAAAGCAGATTTTTCAGAAAGGCATAATGTATGTGTTGTAGACCCATCATTGAAGACTAGAGGTAAAAAAAACTAAAATAAGTTATGGATGAAGATAGTTTTAAAACAAAGGACGATAGAGAGAAATGTTCCAATTTTTTAACTAAGGAGAAACTTCCCACCATGAAACACTTTTCACACAGAAAGACATCAGAAACTACATTCAGTTACTGAAAGAGTTCTGCTCCCCTTTTACTTAATTATAGGAAGTAACAACAGAAAGAGAAAGCATACAATTTTTGTGCTGAGTTCTGCACAGAACTACAGTGTTACAAAGAAAAATCATAGAATCATAGAATGGCCTGGGTTGAAAAGGACCACAATGATCACCAAGTTTCAACCCCCCTGCTATCCCTGCAGAGTTGCCAACCACCAGACCAGGCTGCTCAGATCCAGCCTGGCCTTGAATGCCTCCAGGGATGGGGCATCCACAACCTCCTCAGGCAACTTGTTCCAGTGTGTCACCACCCCCTGTGTGAAAAACTTCCTCCTAATTTGTAACCTAGTCCTCCCATGTCTCAGTTTAAACCATTCTCCCCTGTCCTATCACTGTCCACCTTTGTAAACAGCTGTTTGCCTTCCTGTTTATACACTCCCTTCAAGTACTAGAAGCTGTAATGAGGTCTCCCCGGAGCCTTCTCTTCTCCAAGCTAAACAATCCCAGTTCCCTCCATTTTTCCTCACAGGAGAGGTACTCCAGCCCTGCGATCATCTTAGTGGCCCTAAAAATAAGCAAAAGCACTGAGTTATCACATCACTTTCTGTGCACTTCCTCTAGTTCACTGAGTCTCAATTTCCTTACGAGATTGAGGGAAGTAGGTACGAAAAATGTTAAGATTTTCTATCTCCCCCAGCTCGCATAAGGCAGATAAGGCTTTTTTCATGGTGTAGAGAGAGCTGGATTTAAATTTCTAAAGGAAAGAGATTGAATCTTTCTCCATCATATTCTGTGCAGCTGTCTGTACACAAAACTAAAGCATAAAAGAAGGTACTGTTGACATACTCACTCTTGCTCTGCTGTCCATCATGAATTGCACTTTTGTGAGACTTGAGTTGCTAGCACAGACAAGGTATGCTCTATGAATGCCTCCTTTGTTAGCAGGCTTAGAAGCAACAATTCATCACTGTATATTAACCAGGATTCAATTAATTGCTGTTTAAACTTTACAGTGGTGCAGAACATCAGTGCATATTCAGAAGCAAAATTCGTCATATTTGGGAAATCTCTATTAAAATTAGTTGCTTGCTAGACAGTGCTGGACTGGGTCTTTTCAGGTTCCCATTTTAAAACAGATGGAATGCAACACAGTACACAAGTTCCAAAATGTCACTACTTATCTGTGATATTTTAATACATGACTGCTAAATTCTAGTAACACGTTTTTACTACATCTTTTAGTATGTAACTTATTAAAAAGAAAACAACATAGAGAAAACTTTCATACGACCACAATCATGTTAACTATCACCTGATTTAAAATCTTTTCATTTATTGCATACTCATGACAGGTAATGGAGTAGAATAAAATAGAAGTAGTTTGTCAGAAAAAGAAGCAACACAGTTTGCTGCTGAGTTTCAGATGTACTAGATGGTAGCAGAAAGTTACTGACATGTCTTAGTGGCTAAATTTCTCTTTTCAGCTCCACTGCCCTGTCCTCCTTTCCCTCAGGGCAGCTAGAAGTAAGCACTGTAAGAAAATGTTCAACTTACCCATGAAGTCTAAGATTGAAGTGGTCCTATCTGATTTCTTTCTCTAAATTACATACACAAATTTCCTCCACTCATTCTTTACTTTCTAAAGACATAAGGCATGACGAATTAATAGTTTGAAGACAGAAGCTGAAAAGGACTAAAACATTCTCAGTGGTTATTAAGGGTGGTGCAAGTACAGGCTGATCAAGAAAAGTTCTGCTAAGACGAAATACAGTCATCGAAAATAGCCTGTTAGGCTGAAAGGAGCAAGGAAAAATTAATCACTGAACATACCCTAAAATTTCACAATTTTAGCAGGAATGGTAAAATGATAAAATGATAAAATACACTGTATTTTCAAGGAGGTGAAGACATATCTTCAGAGCATGATTAGGATGCGTAAAACAAAAGAATTTTCAAACCACTGTCTGGGTAGCAGTAAAACGTTCTGAATGAATCCTTCAGCAGAACTCACGATGAGTCAGTTGCTTAGCATTTTAAGCTGAAAGCATTACAAATTTGAAACATCTATAAATAACACGAAGTATGGAAACGAGACAAGCTTAGTAAGTTGAATATTGAGACGATCGGAACAGCTTGACCTGAATTTCCTGGACAGTATGCCCTCAATACTGTCCTGCACAATTGCTTGGGAAAGGGTGGAATGAAGGACCAATCAACTAAAAAAAAATGCAAAGAAACAACTGCATTTTCTGTCTTTTTCTTCACCTGGACATAATTGCAAAGGAACAATATCTCATGACAACAACACCAGAAGAAAATATATCCTTAAAATCAACTACATAATTCATCTTTATTGTCTGCTAAAAAGAGTACGGTCACCAATTCCATTATTGTTAAGCAAATTGTAGCTCTGACTTCAGAGGTAAAGAAGAGACAGGGAGAAAGTATCGACTGAAATCACAACTCAACAATAGCAATTAAAAAAAGCATTTGAAATGAAACTGTACAATCACTGTATATGGGTAATAGGATAAGACTGTTTCTTACACAAGTTCATATCAATGCTATGATCAAGGTATTTTTAACTCTCCTCTGTACCTGAACTCCAGCACTAGTCCTTAGAATTAAATACTTAAATATGTGCTTCCAAAATACTTACCACCCATTAGGAAACAAACAGGTATAA
This sequence comes from Lagopus muta, assembly GCF_023343835.1. NCBI lineage: Eukaryota > Metazoa > Chordata > Aves > Galliformes > Phasianidae > Lagopus > Lagopus muta. The sequence goes on along the minus strand of NC_064472.1, from coordinate 52,117,015 downwards.
AGAAGGTTTCCCAAAACTGCAAAAAACGATGGCCAAGGCCAGGTGGGGGTCAGGAGGATACATTTGTTTTCAAGGTACTACCCTTTCCCCAGAAAGGCAGATATATTAATTTAAATGAAAATTATTTAACCATGGAATTTTTAAAAAAATCCAAACACAAGATTTCATAACATAAAGCCCTAAGCAAATATTAGTTATTCTGTAACTTTATTAAATTTAATTCATCATGAATCCAGAAAAAGCCAGTGAACTGGCCTTCCACATTAAAAACATTAAAAAAAAAAACAAAAAAAAACAGCCCAGCAACAATTTTTTGGCAAGATAAAATATCTTTTTCCTTTATCTTTTCTGTTTTTAAATTCCTTATACTCAGTCCACAAGCAACATGAAAACAGAACATGCAATCTGAAGTATCAGACAGCACATAAAAGTGGATCATTAATTAAATTACCACTTTTGTACACTGACAGTTAATGGTACCTTTTTTCCTAGTCTGACCTTCAACAAAATTGCTCAGCTTTCAGATCAAGACATCAAATTTCACTTACAGAATCACTTAATAATTAGTTATTTAATATAACTTTGAAAATAAAAATGCTAATCCCTTGCAATGAGTACAACATTTCTTAATTAACTTTTAGAAACCAATATGGGCAGTCAGTTAAAAAACAGGCCAACCATCCCTAATGGAGACATGAAAATAAGCTGAAGTTTACAGACGGAAATCAAGTACCAAGAGCATATGTTGATTAATTCTACACGGTAACAACAGCTAAAATTTCATACCTGCACCTGGAATGATTGCCAACTTCGTTTCAACCAGGCCCATCTTAGCAGAAGAGGCTAAAAAAATAAAAGTCTGAGTTGTTGCTACAGTCTACAGAAAAACAATTTGCAAAATATGTAATAATGTCCTGCAAGAATGTTAATTTGTTACATTTCCTTAATAAAGAACAACAAATCAAAACATAAGCACTGTCTTATGAAAAATCTTCTAATAGATTTAATTGATCTGCCTTTATTAAATATCCCAGCAAGGCAAGTTCTGTACAGTAATAATTTTCACATTAGAAGTATGTTATTAAAGCAAAAAATAATAAAATAAAATGCAGTAAAAAATACTCTATCAGTGCTCAGAGTTATGAAATTAATTCCTAGCAAGTATTTCAGCCAAGTTTCTGCTAAATCTCTTTTAAGTAATTGTTCATAAACAATGTTGGAAAACAAAGTCATTTTTATAGACTATTGTCCAGGCAAAGGGTAGTTAAGCCTTCTGCAATACTAATAATCTTTCATTTAATTAACAGTTTCAAATTTACCTGCCACTCTTATGTCACAGGCTAAAGCAAGTTCCAGGCCACCACCCAACGCAGTTCCATCGATTGCAGCAATGGTTGGTACTGGAAGATTAGCTGGGGAAAAACAAAGTACCACTTACCATCAGTCTCATAAAGAACATCTCTGAAATACCACTACATTTTCTTCACATTACAGGAAAAAATTACAGTCATACCACAGGGGAAAAAAAAACCAACAAAACAGTTCATAAAATAAAACAAGGAACTGCTGCCAGAGCTGAGCCATGGGCAACAATGGGTGCATTCTGGGAGAGCAGATATAGGAGAGAGAGAACTGCTACACAACAGCAGCTTGGAGAGAAGGATGAGAAATGGAAGACAAGTGGTCCTGGAGGCACCCAGGTCAGTGCAGGAGAAAGGCAAAAGGAGCTCCAGGCAAAGAGCAGAAGTTCCCTGCAGCCTGTGGGTACCATATGGAGTAGATCTCCCCATGCAGCCATGGAGGAGCCCACGGAGCAGCAGGGGATGAGGCCTGGAGGGCACACAGCCAATGGGCACTCCTGTAGGAGTATTCGGGACGGGAGCTGCAGCCCGTGGGGAGCCTCCTGCGGTGGGGCAGGAAGACTGGGTGAGATGCTGCCTATGGGGACCCGTGTGGAACAGTGCCTGAAGGGTGGGCTCCACAGTACGAAGCTGTATTGGAGCAGTGCTAGGAGAGCTACAGCCTGTGGGAAGCCCAGGAAGGATCAGTTTGGGAAGAACAGTATCCAATGGGGGGGGTCGCACGTGGAGAAGGGACAGATAGTGACCATGGAGGAGTGGCAGAGACAAAGCATTATGGACTGACTGCAGCTCCCACTCCCCATTCCACTATGCTGCTCAGAGAAAGGGGGTAGAAAAGGGTGAATAATTACCTCATAACAAAAACTGAATAACCCAGTGGACTTCACTAAATTGTTAGCACTCAAATTTTAAGAATACTAAATTACTAAAAAGGATACAAGAATAAATAAGCAGCATTAAGCAGCAGTTTAAGAGAAAACAGTACTCACAAGGATTCCAATGAACTACTGTAGCGTGTAATATGAAGAACACCAAATAATAAGCCAGAGGGGAGGTAAAGCCCCCGGCAAGGTCACAAGACCAGGCTCTCCCCCCTGCTGCTCCACCCGATAGTATGTCTTGCCTCAGCATCAGAGTAAGGCTTTCAGCTTTCGGATACTCCTTCTCTCATTATATTTGATTTATTAGCTCCAATTCTAATTATATTGTATTATATTGTACTATAGAGTGTTGTCTTGCATTTCAATATCCTATTTAGTAAATCAGTTTGATTCTCATCAGATTGTTGCTGCCACCCTTTTTCCCTTATCCCCCTTTCTGGAGGTATGGATCTCCTTTTTCCTCCGCTCCATTGGTCACAGAATGGGGCCAAATCAGCCCATAAATCATTGACAAGCCCTCTGATCATCTTTGTGGCCATTCTCTAGACCCACTTAAACCGCTCAATGTCTTTCTTGTTCTGGGACCCAACACAGCTGGATGCAGTACTCCACTACTGGGATTGGAGATGCCTGCGATGAAGATGCAGATGGAGATGGCATTCCCAATGAGCAGGATAACTGTGTCTTGACCCCCAGTGTTAACCAGAGAAATAGTGATGAAGATATCTCTGGAGATGCCTGTGACAACGCTGCAGTGTTCTGAATAATGACCAGAGGGACACAGATGGTGATGGGAAAGGAGATGCTTGTGATGATGACATGGATGGAGATAGTATTAAGAACCACAAGAGCAGAGGGGCAGAATCAGCTCCTTGACCTGCTGTTCACACTTCTCTTGACACAGCCCACACTCCATCTGCAAGCGCACACTGCTGGTTCATGCTGAATCTTTCATCAACCAATAGCCTTCTCCTCAGAGCTTCTCTCAAGCCATTCTCCACCCAACCCGTATCTGTACTTGGGATTGTCTTGATGCAAATGCAGGACCTTGCAATTGTCTTGTTGAACTTCATGAGGTTGCCGTGGACTCATCAGTCAAAGTGTCAAACATCCAGGTCCCTCTGGATGGCATCTGTTCCTCTAGCATGTTAACTGCACCACTCAGCTTGGTGTCATCTGCAAACTCGCTGAGTTTTTGCATCCCACTGTCCATGTCATCTACAAAGATGTTAAATAACACTGGTCTGAGCAGTGACCCCTGAGGAACCACTCATCACCAGTCTGTTCTTGGACTATGAACCGCTGACCACAAATCTCCGAGTGCGGCCATCCTGCCAGTTCCTTATCCAGCAAGAGGTCCATCCATCACATCCATTTTTCTCCACTGTGGTGACCAGGATGTCATGTGGGACAGTGTCAAATGCTTGGCACAAGCCCAGGTACATGACATCAGTTGCTCTTCTCTTATTCACTGACACTGTAACTCCATCATAAAAGGTCACCAGGTTTGACAAGCATGACTTGCCCTTGCTGAAGCCACGTTGGTTAACACCAACTACCTCATCTTTACTTTCCACATAGGGTCTTCAGGAGGATCTGCTCTGTAATCTTGCCAGGCACAGAGATGAGACCGACTGCCCTGTAGCTCCCTGGATGTTCTTTTTCCCCCTTTTTGAAAATGGGGGTTATGCTTCTCCTTTTCCCATCAGTGGGAACTTCACCAGACTGCCACGACTCTTAAGTATGATGAACAGCAGCTTGGTGACTTCATCTGCCTGTTCCATCATTGGGTCCCAGGGACTTGTGCACCTCCAGGTTCTTTAGATGGTCTCAGACTCAACCTTCACTTGCAGCAGGCAGATCTTCCTTCTCCAAGTTCTTACCTTTGCTTTCTCTAGAAAACAAGAGCAGTGTGGCTACAGTCCTTGCTGGAGAAGACTGAAGCAAGGAAGTCACTGAACACCTTGGTTTTCTCCTTATCCCTGTGATCTCCAGGTCTCCAGTTTCCTTCCAGAGAGGACCCACATCTTCCCTGGCCTTCCTTTTATCACTGATATACCTGTACAATTTTTTCTTGTTCCCCTTTATGTCCTTGCTAGATTTAATTCTGTCCAGGTTTTAGCTTTCCTAACCTGATCCCAGGCCTCTCGGACAACTACTTTGCTGTCCTCCCAGATAACCCGTTCTTGCTTCCACTCCCTATAGAACTTCATTTCTGAGCTTAAGTAAGTCTGGAAGCTCCTTGTTGATTCACAGAGGCCTCCTGACATTCTTGTCTGCCTTCCTTTTTCTCAGAATGCACTATTTCTGAGCTTAGAGGACATGGTCTGTACTGTCTGGTTTTCTTGGGTCTCTTTTCCCTTGAGGACTTTATCCTATGTCACCCTGCCAAGCTGTTCCCTGAAGAATCCAGAATAACACAAACACAGAATTGCAGGGGCTGAAAGGAACCTCTAGAGATCACTGAGTCCAGTCCCCCTGGAAAGCAGGCTACCTGCAGCAGAACTTGGTTTGTATTTTATATCGCTGTCACCAGCGAAAGACACCATCCACTGTGCTCATATCCACTGTCTGGTCACAATAAACATTCATAAAGTGTTGATAAATTTCAATGAGAACCTTTGTCTTCATGTGAAGAAATTCAGTGACACTCACTGCATCAAACACACTTCCGTATTAGTTACCGCTTGGCAGATTGCCCCTCTGCTGCCATCTGTCACGTGGCAACAATACGTAATGGAATATCGGCAAGATGGTTCAACTTCCACTGCCATACCATCAATACTCATCTCTGATATTATGGATCAGCATAATAAAATAAGCGGCATTACTTTTGGGGACTGTCTGAACAGAATTTACTTTCTGTTTGGAGATGATTTTATGATGAATGAAAGACCAGCATAAAATACTAAAGTTAGATCCAGAAAATTCAACCAAGAAAGAGTTTCTCAAGTGTGTGTCACGAAGTTCACACACACAATTCAGATGTTGCAGACACTAACATTCTCAAAGGAAAATGCAAGTTGTCTGCATTCTAGTGATCTTATGTAACTACAGAGTCCTCTAAATAATTCATTAAAAACTCTGTACAAAACTACAGTCATAAAAGGTAACCTCTGAAAAGAAATAATATTGCATTTGATACTTTCTCATTAACTACTGAACAATCTCTTTCTCTGCAAAGCTTTTGATGTTGTCCCACATCACATTCCTATCTCAAAATTGGAAAGATACAGATTTGAAGACTGCACTATTCAATGGATAATGAATTCTTTGATGGTGCCAGGCTGTGGTCAATGCTGTATGTCCACATGGAGACCATTGAGGAATGGTATTACCTAGGGGTCCATCTTGGGACCAGTGGTCTTCAACAACATTATCAGTGAGATTAACAGTGGGATCAAGTGTATTCTCAGCAAGTTTGCTATTAAAACCAAGCTCAATGCTGAAGTCAACACAATCATCCAAAGAGACCTGAACAAGTTTCAAAAGTGGGCACATGCAAATCAAAAGAGGTTCTACAAGACGAAGTGCAAGATACCATAATTCTGTGAGAGCAATCCTACAGAAAAGGTCTTGAGGGTTCTGGTGGTGGATTAAACGCAATACTTCAAGAAACAATAGCTAAAAAGAACACACTATTTCAAGTCTACTCTTACATCTGCAGAGTTAAAAGGTTCAAGATCTATTTCATTATAGAGTTCCTTTACTAACCAAAGCTGCAAATTTCTTGGTTTAGAAGTTGTGAAAGATTCTTCAAAAGGCCACGAATATAAATATTAGTAGTTACTAACAATTACTTAAAAGTATGTGCTAACTAGCTATAACAACTGGAATGGATAATTATTATTAAGTCAAATAAGTTTAGACTTAAATATTTACATCCTCTAACTCCATATAGACTTCTCTTCCACCTGTTCACTACCCAAGTATTTTATCCTGTTTTATCATGCTGCTTGTGAGTATATAATTCAGAATTTTCCTGGCAGAACAATAAACATGCACAAAACTATACACATTGAGAAGCCAATAGAGGAAATCCATGGGGAACTATGATAACTGAAATATTCTTTATAATAGGCACATTTGAATCACATAGTTACACTTCCATATAAGTTAATTTTGTTGGAGTAAGTAGAAACATAATTCTGAAGCTTGGCAACAGAATACGGAATCTTGATTTCATATTTGCAGCTCTTTTTCTGAAGAACAATAACTCCCTAGCTGGAACATAAACTTTGCACTTGGTTAAAAAGGTAGCTATGTTTAGGCATGGATTTTTTCTTGTAGAATGTGATACCAAGTCACTTCAACAAAGTTTACTTGTGCTTCCAGTGAAGCAAGCACTCTCACTCACGTTTGTAGGGTAATTACAACACTGTGAAAATCAACCAATACTTGTAGCAACAAATGAAAATAGCTAAGAGAGACTGCAACTGTTGTCTTGAAAGCAAAGATTGATCAAATGATAACTGATGAAATGCTACAAAGCTTTTCCTAACTTAAAAAAAAAAAAAAAAATTACTCCAAGTCATTTATGTACTAACATGTTTGAAAAATAGACAAGAAAACACTTCTGTATGCAAAATCGTGATCATGCTTTTAATCTTGAATGGTCTATATATGCATTAGAATACTAGAATACACACAGTTCTCTTTCAAATATTTGCTAGTTACAACTGTGAAAGGCTTTTTACTATCCTCTGATTCTTGTGCTTCGGAAAGACTGCTACTGTTGGTAGATTTATTTTAACATGATTATCTTTGCTTTAATACCATCAAAGTTCATGAAGAAAAACAAACAAACAAACAAAAAAAAAAAGCTGTGTAAAGAACCATACTTTTTGTTACCTGTGAAGAACTTTGGCTTTTTAATGAAAATAATTACTGCTCATTGTTGATTACTAATCAAAGTATGTTTTCCCTTTATTACAACATTAGCTATAGTTTTCTTAAGATCATCTCCCTCAGTTCCATTCCCAGTTTCCTCTACTGATCACTCACTGATCACAGTAAATGAATTAGAAATAGTTCTCACACTTTATTTAGGCATAGTATGTTATTAATTTTAAAAAAGTTCTATTTGATACTTTATTGTTGACAAGTAAAGGGCACTGTGTGTTTTGTATCCCTGATGACAATAGCAAAAAATTGGGAAAATAACGGTAATGGCAGACACATTTTTATAAAACTGTTCAGTAACAGTTTTCTACTGCCAGCTCTCTCAAATTTCTCTTGTACATTTCTATGCTATACAAGATCTTTTGGAAAATTCATTTGTCTCCAGTGATACAATTCAGTTTAGAAACAGACCTCTCAGTTTCTTCATGTCCCTTCTTAGTTTTATTATGTAAAAGAATAATGAAATAAACCTTAGATGTCAGAATCTACTTTCTGTGCAAACAAAAACAAGCTTTGGCAATAAGAAAAATGAAAACTATTTTCTTTCTGTGGGCACTTTGTCCTTTCCAAATACATCTAAGAACTTACCCCTCAGACAAATAGTCTATCACATATTCCAGTACACAAATTTACAATACAAAAGAAGGATGCCAAGGATAAATTATTTCAGTTATATTTTTACATTCTATGTGGATTTTTTTCTTCCTGATAGAGCACTGGGACTCCAATGGGACAAGATTTTCATTTGTTTATTGTTTACTCACTCAATAACCACTTTGAAGGTAACACCTTTAACTATCAGTAAATTATTTTTTGACACAAGGAAAATCCCTTATACTAGGGTCATTTTAGCTGAACACATGTTGATTTTTTTCTTACATCTGTTTTCAGCAGCATTTCATAAATGTACTTTATCTATTCCAATATGAAAATATTTTTATTTCTACATTACCTTAAGTGTATTACACAGTACTTTCAATCAGCTCACCCAACAAACACTGCATAGGAAACAGTCTCTCTCTGCAATATTGTCAAAGCTGCTTCATCCAACCTCAACAACCAACACATTATCTAGGCAAAACGTATGTGCTATACAAGATTTGAACATGCTATTCTGAAGTTGAAACCTGTAGCAAAGCCTGAACAATGAGCTTAGAATTTCCTGGATACCACAGAGCATAATGTTTTCTGTACCACATCAAGAACTGCTACTTTTTAATAACAATCTTATCTAGATACAGGACTAGAAATTGAGACAAGGAAAACAGAAGAGCTAAAAAAATTAGCCACTCCCATTCAGGAACGGTGTGTAATGGAATAGCAGAGACACCCCTAGTGACTGGCCACTAGACAGATGAAGCCTCATTTACTACAACGTTTTGTGATCTGCCATTCAGCCAGTTCATAACCCTGTGTAACATCAACCTGCTCAACCTACAGTTGAACAATATGTCCGGAAGGACGCCATGAAGAACAGTAACAAATTCCTTACTAAAAACCAGAAATATTTCATCCACCTTTCTTATTGTAGAAGGGTAACACATCATTGAGGCAAGAATTTATACTCACTATGCCTGACAATACATGCATTCTTTAAATCTTCCTAGGTACTGAAGTTAGACTAACAGGCCTCTTACCCTGTAACATACAATTTCAAACACTAGCAAGATGAGCTGGAATTTCCCAGATTATCAAACATACATAGCATGACTACCTAAAGGGGGAAGAGAAGGACAGCAGGCATCCTGGAGGACAGCTTTAACAGTCAATGTGTGAACTAGCTATGTCAATCTCAATAAATTATTTGATCAAATATAACCCTTCTCTCTATATTGTATGTTCTTTTGAAGGACAATTAAAGACCTGTGCCCAGAGCACGGTTTCTTTTTTTCACAGACCAGTATTTGGAATTACTACCAGAACAAAAACTAAACCACAGCTGGAACCATGTTAATTTATGGCACTGACAGAGATCAAAGCAATGAATTGAAAATGCAGAGCCAGCTCCATTCTAAATCCTCAAATCTGTGAAGAAGGACAATCAGCTCCTCTGCTTTTCCAGTCCCATTTCTCAATTTTATATATCTACATTTTTAGGATGTTATTATAATGAAAAAAAAAAAAAAAAAAAAGTGTATTAACTGTTGTGGCAGCAAAGCTGTTCCATAAATAGCAAATAACATGTAAGTAGAGAAGTTTAATGTCGCATTCATTGGCTTTATAATGGTAGAGCACTGTGTTTTTATAATGAAAAACTATCCAATGTAATTTGACAAAGTCCATAGTTTCAGCTCTGCAAGGACAGCACTGTCTATTATAGGAAACAGACAATACTCATTCAAAGGGTATCTTAAACGAATTCAACATCAAGATAAGCAGTAAATCAAAGCCACTACTGGAAAACAACCAAGAGACCAGAAATACATTCAGAATGCTACCAGTCTTCAACTGTATTAAGTAGGATCTGCACTTAAATGAACAGACAACAAAAAGTAAAGTAGCAAAAGAAATACTACATTAGAATCTCCCTTTCACAGTTTCAGCTACACAGGGAGGCTATGATGCCTGAGGCTGGTTGTCACACACAGCACTGCTAATTATATATTTTTTTCCTTTTTCATATTTGATTTGTATATTTCATTCAGTTTCCCAGTGAATGCCTTTTCAAGTTATAGAATATATCTGCTCCTCCCTAAGAAAGAATCTGAAAGTTCTTCTCACTGGACCTCTATACTATAGCATTCAATGTTTCCTGTCTATATTTACCTCCAGTAAACACAGAAGATTTGGTCGGTGTTACATAAGCACTGGTTACCTGAAGTAGCACTAAAGAAAAAAAAGGGACTAAAACAGGATCAGATATATATGACAAGGCATATTGTACTTGTACGATTTGTTACAATATCACAAACATGCACACTTAAGAATAAAGATGCCCAATGGTATACTTATGTCACTCTGAAAGCAATGCATTCAATTTATCACTGCATCGAGAGAAATGTGAGCAGCAGGTCAAGAGAGGTGATTCTTCCCCTCCACTCTGCTCTTGTGAGACCCCACTTGGAGTACTGTGTCCAGCTGTGTTGGGCTGAAGGACAAGAAGGATACTGAGCTGTTGAACTGGGTCTGAAGGGCAGCCACAAAGATGATCAAGGGGCTGAAGCACCTTCCCTGAAGCACCTCCCCCTGAGAGCTGAGGCTCTTCAGCCTGGGGAAGAGAAAGTTCTGAGAAAACCTTATAGCAGCCTTCCAGTACCTGAAGGAGGCTTACAGGAAAGGAGGGGAAGAACTTTCGACAAGGGTATGTGGCAAAAGGATTAAGGAGAGATGGTTTTAAACTTGAAGAGGGTACATCTAGACTGGGTATTAGGAAGAAATTTTTTACTGTTTCACTAACAATGAACAAGAGTCTACATGCCACACCCATGAAAACCTATGCATGACTAAGTTTGCAGATGATACTCCCTCAAGAGTGGAGAGGTCTTGCAGAGAGATTTTGATAGAAAACTGGTCAATCACCAATTGCATGATGTTTAACAAATCAAGTGCTAAATTCTGCACCTGAGATGGGGCAACCCTGCTTATATGTAGGGATTGGAGGACATGAGCGAAGAGCAGCCTTGCAGAAAGGGATCTGGAGATCCTGATTTATGACAAGTTGAATCTGAGTCAGAGCGTGACATAGCAACCCAAAGGATCAATTATATCTTGGGATAATCAGGACCACTACTGCACCAGACAAGGGGAGGGGCTGTCCACTCTGCTCTTCACTGTGTGACCTCACTTTCAGCACTGGGTGTGGATTTGGGTGTCACAATATTGGATGGAAATAAAACTATTACACAGCTTCCTATTACAGAGCTTCTAAATGAGAGCTACAAAGATGGGGACGGGTCTGGAGCACAAGGTGTGCGCAGAGTAGCTGAGGTCCCTGTGTTTTTCAGCCCAGAGCAGAGAAGGCTGAGAGGAGGCCTCATGGTGGCCTACAGCTCTTCACAGGGAGTGGAAGGACAGCACTGAGCACTGCTCTCTGGTGAGACAGACAGGACCTGAGGGAACAGCATGGAGCTGTATCAACGGAGAGTCAGTCTGAGGATTAGGGAAAGGTTGTTCTCCAGAAGGCTGTCAAGCACTTAAAACCCCCCAGGGCTCTGGGTGTAGCCCCAAGCTGCGAAGTCTATGGAGTTTTTGGTCAGCACTCTCAGAAATTTGGGTAGTCCTTCGTTGAGGCATGAGTTGAAATCTATGATTCTTGTCAATTCCTTCCAATTCAGGATATTCGTTCAATCTGTGGCTCAGTAGTTCAGGAAGAAGGGTGAATTTGTTGGTCAGACACATGCCTCTATTTCTAACTGCTTGTCTATGAGGTGAAATTTCACAACACATCAGTAAAGAATGAATTTAATGTGAGAATTAAGTACATTTTTTATCACTAACATTATAATATGTAGTTGCATATGAATCTGTAAAGTGTATTTTATTTCATTTTTTCAAATGAAAATAGAGATATCGTCTCTCTCTTTTTGAAAAGCCTTGATAAAAATTTGTGGAACGCTAATTACACCGTCCAAGGTTTTCTAACATATCTCTATCAACCATATTTTAGTAACTCAAGCATATTCTTGAAGTGTACTTTACGAAATAAATAAATGCCCAATACAGGCGATGGTCATTATCCTTTGAACAGCAACCTGAGAACAGGAAACTTGCACGTACAAAATAATTATCACGGAAGAAGTATTTATCAGAGCAAAGAATAACTATTCTATAATTTGAGGATAAAATTCAATTTATAAGGGAACAGCCTTTTATCGGATTTGACTTGTATGTTTTTGACATATCTTACCAGAGAACAAAATACCTTCACATGCTGGAAAGTAAGCAGTGTAGTCAACATTTTTCCTTGGAGTTTCTATTACTGTACTGGGACGTTTATTATTAGCCAAACCTTCGTACTATTTGAGTTTCTGAGACTTCTGAAATAAGGCAGTGTAACACAGAACAGTTAAGGGCTGGAAGGGACCTCTGGTGGTAATCTGGTCCAGTCCCTGCTCAAAGCAAGGACATCCAAAGCAGGTTACCCAGAACTGTATCAACGCAGCATCTGAAGATTGCCAAGGAGGATATCCCACAAACCACTCTGGGCAACCTGTGCCAATGCTTGATCACCTGTACAGCACAGAAGCGCTTCCTGATGTTCACAGGGAAGCTTATGTGCTCTAAATTGCACCCACTGTCTCCTGCCCTGGTGCTGGGCATCAGTGAGAGAAGCTTGGCTCCATGCTCTTTACACCCTCTCTTCAGGTATACACGATAAGATCATTCTGAGCCTCCTCTTCTCCAGGCTGAGCAATCCCAATCTTGACATTACCAATGCCATTGTTAAGATTTTACCACACAAAACGTAAGGTGCTAGCAGACCAGGAATCAAATGAAACTTAAACAATCCTGATTCCACTCTCAGGACCTGTAAGATCATATTGAGACAACTTGTTTCCAAAACACCTATAACATGTTCAAGGAAAAACTGGATGTTGTGTTGAGGGACATGGTTTAGTGGGAACTATTGGTAATAGGTGAACAGTTGGACTGGATGATCTTTTAGGTCTTTTCCAACCTTGGTGATTCTATGATTCTATGATTCTATGTAAATTGGCACTACCTAAGAATATCCAGGAATATATAATCATGAATTGTCAAAAAAAAAAAAAAAAAATTTTTGGAGAGTAGATTATTCTCTAGAAGGTGAGCAAGATAATTCTTCTTAGGTAAACCAAGACTGACAGAGAATTTGTAAAGAGGAAAAAAAAAAAAAAAAAGACTGTAAATACTACTCTCAATAAAATAAAATCTACTCAACAGGAAACACTGTTTATAAAACAAAAGCAAGTAAAAGAAAGCAAGGTCTGCTTATTTCAGATTTAACTCCATCTGAAAGGTGTTTCCCCTCCAGATGGACATGAAAATCAAGCAAGACCACAACTTAACGGGGATTTTTAGAAGTACCAAGAAAATTGATTTCCAGATTTTTATCTCATTTGGGGGACTTAGGTAATTACGCCTATGTTCACAGAATCACAGAATGGCCCAAGTTGGAAAGGACCTCAATGATCATAAAGATCCAATACCCTGCCACACACAGGGCCACCAACTTCCTCATTTAATACCAGACCAGGCTGCCCAGGGCCCCATCCAACCTGGCCTTGAACACCTCCAGGGACGGGGCATCCACAACCTCTCTGGGCAGCCTGTTCCAGCACCTCACCACTCTCTGTAAAGAACTTTCCCCTGACATCCAATCTTCCCTCCCTCAACTTAAAACCATTTCCCCTTGTCCTGCTGTTTCTACCCTTTCAAAAGAGTTGAGTCCCCTCCCCTTTAGGTACCGGAAGGCTGCAATGAGGTCACCACGCAGCCTTCTTCTTTTCACCACACTGAACAAGCCCAGATCTCTCAGCCTGTCTTTGTAGGGAAGGTGCTCCAGCCCCCTGATAATTTTGTGGCCCTCCTTTGGACACTCCAACAACTAAAGAGATGTGATCCAACTCAGCCCTTCCTTCAGTCCAGAAGCAATACAAGAGCACGAACACAGGTCCGGACCCCAGACAGGGGATGTCCTGCTCTGCTGCCATTTGCTAGCCCCTTGGGCACTGCAATAGTCAATGCATGTAACCCACTTCAAGTGCTGATGGGCTCTGGTAACTAATGGTGTTTCTCACTCACTAAGGGTTAGAAGCAAATTTCATTCTGAATAATCACAAATATTTGCTGAGTCCAAATTATTTATGAAAATTCTTTTTTCTTTTTTTTTTCTGTTAAACAGACTGTATTATTTTGGTGAACAGTGGTTATCACATTCAGCTCCACAGGTGGCCTCTGGCTTTTTTGCAACTGAAATCTAAACAGATAATATATAAGAACACTAACATAGACCAGACCCCACAGCCAGCTTAAAGAACAAGATGGATGTAATTGACAGTGATAGCAAATGACATATTTACAGATCAGATCCATAGCAAGAGCATTTTTCTCACCAAAATGTAAAGAAAATGAGGATTGTGGAAGTAAGATTTTATTTTATTTAATCAGGCCAGATTTCTTGTACATGGTTCCAAGAGGCCTATTAATATTTTTCGCTCCTACCCTATTTTTTTTTTTTTTTTTTTTTTTTTGAGTAAAGCCAGTCTTTGATCAGTGATAAAGAGCCTCAAGATTGAATATGGTAGTGGACAAATAGTCTTACTCCTAGTATTTAAAAAAGAAGAAAGCAGGATGAAAGGAAAAGGAAAGGAGGAGGGAAGGAGGAGGAAAGCAAAGAAGGAAAAAGGGAAAAAAACCAACACGTAACAACCCACACAACTCTCGTATAATTTTAGCAGATGCAACCACTGCTAAAAATATATCCTATTTTGACTTTTTTTCCTTCCAACTTAAAGGTCTAAAAACTGCAATTAACAGCTCAGTACAATATTTTCAGCTTTTTTTAAGTGCTCATTTTAATACTAAGTGATATTTACTGCAGTCTTAATGCTTTACCCAAATTTAGCAAGAAGTCATAAATAAATCCCATACAGACAAGCAAAGCATGCTTTTAATTTCCTGAAAATTGTTGTATTTGCAGTTGTATTCCAAAATGATGGTACAGACTTTAACAAAATCACTAGTGTAAGGATTTTAAACTTAACGAAATTGACAGGAACTGAAGAAAGCCAAGGCATGTCAATTCAAGAAAGCTAAGTTTATCCAGCTGTTCAAGATGTAATTAACTTTTCCTGTATTTTGTCTGTAGAGATAAATTAAGATTCTTCTTACTGAAAATACTATTAGAAAGACACATTTCCTTACTAGGTCAGACATCTGAAAACAAACACAATTATCAAAACATGATCTATTTCTGAAAAGCAAAAAGAACAACACATTTTAAATGGGATAACAGCGTAATACTTGGATAGAATAAAGAACAAGATGGAAAACTTAAAATATTGTCCCCTAGCTATATCGCATTTTGCAGTTGCAAATAATCACTACAAAATTGTTTTCCCTGCAAACACATCACAACATTTTGGTTGTTACTGGGCAGGAAAACTAGCACAATTTTTTTTTTCAGTGTACTAATTCATTGTGAGTAATTCAATGCAAATAAAACAGCCCACTAACTCTACTAAAATTAGGTTCTGTAAAGACAGACAAGTTCTTCAGAAAAAGAAAAGAAGAAGTGAAAACTCTTGCTAAAAAATTGTTCACTTCTATTCATAAGGGCAACAGATAGCATCACACCGTATGCACCAATTTAATCTGCAATTTATAAAACTCACTTTTAAAATATTTTCTATCACTTTCAGTGGAAGTTTAAATTTTCCAGCAAAAACCTCTCAGAAAAGCAAAAGATCAATTCAATAAATATGTAAGTTGCTTTGAAAGTTATGCCTCCTTTTAAGTTCCACAGAAACTGCAGCAGACACCACTCACTATTTGACAGAGCAAATTCTCTGCTACAATACACTATTTTTCAAAGGTCACCACCATTAGCTGTGTGCAGTCTTCAAACTGGTATGAGGCCTGGTGTGAAAGGCTGTCTTCCTCTGACCTGACAGTGGAAGTTCAAGTCTTCAGTTTAGTCAGCATCACAATTTAGCAGTCAGAGTTGATCGTTTCTCTAGATTCCAGGAAATCTAGAAGGATCATCCCCTTTTTGTCTGTCAGAACAAATAGTACATACCACTTTAACTGCTAAGAGCTGCATCTTGAACTTTTTTCTACAGCAGGCAATTTATGCTGTCACTCCATGAACTACTGGTTTGACTTTGGCTTGTAGTGGTGACACACCATAGCTCATCACCAGTAATGATGTGATCCAGGAAACTGTCACCTTCAGCCTCATCCTGTTTCAACAGGTCCCGAGAAACTCGAATGTGGTGTCCTTCTATTCCCAGATGAGCCTTCATTGGATCTACCTGGAGCAAACTGATATTTCAATGTTGCCACCATTGTTTCCAACATACTGAAGCCAATATTATGTTTCTGTTGCCTGGTTTTGATCTGCTGATTCATGAAAAGAGCTAACTGAGATGCTCTTCCTTTTGTACTGTGACAGCTGAGCATGGCCACTGGAATTCTGCGTGTCTTTTACACTGCAGTTACCACTGCTGAAACTCAACACTCACGCACCGCTGTGCTCACAAACACTGTTTGGTCTCCATAAATCTTCAGCAAACATTGATGAACGTCACTGGGTGCCTTTTTTTCTGCATGGAGGAATTCAATGACACACCTTTGATCCACATGCACTTAATAGTCAGACGTCATTTGTCAGACTGCCATGTGTTACATGGCAACAAAATGTAATGAGATATCAGTGGGAAGGTTCAACCTCTACTGCCACAACACTAATATCCACCCCAGATGTTGTGGGCCAGCATAATAAAATAGGAGGCACTATTTTCAGAGCAGCCCTCATAATTTTTGCATAATGTGTTCAAAAAACAATATCTCAAATACATACACAGAAGGAATACGTGAAAAGGCTGAAAAACCTACATACATATCATATATACGTATGAATACATGACCTGAAATGAAACATGGGAAGTGATATCTCATTTTCCTTCTTCAATCCTGAACAACAAATTGCCATTATTTTGTTTGTGTAAAAATAAATGGGAAGATGGACAGATACCATCTAGCCAAAAAAACAGTAAAAAAAACTACTGACTGTTCATTTAGTGTTTTAATGCAGGAATGGAAAAAGGGGGTGTGAGGGAGAGAAGGAATGGGGGAAAGCCCAAGAATCTTTCATGCAGCTTTTACAAAAAGATGCTCTTTCAGCATCTAGCAAGGGACATGTTCAAATTCTTTCTCTTTTCCAATCTGCAGTTTTGTCTATTAGATGTTACTAAAAACTTTTCTATCCAGATATTTCAATGACCTACATTCTAAAGTACTAAAGCTATTTACTCACATTTTCATGCCTCTTTCTTGACAAACAGACTATAGAGAGCATAAGAGAAAACACTCCTAACTTTCCTAAACTTCAATATATTCACTGTTACCATAGTGGCCCACTGTAAAACTTTCAGGCAACACCAACAATTTGCTTACATTCTCAGTATTTAAAACACTTTCAAAGGAACTTTAATTAAGCTGAAGATCGTCTTACTGTCTTATCAAATTAGAAGTAACACAAAACATCAAACTCTTTCTAGTTATTTAGTGAAAAATGCCAAAATGCCTAATGTGAATACTTCTTCAGGTCTGGATTTTTCTCTCTTTAAAAAAAAAAACAAAAAAAACAAACAAAAAAAAAAAAAAACAATTGATTGCCCCCATTTAACCACAGCTCATGAAGTATTTCCAGTAACTTCAGTCCAATAAAGGATTAGAAATAACTTACAGCTACAAAATCCTCCTAAAAATCTTACAGTGGCTAAGTGAAACAACATGTTGCTTCATGCTTTGCAGTCCAATAAAAGGACAAGTTGCAGCATGAAACAGTGCTCACTGAAGGAAATTATTTATTCATTTCTAGATATTTTACTTCTCTTTTTTTAACCAAGCCTTGAGGTTCTACTTCATTTCAAAGGCAATTAAATATTCAAGCATACAAATATCTCCATGAAGTGCCTAATTAAAGACTTATTCTTCAGTAGTCTGTCAGTTACCTGCGAAAAGAAACCGGTTTTCACCCATTAACATTCAGCCAAGTCAAGATCTGACCTAATATTATTAGGTGCATACAGACCCTCCTGAGAAACAACATATTTCTCACTGTTTTCTTTTTGCAGTGTGCTGTTTTTTCTTGTTTTTCTCTGTGTGTTTTTGTTTTTCTTTCCCCGCTCTATTTCCAATTCTACGGCCATTAGTTAGGATTCAGTTTTAAAAAGGAAAAATGTTTTATACTCTTCTTACATCAGAAAATCTCAAAACTTCAAGGGATGAAACATGTTGCTTATACAAATCAAATATATGAAATAAATGTTTCAAACTTTGTATACTTTATTTCTGTTTCTGATAAAGAACTTGCAAAACCCTTTTCAAAACCAGTTATATTGTATCTTATCAGTATAGCTGCAGAAATGCAATGATCTGATGGAGAATTTAGTGTAGTTTACAGAATAATTGCTACCATCAAAAATTGGTACAAATCAATTTGAAATAAAATTCCAAACTACTGACAGTTCTTTCTATGCCAGAACAAATGCACATTAACAGAAAGAGGAGTTCCAAAGAATAGATTTGATTGATACTTCATGAAAGCAGTCACCTAAAAAATAAGGAGGAAAACGTTACGGTATTTATTGCCTTTTTTGCTTCAGTATATAATGTTATTGATTGATATGCAGTAGTCTAGTCATCTGAGGTGGTGGACCATAACTAGGAGAGCAGCAACTTCTCATCTGCAGTCACTGAAATTCTAAGGTAACAGTTCTATCAGCTGAATGTCCACAAATTAACAGGGTCTGATGGGATTCACCCCAGAGTACTGAGGGAGTCACTTGATGCTGTGACTGTCTAGACTCCTCTCAATAGTTTACCAAAGTTTTTGAGAGCCCGACGAGGGCCCTGCTGACTAGGAAGCTAGCTAGTGCTATACCCAGCTACATAAAGTACACCAGGGTATGCCCAGAAAACTACACATCTGTCATGTAAACTCAGTCCCTGAGAAAGTTATTGAAAAGATTATCCTGGGGGATACTGAAAGGCATTTAAAGAGCACAGCCCTGCCTTACTAATCTGATCTCTTATGTTAAGATCACCTGGTTGGTGGATAAAAACAAGGTGTCAGATGTCATCTTTCTGGATTATAGTTACAGTTCTGATAATGTCTCCCAAAGCATCCTTTTGGACACATCATCGAAGCATGAGATAAACAGATTCATTCCACAGTTTGTGAGGAACTGGCTGAACTGCGGAGGTCAACAGGCTGCAAATGGCACTACATCTGGCTGGTCAGACACTAGTGGTGCTTATCAGAGCCATTCTAGGGCCAGTTCTATTCAATATTTTTATCAATGATCCAAATGCTGGAGTAGAATGCACCTTCAGCAAGTTTACTAACACTAAACTGGGAGATACTGTTGGACAAAAGGCCTTGCAGAGGAATCTAGACAAACTGCAACACTGGGCAAGCAGCAATGGCATGAAACTCAACCAAGGTAAATGCTAGGTTCTGCACTGGGATACAGTAATGAAAAATTGTATTAACTAAACCAAACAGAAAAATGCAATAATAAATTCCAAAGGACTTGAGTGTCACAGAACAACCCATCCTTTATAAAAACAGCAGGGCAAGTAACCTCTGTTGCAGCTGAGACATAGCTTTTTTTCTAGCATTCTAAAAAATCAAGTCCAACTCTTTGAGGCAAATTCTGAAGAAGTAATGCATCATGAGTCATACTTACCAATATAAACATTTGTGGATATCTTTCTACCTATCAAGCCTTAACCAAGCATGTTGATTTAATCTTTTACAGATTATGTTTTAAAAACATTGTTTAAAGGATAGTTTACATACCCATCTCATTAATAGTTGCTCTTGCTTTTGAGACAAAAGAACCGACTTCGCTTGAATGCATTTTCGCTCTTTCTTTAAGGTCAGCGCCTGTAAGTGACATTTCACATACATGTTAGCAAACTGTATGCAGTACTGTACACTTGTTTTTAGAAGTGAAATATAGCCGTGTATTAAAAAAAAAGTCTACTTTGAGACATTAAGGATTCAAATTGGTCATTTCATTCATTCATTCATTTTCCACAGATTGCAAGGAAAACAGGATTTCATCATAAGAAAAAGTCAAATTACACAGCAGATTTTCATTAATTTTGCTCTTTGCAGTGGTGTTACTTCTTCTCATATTAATAAACAATAAAGCTAGGTTAACACTTCATCTGACATGTACTTCTATTTTCTCATCTGTGTCACAAAGTATAATAGTTACGCCATTTTCTTATTGTGTCCTTGTTGCTATTCTTTTACTGGAATATGAAGAAGTACTTAGGATGCATATTTCTGCAGTAACAGACAATATTTATCTAACTAAAAACTTCTACACTGAGCCAAGTACAATTCTCAACCAAACAATCAATTAAAAAAACAACAAAAACAAAAAAAACCAAAAAACAACAACAACAACAACAAAAAAACAGTTTTATGTTTCTCTACCCTAAGAATGAAAATACCAGGAAAATGCATCAGACTTCAGCTGAGTCAAAAATTTAACTCTGACTTAAAACTAAGCAGTCCTATGTTCCTCTTTTGTATCTTTCTGGACTTAATTCTGGACTTAATTTTTATAAAATGAAAAATTAAAAAATAAAAGAATATCTATATGACACTAAAGTGTCTCATTTCACCTTTGTTATTCTATGTATGTCAATGAGGCACACATTTGCATGCTTCCCAATAAATAACATAATGTAGCATTCATAACATCAGATATCTTTTAAAACACTCCATGGAACTGATGTACTGCAATTGAAAAGAGAGGGCAGTTAAGCAGTGTACACCTGAAATGGCAGTCAAGTGCGCGCTGCAGCAAAATGCTAGAACTCTTTACAATTGCTACCTTAGTAATTCAAAGTGCATACAAAAATCTTGACAGGAACCTCAAAGGCAAACAAAATTGGCATTCATAAATCTGAACTGACATTCAAGTAATACAAAGCTGCAAACTACCTTCACAAACGTATTATTATATAGAGTTCTGCTACTGAAAGGATCTTTACAAAACTCAGTGACAATACCTACTATAAAAGTTACTGATATAGGAATTGAATAACTAAAACATTTCTATTTCAATAGTTAATGTTTGGGATTTGCTTTTAGGACTTTGTCTAAAAGCATACTACTACCTATATAACAAGATGCCGATACACTGAAATCCTGCTCACATGGCATGCCATTGAAAAGTAATTTTCAAAGGAAAGGCTGTGGACCAAAAAATCTACATGGTCCCTCACCACATTCTTCTCTCTAAATTGAGGAGGTATGTATTTGAAGAATGGACTGTTTGATGGATTAGGAATTGGCTGGCTGGACGCAGCCAAAGGGTTGTGATCAATGATTCTGTACCAGGGTGAAGGCCGGTCACAAGCGGTGTCCCACAGGGTTATTCTTGGGACCAGTGCTCTTCAACATCTTCATCAATTACATAGCTGAGTGCATCGGGTGACCTCAGCAAGTTCGTGGATAACACCATGCTGAGCGGTGCAGTCAATACACTGGAAGGAAGGGAAGCCATCCAAGTAGGACCAGGACAGGCTGGAAAAGTAGGCCCATGAAAACCTAATGAGGTTCAATAACATCAATTACAATGTGCTGCCCTTGGGTTGGGGCAATCCCAGGTATTTACACAAACTAGGGGAAGATCTCCTTGAGAGCAGCCCCATGGAGCTTTGATAGATGAGGAGCTGGACATGAGCCAGCAGTGTGCACTTGCAGCCCAGAAGGCCAACTGTGTTCTGGGCTGCATTAAAAAAGGGGCGGCCAGCAGGGAGAGAGAGGTGATTGTCCCCCTCTACTCAGCTCTTGTGAGGCCCCATCTGGAGCACTGCATCCAGGCACGGGGCCCCCAACACAAGAGAAATGCAGAGCTCTTGGAATGGGTCCAGAGGTGCGCCAATAAGACGATCAGAAGGCTGGAGCACCTCTCCTCTGAAGAAAGGTTGAGGGAACGAGGATTGTTTAGCTTGGAGAAGAGAAGGTGCCGGGGAGACCTCACTGTGAAGGGAGCATGTGAACAGGAGGGGGAAAGGCTGTTTACAAGGATGGACAGTGATAGGACAAGGGAGAATGGTCTTAAACTGAGACAGGTGAGATCTAGGTTCAGATATTAGGATATTATGCTAGATATTAGAGAGTGGTGTCACACTGGAACAGGTTGCCCGAGGAGGCTGTGGACATCCCATCCCTGGAGGCATTCAAGGCCAGGCTGGATGTGGCTCTGGGCAGCCTGCTCTGGTGGTTGATGACCCTGGATATAGCAGGGGAGTTAAAACTAGATGATCATTGTGGCCCTTTTCAACCCAGGCCACTCTATGATCTATGATTTTATGATTTCATGTTTTCATGTTGCTTCGATAGCCGTGAAGAAGCATGCAGTTCAACCAAAGACTTCTGTTCTCAGCTGTTTTGAAGATCTCTCCTGTAATCCCAAGTAGTGCTTCAGAGTATCTTCAAATAATATTTGCACAAGTCCTGACAGCAACAATGTAGTTAAAATTTTCAAATAAAAATAATAATAGTAAGACTAAATCTCTGCAACTTCCCCATGGATCACAGCTAAAATATGTGGCTATGTTGACCTATCTACTTCCCCACATTCACCACCATAGAGGAAATGCTAAGTCTTGGCTTGAAACAGTGACTGAACACCTGGTAGGAAGGCAGGACAAATCCAGTAGAACTCAGGTGTATGCAGTGCACCTGAGTGAATGGAAAGGGTGAATCCTGGCTCCACCCCTTTCCAAACTTCCTTTAAGGGTTAGCAATGGAGGCAAGGGTATCTCTCTGGAGATCCCTGCATACTTCAGTACTCTTGAAGGGAAGCAACTTCTTTCCTTTATTTCTATACCCACTACTGCTGTATTTGAGTAAAACCTCACACAATGTAGTCTGGGATCTTGGTACTCTGCTGTTACTGTTGCTCTTCCCTTGCATTACAACTCCCAAAAGACTTTAGGAATTGTACTGTGTGTCTGCACTGTACTAAAGCAGGCTTCTGTACTGCCTTCTACCCAAAGGGGCCAGAAAGGAAAATCCTGAATTACAAGTAAACTAAATCCAACTAACTGCTGCAGGGCATACACTTTAATTGCGTCCCCACATGCACCCAGTTTGTACTAACGCATGAATCATTGTTTTATCTGTATTCTACTTTCTGTCATCTTGATAATTAGTCCCACAAATTCAACCCTATCCATTCAGAAATACAGCTAAAACCAGCTGAAAGTACCTGTCATTCTAGAGTTTATGCTCACCATTTCTAATTTGTCAGTACTTTACAATACTTCACAAACTCCCTTTTCAAGACTACGCAGTGTCATGTTCAGATTACTAGCAGTTGTTCATACAGGCCAAAAGAGACATCTTATGAACAGTACAACCTACAGCTTCCTCCTAAAGCTATACAAGGAGCAGAGCAGCAAAGAAACTCTACTTGAATTAACAATTCAAAGAAACCTCACATCTAAATTTATGAAACAAACCAATGGGAGACAACTTTCATGCAGATTTCTCATTAAATTCAAAACTGCAGTCTGAACATCATTCCTTCGAAGATCAGCTTGACAGTAAATATATAAACAACATAGTATACACAGATCAATCCTTAAAACTACTCTAAGGAAGACGTGCCGTTTTAAATATTACCAATATATCTAAAGAGATCTGTCAATCTTGAAGAATCTTTATTTCACTTTAACATCACTCTATTTTCCCACAAAAACTGGGGAAACGTGGAACTGTTTGTTCTGGTTAATAGAAAAACCTTACTTATACTGAGTGTAAAAACTCTGATGCAATTAACATCCTGCTTTTTTTGTTTGTTTGTTTTAAGTTGGCTATTCATTTGGTGGCTGTTCCACAGTGTCGCTCTAGTGAGGTTTTCTGCAGCATTTTTGACTTCCACTTCACAATGAAACCACAGAAGAGGAAAGGATGTGACTCATGCACAGGTATTTAAGGTACAGTAAAATATTAAATTCTTATTCTAGTGTAGTTACTTTGAGCTTATTTTTGAGCTTTGATCTGGTAAAAAGAAAGCAGGCCAATCCTGTTTGCACTCCAAAACTTAATTAAGGAAGTGACTTCCAAGAGCACGAGAAGATGATCTTGTGCAGATTCTATCCAATTTCTCAGTATCTTGTGCGCAAGAACCACAGAAGTAGGAATACAGGAAACTGCACAGCACAGAGGCACCACGTGCAATACATTTAACAACCCCAGCAACAGTTTAATAAGGAAATTATGAGCTACAACTATGCTTTCAAGTAGGATAACAAAAGATCTACTACTTCTCCAATTACAATGTTAAAAATTGCAGTGTAATCCACAGCTTATTCCCACACAGAATAATTATGCAGTCTGTGAGTTAATATTCTACTCTCCCCACGTAGGAAAATATGATACTGAATTAAAATTCTGAGGCAAAAGGCCAACTTCTAATGAAGTTATTGTTCAACTTATAACTACTAAAAAAAAAAAACCACTAACAAGGGCACCTGTAAAGGCAGATGTATACATCTCCAAGAGAAAGCAATGCAAGAAATCAATCTAGGTCTAGCTGAAAGAAATAGCAGACTGGTGTAACAGCTGTTCTTTGCCAGTTGCTTTGATAGTGCAACAACCTAGAGAGTAACCAATAGATGTTAGAGGATCACCTCTTCAAGTACTTGCAGATGCATCTCATCAGATCCTTCACATCTGTGTATCCAGCTTGTACAAACTGGTCTTACTTTAGTTCTCCCACAGTACTGGGGATCTGCTCTTCACTTTGTTGTTGCCTCTTGGCAGAGACTTGGGAGCTGACCATTCCTATGCTGACCAAAGCAAAGAGAACCTGGAATACTTCAGTCTCTACAGTCATTTACCACTAAGCTGTCAGGACCACACCTACAGTTTCTCTTGCAATGCTTGACACTTTTTGCTAGTTTCAGTTCCAGCTGAGCACACTCCTTTCTAAATATATTTCCACATAACCTAAGCAGTATTTCTTTATTGCTCTTTGAGAGTCTGTTTTCTCTTTCAAGGGTAAAGTGAACAAACAACTCCTTAAAAATATAGTGGACACTTAAGGCATCAGAAGACAGGAAGATAGTTTTTTGTCTCTAAAGAATAAAAAAGAACAACTCAATCTAAATGTTGAGAAAGCTACGGAACACACAAAGTGAACTAATAATATTCTACAGATGAGCAAATATATTCCTAAATATTTTGAAGACTTCACACACTGAGACTTTCATGAATACTTATAATTCAGGTACCACCTCAGAACATTAAGAAACAAAACTTCAGTAAAAGAACCTTTTTTTTTTAATTATAAAGTATGAGAGATCTGAAAGTTGAGAATACGAAAAAAAAATAAGAATATGAAAAAAAAAAAGACTGAAATATGTACTGAACAAAGAACTGTTAGTTATTTGCTTCTGCAAATAAGCTTTTTTCAATACTAGTGAAAAGACAGATCTTACTCAAAGCAGTTCATCTTATTCACCATCTTTTCCGATATTTTACATTTTAATCTTCAAATCAAACAAATGCAAGTAACAGAGAAATTTTAAATCAAAAGACCACTTCCTCAAATATAAACATCTTAGAGGATAACATGTTAGCAAAGCGTGATTTCTGATAAGCCTTTTTATGTTTGGTTTCTTATTCCTTGAGTATAAATCTAAGACTGAGATGAACTTTGCCAATGCTACAGGTTTGCAATGAGGAACAGAATCCTATGGCATTTAGTCTCACTCTCCATAAAGTTTCATCCAAACTCTCAAAACTCTCTAATACTAAGACTTTTCTTGACGCTTGTTTTTTAATTTAAACAACGATGATTACCACTTTCATGTAAGCCAGTAGGCTAATAAGTATGATTTGTTTCCTGATGTTTAAGTTTTCTTTAGTTGTAATTTATATATATATATATATATATATATATATATATATATATATATATATATATATAAATAAAATAGCACTTCAGCACTTTAAAAAAAGAAAAAAACACAAGTAGAGAGGTCAATAACATATCACAAACAGCAAGTCTTTAGAAGTTTTTCATATGAAGCAATCAGAGAAACTACAAAGGTTAAGGACATGCATTCAAAACTACAGATCAAAATGCCAAGGCACAGAATTCTTAGAAAGTAAACTATTCAAATACTGAATGATTTGAAATGATTAAAAGTGTACATGTGCTAACAATCATTAAGAACTTTAATACACCATGTATAAGGAATAAAGTTAAAATATGTACATTTATGCTGGACCTAGCATCAAAAGTTAACTAATGGACAACATACTAAG
The DNA here is from genome assembly GCF_023343835.1 of Lagopus muta. Lineage (NCBI taxonomy): Eukaryota > Metazoa > Chordata > Aves > Galliformes > Phasianidae > Lagopus > Lagopus muta. The sequence goes on along the minus strand of NC_064472.1, from coordinate 52,090,853 downwards.
AGAGACTTCAACAAAGGCTCTGAAGTACCACATTTTTGAAAAGCACACATTTTGACATTAGACCTATCTGATTGGTTTTTCATTCAGTACCTACTGCTTTTTTTAACACTAACACATTAGAGCTGTAATTACAGCATTTTTGTGATTTTCCACTAAGTAAGTTTTTCACTATTTTCTCTATTAACTGTTTTATTATCAACTGCCAATCAGACTCATCTTGCATGCCAGTACAAAGGCCAGTTTCTGCACACTACACTTGAGAAAAGTGAAAAATGCATTTAAATGCAACTTTGATTAAAAAGCAAGGCATATTCTTAATTTCTAAATGATACGAGAAGGACGCTGGCTGCAGTCACTGTAGTGCATAGAAAAAAAATGCTTCCATATGAATTATACTACACGTCTCCTACAGAAGCAAATAATTTAAAATAAAGATAAGATTTATTTTTGACTGAGACTTACATTTCTGAGGTTTTCTAAGCCCGGATATAATGATTTTTTAAGTCAAAAGCAATATTTGCATTCTTTCATGATCTGCTATTACATGCTGTTGCAAACACGACTCTCCACCTTTCTGTAGAGCAAAAAAACTTGTAAGTTATCAAAATGAAGACCAAAGTTTTTGCAATTCCTGTATAACTGAGCCATCAGCAGGATACCAGTCCTGAACACACACTCCTCCAAGATGGCAGTCTTATAGCTCCACTGCTGTAGATTATCTCATGTTTTGCAACAATTGACACCTGTATGGCAACTGCTGAGTCATGGCCCGAACCACTGAGTGAAAACCTGAGCCAAGGACTGGGTTAGCCGAGAGAGCACAGGTGAATTGCCTTCACCTGTGTGACCAGAAGGGGTGGAGCCAGGCTCCAGCCCTCCAAGACCCCATTTAAGGGTTGACTACCACAAGGGAAGGATCTCCTTCTGGAGATCCCTCCTTTTTGGAGTTTTCTATTGCAAGCCTAGATCCTTGGATATGGGTAAGCATTTCTTCCTTGATCATCTCTTTTTTACCACAATAATCTTTCCAACTATACATGTGTAAAGTACCATCCTAGCTGCGCTGCTCTTCCAACTGTACATTTGTTGACTGTACAACACTGAAATCAACATATTTACAGCACTAGCTGCTAAACAAGTCTGTGTAAGTGGGATTCTTTACAATGTACCATACACGTGCTTTTTAAGCTTTTGAAGCTCAAGCTTCTTTACAGGGTCAAGATGCTAATTTAACTGATCTCCTCTTCAAACCTAAGAGCATTGAATATAAATTCCTCTATCTTTATAGATCTAAGTTCTACATCCCCTTTTAATGTCTATAGAAATTCAAACCAGACATGGATTAAAGTCAGGTAGTTCTTTCTCTATCTTGTCTTATCAGCTCTAATTTAGAACCACTCAACAATATTCCTCCTGCTGACATTTGTATCATAAAAGAGTAGCTTATCCTTCACGTTCCTCTCCTGAATTCATCTTCACCTGGAGAGAGGAAAAACAGGAGTCAATTACAAGTGTCTTCTCATCTCTTGAGAAGAAATAACAATTTCTACCAAACACAAAAGCAGTTTTCTTTATGACACTTTCCATTATCCAACAATTGTCTCAGTGATTCTCTAGGCCACTAGTATTCTCTTTCGGAGCCAGAATATTGTGTAACCATCATAGCAGTGTTCTCTTCAGATTCTTTTGTAACACTGAAAGAGACCAGTGCAAGTGGAAATGTAAAATAATATGATCGTTCCAGTCTCCAAACAGTAAGTTGATATCAACTTTGATTCTCCACTGTGCCTCTCTCTATGTTGAGACAATATTAAGTTAGATTCTGCATGCTAATGCCTTTCCTTTAGTAAGGCCTTCAGTTTGGCCTCTACTAGGCCCAGGAAAAGACATATGGTGGCTGCAGCATTCCAGACTCGCAGACAGATACAATCAGTTGAGAAGATCCAGGAGAGTGAGACAGTAACAGGTGGCAATGATGTCTGCCTCACAGATTGTTAGAAACCATACAAACAGATGTCCAGAATGATGAACTCATGACAAAACCCAAAACAGTCCTCAATGAATCCAAGAATCCCTCACACAGCCACTCAGTTATTTGAATATTCCAAGAGAAAAAGCTTATGTCTCGCATCCTGGTGATGATAAACACTAGCATTTAAGGAAAAGCAAGGAATGTTGCAAATTATTATTCAAGAGAATGAGTAGAAGAAAAGGAAGAGGGAGGGGGACAGGGAAAGGGAGAGGGATAGGAACTTTCTACATCAGTTGTATTTCTGAGCTTTTTCCACATTAAGTATTACGGAAGTACTTCTTTAACCTAGTCATTCTGTTAGTCTGAAAACCTAACTTCCTCAAAATAGTTTTGATTTTAACATTAAGATCGCTAAGAGAACTTCTATATTATGCTTAGAACAAGAAGTGCACTTGTTTTCCAGTAATAAAATAGAACTGAAGTCTCACATGCAATAATATGGCATAAATAATGCAACCATGAAAGCTGAATTATTCTATCCCACTATTCACCTCCCAAAAAACAGCAGAATCAATTAACTGTAATTTTTGTTCATTTTTTCTATAGCTTCCATATTGAAAATTCTTAGAGCTCTGCACAAAAGTTCCTGAGTTTTAAGCAAAAATCTAACAGTAATTTACCCAATACAAAAAGGATGTGTATTTTAACATGAGTACTGAAAAAAAAGCTTTGATATAGTACAGTATGTCTCCTGTATCACATCTCACGTACTGCTTCTGTGAGTCCACCAATACCTCACCCATATAATGTCCGGTGACACACTACTTTCAAAGTAATAAGCAGGCATTCCTGACATTTGAGACTGTCAAGATTCTTCAAATTTCCTAACTTAAAATGAATTCTGAAATTCATACTGAATATTCTTCATTAATAATACGAAGTAGATATGAACACAAACGTTGAGCAACTTTGTTCTACTTTGATTTCTAGTAAATCATGTTATTAGACAAAAACAAATGATCTTTTCATTATTACAGATGACGGAGTCAAATCTTCTACATACACCATATACATGACCACTATACATATCTTTTTTCTGATGTTAAAAGAAGGAGATACTGCTAGCTGTCTATTTTGATTAGTATTAACTACAAAAAACAGTTAATTAACAGCACACCCAGATTCATGATCTTTAAGTACAAAAAGAGGAAGTGTGTTAAGTGGTAAAAAAAGAAAGACAGAATCCCTACCAAAGAAATCCTGAACTCTGTATTCAGGGCATAAATCCTATTAAAAGAACAAGGAGTCCTTCCACAGGAAAACCACAATTTGAACTATTTTATTATCTAAATGTTGATGAGTGAAAGCTTTTCCTTTTTGATATTACCAATATACCCCCTTCCATTCCATCTCTTGATCTGAACTGTATCAACCAGTATCACTTCAGCTACGTGTTTAAATTATTAGTACTAGTCATAGAGGATGTCAACTGCAAAGTTCCAGCAGGTCAAGACTCAAAGATACTGGATTCTGTGCAGCTATAGCATGTGATACCTTCTGTGAAACACTTAAAGCACGTAAATGACACACACAGTACATGAAAATAAACATATCTTTAAAAGAATACTTGTAACAATAACATGATTTGCAGCCTCTCAGTTACAAAATAATCCAAATACAGCAGACCATACACAAACTTGATAAAAGATTAGAAATAACAATGTTATATGAGGCAGCTACAGAGTTTGACTTTAATATTTTCAAATTACAGCAGGTGAAAAAAACAAGGGCAGTTGTGGGAAAGCTCAAGCAGAAAAAGCCTTCAGGGATGGAGAAGCTCAACTCTGGCCATGTTAGGTCTGTTCAAAAAGACTAGGTCTTGAATACCATTCCTTCCCTCAACATTTGCCTCTCTACATACACAGATTAAAAACAAACAAACAAAAAAAACCCACAACATTAAGACATTACTAGAATTTCAGCAACATATTTGGCTCATATTAACATTGGGCCAGCACTCAAGGCCAAAGACTTCCATTCCACGCAGGATAGTGAGGACGTAAGGAGTAGTAAGCATTTGAGCCATACGCAGGAACATCCTTAATTATACTTTCTTCATGCAGTAGGTAGACAGTAGCTGCAAATCTATTTCTCAAAAGCACCAAGTCAAGCTATTCACAGTCAGTACTTCCCCTTATCCCCATTGTCCCCAAAAGCTTTGAAAAGACAGAGAAATAAATGAAAACGTTTGCAAAAAACAAGATTTCCCATCCAGTGAATTTAATTACACAATCAACACTGCAAACTCAATTCAGTTTTCTAAAGACTTGTTATTTTAGAATGCTTTAAATATATTTGATCTGTTTTTAAAAGATCATCCAATAAACTTGTCAGCAACTTACTATGCAGAAAGAAAGAGGATGGAGATCAAACACTGGAATACCATCTGCCATCTGGAATAGCTTAACAAATTATATGGATTGGTGGTATTTGAGTCCAGAGCTCAATCACTAAAAAGTACATAATGTTTGTCCACATGCTCACCAATTTCCATCTGGTGACAGAAACTCCATGAAGAAAGGTCAGAATATCAACAAGAGACTATTTTAGACACTATATTTCTTATATTCAACACAGCTCTAATGCTTCACGATTTATGCAAACTACTGATTTATAATTGGGAAAAAAACCCAACAAAAATTAAGGGACACTGCAAACAACTACATATCTGGCCCTTCTTTAAATACCTATTTGAGGACTGCATTTTGCCTAAAATAGGCAGGATCTGACAAAGAGGTGTATTTCTTTTACTTTATTTTTAATTTGTGTGTGCATGTGTAAGGGAACAAAAGTTGCAGAATCTTTTACTACCTGATCTGCATATATACATACATTTCTATTTATCAAAATATGCATAGAAGACCAGCTTCTAAATAGGAAAAAAGTAAAAATTATACAAGAAGAAAATTATTTAAAGAAAAACTTCATAATTTCTTCACTTTCATATTATTTGTAGCATTTTGATGTCAGAAAACATTTTGAAACTTAAAAAACTGATGCCTATTGATGGCTTTAATAATTCACCTACAAGACTGATACAACCTTCATTACAGCCAAATATCCAGCCTTTTCTACATCACTGCATACATCATCAAACATACCAGAACCATAAATGCATAAACAACTGTATGATATACTTATTCTGTGCTCTGTTTTGTTTTGCTGCTTATTTTGTTCTCTGCTACCTTTTAAGAGTTACTCATCTAATTCAGATGCTGCTGCTAAATAATATCTTTTTTTTTTTTAATTGCAACCTACAACAAAGCAAAAAGAAGACAAGAGCAGATAAAAATTTTAAAGGATTACTAGAAGTTTCTCTTCATTCTTCGTGCTTACAACAATTAGGACACAAAAGCAGTTTCACTGTGTGTTACTCTATGCTATTTATAGGAGGAAGTAAGAAAGTAGATATGAGACTGTTACAAATTGTCTTAAAACAAAAATGACATAAACACAGATATGTCTAAAAACCTATGCTACACAATCATTCTTTTCACAACCAAATGGAAAGTAATTCTGTATGATGCAACAACTGTTTTTGCCAAGCACGGCATACACATTCTATTTTTAGCACATTACCACTAAGCATATGAAATCAGATTATTTTTACCAGAAAGTTTTTCCAATACGGATATAAACAACAAGCTTCACATAAAGGCAAGCTTTGCCCACACCAGTAAGGAAATCAGTTGCCACTGGCACTTAGTGGAAAGAAAAAGGGTTACTTGGGATGTACTGTGCACTGTGAGAACACACCCCCCAGAGAACTCTGAAGAAGCAGGTCAAGATGTCAAATGTACACAGAAGTGACAGAAGCATTTAAAACAGACTAAGTATTTCAACTTAAATTGACTTAATATTCCTGGGAGAGATCTAGACCTTATAAACTCCAATGTTCAGTAAAATGTTCAGAGGTATGTGATACAATCAAAAAAAAACAAACAACTTCGTTCCTAACCTAAGCACAGATTCATTTACCATTGATGTTCAAGGTGGCAGAAGTCTAGCCAAAATGATACTTTTATCAATTTAGTACTAGTGAGACTAATCAGTAATTGGTACCTTTCTGTTAATGTAATCTTTACCTGCCCTTAACCATTTTAAATGGAACACAGATGTCAGAGTACACATTTTGACAAAAAACGAATCCGTATGCCCTGAAATTGTCTTGCAAAAATTCTAACCATTGAAAGCAAGCTTGCAGGATTTGAGCAGATGTGAGAGAGTCTATGACAGACATAGAATTCACACATAATAATGAACTCCCGACTGCTTTCTCTTAACCAGGATGTGAAGGTGACAAAGAGTGAGTTACATTAACCAAACTAGGTAGGCTCTTATCATAATGATAAAAATGGGTTTGCTATTATTCTGGAGTTTAAAAAAAATGGCTCAACATTTCTTGTGACCTGTTATTCATACCAAACCATGAACAACTTAAAACTACTGAAAGTCAGGATTCTGTCTAACAAAGTCTTCTGCATTTTCTATACCATAAACAAAATGCTATTTCAAAATATGTAAAACTGTCTTGGGAATCTAAAACGTATTACATTAACAAGAAGCCTGCAAAGATTTGGGTTCCAACAAAAATAGTGCCACCTATTTATTTCCATGGAAATGACAATAGATGCTAAGAGCACAATAAGGCTCTTTGACAGAGAAAATTCTCAACTACTTTTGACACTATTTTTCAAGAGAAAAACTAGCTATGCACTTTTGCAGAGATGAACAAGAGCCTGCTAGTCACGTTTGTAATAATCTGTACAAGCAGAGGTGACTCACTCTCACCACTGCTGAAACTCTCTCTCCGTGTTCACATCCACTGTTAGGACTCCATAAACACACAGAAAGTGCCAAGGAATGTCAATAGGTGCCGTTTTTTCCACATTGTTAGAATTCAATTCCTATCCTTGCTTCATATGCACTTCTGTATTAAACACTGATTTGTCAGACTGCTTCTCTGCTGCAATCTGTCACATGGCAACTAAGTGTAACGGAATACTGGTGGGAAGGTTCAAATTCTACTGCCATACCACCACCATCTACCTCTGATGTCATGGGTCAACATAATAAAATAGGAGGCATTACTTCCAGAGTAGCCCATCAACGAAGTTTCAGAAATGTCTTAATGCAGGCAGGGATAGTAACCCTGCTTTGAAGAAATTGAAGTATTGAGAATTTTTCTCTACCTTAAGTATTGAAATGAAAGATATAAAGGAAAAGTTTGTTGCTGAAACAAGTCTATACAGCACAGAAGCTTAATTTAGGTCAAAAAAGATCTTCAAGATCAGCAAGTCCAACCATCAAACTAACCTACTGAGTCCCATGGCCACAGCATTTCCCTTAATAACAGGGCATTCAATATCAACACTGGTCAAAATGTGCTGTGGTTGGAAGATGTCTTGTTTGACAGGAGCAGTACTGTTGGATGGGGAGGAAAAGACGAAAGAATTTGCATCCCTCTTTTTCAGTGTTTTCAGCACTTCTGCAAGTGCTCTCCACAGAGACTAAACCAATCCTTGGTTGTGTTGCTCTTCCATTAACTCCTACTGTGCAGGCAGGCGCAGAAGAGCCAATGGATGAGCTCATCTTAGCCAAGTCTCTTCCCAGCTCAGATTTATGTCCACCCCTGACCCAGTGGCAACCCAGATCACCAACATAAAATTCTCTAACTTAAGAATATAACTCAAATGGATTACCTAATATCTAATGCTCTAAGGCACCGCAATTCCAGATCACAGTAAGAATCAGTTGCTAACAAAAGTAAAAGCAGTGAGAATGCATAACCTCACGGCACCTCTCAAAGCTTAGCCAAGCTGGAGGCCATGAAGGACTAGAGGTACAGAAAGAACCTTTTTCTCCAAAACTCTGCTTCTACCTGAGCTATACTAAGGATACTTTTATATTAAAATAGGTAAATAGCATCACCCCAAATACCCTTAATTAAGAGTTCATCACCGTGCTCTGAAGATGAAATGGAAAAAACAATAACCCAGCATCTGTTGAAACAAAGCTACAGTCATTTCAAATATCCCATTAGCACAGCCAAAGAAGAGTGTGGTATCATCATACTAATACTGGTATTCACAACACACACGACATTCTTGGAGCTATCACAGCTAGTGACTCAAGATTTCATTGTAATTGCCCTCATCTACTTGCTCTCCACCAGCAGAACTGTAGAAAGAACTGGAAGATCAAAAGCAAGAAAAAGTCTGATGGGTTTAGAAAATGAGAGTTTAGTAAGCAAAGTCGAGGAAGAAAAAAAAAAGAGAGAGATGCAAAAGCAATCACTCACCAGTAGCAGACTGATGCTCGGCCAGTGCTCAACTAAGGTCTATTTACTATAAAATCTTCTCAGTCTTACTTCTGAGCATGATATCATACAATATGAAATATCCCTTTGGTCCACTGGTGTTGGCTGTCCCCACCCAAGCTTTGCCAACGCCCAGACTACTCACTGCACTCAGAATAGAGGGAGCAGTGTAAGAAATAGAGACAATCTAACGCTGTGCAAGCTCTATTCAGCAACCACTAGAACACTATCATCAACACTGTTTGGGTCACAGAAATAAAATATAGCACCATACGGTGTTCTACAATGAAAAACAAGTTCATCACAGCCAAGTCATATACAAATTTACATGAAAAGACCACTAGGACTCATAGCACTTGTTAACACATAGGTCAGCTACAGGTGAGACAATACAAATACTTCAAAATACCTGCAGAGAGTTAAAGAAGGCAGATACATACCAAGTTATCAGAGGACCCACCCAAACTACCCATAACTTCAAACAGCCTAGAAATATCAGTGAAAACTGCACAGATAATGTTTTAGCTTTGGATATGAAATCAACTTAGCTAATATACGTACTGAATTCAACAAAGGACAACAAATTAAACCACATTAAGGTTTTTCCTGAACAGAAGATTCTCAAACACGCCAAGAAGACTTAACTCTCTTCTGCAGAAACAAAGACTGTTCCGAAACAGCATTCTCTCCATTCATCAACCCTACAAAATCAAAGACTTTGACAAAATCAACAGCACTACATCTTGCATTTCTCAGACTTTGACAGACATGGATACCAGAAGTGGTCTGTCAATGGTGAAACAAGTTTTTAGTTAAGCTACGCCATTTTTTCCACAGTCAAGTTTACACGAACATCAATAAATTGCATATACAAGAAACCACTGCTTTCCCACCAGAAGAATATAGAAATTACTTACATGGTATAGACTGTGGTCCAAGGCGACATGGGCATACAAATAGTCATCTAATGACAACTACCTCTGACATAGAAATGAACAGAAAAGTTACGCATTTACGAGTGTACAAGAAGTTCAAGAAAAGTTTTAAGCGGTCTTTAAGATCAGCGTCAAAGTCAAAGCCCTCTGTAATAAGCATATAAAATTCAGGAATTCATCTACCTAAGTGATCTAGAAAAAAAGGTAAACTTGATAGAAATATTACAGAAAATATCTATAAAGCCAAAATCAAAAGCATTTCAGTTATGTTAAATATGTAGTGTAACCACTGAATATACATTTCTACTACACACAAGTTCACACAACCCAGTCACATTACCAAAGACATTGTAGTTCAAACCTTAGAGAAATGTACTAACAGAAATGACAAATACAGAGCAAAACTATTTCTGATTATTTTCTAAAGACTGAAGTAAGAATTTGGACTTGCTTTATATCTAGAAAGCACAGTCTAAGTATTAGTGACGGAAAAAAAAATCTAAAGGTATCTACTGCAAATCTACCCCATTTCCAAAACATAGCTTTTCCAATATAAAGTGTTTCACATTTTAGTTTTTTCTACTAGAAAACATTTTAGAAAATACTTCACATCTTGAAATTCACTATAATACTTCAAAGTCTGCATGCACATTCCACTAGTCTAGATATTCAAGTTAAATGCATTTCAGTACTTTAGAAATCATCACAACAAGATGTCTCTTTCATTTAAATTCTGGGACACAACTGAAGACACTTCTTCACAGCTTCTGTTTGTGTCAACTGCATGTACTAAAAATTTCTGCTCAGGACACTTCTTTATTATTTCTCCAGACATCCAGAAGATCTTGAGCATTGTGTCAGTTTCAAACATCTCAAAAAACTGTCTAAGTTCTCTATCTGTTCAGGATGCAGTTTGTTTATTTGCAACCTATATTATACTTCTTTTTCATAATGATATTACATTCAAATATCTAGTTACAAAAAAACCAGTAGATCTAAAGTAAAACCTGTGCCTTCTGTAAATAAAAGCACAGTGCAGTACAGAAAACAAACCCGACTACCAAAATTTTCACTCGATCTACTGTAAATTATATGTAAGACAGGAACTCACAAAGGCTAAGTGTAACCTTCAGATGTTAGTTTCCTTAGGTTTTCTGTACAGCTGCTAGAAAGAAGAAAGAGCAAACTTGAAAACCACACACAGAACTCAAATATAAAGTGATTTTTTCAGCAGCGTATTTAAGGTTTTGACTACAGCTCCACAAAACAGTAATGGCTTATTTTGTATCAATATTTGAATTCAACAATTTTAAGCACTCAACTTGATAAATTTTTTCTGCATGCTCTTGTAACAAATTATAAGGGCATTGAGAAAGTCATCATCACTTCTTGTCACAAGCCACTTCTTAAAGTGAAGAACTAAGAGATTCCACCCTCTCAAATTTTATCTAGAATTTGATACTTTCAAGGCAGGTTAAAATGGAAAAAAAAAATCCACATTAACTCTATCTTGTTTTTTTCTACCAGATTTAAAACAAACTATAATATTTTAAGTTATTAATACAGAATAAACAAAAAATAAGCATAGTGTTTGTTTTTAATCAGCTATTGAAACTTACCACAAGCTTACTACATTCTTTCATAGCCTAAATTAAATAATTTAACTCTGTTTTTTGTAAACTTTCTAGTACACACCAATCTGTTCAGTGGCACATACATAGCTCATTATTACTCAAAATTAATTTTAAAGACAGATATCCATCCTGCAAATAACCCAATACTTCAAATAACAGATGTTGATCACAGTTCTGTGTGATTGTATTAGATGCAAACCTTAGGTAAGTGCTCTGTCACAACAGGAAAGGACTAGTCACCAAACTACATCGTCCAACTATGTCATTGTCTACAAGAACATCAATTTAACTTGGAAAGTTTATACCATGTATGTTCAACCCACAACCTGTGGACTGCATGCAGCCCAGCACAGCTTGCAATGTGACCTGGCTTCTACTGCCACATCATCACAACAGTGGCTCTGTCCTTCCATTTGAAATAAAATTAAAACCATTTACTCACGGTGAGTTTATTAAGTAAGGGAGGTATATGGAAAGTGTGGCAGATATAATGTATCCTCATAACAAGAAGTTTTACGAAGAAACAGGAAAATATATTGAGAGAAATTTAAAGAGTAAGGCTGCTAATTTCAAATTTTATGCTTTAGAGATAGATGAAAGTACTGATGCTACAGACATGGCTCACCTTGCCATTTTCACTAGAGGTACTGATAACAAACACAATATCACTGTAGAAATGGCTTCTTTGGTATCACTGAAAGATACAAGTAAATCTCTGTATTTATTTGATGCAGCAAAAAAAAACCTCATAAAAGCAATTTTCTTTCACTTTTGTCCACAAATCTGATGTACCAACCGTTACCCCAGTTATGGTTGGTAGAAAAGAGGGACTTAATAAAATTAATAGAAGATGTTGCAATTGCAACTGGCAACTCAAGTTTGATGAAATACCACTGCGTCACACACCAAAAAAATTGATCTGCAAAAGCTTTAGAAATGACTGATGTCTTGTAAATAATCATGAAAGCTGTGAACTTAATAAAGTCCAGGGGACTGAATCATCACCAATTGGATGCTGATTATGGGAACTCCATTTTCAGTCAACATACATTACCTGCAAATTTTGAAATGGAATGTATAAAACTAAAAAACTAAAAAAAAAAAAAAAAAAAAAAAAAGAAATTAGGCAATCTGTCTTTACCACACTTCTATAGGGCCTATCATCTTACAAGAGAAATATATCCCTCGCTTCATAATCACATCTTATTCATGTCATCACTTCTTGGCGATATGTATATTTCTGAACAATTACTGTCAAGGAAGAAACATAGAAAGAATAATATTTCATCAAATAATTCTGACAAACACCTTCAGAACTAACAATTGCAGCAACTTCCACCAAACTAGATAATTACACACTGATTTCACAAAAACAGGGTCAAATATACCACTAGATTTATGTTTTTTACTAAAACAAAAATCAGAGCAACAAAAATACATTAAAAGTAAGTTTTGTTATTTAAATACATTAGCTATATTATATATTTTACATGCAGCCCAGGACAACTACTATTCACACAGGCAAGCCAAAAGTCTGGACACTCATGGGTTATACCCTTAAGAATCATCACTATAAGCAGAGGATCAACTTGGACAAAGTTGTTTTTTTAAAATAAATTTTAAGTAATAGCAGAGATCTCATGTCTGAGATGAATTCTGTTCCAATAGGAAAGGAGAGTGAAGACTGCCTACATTACTAGGGTTCATCAGCCACTTACATTTCCACTGTTGAATCACGTATGTCACACAGAAGGAAGAATGGTGAAATACTGCACCATTAGCTTCAAAAGGCAAATTTAAAAGTTAGATCAATTAAATAAAGCTAAAAATGCTTCACTAAGTGGCTTTCAAAATTTGTCCTTCCATAATAGCCTGATCTTAAATACATTATTTACCAGCTTCACAAACTACAATGAGCTATGATCCACAGCTCATACAAGACCAAAAAAGGAAGAAAAACTGCAAGGAAATATCCTTAACTGGCATCCTGGAGCTGAATAAACCAATTACCATAAACTTTTTTTTTTTTTTTTTAAGAAGGAGAAAAGAATTATACTGCGGCAATATTAGCAGTGTAGAAAGCTGTTCCTACTTCCACTAGAATCTGTGAAAAAAATTGCAAGAAAAGTATTGTGTGGTTAAAAGTAATGTCAGTTCAGCTAGTCTTCAATTAGTGACAAAACTGAGTCTCTCTTACACAGGAAATTAGAAGTGTTCTTGCACTGAAAGAAAAACTAAAGTTATCACTAGAAAAACATAAGATCCAGATGAAATAGATATGCAGGTGTTTTGAGCACACAAAACAGGGAGACATCTGAGTGGATGCCCTGGATAAGCCTGAGGAAAAGAACACTGCATCTTACACATGACATGGAATAAAGAATTGAGTCTGCCTTGTTGTAGTTAATCTACTCCAGCCTCCTTAGTCACTACTCTCAACTGGAGATAAAGCTCCCTTTCATTTACTACCTTTTCCAAACAAGTTTCTCTAAGATTTTATATAATCAGTTGCTCAGGACAGACAAAACATTGTACTTCTAAAAAATCCATATTAACTAGTGGGTCTAGTTGTCAGGTGCACACCAAGCAATCCTCTCAATCCTTTCATCAACAGGAAATAAAGAGAAAATAAGATGGAAAAGTTTGTGGGTCAAGAAAGACACAGGAAGATAGCTCATCAGTCAACCATTATCAGAGGTTATCAGAAAATAACAGTGGCATACCACTTGGCTGTCTTCGACTCCAGTTCATTTCAAAGTACTAGCACGTCAGGCATGGCAGTACTCAGTGGTGGCTTGACTTCATTCAGACCACTGTTAGCCACTGCACTTTCATAATGTCCATATGAGACTGTTAAAGGGTGAGCGAGTCTTGCTGATTATTCCTTGGCTTTCCAATCAATTAATAAACTTTTGGATGGGAAGGAGTCTTGGTTGGTGAGATATTGCAGCCAGTGCACAGCTGCCACAGCAATCAACACTTGCTTTTCCTCTCCTCTTAGAAATACAACAGAATGCTCTTCTGAGACACCAGGAACGGTAGACAGCTGCTTAATGTCCTCCACCTCCAAGACAACTATATCAAAAGCCCACTGGCAGCCTTCTATAGTCCCTGAAGTATCCCCTCCTAATACAATCTATATTAACAATGCAAGGAACCTCTGGGCCATCTGTAATAGGGTCCTTTCATCATTCCATCCCAGTTAGGCTCACTTCAGCTTTGAATAGTTAGGTTTTGGGATCCTCCTCTCTCTCCAGAAATACAGATGGGTTCTGCCCCATTATAGCTTCATAGCATTATAATATGCTGTGTGCCAGTATTCACGAGAATGTTATACTAATGTGGTTCTGATATGCCATTCCATCAAATCCACACAGTCCAATCAATTCAACTCTAACTGAAGGGAGGGCCCCTCTAGTTCCTGTTATTCATCACTCACTTCTTATGAATGTGAATCTAAAGGCTCATTATGAAACTCAGAAATAAGATCAGACCATCTACTCTGCCTGGGGAACTGCCTACTGGAAACTGGTGCAGCAATTTTCCTACAACAACCCTGTTCTGTGAATATTTTTAGGCAGATAAAACCCACAAGGTGGCATATAGCGTGTATCTACTATATTCTCTCTCTCAAGCAGAGTAAAACTTACTTCTAACAGCTGAGATAATTATCTGCACAAGTAAGGGAGAAATTTTTTTTATCTTAAAGCCACTGAACCAGTCTGTCCACAATCAAGACATAGGCCTGTAGGGAGGAAGAGATTTTCTTCATGTTTTCCAAGTAGGCTACCTTCTTCATCCATTGTTGATTTTTTTTGTTATATTGGCCATTACTGCCAGTGTTGGCATACAACAATAGTTGTAGGTTGTGAGCCCTTGACATCACCTGGGATCTTCATCTCATTGTTCTGGTCAATATTGCACATTAACATGGATAATTCCCTCAGGTCCTGTACACCATTCTCCACGGTAGCCCACTTGCCTTGGTAATATACCAGATCTTTCTTCTTGGAAATAAAAGAAATGACTTTTTTTTCTTCTGCTCTTATAGATTCTAAATTCTCTCTTTTTTTTTGTTTCCCACAAATAAATATATGAACTATCCACAATTAGCAATGAGGTTCAAGTACATATGGGCAAGATATGAAGGGTAACATCAAGTAAATAATAGAATCTGAGCTACATTACGAGGCACACATAATCATTTAGGAACACAAGAGCCCTATCATGTTTAAGGTAAATACAAAATTTCAGTTCATTGCAATTTCTTCTGAAATTCAATGTTTCTTCAGGATAGACAGTACAAGGAGTTATCTGAGTTATCTATTTCCAAAAGAAAGACTTTTAAAACCAGTTTTTATTAATGGACTTTTTCTCTGTAAACTAGAGTACCAACCCTTAATTTGTGCAAGCATGTCATTGGCCAAGTTGTTCAGTAAGTGCTCCAGAAAATCATGACAGCTGTTAGTTTTTCAGGAAAACATGAAAAACAAAATTAAGAAGAAAAATAACAAGCATCAGGCATATACAAGCTGTAAACTCCAAACTCCACAGATTACTATGAGTACAATCACAGGACAAAACTGTCACACAACCGACCAACCTGCCACTGAGTCTAGTGGTCTACCAGCAGCTTGCACCAGTCTGAATCTAAGCGTTGGTAAAAGTCTGAAGTGAAAAGAGACAGAACCTAGTTATAATATACCTTTGAAGGGATTTACTTAGGGCAGTTAAATGCGCTTATTGACAAAAATATTTAGAAGGCACTAAAGTATTTTCATATGTTATTTCAGTCCTCAGAAGGGAACTGTGAAGTAGTACATTAACTCTACTCTCAATTCCTATGTATGACCTGGAGCCCTAACAACCAAAGTATGATCTGGGAAAGAACTATCCTCTCTGTTTGCTTACTTAACAGAAACTGGGAAGAAAAAAAAAGGAGATTCTAACCACATTTGTACTTCTGTGCTACTCTTGCAAGACTAGCTTAAGTATTTGATGGTTGTTAACAGCACTATTTTCCCCCTTTGCATTTTCATTCAGTCCACAACAAAAACTCATAAATGAAATTTTCAAGGATTGGCCCTCCCAGGCCTGTCTACTTCATAAACCTCTGCCAGAAAAACTATACCAGCTGGAAATGTCAGCCATAAAGTACAAACCATATAATAACTAACTTAGCTGTGCTGGAAAGAAAGTCTTGATGTACCCAAATTATGCAAAACAAACAAACAAAAAGCCCCACTTCTGTTGGCTTTATTCACACCACAGAGTCAAGCAATGAATTTTTGTTGGCAGAAAATTACTGCATTTCCAAGAGGAGAGCTAATTGGCAAAGCTGTAGTGACTTAAACTGCTTTAGATCAAAGAGTTTTTAAAGAGCCCCAATACCCAAATTTTTCAAGCTACCTGGAAAGCTAGTTGCAACAACTAAAAGATTAGCTATCCATATTCTGATACATCTGATACATCTCAATGATTTCTGAAAGAATGTCTCCCAGGAACAGGTACAGAAATCTATCAATTAGAAACTGCCCTCAAGCCTTCTTTGATTCATGTATACACAAAGAAAATAACTTATCAATCTCACAATCTCTATTTTAGTTAGTGCAGTTCTCTTTGGTGAAGCAATACTGAATAACAAATTCTTGCACACTCAGCTGTCTTGGCTGCAGAACTGGAAGACATACAACATAAGTCCACGTAAACGAAGACTGGTCCCATATGCTCACTGCAGAAAGGCCAATATTTTATTTATTTACTTTTAGACAAAGAAAGACTAAGAAGTGACCTCCAGCCAGAGAACCTGGAACAGAAGCAGAAGGCCTCTGAAGATCCCAACTGAATGCATTAGTTTGCATTTTCACAGAATCACAGAACCCTCAGATGACCTTTAAAGGACCCTTCCAACTCCAAGGATTCTATGATTCTATGAAAATGCATCATAATGCATCCAGCTAGGCTCTTCATTGATTTCTACATACACCTTTTGATCAGTGCTAGAGCACTGATGAAGAACTTCCTGCATCCATAAGTAAAGTGCATCAGAAAGGAGATACAAAGGGAACAGGAGAAGCAAAATACTCAAAATGAACAAGAAAGCAGAAATGAAAGTATACAACTGCTGGCACATCTATAGTCTTTTACAGAATTCCTCCTCTTTTCTCTCAGTTCACCATGTAACAATCCCATAATTTGGAACCACCCTCATATCCACACTATTCTTCAGCAGACTTTAAATCTTTTAATCAACCATACTGTCATTTAGCAAGCATCAGTTAGATGTGAGCTTTTGTGGACTAGCCCTTTGAAGGAAACAAGACATTTGGCTTGTGGCTTTCATAGATTTTTGTTGATAGCTGAGGAATGGCAAGATTTAAGGGCCTTTAATTTCTTCCAGACATAAAAGGGAACTACACTCTAGGACAAAGTTGCTCAATCTGTGGTCAGTAAAATACCAGATGGTGGTCCAAAATATCATCGTAAAAAAATGTGTTTTTAAAACTATACATTCCCACATACGCAAGAAATGAGGAAATACAGAAAAAAATTAAACAAACATTCAGAGTTTAGCCTAACTGAATTGCGCCATAGTGCAAAACCAAATGAGACATTTCACAAGTTGATCCTTCAATTTTTAAAAGAAATTAAGTAATTTTTAAATAAAACATTGTCCTTTAACACTTAAGTTTGAAAACTTTCTTCTGTTCTACTGAATTTCCAAATAAAGACTCTCAAAATATTTCACTAGATACAACATGTTCCTCAGTCCCTCCCTCTCTCTGACTTCTCTAAGCCATTATCTGTTTTCTCCATATTCTCTATGCTTTCTGTTTTTTCCCTCTCTTTATATAAACTTCTTAACATCTTCTACAGAAGCAACCCATACGGCCACTGAGCTCTTTCTGATCATTATCATTGGTAAATTCTGTTTCAAATCTTCCAGCTCACCCTGAATTCCACTTACCACTATCGGAACATCGTAATTTTACTGGTTTAGTCACAAGAGCTTCCTTTCACAGACCTACCCTCTTATCTGTCACTTTTTATTTCTGTTAAGTTACGACAATTGTTCCATACTCTGACTCCAAACCCTGATTTAAGATCTAACTATCCAGTCCTACTCTTATTCACTCCTCACAGTTATTTTCACTTCCTATGTCCACATATAAACATTCTTGCATCTTATAGAGTTGTAAAGGACATCTATCCAACTCTTCTGTAACGAACAGGAACATGCACAGCTAGATCAGGTTGCCTAGGGTCTGATTTAGCCTCCATTGAAAGTCTCCTGGGACAGGGCAATCACCACATCTCCCGGCAACCTGCTCCAGTGCATCAACATCATCACTGTAAAAGACTTTTCCTTATATCTAACCTAAATCTACGCTCTTTAAGCTTGCAGTTATTTCCCCTTGTTCTATCACCATAGACCCTGCTAAAGAGTCTGTCCCCTTTTTTCCTGTAGCTCCCCTTTAGATACTGAAATGCCACCATCAGTTCTCCTGAGAGAAGAAGACCTTGCACTTGAATTTGCTGAACCTCATAAGGTTCTCCTCAGCCAATTGCTCATGCCGGTCTAGGTCCCTCTGGATGGTATCTCATCCCTCTGGTGTGTTGGCAGCTAAAATAGCTGAGTTGTCCACAATCAGCTTTCTAAAAACCTACCCTCTTAAGTTGTTTTTCAAGACAGACAAACAGACAACAAAGCAGTCTTTACATCTTAACAAGAAAACGGCTCTGCAAAGCCATCCAATTAAGAATACAATGCAACTTCGATTTTGTAAATACTATTTAAATAGGATACCCGAATTCTCTTCACTCAAAATTAGCCTGATCTCAAGCTACCATTAAATTCATGAATGTCAAAAAAATTGAAAAAAAATAATTGTTGAAGGACTCAATTAATAGACACATTTTCGCATGTTTTCTAACACCTAACTTGAAAACACCATTTGCGTGTGTTCCTCTGAACACTCACCACTCTTCTTCAGTTTAAAAAAGGCAGCTTTTAACTTTTTCCCAAAGATTACTGTTAGTTACTAATGTCTACAACTTCCTTCAAAATCAAGATGCAACTTTTAAATGAAATATATTGATTATCATACTGACATGTATTACTAAATGCCATATGGACTACTCCGTTTTTTCAAAATGATTCTTTACGGAAACCCTATAAGCAGCACACTGCAGCTGAATGAAAATAGTTATTAAAACTAATAACAATAAAAAGTTAAACTACACAAGAATTACTTATACACATTACTCAAGTAAAAACTGGACACAAGGTTTTGCATTTAAAATTGAATTAATTATGCTATGCGTGGTTAGTAAACACAGCAGAGAACCATAAAATTTTGCAATTTATCTTCTCTATCCTGACAGTTCTATTCCTATACTAGAAAGAAGAAATGGACTTATTTAACCATTTGAAATTTATTAAGATTCAATTTGAACAAATTGAATTGTACTGGACATCTGAATATAAAGACACTATTCATCTACAAAATACACGTCTGCTTCCACTGATTCTGATATGTTGACAAATTCTCAAATTCTTGTTCCCAGCTTATGGCTGTTCGTAGCTTTTGCTTTCTTACAACTTTGGTAAGGCATTTTTACTGCTTGGTAAGGCATTTTTACATTTGGGCTGCGTGTATGCTTTGTTTTTTTATACTCAGTCTCAGTAAGATTACATTTCATAATGAATTTTGTTTATTTAATTTAAAGTTGATTTTAATATATTCAAAATATGTTCTTTATACAGCTTTCCATACAGCTATTAGCAGTTTTTGGTCCTCTATATGAAGTACGTGCAACAATTTGTAAAAGCTCAGTTAAATGATTTCATAGCAAACTAGTTTTTGAAACACTTTATGACACAGAAAGAATAAAACAGATATTCAGATCTTGTTAACAATTGAGGAAAATCATACAAAACCACTGTATTTGCTACTGAGATGAACACATACATAAGACAAGTTTCCTTGGAATCTGGGCTTTTTTTTCACTTCTCTTTCTCTTCTTCCATTTTCTTTTTTTTTTTTTTCTCATGTACATATCTGTGTGTGTGTTGTATAAGTGGGTCTGTGTGTCTGTAAAAAATTAGATACAGATTTCCAGCTTCTCAGGAAAATTAAGTTTGCATACCAGCACAGAATATCCCTGGGACTTCACTTCGGAATATAACAGTTCGTACTTTCTTATCAGATTTCAAAGCATCCACAGCTTTTGACATCTAAAGAGAAAAGGAGGGAGGGGAATAACCAAACACTTTTAAAAGTATTTAATTCCAGTATTTCACCTTCATATTAGAAACTGTTCTTTTCACTTACCATTTTTAAAAGATTTTTGTTAAGTGCATTCTTGGCATGAGATCTGTTTAACCCAAGCACCACAATTCCTGGAGGGAAAGAAAAATTGTATCACTGTTATAATACAGAAAAATATACAATATCCACACAAGTAATTATTTCAATTTCAGGAGTGCTAAAAGAAACATACTGGTGCAGTCAATTAGCTACTGAGTTTTAGAAAGAAAAAAATGGATTTAAGTTTTCCAGTGTTGAACATTTCAGTGTTCAACAGAAATGATGTATTTTAAGAAGTAAAAATCTGGCCCTAACACTATTACATGGTCAGAAAGGTTGAATCTTAAATTACCTAAGGCATGCACAAATTTCACATTTGTATGCAAAGTGCTGACATATAATCAAGCAAAATAATGCACTATTTCCATATCTAGGTAGTCTGCTTTGAGAAACTTCTTAAAGCAAGAAGAGCTATCATAGCTAAGATTAGTAATTCCAATACAGACAATGAAGCCACACAGAGAGAATGCTAGCAAAAATATATCTGAACTTCTGTTTTAAAATAAAAAAACATACAGAAACTCTCTCTCAAGACAGAAACTAGTGCTAGGCTACACAGCTTTGATCACATATTTATAACTCCCTTAGTCCAGTTAGAGATCAGCTGGCTCAATGACTGATTCCATATACATTGATCTGTGTCACACAAGGAGCACCACTTGCTTGTCCTTATTCCTTCTCCCTTAGCTTAACAGGCATGAAAAATCCCAAGAAGTTTATCCAGATAGTAATCTTCTAGGCAATTATTTCCTGAATGTATTACAATTTCCTGAATTCTAAACATCAGAAATTGATCCAGTCTTGCTAAGGTCAGGATTTTGTTTTTCATCTGGAGAGTACAAGGCAAGTGAAAAGAAGGCAATGGACTAGCACTGGGACCAGGAATGAAAGAGAAAAAGGGAGCTCCCTTTATCCCAAACAAAAAGGCCCACAGTGTTGCCATCAATCTACCAGAAACTCAGTATTTGCCTGTGTATTTACCACCACAACACCAAACTCTGCAAGAACCATCTCTTTATACTCTGGCTCCCATAGTCACTTTAGGAGCCTGTCTTGTTTTCTCAGCACACACTATTTCCTTCATAGAAACATCATCTCAAAGTGATGAACTATTAGTGTTTAATCCCACTTCCCTTCCTCCCAAATGTAAGTGCCTACACACACACATACATTGTTAAACTGAGCTCCTGCTCCTTCTGCAGCTACCAATTTGAAAACGAAGTCTTCCATTCAACAGCTGCCATGTCTGAAGTTCAAATGAAAATGGTTAAATCCAAGTAGGAGAGCACACTTTGCTCTTGCTTGCTCCCGAAGTTCAATTAACCCTTATCAAGAAAGAGGAGAGCCTGGCTGATCCAGAAAACCTTCATTACTTTGTTCTCTAAAGCCAAACTAAATTCACCAACACAACTGCAACAGCGCTCAATGAGCATTCAAGCAGGAATTCCTACGTGCTTCCAACTGCAGCACTTTTCTACTGTTGCAACTTGTATTTCAGGATTATTCCAAATTCAAATACATCGTATGTTCATACACATAGATAAAGCAAAATCAGCACCATGTTTTAAAGCGACAAAAAGCCAGTTAACCTGGTTTTGATTTTAAGCTCTAAGACTACTACACTTGCATATCCAAAGTTTGAATGAGGCAAAGACATTGCCATCTCAAACCTATTTCTTTAACTAAAAAATAAGGTCCTTAGCAAAAGTATGTTTTTTCAATAGCAGCAACACTCTTCATTTACCATCATCAATATTATAACGAATTCCCAATTAACATTTTTGTAATAAATTTTGTAATTTTCCTATGAAGAAAGGCCCCTTAAAGACAAATCATACAAGTTAAGTCTTAAAAGTATCCCACTGAGTCATAAACCTATCACTTCTGTCTCCCCTCCCAGATAAGTGAGAGGTAAATACAGATGACATCAATTTCTTAAATAAGGGGGGGGGGGGGGGGGGGGAAGTAAGCAATAACTGCAACCAGAAAAGCATATGAGGCTAACATGGGACAATCATATATTGAAATGAGGCATATTAAAAGATATTCCCTGAATGCTCGTTTGAGTCACTTTTGTTCTAATACTTTATTACAATATTGTC
Organism: Lagopus muta; assembly: GCF_023343835.1. NCBI lineage: Eukaryota > Metazoa > Chordata > Aves > Galliformes > Phasianidae > Lagopus > Lagopus muta. The sequence continues at coordinate 52,068,460 of NC_064472.1, read as the reverse complement.
TGGGCATCCTTAAATCCCTTGGTTATTTTTAGAACTGCAGTAAGGCGTGGGACGTTCTCCCAGTGTATTAATCAATGACTGAACTACAGATCAATTGAGTACTTGCTCAAAGTCATATTATCAAAGTAGAAAAATAGACTTGTTTCCATTTGAGTAATTTAATCCCAAGAATGTACTTTCTTCCTTCCCTAGCTTACTCCAAGATCTCCTTGTCCCCAAAATCTGGAAATACAACTCACCACATCAGTTCATCAAAGACTGTGAATTAATTGCTGGATGCCATTATAAAAGAAACTGTTCAAGAAGGTCTTCCTTCCATGCTTTGGATATCCTAAAGAATTTAAATCCCTGGTCATATGGGTATACAAATTTACATAAATTTGCCCTAAACAGGGCAAATCAGGCACTATATAACACTGCACAGTCCCACCAAACCTCTTGGGAAAAAGAAAATGATAACAAGAAGTACAAACATTATGAATAACTATTTTAACAATTATTTTTAACAAAAATGTACACTGTATTGTATATTGTATTACATGTATTTTGAAAAATCTCACATTCTCATTCAAAACATTTAATTACAGTTCACACTTTCTGAAGTGTCCACCTATGGGCATGCAAATATCTTAAAAAATATACTAAAAAAACTTATCTGTAAAAAGTAGTAAAAACTCATTATCACATTCAGAAACAAATATCAGAATCATAATAAACATCATAATAATGAAATTCCAGTATCTTTACAATGTCAAAGAAGTTGCAGATACGTTAGAAAGGAACAGCCATTCAGACAATGCTGAAGGCAGTATTAATTTCATATTTTTTTCCTGGGAGTCATTTCCACATGACTCCAGAAAACTCAGCAAATAAGGTGTGTCTATTATTAATCACATATATTAAAAATCAAATTTCACTCTATCAGCTAGATTTTCCGAGGGACTAACTAACAACGCTATGTAAGTAGTCATGGACAGTCTGCATTGTTTCTCAGCTGCTCAAATGTACGGGAACTGTTAGGTCAGTTGAACCAGTGATTGAGCAGCTGGTGAAGGGGCATAGCCAGACCTGGGAGCACAGGTGGAAGCAATTTATCTGAGCAACCGCAAGGGGTCACACACCCCTCCCTAGCCTGATTTAAGGGCTGGCAATCACAAGAAAAGCATCTCTATTTGGAGACTGCCTCAGAAAGGGGCAATTCTTTCATTACCAAATCATGACTTCTACATTTCTTGTGTGATCCTAAACTGGTTCAAAGCAGCTCTACCTGCTGCCTCCTCTCCCAACAGAGAGTAAAGCAAACACACAATGAATACTACTCTCACTACCAGAGCTGAGACATAATTTTTAATGTTAAAAAGAAATTATAATTAAGTCACGTGAAAATAAACAGCAAAATTGTATTTTAGTGAGAAAAGGATAGACATACATACATACAAGAATTCTTCCAAAAGTAATGCATTGTATTTCATTAAGTTGGCCCACAATACTAGAAACAGATGTTGGTGGTATGTCTGAACAGGCTGAACTTTCCCACTATTATTCCATTACATTTTGTTGCCATGTGACAGATGGTATCATAGGTGCAATCTGACAAAGCGGCATATGACGTAGAAGTGTGTATAAGGCAAAGGCATGTCACTGAATTCCTTCATGGGGGGAAAAAAAGAAAAACACCTATTGACATTTATCAGTGCTGAACAAATGTCCAAACAGTTGATGTGAGCTCAGTGAGGTGGTGGGTGGTGCATTTCAGGAGTTGTGACAATGGGTTACCTCCACTAGTGCAGATGTTTACTACTCACAGAATCACAGGATCATCAAGCTTGGAAAAGACCTCCAACATCATCCAGTCCAAATGTCCACTTACAAACAACATTTCCACACTAAAGCATGTCCCTTAGTACCACACCTACACACTTCCTTAATACCTTCAGGGATGATCACAGAATCACAGAATTGTAGGGGTTGGAAGGGACCTCCAGAGATCATCGAGTCCAACCCCCTGCCAAAGCAGGTTCCCTACACCAGGTCGCACAGGTCGGCATCCAGGCAGGTCTTGAACATCTCCAGAGAAAGAGACTCCACAACCCCCCTGGGCAGCCTGTTCCAGTGCTCCGTCACCCTCACTATAAAGTTCTTGCGCACATTCATGCGGAACTTCCTATGCTGCAGCTTATGTCCATTTCCCCTTGTCCTGTCTCCACGTACCACTGAAAAGAGACTGGCCTCACCACTATGGCCCCCACACCTCAGATATTTATAGGCCTGGATCAGGTCCCCTCTCAGTCGTCTTTTCTCAAGGCTGAACAGACCCAGTTCACTCAGCCTTTCTTCATAGGAGAGATGCTCCAGGCCCTTCACCATCTCTGTGGCCCTCCGCTGGACTCTTTCCAAGAGATCCCTGTCTTTTTGTACTGGGGAGCCCAGAACTGGACGCAGTACTCCAGATGAGGTCTTACCAGGGCAGAGTAGAGGGGGAGGATCACCTCCCTCGACCTGCTGGCCACGCTCTTTTTAATGCACCCCAGGATGCCATTGGTCTTTTTGGCCACAGGGGCACACTGCTGGCTCATGGCCAACCTATTGTCCACCAGGACACCCAGGTCCATCTCTGCAGAGCTCCTCTCCAGCAGCTCATCCCACAACCTGTACTGGTGCATGCAATTATTCCTCCCCAGATGCAAGACTCCACAATTGCTTTTGTTAAACCTCATCCGGTTTCTTACTGCCCAGCTCTTCAGCCTGTCCAGGTCTCGCTGAATGGCAGCACAGCCTTCAGGCGTGTCAGCCAATCCTCCCAACTTCGTATCATCAGCAAACTTGCTGAGGGTGGCCACTATCCCCTCATCAAGGTTGAATAAGATCAGACCCAGCACAGATCCCTGGGGACACCACTGGTTACAGGTCTCCAGCCAGACTCTGCACCACCAACCACGACCCTCTGTGCTCTGCCAGTCAGCCAGTTTTCAACCCAGCTCACTGTCCGCTATCCCACACTTCCTCAGCTTTGTTATAAGGATGTCGTGGGGGACAGTATCAAATGCTTTTCTAAAATCAAGGTAGACTACATCTACCGCTCTTGATGACTCAACCATCTCCCTGGGCAGCCTGTTCCAACACCTGACTACTCTCTCAGAAAAGAAACTTCTCCTGACAACCAGCCTTAATCTCCCCAGGCAGAACTTGAGGCTACAACCTCTCATCCTATCACTAGATTCGCAGGAGAAGAGGCTAACCCCTGTTCTACCACAGCCTCCTTTCAGGCAGCTGTAGAGAGCTATGAAGTCTCCCCTGAGCCTCCTCTTCTCTACATTAAACAATTCAAGTTCCCTCAGATGCTCTTCATAAAACTCTGCGTCTGGGAACCAAAAGGTCTTGGCCAAAGAATGATACTGAATTGGAACAAAGTATTCTGACAAAGAGTGTGACTAGATGACTGTGTGACTAGAATCATGGGCTGCATGACAGTTTTGAGGAAAGCAGCATTTGCAGCTAAAGCCACTTATCTTGTTTCGGTAGGAAGCTGACCTTGCTAGTTTACCTTGTTTTGCAAGCAGGTGTTCCACTTGAGCTCTGCATCACATGCTAGTCATGCAGATGCAGCGTGCAAGTAGAGAAAACGCTGTAGACCTTGGAGAGAACAAAAGCAGGAGAGAGGCTGTGGTGGATCCAAGAGAGAGGAAAAGTATGCCCTAAAGCAGAGGACATCTTTCTGACACCTCCTCTCGAATCTTCTACAGGCATGTTCCTTCTCTTTCTCCTACTCAGCAATTCACTTGTCTCTCAAAGGTAGGTAAGTAACACTCACCTGCTTATGGAGTTTGTGCTTGCCACGGAGACATAATCTAAAATAGATGCCTGTGTGTGTGTGTGTGTGTGTGTGTGTGTGTGTGTGAAATAAAATTCATAACCCTCTGTGCTGCTCTGAGTGCACAGTTTGCTTGCCTCCACTCCTGAGACATCCTGTCTCTCAGATCCAAACATACTATGAAACAGGTGTTATGTTATGTGTTCCAGTTCCCTCAGCAGCTCCACTGCTCTTCTCTAGGACCTCCAAGTCTTTCTGATAGTGAAGGGACCAAAACTTAAAACAGTATTTGAGTTGCAGACTTAACAGTGCTGAGTACAGAGCTACATTTCCCTGTTCTTACTAACAGCACGACTTCTTATACACGCCAGAATGCCACTAGCTTTCTTGGCCACCTGGGAATACTGCTGGCTCATGTTCAGCTGAGCAGCCACCAATATCCCCAGATCCGTTTCATCTGTACAGTCTTCAAGCAACTCCTCCCCAGGCCTGTAGCGTTGCCTGGCATTGTTGTGACCAAAGTGCAGACCTGGCGCTTGGTCTTGTTGAACTTCACTGCTTTGGCTTCAGCCCAGATCCCTCTGAAGGGCCTTCTTACCCCCAGACAGATTGACACTTTCTCCCAGCTTGGTGTCACCTACAAACTTGCTGAGGGTGCACTAAATCCCTCTGTCCAAGTCATCAATAAAGATATTAAACAGAATAAGCCCCAGTACTGACTCCTCAGGAACACCGCTCATGACCAGTTGCCAGCTGGATTTAATTCCATTTTCCACCACACTCTGGGCCTGGCCTCCAGGCAGTTCTTTACCCAGCGAAGAGTGTACTTCTACAAGCCAGGGCTGTCAGCTTCTCTAGGAGAATACTGTGGAAGACAGTGTCAAAGGCTTTGCTGAAGTCTGTCATGGTTTTATGATTTTTGATCGGTATTCCACATCGTAACATCATATAGTGTACTGGGTGTTAAAGAGTTCTGTGGATCATATCTTGGCTCAGAAGAGAACTACAATCCCAGAAGACTATATTCCTTTGTTTTCCATTTGGGGGGAAAGACAAAAATGACTGGGAGTCACAAGACCGCCTCTCGCTCCCTTTGCTCTCTGCTCCCTGGTCATTTTGCCTACAGCATTACAGTAAGGACTTTGCTTTCAAAACTCCCTCTCATTTTATTTTATTTATTAGCTTCAATTCCAATTATATTGTATTATATTGAATCATCTCACATTCTGCTATTGTATTTAGTAAATTAAGCTTTCTCATTAGCTCACTGCTACTCTTTTCCCCATCTAGGCACACCTCCCTACCTTTTTCTCTTTCTCCCCCTTCCTGGGGCGTCTGTGGGTCCCTTCCTCCCATCACAGAACTAGGTCAAACTGGGCTGAAACATGATAGAAGTCTAGATAGACTACGTCAACAGCCTTTCCGTCATCCACCAGGAGGGTCATTAGATCATACAAGGAGATGAGGTTGGTCAAGCAAGACCTGCCTCTCATGAACCCATGCTGGCTGGGCATGATCCCCTGGCTGTCATGCACATACTGTGTGATCTCACTCAAGATGATTTGCTCCATAATGTTTTCTAACACCAAGGTCAGGCTGACATGCCTGCAGTTCCCCGCATCCTCCTCAAAACCCTTCTTGTAGATGGGAGTAACATCAGCAAGTCTCCAGCTCTGTGTGACCTCTCAAGTTGACCAAGACTGCTAACAGATAATGGAAAGCAGCCTGGTAATCACGTCCGCCAACTCCCTCATGTGGATCACATCTGGGCCCATGGACGTGTGGCAGTCCAGCTGGAATTGTAGGTCTCTGACTATGGGGCTTTCTTCTGCTCCCCATCTCAGACTTCCAAGTCAGGGGGTAGAGTACTCCAAGAATTAACTGGTCTGGCTTTTAAAGGCAAATGTAAAGAAGGCGCTTGGAACATGGCATGCAGGCTCCCATTCATCAGTGGAGACAATGTACACCTCACTGTATTGACTATGTTGAAAAACAGTGCTCTGTAGCCAAGAATTTCCTCTATCAAACAGTGCTTTGTGCTTTTTAGATCTGTTCTAGTTTCCAGGGAAATAAGGGGAATTACTTTCAGAGCAACCCACATATATGCATGATAGCTTCAAAATACCTGTAAATTCCCAGATGTGTCCTCATTTCACAACGTAATTAAATATGGGATTTTAATGAGTAAATAGTTAATATTAAAAGGTTCTTGTATTTCAAGACAGACAGCAAAATTCATATGATGCTATCATTATTTAAAACTGCTGAGAGAGATCATATTTCCTTCTACATTAAATAAAACAGGGTGAATCAATTTAAGTAAAATAATTACATCTTGTATTACATGCAGTTTATCTCAGTACAAAGGAAACTGTGCTTTAATGATTTTATCTGCTCTATTATGTACTTTGTAGTTTTCAAAACAACATTCATACTCAATATTTAGTAGTAACTCATTTACTTGTAAGTCCTGACTGCATTCATACTAGTAATTTGTCCAATAAAGATTAATTCGATCTACACAACAAGTACTTACAGAAATAATTTATTTGTAACATGCAAACACACCATCAATCCAAACATACTTTTAAATAACTAAAAAAAAAATCTGAAATGAGAGAAAGAAGAAAGAATAGAGAAGTTGGTTTTTCACTTGTCTCCATTTACTGCATTTTCTTAAGTGAAACAAGAACCCACACTGAGTGCACCATGAACAATTCCAATTGTTTCCATTGATTGTAGTTTCATTAAGTACTTACGTGTATCATAAAATCACACAGACATGTATTGAGCATTATTTTTAAAAAGTAACTAAACAATTTTCAAAATCCTAAGTACATCTTTACTATTTTATCTCTAAGTACTTCTGCGTATCTTCCTGCACTCCATTAAATTAGTATATCTCAGCTGCTCAAGCATTTTTACTTAAAAATAGAAGAGAAAGTAAAGTTTTCTTTTTTGTCAGCTAACTACCAATCTTTCAAGCTCTGAAAGAACTATTTCAAATGAGACCATAATTGATCTGCACATTCTATGTACGTTAACATTCTAACTGATGATGACAAAACGTTGCCTTACATATACTAAGCGAACTAATAGCCCTAAATTCATCCAAATTTGTAATGGGTTTGCTAACGCAACTTGGCTAGAAGTTCTAAAATGTCAAAAGCTTTAATAAATTTCAGACCTTGAAGTGATAATCACATACAATTACAAATAAAAGACATGCATCTAATTAAAAAAATAATAACGCACCCATATTTATCTGTACTCATAGGAAACTGATACTAAAGGTAATGTGATTTACATGTTGTTCAGAACACATAAGCATTCTACAAACACATTCAAATTAAATCTTTTGTATTCTTTTGTCTCAAATAAAAAATTCAATAATTTGCCTTTTCACATATAGTCTCATTTCAGTATATGTTTAACAGCTTCCCAAAAAGTGTGGTATATGAGTCACCTGAAAGTGTTATGGAGCAGAGCAGTTTGTTACTTTGCCTGAAAGATTCATCTGGTGCTACAGGATTTGCACCTCTGTGTGAGGCAGCTCAAGGTCAGTTTTCCTGCTTCCCCAAGCAGCACTGGGGACAACACATCTTCCTCTAAGCAACTCAAAAAGAGCAGGTATATACAAGAACAGAAAAACAGCACAAATAAACATGTCTACATCTTGACAGGTAGTTAGAGAGACAGGGTCTGCCCCCATATGCAGTATGAAGTGGAAGAATATGGAAGGGGCAACAGTGCTGGGGTCCCACTTGGAAAGACCCGGAAGAAACTGCTGGAGAAGGAAATAGTATGTTAAGAGATTAGTGATAAAAAACACTGGGGCTTAAATGGCACTAGCATCCTAATGGAGCACAGGTACTACATGCTGTAAACTCACACAGCTTAACTTGTCGCATGGGAAGAGGAGGATGGTGTGCACTAGCATCACAGAAAGAATAATGCACAGAACGTACAAGCAAAAAAACTTTCCAACGTTTTACCAAGCCTTCTTTGCTCCTGTCTTGCCTCCACTTCAATTTAAAATAAGTTTAAACTTAAGACATTTGTTTGGAATCAATTCTCCATTCCTCAGTTGGTTGAGAAAATAGGAGTAAATAAGTATTGTATTCAAGGAACTCTAGGGAATAGAACAATAAGAAGTGGATCTCAGGACCAGATTACATCATTAATCTTACTGACTCTTAAAAAACGTATCTTCTAACCCTAAGATAAAATTGAAAGTTTACATGTACAAATATATACATACATATGAATGCTCTACTCAAAGGTGCATGCCCAAAACTGTGCCAAGTTTAATGTAACTGAGTTGATGTTTTCAAAGATATAAACTGAATCTCGCATCTCAACACATGATTGTTCCAAGACCTACTAACCACCTAAAGAAATACACGCATCACAGAATAGTGCTGCACACAAGAAAAAGCGGATGGAACTTCTCTGTCCCTGTCTGCCCATACAAACAAGCACACAGCAGGTGCGGGATGCTAACTGTAGGAGACGACCCCTAAACTTCATTTTCTGCCAGCAAAGCGGCTAGCAGAGGAGACACACATCCAGGAGAGTATTTCGATTAAAGTCAGCAGGGCTGCTGACCCATTCGTGCAAGTAACTGCGGCCCCGCAGTACCAGCACGAAGAGGCTGATCTGGATCCGCCGCCGGCAGCACGCCGCGCGGCGCCTCCCACCTGCCCCCGGTGGCGCGCAGGGTAACCCCAGCTCACAGGCCCGAGCGCCGCGGGCCGGGCCGGTAGGGCCCCGCAGAGGAGCGGCCGGCGCTTTCCCCGTTACCTTTGTGCTCTTCATCCAGGTACCGTACTCGCAGCTCCTCCTCCTCCTTCGCCTCCGATCCATAGCTCCTCCCGGCTGAGGGGAAAGCGGCGGCGCCTCCTCGCACCGGAGCCCGGGGGCCGAGGGTGGAGGAGGTGGCAGCGGCCGCGGCGGCTAGCCTGAACCGGCCGTGCAAGAGGCCCAAGCCACCCAGCGCCGCCGCCATACTGCCGCCTGCGCCCCTCAGCCGCCAGCCTCGCTCCCGAACCCACGTGACCGGCGGCTCTACGCAAGGGACGCCGCCAGCTCCCGCCCCTCCGCCGCCAAGGCACGAGGACCGCGCTTGTCGCGGGGCTTCGCGTGCCCAAGGGCTGACGGAGCGGCGTCGGGGCGCCGCGTCTCGGCTGTGCGGGTCTGGGGTGCCGCGGACCCCTACCTGAGCTGCGGTGCTTGGAGCAGCAACGAGGCTCCTGAAGCTGAGAAGTTTGGCTTCCTACCCCGAGGCTGGGTATTAGGAAGCTTTCTTCTCAGGGGTGGTGAGGCGCAGGGAAGTGGTGGAGTCGCTGTCTCTGGAGGTGTACCGTAATCCTGTGCATGTGGCACTGAGGGAACTTGAGAACTGAATACAAAGGCTTTGGGCACACCTTTTATCTTTAAGAGTTGTAGAAGTTGGCGTTCCTGACTGAGGGGGAAAGCAAGATGGGGAGGCCCCAGCTGTCACTTTTGCTAATTCGCTTTTGCGTTCCTTCTGTGCCAAGTTGCTTAGCAGGGCCTCCACTGCCTTCCTTCTGGAGGGAGGGAAGCCTAAAGATAATGACCTGTTTATTCTGGCAGAACGCTGTGAAGGACGAACGAGGGGAAAAGAGACTATCACCTTCCATTGATTAAGTTTTACTATTTAAACAGGAATGTAGCTTGTGATTAGCATCCTGTTCCACTCCTGCTGGCAGTACAAAAGGACACAAAGGAATAGTGAATTACTATCCTGGAAGCTTCATTCGCAGATGAGGAATGTTATGTTTTTATGAGATTAAATTCTGAAAGATAGTACCCAGTTATGTATATGGAAGCAAAAAGGCAGCACTATTCTGAAAGACATCAGCTGAGATAAAAAGACAGTAAAAACAGAACTGGATTCACTGCCTTACCATCATTGCTTTGAAGCCAAAGGCAGATGCATTTTCTCTGCTCAGCTGTTATGTGCAGTGGTTCCCACACTACTTGGCTCAAGGTCTCAGAAGTGCTTTCTTGAAGAGAGGACAGCATATGGAATCATGCCTAACAGCCTCATGTCTGGTGTACAAACATCCACAGTCATTATTAGAACTCAAATAATTTTCTAAGTACCATGTTCTTTTACATTTTCACTTTTTATTATATTTTTTTAGCATACGAAAGGAATAATATTTAATTTTTACTGACTTTTTCTGCAGTTTCTCACGTCTGCATTGCTAGAGCATGTTTACATTCAGATAGACATCTAATTTCCAATGGCCTCTACAGCATTTTTTGAAAGCTGAATTGTTAAGAAAATTAGTAATACAGTAGTAATACATTATAGCTACCATTGTAACATTTAAAAAAAAAAACCCTCCTGAAGAGTTTTTGCACTCCACCAAGTCAATTTTTTTAAACAAATCAAACTCAAATTACTAGCAGCAGCAGACACAAAGATGGCTGCTAAGGTCATTCTGCTCTTTGAACTGTGTCTCTGTATTAACGCATAAAACTTCATGATACATAAATATGTTTTATTGTGGCAGTTAAGCCGTAGAGTACATTTTTCAATACTGTATATTCAGTTTCTCCCATTGCACTGCCATTCAAGCATGGTGGAATGCTTCTTGGATGGAAGAAAAATTTTCCATATTTTGGTTCCCTGTTTTGTTTTTTTTGTTGTTGTTGTTGGTTTTTTTGTCTGTTTGTTTTTTGTTTTTACCCTGTAGCTTAGTTCTACAAAAACAGCTCTACAGATGAAGTAGGACATAGAAAGCACATTTAATTACAGAGGGAGAGTACTGAGATGCAGATTGTTATGTAAATCATATATACAAATAAGAAAAAAAAAACAAAAAAACTAGAGCAACAAAATGAAAACTGTTAAGTAGCTGCCTAATTACGTATGACATTGTTTGGTGACCTGTTCACTTCTTTACACAGAAATCCAAACATTGGTGCTTGGCGATGGGTAAAATAAATTGATAGAGCAAAAAACGTGTGAATCTTGACTCAGCATCCCTTATGTCTAGAGAAGCAATGTTAACATGAATGAAAATGGGATCAATATAAACAGAAAACAGCAGTTCTCTGCATTCAGCTATTACTTGTGATATGGTCCTCAGTCATAAGCTAATCTGAAAAACATATGAACAAAAAAGCCTAGATGGACCTCCTCTATTTTGTATTTGGAATTTCCTTGGAAAACCCATTCATATCAGGTTGTGGGTTCTCACAGTGTGCAGCAGAGACTGAAATATGCAGGCCCTTCTTAGTTTCACACACAGCTTTTACTTGAAAACAGCATATAGGTCCAGAAACTGGGAAACTGCCTACATCGTTAGCAGTGAGAAGTTTCTTCCAACTGTAATTCCTCACACTTCAGTGCAGGCCCTCTGCCATGATTCTCTCACTTAATTAAGGATAATGGAAGAATGTGGCCTCTAAACTTCAGATCTAAATTAGATACCATGGAATGGGAAAGTAGTTATGCATGTTCAGTTAGGCGTTTGCTATTATTAAGAACAATGATAGATTATTTGAAATGAGACAGGAGAAATAATTGCATGTGTATTTATATTAATATGCAAATTTACAGGTAACAATGAAAAAGGGCAAATAATATGTATAGTAAAGCAGGAAAAGGGTGGAGGAAAATGAATCTGGGCTAGTTGCAAGTCTTTGATTTTCTTATACTTTGTGTATAGATAAGGTGTAACAAATAGTTTCATTTTCCCTGGGTTGAAACTGTTGCATTGCAAGAATGAAAGGAATATGTTTTAGGAGAAAAGCAGATCACCAATGCATGCTTTTCAAGGTAAATCACATGTTTTTCTTGCATGTTGTAAATTAATTGTCTCTGTAAAATCACTTGATATTTCAGAGTGCAATCTATTAGCTACTTGTTTTCTAAGTGGTTTATAAAGGTTATATGCATCTGCTACGAGGAGATTTTTTCTATTCTAATTTTGACTTATTTGCTTTTAATGACAGAATTTTACTGTTTATTATGTTGTCCAGTTAGCATACTTCACAGCATTTCCAATCTTGAAATTTAACTTGTTAAAAGCTTTTTGTTGTTGGCAGATCAGAGCCTAAGAAAGGCCCTAAGTACTTTCAACAGAATGTGGTGGACATTTAATAAAGAAAATGTTCAGAATGTTTTCTAGGGCAAGGCACACAGCTTATCCTCAAAGAACATGAAAAAAAATTATTTATTTCTATAGGGCTGAATACAAGCAGAGATAGTGGAAACAGAATTTACATAAGCAGAGCTTCCTAAAAATTGAGCCTATTTGTATGTCTTTAAGTTTGTCTCCATTTGACAAAAAAAAGGAAAAGTAAAAACTTTCAATTTTACTGTAGCTCAGCAGAACAGACATTTGCTTACTTCATTAACTAACTGATGCATGCAGGCAAACTGCATCCAGAGCATCACTAGAAACTTTTCTTATGGTGAATGTACCTTTTCCAGCTATGTGTAAATACTGTTAAAGTCATGTGTTTTCTGCAAGCTTCTAGATGAGCCTTTATATGAAGCCATACTCATCTTTCACCTTTATATACTTCTGAGGAACTCCAAGACTTGCATAACCATTAACTGTATCTTGGAGGGTCTTCGCTTTGGCAGCAGAGTACAAGCTCTAACAGCATGCAAGTGAAAGCTTAACTTGCAGCACAGAAAGCAAACTAGAATGATGCTAGTGTAATTTATGTTTACTTTAGGAAGGTTGATACGAAACTCTTGTAAAAGGTGAATTTCCCAATTTTTATATCCAGTAAAAAGCTATGTGAGCCCCTGCTAAAGAAATGCTGGACCAACCTTACCTACTATACAGTATCTAGAAGATTGAAACAGAGTTAAGTGTTAGCTTGGATAAGGACAACAAAGATTAACTAACTTACTGGTGAGATCTCCCTTCAAAGTAACATTTGATGAAAACCATGTGAAAAACATTTTGTTTTAAAAAAATTGAAGTAATGATGGACATCTCAGTGAAACAAAAATTAGTAGCAGCACTGCAATCAAGAGATGAAAAATATTATATTATTTGTTTCCTGATGTGATGCTATTTCTAATGGGAAAAAAAAATCTTAAGAATATCTACACTGTTTAAAGACAGTGCATTTGCCATGAAATTTGACTTCATAATGGGATCTAAGAGAAACCTGATTGTTTATGGTCATTAGAAAATGTTATAGAAAAAAATCAGCACCTTATAGACTGTCTGATGTAATTCTTCATACTGCTCACGAGCAGGCAAGGATTTAAGCTGTATATTATGTTTCTGAATGGCATAATTAATTTCCCTTCAGTTCCACAAATTTCTTTTTCTTGTTTTCTGAGGTGGTTTATGTCTAAAGGCAATAACTGAGTTTACTGTGGAAAGTCTGTAGATAACATATGAAGTGTAAGATATTTACCTTTTTGCAAAAAGCTGCAAAGTTGCTGCTTGAAAAATACTCCACATGTACAAACAACTCTGAAAATAAATGTTAAAGTGCTATGACATAAAGCGTATTTATGCTGTTCTCTTTTCTTTTTTAGTCTTTTATGATTCACAGTATGTTGTAGAGAGATCTACTGACTATATTTCATTCTTCATAAGTAATGCATCATATTAATTCTTACACTATATTTAATGTAAGGGGAAAGCACTAGGGGCTTTTTTGATGCTTTATATAGTTTCATTAGAGTAGGTTATCTTTTACATTCTAATCTGAAATATGTTTTCTTACATTCTTTCCTTTCTGCATACTAATGCAATTAAGACAGTCTGATAAGCTGAGTGAGCATTTTCAGCTTATTCTCTCACATGTAAGAGCTCTTTTTATGTTAAAGAATTTGAATCACCTTATGACTTTAATTTCCAGGATAGAGCAAAAGTTTAAATGGGCAAAGATTCTATGTCATGCATGGATACAGGAGCAGATGAACTGGGATCTACATAGGCTAAGGACTCTTATGTTTTGTAAAAATTGCTTCCTCTTAACTCTTTTACTATTCGTACTTCCCAATATTAGCCATTTTTCCTTGTAAGATCAAGAGGGTGGAACCTAGCATCTGCATGTGAAAATAAAAGAAAAATAAATACTAAGTGGCTAGTATTTTTTTTTATTACTATTATTTTTGACCATGAACAGACAAAATACAGAGCTATTTACCAGGGGCAGCAAACAGCTGTTTCCAAGACAGCAATTTTCAGAGTTCAGATTTCTTAACATTCTTTAGAGACGTATAGTTGTATATCCCCAAAATTAAAATACCATCCCAGAGCCATTTTTTGCAATTTGTGAAAATCAAGCATCAGGAAAAATAATAAACAAAAAATAACTTCTCTTCAGAATCACAGTCAACAGTTTTTTTCTGGAGAGTATCTTTTTTGTGTATGTCACTTCAAGTCTGAATGTTAAAGCTATATTTCAGTTGCCTTATGCTTCATAAAGTATGTTTTACCTCTTAAGTGGAAAACATTATACTCACTCTTCTCAGCACTGGCAGCAGCTGGTAAGAAAGGCGTATGTATGTGAGCAGCTTCTCAAAGTGAAAGACTTAAAAAAATAAAAATAAATAATGTTTAATAAAAAAATGCTTTTAAGTCTAAGCCAGAATGTAAGGCTGATGATGTCTGCAGCCTTCTATTACAGAAATGGCTTGAAAAATTTCGTACTATTTGTGCTCTTTCAACAATATACCTGAAAAAACTCTAAGACTGTGGTCTGCTCCTTCAGTAGAGTTCTTTAAACTTGCAATTTTTCTGTGATTCGTGCAGTCCAACAATAAGTGGAAAGTATGAACAGCAATGCAGTGTTTCCATGTTCTGAAGCAATATTTTAAAACTGCTTGCAGGAAGAGGTTCCAAAGATGTTTAGAAAGGCTAGTAAACCATAAACACAACTTCATTATCATCAGGTGTGGTGGCATGGTACATGGTGTTATTGTTAATCCACGCATCCAGTCATCATGTCAAGATTGCTATTTGTTGCAACTGATAAGAAGTATCCTTGGCATCCTTCTCTTCCCTCACCCTACACTGTCTGCCAGTGAAGCTCAAAGATGGCATTCCATAATATGTGGGATTCCTGCATCATGAGCAAAACAGAAATACATTGGACAGTCTTTCCAGTAACCACTGCATAAGAGCATGAAGGAATTCCGTGGTTTCCTTAGAATAAAGCTTTTGTAGTTTTCTTTGTAACCTGGATGTCACTACAGAATCTAGGTCCTCTGTCACTGTGTGACCACTTAATAAGGTGGGAAAAAGATGGAACCTCTGAAAAAGTTACCAGGATCTGCTTTGACCTTGGGATGAGGTTCTTAGTCTTCTAACCAACCAGCAAACTCTAAAGCTATAAAGTGTGCAATAGAAATTTGGCCCAACAGAAATCCACATGCATTTGTCTGTGTTGTAATTAAGACATCATAATAACAGAATACAACTTAAGAGAATGTCACAGAAAATTTTTTTCACATATATTTTTGTCATTATATGAATTAGATTGTGCTAGACAAAGTATTTTTTAAAAATGGGTTTTACGACTCTTAACACATTAAGCCAATGGCATTTCTTAACATAAATGGCATTCTAAAACAAATAATTGTACAGCCATACTTCCCAGCGGTTCCAACAGCTAGTTTTTCAAAATGCAGTGTGAAATGCTGTGTGATTTTTCAGAGGTCTGAGAGCCTGCTGCCTCTGCTAAGCTCATTTACTACTTACTGCATGTAGTCATGAAAATCTTCTTATATTAGATATATGTGAGCAAGTCTAATGAACACCTGTAACTTTTGTCGAAGTCTGAGTGCCACAAATGTTACATCAAATACTGTGAACATTTGAAATAAATAACCAAAATGTATGGACCATTACAGAGAAATGTAATACTAAAAAATGTAACTGTATTTGGCTTTTGTATTCCTCTCTCTGCCTTTTAAACTGAACACAGTTGTGCTTTAATAAAGGCTTGCTTACTGATATATTTGTTTTCCTTTTACTTAATCTTCTGTTGAATTCATCATAGTTTATGTTTCAAGCATCTGCTTGTTGCTGTAGAAATCTCTGGTGTCACAAATTCAGTTAGAACTTCATGAGAGAATCAGATATAAAAATAAAACAGGGCTTGAGAAGACAGAAACCATTATTCAAATAGCAAAATCCTGGTAATAAGCATGAAGGAGAAAGGATGTACAAACAGTAAGGCAATTTATTATTTAAATCTGCTAGAAGAAAATCCTGATTTTTTTTCTCTTTCAACTGCAGAAACATAAATGTTTTTAGAATTGTGTGTAAAACACATACAGAAGTGTGTCATAAAGTGAAGCTTTCTAAGCTTTTAAACTATCTTATCTACCAAAACAGGACACAAAATGGCCACCACAGTGGACAAGGTGAAGGGAAAAAAGATTTTCTTAATGAAAGGAGTAGGAGAATAAACTTTTATTAAGAGGTGATACATATAGTCTATAGTAATTACTGGGACAGTTAATTAATAATTAAGTACTGTTTAAAGATTTATTCAGATGACTGTCATGTTCACAAACAACCTTTTGCTGAGATCAGATTTGTCATCTCTTTAGTCATTTTTAGTGTAAGACTCACACATCTCACTAGATGTATGTTGTGATCCCCCAGATTAGTACATACAGTGCATCTAGGAGAAAAAAAATGCCACAGCAAGTCTGCTGATGACAGTGTTGCAGTTGAAACAAGAGAAGGAAGGAGTGCAATTCAAATGGCTTTTAAATGCGTCCATGTGAACTTCAGGCTCAATAAGGCAAAGGGCAAGGTGTTGCACAGCAATCCCAGATATGAGTGCAGGCCGAGAGATGAATTCCTTGAGAGGGGCCTTGCAGAGGACTTGGAACTCCTAGCAAAGGAAAATTTTGATGCAAGCTAGCACTGTGCTTTTGCAGCCCAAAGGCCAACAGCATCCTGGGCTGCATTAAAAGAGGAGTGGCCAGTAGGGAAAGGGAGGTGATTGTCACCTGCTACTCTGCCATTGTGAGGCCTCATCTGGAGTATTGCATCTAGGCCTGGGGCCCCCAGCAGGAAAAGGTTTGGAGATGTAGGAGCAAGTCCAAAGGAGGGCAAAGAAGATGATCAGAG
Organism: Lagopus muta; assembly: GCF_023343835.1. NCBI lineage: Eukaryota > Metazoa > Chordata > Aves > Galliformes > Phasianidae > Lagopus > Lagopus muta. The sequence goes on along the minus strand of NC_064472.1, from coordinate 52,051,543 downwards.
GGCTGGAGCACCTCTCCTATGAAGAAATGCTGAGGGAGATGGGCTTGTTCAGCTTGAAGAAGAGAAGGCTCTAAGGAGACCTCATTGCAGCCTTTCAGTACATAAAGGGAATTAATGAATGGGAGGTGGATGAACTTTTTACGTGGGCTGATAGTGATAGGACAAGGGGGAATAATTTCACACTAAAAGAGGAGTGATTTAGGTTAGAACTTATGAAGAAATTATTTACACAAACAGTAATGAGGCACTGGCACAGGCTACCCAGTGAAGCTCTGGATGCCCCATTAAAGGCCAAGTTGGATGGGGTTCTGAGTAGCCTGATCTAGTGGGTGGCAATCCTGCCCTTGGCAGGACTTTGGAAATGGATGATTTTAAAGGTTCCTTCCATCTCAGTTGATACTGTGATCCTATGATTCTATTTAAGACAGAGTATTTTATTCGGAAAAGAAAGAGGTGAAGTAGTACAGCAAGCTTACAAATACATTTGTGAAAGTCCCACTACGTAGCAAGGCATTTACTTTTGTAATTACAACACTAGAGAGCCTTATGAAAAGGATAAACAAATAAAAAAGAAACTGTTGTCCTGAGAATTTCCCATTGGGTGGCTTAGAATATTTGCTACCATCATGCTTTTTGAATATCCCATTCTTAAGACTCCACCTTTTCTCATAGCGCATGTAGGCAGGAAAGCAGCAGAGAACAGGTATCCCATGCCATCACATTACTCAGCTCACTTTCTGAAAAAAACAGGAGTGAAGTTACCTTTTTTTGACTGAGAATATTAGCAAGTGTAACACTTTTATAGAGTAACAAATGCCACTGTGCTTACGTGAAAGATGGTTCATGCCATTATACTTAATAAAAGATGTGCAGAGGGACAAATGGAGTATGCACAGATGTTACCTACACAAGGAGACAGGAATGTAGCTGGAATGTGCAGCTAGACCAGAGCAGGTGGAAACCCATTGCTGACATATGACCTGGGAGATCTAAAAAAAAAAGGAATAGATATCTCCTTGCCTTTTGTTCTGTCTTCTGGGTTAGGCTGTTATAGAAGATTATTTATAAACCTGTTCTTTTTAAATGTGTAAAATATTTGAATATGCAACCTGTTTTAGCAATAGCTGCACATCTAAAACCCTAATCCAAAACCCATTGGAATCAATGGAAAAATCACACTGACTTAAAAAAATATGAGTTGGGACAGGATGTTAAAAACAAAGGTTTTTCTTCTAATAAGAATAAAATCTTGACAAGATTATAAAGTTGAGCACTCGGGTTGCTTTTAGGTTACCTATTCCATATCTGTAATAAGAAAGGGTTTATACTTCCTGAGATTAGCTTATTAGTATCTAATTGGAAGGCAGGCATAAACTTATTTCAGTCAGCACTTCATTAAATGTAGAAGGATTTCTGTGTGTGGGATGCAGAGTAGATTAGACTCGTTTAACTACTTGGAGGCTGCCTTCAGCAGAGGGCTATTCACTCCAGAGCCACCATTGTTCCTTTTTTCCATATCTGAAGGGCAAAAGCAAAAAACTATTTCATATTACAGTCAGATGCAGTTTAAATTTGTTCACCCACCCACAACATAAATCGATTTACAATTGCAATAAATGTAGCCATTCAGGCTAAAATTTGTTGCGCTGAATGCCTGCCTCAGGCTCTGGCTAAGTTTGAACTAGAGTGTCCCAGTCCTATGATCGCCCTTGCAGGAAATGCATTGTCTTGGAAAAAAAATTGCTAGCTAGCATTATGCGTCATCTTCATGCCTAGCTACAGAGAATTACACTTTCTCAGTGGCAGCACAAAAATGTCAAGTTCTAACTTTCCACTTTCTGTGAGAAGTCCTGTAAACTGGATAAGTTACAGTAATTCCATCTTGGAGGGCTGACAGCTTAGATATGGTCTGCATGAAAAGACGGGTATGTTCCATATAAAAGTGGTGCCACGTGATCCTATTGAAGCAGTGCCATAGCAGGAGTTAAACTTGTGCAACTTGTGCACAAAATTCTCCATAGAAATGTGAGTTACATTGTATGAGTTAGAATGGGTCGTGTCTCACTGGGAAAGTTAGCCTGACCTTAAAGATAAATGAGGGAAAAATCCCTTGGTTTGAGGTGCTAAGAGATATTAAGGATGGAAGCAAGAAAAGAAGGAAAATTAGAGTCTCTACTTAGGCTATCCAAACGCATGTCATGGAAGTTTTTTTAAGAAATAAGGTGCAAAATCAATTAATTCTCCGTAATGCTGAGCTTGTCCTTCATAAAAGAGTTGTAAAATTTCCCAGGGATTGGATAGCTGATTTTGTTCTTCCCTTTACTATGTTTCTCTAAGAAAACCTTGTGTACCAGAATCATATGTAACAGAGTTCCCATGAGGTCAAACAGAAAGAAATAAATGCCATATGATCTCAGCAACTGCAAGACTTTTAGTGCAGTGGAGTGGATATTTTTTCATCCCTGCCAAGAAAAATACCAAAAGAGATTGTAAGATCTGCAATTTTCTGTTCTATTAATTGGTAGAAGTACAGGAAAGGACTTCCTGTAAAATTAAACTTTCACTTCTGACCTACATATTTGTTTTTTTCTTCCTAATGACAAATTACACAAGTAAAGTGATATGCATTTACAAATGCATTTTTTTTCCTTAAATGGTTTCATAGCATGCTCAGATTCAATTCTCCAGTTATGCCTGAACATTGTTGGGTAAAGTTTCTATTATGCTATAATGCTACCAAATTATTTTATTTTATTCACTCAGAGGTTTCCAAATGCTTCCAAAGTAAGCAATACTTTTTGCTTACTGGGAGGGGAGGGGAGGGGAGGGGAGGGGAGGGGAGGGGAGGGGAGGGGAGGGGAGGAAAGGAAAGGAAAGGAAAGGAAAGGAAAGGAAAGGAAAGGAAAGGAAAGGAAAGGAAAGGAAAGGAAAGGAAAGGAAAGGAAAGGAAAGGAAAGGAAAGGAAAGGAAAGGAAAGGAAAGGAAAGGAAAGGAAAGGAAAGGAAAGGAAAGGAAAGGAAAGGAAAGGAAAGGAAAGGAAAGGAAAGGAAAAGGAAAGGAAAGGAAAGGAAAGGAAAGGAAAGGAAAGGAAAGGAAAGGAAAGGAAAGGAAAGGAAAGGAAAGGAAAGGAAAGGAAAAAGACGGTGGGTGAACCCACAAAAAACAGACATACGGAAAGAAAGAAAAAAAGCACAGCTGTATATGAATTTTATATTAAAGCAGGTAGCTGGAGCTGAGTGATTCTTGGGCAATTCTCAAGGATAATATTTTTGTTCATTCAGCTCTTTGACAAGGTGGAAGATCTCTGCTGTATCTTCAGGTGAATTTACACTTACAGGTGTTTTGAATATATTTCAAAATAAGCACAGTGAAATCCTTGTCCTGCTGAGCTCAATGGTTACTGGCCTTATTAGAGCCAGAATTTCACCCTATTTTATCCTGAAAAAAACTTACTTAGTTTTTTCTTATTTTAATGAGAATTCTGACTGTATTTTCTGCTACCTCTATCTTCATGCTAAATTAAATGTTTTTCATAAGCTTTGTTACTAGGAAGAAACAATGCAGCATCAATCCCCTGCATTTGAAACCAACCAAGTATTTTTACTGCTTTAATCTGAGTACCCCAAAGGGTCTTCTTTTGAGAAGGTTTCAGTTCCTCACCCTGAGAAAGCCGTGCTTTTTGTAGATCAGGTAACAGAAAATGAGTGACAAATTTAATAACTGCAAGGAAAATAATGATATTTAGTTTAGTCAGATCTATTTTACAGTGGTACATGATACCATCAGAAAGAAAAAAGTTATATTTAAACTGCATTATGGAAAACAAGCAAATTATATACTACAATATGAACTAGAAATCTATTAAAGAATTTTTAGATTATGCTGGAAAATATTGAAAAATACACTCTCGTGCATTGGTGTTATACACACAGTTCAAGTAAGTGGATCTTTTCAACTGTAATGTCTGTGATTCATTGTCTGAAATCAAGTAGGAAAAAAAGTCTCAAAGAAAAAAATGAGTAGTCAAAGGAATTTTCTAAGAATTACTTTTTCCAGAAGTAATTTTTACATATTTCTTTTACTAGCAGTATAGCTAACAAGTTTCAAAAAACCTATTTGTTGTGTGACTTTGCATTATAAATGTGAAGTAACACCTCTTACAGCTCTCAAATGTGTGTGACCATTTTTTTTCTGTTTGTCTGCATTTCTGGGCTAAATTGAGTTCCTAGTTTGATATGAATGCAACTTTTTGCCCAGTGACATAAAGTTCTTTCATAAGAGATTTGGGTCTTCTTAGCAATATTATACTTAGTGTTATGCAATAAAATAATAGTAGTAATAACTTGACATTTCAAAAAGGAATTGATGAGGTAATAAAGTATTAATTAGGTAAGAATCTGATATAGGTCAAGACAGCAACTCCAAAAGATAATGAAAATAATTTATAAGTGAAATAATGCCTCCAAGAAGTGTGATAATTATAGACATGTAGTTTTTAAATAGAGTGGTATTTCAGAAAGCACTCATGGAACAGAAGTAGCTAAGCCACTGCCTGACATTTTCATGCATTACTAGGGAACAGTAAGTTTTTGTCAGTGGCTGAAGACAGACCCAGAATGAATTTTATGTGCTAGACAATAAAACATCATCCAGTACAACTTCATTCTGCAAGCTTTTATTTGTAACTGTGGTGATAAGCTCTAGTAAATAAAAGATTTGATGAGATGGAAGGGAGAGAGGAATAAAAATAACATATGTCTGCAACATTAAGACCTATAGAGAAAGCCAGACAGGAAATCACAACACAACTCTCTAACTCCTTCTTAGTAAGGAGTCGGGAAGTGGCTCCCTCATCATGGGTCATGGGCCCAGGGCATCTGCAGCATATCTACTTTGCTGTGGTGTTGTCAATGGCCAACCCTCATATAGCTGAGCCTGTACTGTTTCAGATTTCTGTTAGTGGGGAAAGAAAGTTTGCATAGTTATAAGTACATGAGTTCCTTGCTGTTTATCTAAGCAATGGTTCTTTGATAGTACTCATAGGACATCGATCTTATCAGCATTATTCCCGAGTATATTGCAAATAATGGCTTATTTTTATATACAATGACTTCTACAGAAGAGGACATTTGCTAAGATGGGTAACTGGGACTGAGACAGATTACAGAAGTGTGTAAAGGTGAGCTACCTGAGCTTCATGGATGCATTATTTGTCCCCTTTCCCAGGAAAATAACAACCTAGCAGATCCTTGTCTAAGCTTCTCTTAAATTTCCAACAGTGGAGACCTTGTACACTTTGAAAATAGTCTGGTCTAGCGCTTCTTAACCTTTCCTGTGTTATTCTGAATGTACAATACTAATTTTTATTGTTGTTGTTTAAGCTTCTTAATTCTCATCTCTCCTAAATCAGTATCTTATTCTTTGTAACTGTATTTTATGTACTTGAAGGTCTTCTGTGTTCCTTTCCTTGTCTTATTTTCATTTAATCAAACTCCTTTCTTCTAATCTTTTGATCCTCAATTTGATAACCATCTTTTCATGTCCCTGCAATGAATTCTCTCCCATTCTTTCAAGTTTGATTAATGTTGATTTGAAAGTGTCCATAAAAAGAATCATAGAATCATGGAATCCTTGGAGTTGGAAGGAATGTTTAAAAGTCATCTAGTCCAACTCTCCTGTAATGAACAGGGGCATGCACAGCTAGTTCAGATTGCTCAGAGCCTGGCCAAGCCTGGCCTTGAATGTCTCTGGGGACAGGACTTCCACCACCTCTCTGGGAAAATTGTTCCAGTGCCTTGTCACCCTCACTGAAAAAGAATTTTTCTTTATATCAGAAATCTAAGATGAAACTAGGCACAGGCTCCTGCAAAATCCCATTTGCTCTAATTTTTGTTTAACAACAAAACATCCAGCTAACCACAAATATCATTTCTGCTTCCTCATTTCATGTTGATCACATTTTCCTAGCCTACTGTGCATCTCTGATGTCAGAGAGAAGACCCTTACAGGATGCACAGAGTCAATTTCTTCTTCCCTTCCCCACGGCCCATCCCCATGTAACAGAGTAAGATAGCTTGAAGTGTTCATGGTGAATTCCTGGTTTTTGTTCTTTGTTTGTTCACTGATTTTCAAACATTTACAAAAAGTGTGTTCATTTATTCCAGAATTTTGCAAGAAAGCAGATTAGCACAAAATTTCTGTTTTCCCCTCCTGTTTTTTAAAGAGAAATATATAATTATTTTTTTCTCCATGTCACTGTCCCAGTTCTCAAGAATTACTGCTGCAGTAATATCAGCGATCGCTTTGGATGATAGTAAGAACTATACAAAAAGAAAAAAAAATCTTAGAATCCAAAGCTGAAATTGTTCAATCTCTGACAACTTGAGTGCATCCAGCTCACAGCTCTGTTCTGTTTTGTCTTAGCCATATGCTTATGTTAGCAGCGTTAGAGAATGATAATCCCAAAACGTTAAACTCTTAAACTTTCTCTGTTATCTATCACTAACACATCCTTTCTATCCTGCAGCAGAGCAGCAATTTCCTTCTCAGTCATATACTGCTGCTGTGCATATGCCCTTCTTGTTCCTGTTGAAATACAACTCATTTTCTACCTCAGATACATGCTTACGTAACTTACATAACTGAATTTAGTTTCCACTGAGCAAATTCCATCATTAAGCAAACTGCTCACTTCCTACACTCCCCATCTTCTACCTTGTGTTTTTAGTATGATTGCCTGACAGTTTGTCTTAATATTTTACTCCTCTTACTTGTTGTCCTGATATCTGAAAAAAAGTCAGAGCTGTTTTCATGCCATCGTTTTATAAAAGTGGTCAGCGCTGTCATTTCACTGTGATTCACACACTCAGCATTCTCAAATTTCTCAAACTCATGGGTTAGAATCAAATTTTTTAAAACTTTCAGTATTTTCTTATGTCATTCTCTTCTTCAAAAAATTATTACCAACACTCTGTAGGAATTTGCTGAGTAACCTTCACACCTTCCCTAAAGTCACACCAAATTTTTGCAGCGTTTTGTCTCATTTAACTACAGAGCATCTTTCTCTTGTAAAATCCAAATGAAGAACATCAAGTCACTTCAATTCAGATATACATTACCTGATTTAATATGCAACCTCATGCAATTTTTTTTATTTTTGAGAGTAAATACTAGAAATCTTTGGAACTACTACTGCTTGTTCCATACTTCTATCACCCCTTCAAGTCGTATGGTAAAGGAATGCAAGTAAGAAAGCTTTTGCCATGCATTAAAAGCACTGAGGGTATTTGGGCTTGCTTCCTACTTGTGACATTTTGCATACAAAAGAGAGAGTCCAGGGCAAAGCTTACCAAACAAAATCCTGAAAGTTCTGCATATCGCAGTGGTAATCACTACAGCATGAGACAGAGCACGTGGTACATTCTACATTCTTAGGTTCGATCCACATGCTTTAATAATGGCTTAGAAACTAGACCAGTTGGTTTTGCAAGCAGCTTATACCTTACTTTGTAATTTGCACAATGAAAATAATGAGATGATAAAACCCGTGATTATTTTCTTAACTGTATATCACATTTTCAGTAAGGTGTGACTTTAACCTGGGATCTGAAAGACTCATCTGTGATCAGAACCCTCTAATTAAAATGTACTTTTGTTTATATTTTACTCTCAATATTCCATAAATCTTTAGCTGATGATTGAAATGTTTTTTATAAGAATACATGCTACTTTATCTAGTTTTCTTTTTCACTAGAAACATCTGTGAAACAGGAGGAATGAGACTTTCTCTTAAAAATTGTAGGAACACATAAAATATACAGTAGACTTCCTGCTGTAGAAGGCTATTCATTACTCTAGATACTTGTGCAATGTTTGGCAAATGATCAAAACTAGTTTTTCCTGATGTGTTTACAATATTCTAAATTAAAAGCGAAGCCCATTTTCAAGTGGCATTTGTTGTACAAACTGAAATGTTTCACTCATTCTGCATGTGGTTGTACTTTCTGCTTGATGGGATAAGCTCCAAATGTTAAGTACAACGTTTGTATGAAAGTTCTTGTGAGAATTTGAGTTGCCATCGAGCAGTTTTTCTTGTAAGAAGAACCAAAGAAATCTTTTCCTGTAATGTAAGATTTTTTAATGCAAGATGACTGTGTGTTTATTTAACTTTCTGCTTGATGCTGTACTTAATCAGCTACACTGAGGGCAATTCTTTTAATACCACTGAGTGTTCTCTTGCTCTTTGATCCATTTTGATGTTCTTTCCCATAATCTTTGAGCGGTAAAATGGTCACAGATGAGCAGAACTCCCATTTCTATGGTGAATGCTTCAGAAATGTACTAAGGCATACATTTAGTAGAAGTTTTGAACAGACACTATACTCCGGATGAAACTGCAAAGAAGTAGCTTTCAGTGCTACAGGCATATAAGTGTTACAAAAATCACCCAGCAAAATATTTTCATTTCAGCTCAGGTTTGAAACCCGCTATACAAAGCTGTTTATTAATTACCATTATTGTCCTAAGAGCTTTTGAAAAGTTTTGAAAGAAAACTGTCAGTATTTAGCAGTAGCTTTTGAATATATTTCACCATCACATGTGTACTCAAAACTCATGCAATGCTTAGCATGTTGCACAGAAAAAATGTGCTTGGTTCATATTTCATGTTATAAATAGATAGGCAAACATGTACACTGTATCATTTCCAAGAAAAACACTTCATATTCCAGTAACCTTTCTCTCTTCTCATATCTCAGATTCAGTAATCTCTTTATAGACTGTCTTTGGACTTTCAGTCATTCTTAAATTTAAATAAAAATTATTGGTATCTACAGTTTAATTTCTTATTTTTCTCTTTATCTAAGTGGTTTAATAGCCATGAATGGTCTTGAATGATAATGAAATGAGAAAATCTGCTGCAATTCAGGAAAAATCACCATTTCCCATACACAGGCAACTGCACTGTGGGTAATTTAGCTTCAATTGACTCAAGGATAGTTGGAGAAGAAGGTGTGTGCTTTCTTCTTAAGTGAATTTCTTAACTTAATTGAATGACCCAATCCTTTCTTACCTTTCTAAGGAAAACATTTTGCTTACTTGTGTAAAGGCTTTAAGTGGCAACCAAAGCTTTTCTGGAGGTGGTACTTATTTCTTTTTCCTACGAAGTACTTGCAACAGTTAACTAGTTTTCAGAACAAAGCATTTTCAAATACAGTAGAAAAAATGCTTAACAAAGCTGAGACTGACAATCCAGGAAAATAATACTGAAAACCAGTTATTACACCATGCTTTGGAAAGAAAGGCTTCTACAATAAACAAGCATGGCCTGAGCTATCAAACTACAGTTATGCAATCAAGAATGCCCTGGCTGTTGTTGCTTTGCCTTTTTATATTCTTCCCATTGCCAGTTTCTCTGTTACTTTGCACAAAAAGATTCTTCCATAACAAAAAGAAGTCCTTACTGAAGACTGGATTTAATTTCCTTCATCTGCAGTAGATGTAAGTAAAATGTTGCCAGAAAAAAAGAAATGCCAAACTGTAATTGAAGAGCCACAGTAGAATTGAAATTAGATCATTTCACAGGACTTGAGAAAAAAATATAGATAGAAGACATCTTGTTTATACATGAATAAGCCATAATATTCAGACTAATTTAAATCCTTCAAATATGCGAAGTCCCGTACCTGGGGAGAAACAGCCCCAGGCACAAGGACATACGGGGAGCCACTCAGCTGGAAAACGTCTCCACAGAAGTGAATCTGGGGGTGCTGGTGAGAACCAAACTGGACATGAGTTAGCAGTGTGCTCTCGTCATTGAGAAGGGTGAGGGTATTCTGGACTGCATTAGGCAAAGTATGGCCAGCAGGTCAAGACAAGTGATCTTTCCCCTTCCTCAGCATTGCTGAGGCCAAACTTGGAGGGCTGCTTCCGTATACAAGCTCCCCACTACAAGAGAGGTGTTGACATACTGGAAAGAATCCAGCAAAGGGCCACAGAGATAAGGGGGGAGACTGGAGCATCTCCTACATTGAGTGGTGGAGATTGCTAGGACTGATCAGCATGGAGAAGAGGCTGAGGGGGATCTCATCAGTGTTCAGAAATTCCCTTCCCTCTTCCTTCCTTCTTCCCTTCTTCTGCTTTGTCCTACCCACTTCCCCCCCTTCCCCCTTTTTTTTTTAATTAGAACTATTTTATGCTTAGATACCCATAAGTTCTTCTTGAGGAGAGGCAGACAAATGCAATAATACTGATGCAGAGCAGTGAAGAAACAAATAGTTCAAAGTGATCAAGGATACGGAAGACAAGAGAACTGGCCTAGCATAATTTGAGATTTTAGTAATGTGTTTCTCATGGGACTGAACTAACGACCTTGCAATTTCCTTATTCTAGGAGATAGCTTCAGCAGCTTATGGAAAGTTTGAGCATATGGAATCTGATCTAACTGCAGTGGATGGAATCACTACTGTTACTGAAGGAAGCTTTCTGAGATCTGCCCATGTAAATGAACATCTTAGTCAGCAATTGAGGAATATGAAAGTAAATGCTCTGCGCAGCAGTAGTGTATTTTAGGTTTAGGTTTTGGTTGCTATGATGCACCCCAATGCTCTTTTAGGACAAAAGTCCACTTCCAGACACATTGTGCAGGCAGAGAAGACTGGCTTATAGTCTGTGGAATCTCTCTGTAATCTCTTGCACTACACGTAAGCAGAAATGGTCTCTTTCTTAAGAAGCATTATCTCATTAACAACCTCTACAAACTTGTGTTGAAGCAAGCTAGTGAGTGAAAGAATCAAATTAGCAACTGTCATACAGACAGATTGTGATAGACCAGTGACAAAATGGCTTCAGCAGGCTCTCAGGTTTTTCTTACTCAAACTCATTATGTCACTTCCTACGTACAAAGAAGTCCCCTGAAATGGAGCTGACTTTTTGCAAAATTGGTTATGCCACTGTTTAGCACATCAAGGCTGCTCATGAGCCACAGAGATTTTGTAGCTATTGTAGATTCTGATACGGCACTCTCTGTTACATTCTGCATCCTCACTATGGTAAGGACTTCACACCTGCCTACCAGTAATATATACACCATTATTCTTCATTTTTGTATCTCACTGTCTTTCTTACTATGATTTATAGTGAAATGTGTAGTTGCTCTAGAGATTGATGTAGATTAGGGCACAACCTATTTCTCCCTTCCATCACTATTGACAGTACCTTTTAATCAGCAGTTTGTTCTTTCTAAAAAACTATTTTTCTATGTTTCTGTTATTTTTCACTATTATAGACATTCCTTGTGAAAAGAAGCTGAAGAGCTTCTTTAAAGTAAGGCTGTTATTCTTATGGAAAATGAGAAAATATAAGAAATTCCTTCCAGCTGTCTACAGTATTTATGCACCACATGTTGCCTGTCACTGTCTCTTGTCCAGTGTAGTTTTGTTTACACAAATATGTTTTTACATTTGCATGTTCACATTTTTAACTATGAGGCTTTTTAAAAAAATCATATCCTTAAGCCTCTTTTGAGAAGGGGAACTAAATAGTTTATGTATATACACTGGCAAGTATATGGGCTATTGATGTGTATGTATATTGCTGACTGCTTCTACTATTGCTTCTACTTCATGGGTTAACCCTTGATAGTTCATTATTCATCATATATCATCACTTTTGTTCTTCTCTAGATTCCCTCTGATATTTCTAAATCCTAAATGGGAACAGGGCCCAGGGAAAGGAATGCTATGTTCTGCTACAATGATTCTAAGTACTTTTAATCAACTTTTCAGCTATTTTATAGGATACAGCATTATGCTTTGGTACTTCCTGATATACAGACCGTTAACATCCTAGCATTCAGGGTTGCTTAACACAGACTCCAAGGAAATGAGTGAAATACATACTCAGTCTTGTTGTATGTAAGACATAAGAGTATTTTTGAAGGTCCAAATTGTTAGAAGGAAATGTATAATATCACAGCAAAGAAATACAGATATAACTGATGCAAAGTCTGGCACATACAGTTAGCAGGGCAGATTTAGCTTTTTACATATCTAAGTTATTTACACAGATGCCCTTTCAGACATTTGCACATCCAAGAAACTGAGTAGTATGGAGAAGTGTTAAGAACTGCCTGACAATTTATGTTATGTATACACATTTGGATGTAGGAAAATGAGCAGCAGGAGGAAATATTGACCATGGTACCCAAACGTTGATAGTGTTAGATGGCCATATATCTTCCTCAGAACCTGAAAGACCACTGCAAGCTTTTTCATCTCAATAGATGTGTTCCTGCTGCTTTTGGAGTCCTGAGACCAAACATCTTCCAATACTTTCTCCTTCAAGCAAATAAAGTCTAGGTATCTGCTCTAAGCTTTTGTTCATAATTTACTGAGTCCTATTGAGCTGTCAATGAATACATAAAAGTTGAATATCTGGCAGCCTTTTCTTTCATACATGAGTAATCCTCTGTAATTCCAGTGGTGTAAGTGAAGTGACTCACCTATCACCATTATGTCACAAGAGAGCTAGCCTTAGAGATACAAAAATCAGCATGAGCCTGCGCCATGAGTAAAGATTATGTGTTGGTAACGTTACTCACCTCTTATTGCACACATGAAAGTTTGCTTGAGTAAGAAAAGCAGAATATGACACTTTGCTAAAAGCCTTAGGATTTGGCCTAGTATTTTTAACTGTCAACTTGGCACTGCAATGGAACAGTATGTGCTACTCGTTCTTATGCAATAAATACCAAAAATTGTTTTGTTATATTCTTGTAGTTACCAAGCTTGTATTGAGCAATGGAGTGTAGAAGTATTTTGAAAACAATATGGTGTTAATAAGGGCCACATAAATTGGATTCTCTGTGGATTTTCTGTTGAATTCCTTGTACATAGCCTACTTTCAAAACCAGATCTACATAATAGCAAATGATAGAAAAGATTTTTTAGAAACTAGTATTCCAGTAAAACTTCATAAATGTGTTTATGATGCAATTTTTTACTTCTGATAACTTCTATAGAAAATAAATGTAGTCTCATAAACTGCTTACATGAGCATAAGGGTCATAATGAAAATATCTGCAACAAATGGAGAAAAATCAGGAGTTACCAGTTATTCATGAATAAAGGAATATTTAGCTATGCACAAAATTTAAGTACATCATTGTCCTATTTAAGTTTTAGTGAGTAATAGAATATAATAATACAATTGCTCAGGTTGGAAAAGATTTTAAAGATCATCAAGTCCAGCCACAGCCTAAGCATACTACCAAAACTCTAACCCTCCACCAGATCATGTCCCTGAGCAACACATCCAAACAGTTTTTAAACACATCCAGAGATGGTGACTCAACCACCACCATGGGGAGCCTATCCCAGGGCTTAACCACTCTTTCTGTGAAGAGGTTTTTCCTGATATCCAACCTTCACTCACCCTTGCACAACTTGAGGCCATTTCCCCTCATTCTCTTACCTGTCACCAGTGAGAAGAGTCCAGCCCCACTCTCGCTGTAAGCACCTTTCAGATATTGGAAGAGAGCAATAAGGTCTCCCCTCAGCCTCCTCTTCCCCAGACTAAACAGACCCAGCTTCTTCAGTCATTCCTTGTAGAGCATATTCTCCAAGCTCTTCAAAAGCCTTGTTGCCCTTCTGCTCCAGTACCACACTGTCCTTTCTGTACTGAGGTGCCCAAAACTGAACACAGTACTCAAGGTGGGGCCTCACCAGTGCCGAGTACAGGGGCAGGATGACTTCCCTAGTCCTGCTCACCACACCACTCCTGATACAAGCCAGGATGCCATTGGCCTTCTTGGCCACCTGGGCACACTGCTGGCTCATATTCAGCTGACTGTCCATCCGTACACCAAGGTCCCTTTCCATCAGGCAGCTTTCCAGCCACTCCTCCCCAAGTCATAAGGTTGCTGGGTTTGTATTGACCAAAATGCAGGACCTGACACTGGGCCCTATTGAAACTCCTACAGTTTACCTTGGCCCATCGATCCAGTTTATCCAGGTCCCTCTCTAGTGCCTTTCTACCCTCTGGAAGATAACACTCCCTCCCAACTTGGTGTTGTCTTGAAACTTACTGAGAGTGCATTAAATCTTCTCATCAAGATCATTGATAAAGACATTAAAAAGGAGTGACCCTAGACTGAGCTCTGGAGATCAGCACTCATGACTGGCCGCCAACTGGATTTAATTCCATTGACCACAGTTCTTTGGGCCCCACCGTCCAGCGTTTCACCCAGCAGAGCATACGCCCATCCAAACCATGTCAGTTTCTGCACAAGTCAGTCTGCTTCTCCACAAGGATGCTGTGGGGGACAGTGCCAGAAGCTTTACTGGAGTCCAGGCAGACCACATCAACAGCCTTACCTTCACCCAATAAGTTGGTAACTTTGTCACAGGACTAAATCAGGTTTGTCAAACCTGATCTACCATTCATAAATCCATGCTGACTGACTGGGCCTGATCCTCTGGTTCACTTTTAATTAATTAGTGATGGCTTCTGAGATTATCCGTTCCATGACCTTCCCTGGCACCAAGGTGAGACTGATAGGTTTGTAGATACCAGGATCATCTTTCTGGCCATTTCTGAAGATCGGTATCACACTTGCTAGCCTCCAGTCCACGGGGACATTCCCAGTTAGCTAGGGCTGTCGAATGATGATGGAGAGTGGTTTGGCAACCACATCCATTAACTCCCTCGGCACTCTAGGGTGCAATCCATCTGGCCCCATGCACTTGTGAGTGTCTAGCTTTCAGAGCAGGTTCAAAACCATGTCATCATGGATAATGCTGGGCCTGTTCTGTTCCCCACCCCTCTCTTCCAGCACAAGGGGCTGTGTGACCAGGGAACAACTATCTTACTATTAAAGACTGAGGCAAATAAGGCACTAACAAGGGGAAATGGCCTTAAGTTGCGCCAGGGGAAGTTTAGGTTGGATATCAGGAAAAACTTCTTTACAGACAGGGTTGTTAAGCACTGGAATAGGCTCCCCACAGAAATGGTTGAGTCACCATCCCTGGATGTGTTTAAAAACCTTTTGGATGTGGTGCTCAGGGACATGATTTAGCAGAGGGTTGTTAGGGTAGTATGGTCAGGCTGTGGTTGGACTTGATGATCTTAAAGGTCTTTTCCAACTTGAACAATTCTATGATTCCATGATTCTATGATTCTATGAAGTACCTCAGCCTTATCTTGATCCTTGGTCGTTGTGTTCCCCTCTGCATCCAACAAGGGATCAAGATTCTCCCTAGCCTTCCTCTTGCTGTTAATGTTTATAGAAATATTTATTGCTGTCTGTCACCTTAGTGATCAAGTTCAGTTGCACTTTGGCCTTACTAATTTTCTCCCTGCAAAGCTCCACTGCATGTTTGTAATCCACACAAGCTGCTTGCCCCCTCTCCATAAGAACGTAAACCTTCCTTTTGTTCCTGAATTCCAGCCAAAACTCACTGTTCAGCCAGACCAGTCTCCTTCCCTATCAGCTCCTCTCATGACTTGGAGATGATCAGCTCTTGCACCTTTAGAATTACTTCCTTCAAGTGTTCCCAGCCTTCCTGGGCTCCCAAGCCCTCTAGAACTACCTCCCAAGGGACTCTCTCAACTACGGTCTGAAAGAGACTAAAGTGTGTCCTCCAGAAGTCCAAGGTGGCAGTTCTGCTGACTCCTCTCTGTGCTTTAACAAGGATTTAAAAATGTATCATTTAATGATCACTTTGCCACAGACATCCTCCAAAATTTACATCCCCAACGAGATCTTCTCTGTTAACAAGCCACAGGTCCAGAAGTTTGGTTCCCCTTGTTGGCTCCCTCACCATCTGTATCAGGAAGTTATCCCCCACACACTCCAAGGAACCTCCAACACTGTTCTCTTTCTGCTGTATTATAAATCCAGCAGATGTCTGGGAAGTTGAAGTTCCTCAAGAGAACAAAGGGAGACCTCACTCAACTGTCTGTTAAAGTATCTCACCCACCTCTTCATCCTGATTGGGTGGCCTGTAGCAGACTCCCAGAATAATGTCAGTCTTATTGGCCTTCCTCTTGATTCTGACCCATAAGCTCTCAACTCTATCATCATCAATACTTTCCAGACATTCACATTTTTTCTTAAGAGAGGGCCACACCACTGCCTTTCCTGCCTTTTTGAAAAGTTGGTAGTCACAGCACTCCAGCCGTGTGAGTCATCCCACCACACTTCCACGATGGTGATAATATCATAGTTTTTCATTTGCACAATGGCCTCCAGCTGCCTTCCTTTTAACGAAGGCAGAAGATTCAAGAGATTCAGAAAACCACAATGTATAGGACTGATGTAGGTATGGGTACATCCACATTTAATCTTTGTACCTATAAAAATATAGGTGCTGGTGGAACATGAGAATATATTGTTGGTTTTTAGGCAGATGTAACAGAGGAGCTGACTCTCATAACTGACAGTATTGATTAACCACCAGCTGATATTACTAGGAAAAAAAGCTAACTAAAAAAAACTTGTTAATCAACAGTTATTTAGCATTTGCTTTTAAAACTTTCAATGAAGACATTTGTATTATTGTCACAGGCGAGATTCAGGACTAGCCAAACTTATCTAGCATGATTAGTTCCTATGTTTGTCAAAAATAAGTAATTCATACTGATAATTCTCTAGAGTTTCCATTTTGCACTCATTTTTTTTTAATATTCCTAAGTGAAGGTACACTTTACAGTCATTTTTCAGCTTTCTAATAATTTGTTTGCATGGGAAAGATTCCACTTTCAGCATGTTTTTATGTTTTCTCAGCCAATCACTAAGTTTAAAAGAGCTTTTATAACCTAACAGGATGTGATACCACTTCATATCCAACTTAGGTAAAGCCCATTTTGTGCCCCAATAGCCCCTTTGGACTTCCAATTTTATGCCCCAATAGCCCCTTCGGACTTCCAATGGAGTGATTAGTAGATCAGCCAAAGACACTCCATTCTTAGAGGCTGACTCAGTCGCACAGAGCCACTTGATTCTCCAGCTCCTCTGCTCATGAGTAATACTAAGTGTCAGCTGAAAGCTGGAGGCCAGGGTCTCACTGTGTTCTTTCCCTCCCCCCACTCAGTGCGGCTCTTCCTTGATGGCACATGCTGAAGAAAAGCAGGCTGACAATGGGTGCAGATGATGAGAGCTTTCATGAGTAGGCCAGCTACACCACACTTGCCTGAGAGGAGATTTATCTAGACAAACTGTAGCCAAGAGTCTGGCTTTGTATGTACCACCCATGCTCTTTCAGTCTGTGCAAGCTACTCTGAATTCTGGCCACAGAAGTAGTAACTTCAGTATAAGAACTGTCATCAGCTGCAGAACTGGAGAAAGAACACCTGCTAATTCGTGTTGGACTGACGCAATGAATGTAATAAAAAACCGTATTGTTATTAGTTCTGGTTTTCAACAAAAGACAAATTATTTATTTGTTTCTTCAAATGAAGCATAACACTAAGGTATAAAGGGTGTATAAATAACATCTGATTGTGCTCCTAAGCTCCATGCTATAACTTTCTTGCAATGACATCCTTCAACAAATTAACTACATCATTACTGTTAAGTATTAATTGCACAAAACAGATACACAAAATATATAATGAGCTAGAAGGAGGACAACATTCTTCCATAATGACAAACAACTGTAACAAGAAATGGAAAAAAAACAAGATTTAGGCTTACACAGATGGCAACACTGAGAGTTTTAAGTCCTCTCTTTGAACACATTACATGTGATAAATAATATGCAAAATACTTAAAGAATTTTGTTGTTGCTTACAGAAGATACTTAGCAAGCAAAGAGCCAGTAGCAACCACTGCCTCATGTTTCATATCCCCATCATTCAATGCAAATTTTTACATTTCATGCAGTAATCCTGAGCTTATTTTCAGTAACATTGAAATGTCATCTATGTTAATTACCAAATACACACAGAGCCCAACTATGGGGTCTATTGTATTATTAAGGCATGAAAAAAGAATAACAGTTTATCAGCTCTGAATGCCGCAAATATAGCACAGCAGTTAGAAGGCTCAAAAAAACTCAAAAAGTATCAGTGATGTCTGCAACAAGGCTCACCCAGAACATGGCTGTGAATCATCAGCTTCTAAAAAGATAACAGCATCAAATCCTGGCCTTGCTGACATCAGAGTTTTGCCATTGCCTTGACTGCTGGACCAAGCTTCAGAGCTATCAGGAGTAACTCAAGTCTCCTTTTCATATCCCCAAAAAATTGACAAAATTCCTCTCACTCAAGTCAAGTATGAATTTAAAAACCACTACTATTAATTAGTATTTTAAGTCTATGGTAAGATTCTATTATACAGCATGGCAAGTAGTAAAAAGCCTTTTCAGGAAGTGTTTATTTGTTAGTCTGATTAATTGGTACTTTAAAAGAAGGTGGAATTAGCATGAAAAGCACTTCTGCCAAATTTATGTTGCATTTATAACTTACTTTTAATCTGTAAGTATAGGCTTTGGAAAGCCAAACACAGGGTGTACAATGCAGTTCTACTGTCCATGGTTCAATATTTCTTCTCAAAGATGAAGAACACTAACGTCATCAAGAGAAGAACTCATCTGCATAAACTTTAGTATCAGAGTTGTACAGTTCTCCATGTACTGTTTTACATAAGAAATTATTGCAAAATGCCCTGTACTGAGCCAAGGTATTCCAGTTCAATTAAGACATTGAAACTGAAGCCAAATTGGTGGCAAGTTTCACTTTACTCTTGCATTATATCCCACAATGGATCTACAATAGCAAATGATCTTCTAATGATTCTGCTACTGCTAATGCCTGTCCCCCGTGCAGATATTTGCCTAATAGAGCACAGAGTCCACAGATCCAGAAATCTTATCCTTCACGTGAACACAGCCTGTGCTCTATTGTAAAAAGAACCACGGAATGCAGGAGGGACAAAGCTGTGTAAAAGCATCTGTGCATATTCCTTTCCATGCCTGCACTCCCTGCATACACAAACAACCGTCTGACAAAGATGGTGGCATCCAATTTTATTAGTGCAAGGCTTTGAAGAACTTAAAAGATGCACAAATACAGTATAGCTAATATCATCTAAAATATCATTATAATATTGAAAAAAAAAAAAAAAGGTTTGTCACAATAAACCATTCAAAATATTCTCATTTGAGAAAGGAGGTGAAAAAAAGTTGTTGCATTTAGAATTAATGGGTTAGATTTCATGTGATTTTTGGTTAATTTACACTAACAAATAATATAAAGAAGGCTAAGGCTATGAACTGTTACTGTTTCATTTATAAATATCCACTTCTCCTCTAAAAAAAAATCGTTACAGAAAAAAGTGGCCAGAACGTTTACGTATGTTGTAAACTGTAATTTGGTTAAGTTAAGCTGTAAAAACCAAACATGTAAGTGAAGTTGAGCACAGTGTAAGAAAAAGCCATTTTTTTTAATTAACAACTTATTTACAAGTTTAATCAACTAGAGTACATGTCCTGTGTTTGTCACCGATGTTTTATTGTAACTGGTAACTTACACACTTTATAGTAGAACAACAAAAAGAAAAGTTCACTATATCAGCCTTTGTACAGGCTACTTGACTATACACAAGGCATAGTGATCATAATACAACCTAGTCTTCATAATAATTTGTGCACGAAAAGACACCAATCAGATGTTATGTGAACATTACAGTGAAATGACATCACAAGTCCAGTGAAAATTCAGTATAATACAAAACATTTATCCACTGCAAATGACATCTTTTTAAACAACAAGCCTTTACTCAGTAGTAACCTAACCAGAGTCTGATGCAGAAATTTGTTGTGTAGTTATAAGTCTTTTAAGTGAAGCAACCTCTGCAGATAAGTTTGCTATGCCCTGCTTCAAATACAGGTTCTCAGACTCCGACACATTGTAGACATTGTCTTTTATTTCAACTCCAGTTTTGCAACCATTCTGAATTTTTACATTGAGTTCTTTTTGATGCCAAAGTTCTGGTTTGAGTGACCAGTCTTGGATATTCGTCACCTGAACTGAGAAAGGAGTGTGAGAAGAATGCACCAAGTTCTGTGCACCATGTTTTTCAAGCTCAAAATGTCTTTTTGAGGACATATCGATAGGCGATGACAATTTCTGTGTGGCATCATAGTCATTATCCATTGCTTCCACTTTAACTTGCATGGCTTTGGCTTTAATTCGAAGCTTGTGAGGCAAAGCAGAAGAATTCACTTCTGGAACTTTAACTGTTGCGTGAACATTTTTATGTTCAACTGGAGAATGGATTGGACCCTTAGGAACCTGCTGCTCATCTTCTCCATCAGATGACTTTCCTACAACTCCATCATCAGTTTCTGAAGTTCTAGGGGAATTACTGGAGGACCTATTAACTTGCAAGAGAGGAGGAGAATGTGAGTACATGTTGAAGGTAGTTCCCATGTAGTTTGGATATATGGATGCTTTGTATGAACCTCTGTCATCTCTTGGCTCTCTCTCCAATTCCATAGGCTCCTGTTTTATAATCTGGAACTTATTTTCAGGACTTCTGCAGTTGCTTTGTATACAACTTGCTTGAGCATGCTCTACTGATGATGTTTCAGACATATCTGACATAGAGCTTTGAGGAGAATGCTTAATGACAGAAATACAACTGCTACCAACTACAGATGGCTCATGTTCATCTACAAATGAGTTAATGTTTGGTTTGGAACTTTGATAGTCTTGGAAATACACAGTTGTTGAGCTACTGAGTTTCTGTATCTCTTGGGCATAGGCTGCAGAACTAATTAAACCAAACTTTAGCTTCAACGAAAGCAGCTCCGCCTTCAAAGTGGCATTCTCCTCTCCCAGTGCAATTAGTTTGTTCTCTAAGACAAGGTCATTCAGTCGTCGTTTTTCACGAGACCTTTTGGCAGCTTCGTTATTTTTCCGCCTTTTCTCCCAGTACATCGCATCTTTCTTTTCATCCGGAATGAATTCTCGCTTTCTTCGACAAGCTGAAGATTTGCTTTTTCCACTACTTGCTTCAGTAAGTAGTATATCTTCATTTGTAGACAACTCTTCAGACACTTCTGCTAAAGTAGATTTAAGTACCATGATTTTGTCCACATTGCTACTTGTGTCAACAGGTCCGTGTTCCTTTTTAAGGGTCTGCATTTTTCTCAGCTGCATCAGAAACAATTTGTAGTAGATCTACAGTGAGCAATAGAGCAAGCTATTTCTCCAGTACTTCTCACTCCACAACTTGTTAAATACAACAGTTTTAAATCCACACACATTCTTCCGTTTGTTTCATAGTTTCAAACAAAAGCGCCCAAATCCAATTTTTTGGTAGAACAAACAGGAATCTTCTGGGGAAAAAAAAAGAACCTGGAAAAAGCAGAGAAGTTGATTACTATTTAGAAACTACTGGTTTGAGGAATGCAAAAGTAACTTTAAAAACAGTAGCACTAGGTTTGTTCAACCTGCTGTTGCCTGAAGGAGGATCAATGCTGAAGCAACTAATACTCTGCACTCTACCTAGGTAGCAGATTTGATTCCAAAGCAAATACAGTGTGATCCAAAGAGGAAGAAATAAAATCAATTTTAAAAGTGGGTTTTGATGCTACTATAACGCAATGATAGAACATTTTGTGGTATCACTGACCAACTTCAACCTTTAATACTTAACACTGGAAGACACTAGGCACATTCATGAGCAGCACTGGAACGTATCCTGTTCCTCTACATTAAAATATCTCTTCTGAAGACAGTTGTGGTGCCTGACTTAGAAATGCTCTGCATGCGAGTTCTTCGTGGATTAAAAAATAAATTGATTTAGAGATACTGGAGTGCTATCGATTGTCTTAAAATCACAGCACTATCCATTGAAGCTATTAAAGATGTAATGATTGGTTTTGTACCCTGTAAAAAATATAAACAGATATACATACCTAAATACAAATGTTTATTCACATACATGGGGTTTTAACATGCTTTTTTTTTTTTGACTGACTCAAACAAGTAAACAAAATTCTGACATCTGCCTGTTAAAAAAAAAATCTGATGAAGAAAATGCATTAGGTAATTTTTTTCTTACCTCTTACAAAGAAAACACTTAAGCCAGTGTTGAAAAATACATTAGAGAATAAACATTAACATAACTTGATAAGTAGTTTTGTTATATCAAAGTAATGTTTAATACTACTGAGGCATGCACATCCTTGGAAAGCAGCGTTTACAGTGAAGTAAAAGTTTAGATGTAAAAGTCTTGCCACTAGCAAAGAAAACTAGATAACATTTAGCTTAAGACACTTTGATCATTAAAAACGAACTCAGCACTTAAATGACTTTTTTTAAATTTAGTCCCTCTTAAAGCAAAAAATACTTCATCATTAGATCTTGACCTGAGATACAGCTTCTCACTATCTCATTTTCCAGTCAGTCACATTCCTGGTAAAATGAATATAGCATACAAATAGTTTTTATAGTACTTACTATTGCATCAGCACTGATTCTTGCCTGTACAATAACAGATAAGCTACTTGAAATTAGTATCACTACTTATCGGAAATGTTTTTACAATTGCTATTGATACTAATTTAAATATTATCAGTTTGGAAAGTCACAGAAGAATTAATAAATCTTATTCTGCCAGTTTCTCTTTTCCAGAAAGCAAAGAGAAGTGAATGATGTAATAACAATAAAGCAGGGTCATAAAGATTCAGGTTTCAGGCTGAGTTCTGTTCCATTAAACCACGACAATTCTTCTGTCACAAAAAATCAGCACATTTAATAGAACAGCTAAGTACAATTTCCTAAAATCCATAGTTAATTACTGACATGTAAGTATTTGTTTTCAATAATACAGACTTAATAGAAAATAGAGTTAGAAGCCAGCCACATCAAAGACATTGTCTAACGCTTCAGTGCAAGAGCAGCAACATGAATTTCTGTATTTGTAAAACAGAAAGTAATTACATAGTTAGATCCTGATCCAAACTTTTAACCGGTGTCAAAAGGAAATTTCTGTCAAGTTAAATAGCAGCTGGATCAGTTTTTTTTTTTTTTAAAAAAAAAAGAGCTCCACAACATAGCAACATCTGTTTTATATAAAATGTTGCTATTGTTTATATATATATACACATATATATATACATATATAAAACATGAATGTGCTACGTTGTGTAACTTATTTTGTGTATATACATATATAATGCATGGACTTTAAAAAGTAGAAGACAGATCACCAGAATTTCTTGTAAAATATTCACACTGTGTAAGGTGGTTTTACAAAACATGGAGAAAAGTACTGAGATTTAATTTCATTATCCCACAGCACTGGGAACGCACAGCTACTGATCCATACTCATCTTTACTCATCAGTCTTATTCACCTGTGCTATTAACAACGTACAGGCTTCTTTGGAAATGCATCCACCTTCTACGACACAGAAGTACATGCAGTTTAACATATACCGAGTACCTAAGAAATCATCACTTGTCTCTTAATATGAAACTCAATCAACTTTTATTAAGGCTAAAAGTGTTAAGACTTACTAATGTGGAATTTCAAGGCCTTACCAATGCAGGAAACTGACTGAATTTCACAATACTTGAGAGCTAAACTCGAAGCCAAGTAACACTCATTCTCTCAGGAAAGGGATATTAATGTGTATATTCCATTATTTTCTATGTATAGAACACAAATTCAAGATACCCTGGAACATCTGCACTTGAAACAGTAGCAGTGACAAGGAAGTACTTATAAAACCGAGGGTTTATCCTTATTTCTGGAAGAATGATGCTACACATCTTTCAACACAAACGTGTTTTTTTTCCCCCCTCTTATACTCCAATCTTGCATTTCCACCCTGTAAAAGTCTTAAACATGACTACCCTAAGATAAGAACCATGGCTGTGTAGTTTCCAGCTCAAAGTTTATCCAACACTATTCACATCTGGGGAAAATACAAGAACTGAAAACAATGGATAAAAATAATTAGCAGAAAGTTTGTTGTTATTCCAAATGAACGTAGACTAATGACATACTTTGCCAGTAATACTGTTTGCGTATCAGTAAAAATTCAACTGCACGTTCAAACAATCTCAATGCTGGCACTGAGCCGCACTTAAAACCTAAAAGCACGCAGAGTTTGTATCCATCAGATACAAGCCAGCCAGAGTCCATCAGTAAGGTTGTGAAAGACAGAAGTGTAACCCACTGGCAGTCATACTGAGTTGCTATTTATGTATTTCTTTCTAATGCCATTACTTCTGTGAACTTGCAAAACTACTGTAAATCTCTGTTCAGTGCTTTCCACCTTTTACTTGAGCTCTTATATCACAATAACTGGACTTGCTGCTTTAGCAAGCAGCAAGCTTACTCCAAGCAGGAGTAAGAGTTTGTTTTTTTAATACATCTCCATGTGGATCAGACCAATACTAAGTCTGTAAACAAAGTAAATTCCATCTGATGACAATGGCAAAACACCTTCAATAAAAACTGCCATCTCATTTCACTTACGTTTTACTATTCCACTGGAAAATGCAGTACTTATACATGAATTAATGAGCTGTAATTATTCCTCTGACAATACTTCAAATTCCAATATTTTCCCTTAGGATTAATTTTTCAATTGTTTTATCACTCCCTCATAAAGTATTATAAAACCAATATTTAACACTGCCTTACATTAGTCACCGTTGAATTATTTTTTTTTTACTTGGTTGATGTTAATGACATTGAGAGCCAATTCAACAATGCAGAAACACTCAACCCTATTAACTACAGACCCAGTCTTGCTCCCACAGCAATTACGCCATTGGCTTGAATAGAAGCAGGATACAACCCCAGTTCCAAGCATTAATGAGACTCTTTTACAGAACTCATAGTACTGAAGCAAAAAATTATGCATACAGAAATCAAGAAAAGTATTTCTTGAGATCTGTGCATTAAGTGATCTGATTGAGTCAAAACAATACATTAAGAATCTGATCCTAGGGATTTCTGGATTCACATTGTAGTATCTGAAATATTTCAAAAGGTTGTAGGACAGGTTCACAATCTGGCTTCTCTGTTTCGTGTAATCTAATTACACAAGTCAGTTCTGCCCTTGAGAATGTACATGGGCCTCCACACATATATGTAAGTAACACACAGTTACTGTGCGTTACTCTGTGAGGTAACTTATCTGTTTTTATCAAAATATTATTTGTATTTATCAAAATAAATCATGTTCTCTCCAAGGATATATTTCAAAACAGATCCTGGAATAAGAAAACTAATTATATTCTTCTGATAGACTTATCAAGCAAAATTAAATACTATTTCTAATAATTGACTGCTGTCAAACAAACTTCACTTTTGTGTGGCCAAATGCATCTCACAATCCTGCGAAGTGCAGAAATACATTAAAAGCTCACTAATAAATGCATGTGCATGCTTTTAGTTGCTGTTTCCCACGTTTTGCATAGGTTTTGTAAGCTATACTGCTGTCATTCTGTCACAGGTTATTTATTTTGAAAACATGTCTACACATCAGAAAAGCTACTGCAGAACCTACTCACAAGTAGTAAAATGCCAGATTGTATTCTAAACTTTGAAAAACTGAAGAACACACTTCATACTGTCATCTCCCAAATGTTTTAAAAACATTTGCTAACTATCTAAATACTTTTATATGGTACAGAAAGATGATCATCCACATTGCTCACACAGGAGACAAAGCTGCGTTCGTAAGTTTTAATAGTGAACACATTGTAACACTGCTTAAACACTTTGGAACTACTCAACCTCTACTGTGAGCCACTCTACAGCTACTGGTTTCCCCAGACAAAAACTAAGCCACAGGTTTCTCTACATCTGTCGAGCTTAGAATAATTTGGAAATACTCTCCAGCTGAAGACATGACCCCCAAATCCAATTCCAATCTCCAATGAAATTGGAGACAACCCACTGGGAGACAAGACACCTTGTCTTGTCTGTAAAACTATGTTCCTATTTAAGAAAAGCTTTAATGCTGCCTCCACTGGACTGATCCTGTCCCTAGGATGACTTACTGGGCAAGAGGGTCCAGGCAATTTAGAACAAATTAAGTTCAAGCTTTCTAGAAAGAAAAAAGGTAAACACAATTTATGCTGTAACAGACAAGTTACCCAACATCACAGAAGGGAAGAGCACTAGAAAT
Source organism: Lagopus muta (assembly GCF_023343835.1). Classification (NCBI taxonomy): domain Eukaryota; kingdom Metazoa; phylum Chordata; class Aves; order Galliformes; family Phasianidae; genus Lagopus; species Lagopus muta. Next base: position 52,025,385 of record NC_064472.1, on the reverse strand, counting down.
ATGGATGTTATCATCAATTATTGCTATTACATAGCTACATTCATATATAGACCATGAATCCATCACAACAGCAAGGAGCAATACAGGACTACTGCTCCCACACAGAGCTCCCTTTTCTTACAACTTCATGGATATCTTAAGAGCTTACGGTTCCAGGATCAACATGTAATTAGGTCAGTGGAGCACTGATGATGATAGCTTTGTACAAGATGACCTATTTTTTGCTAAAACGTTGATTTGCTCATTGAAAGTAACAGTACATGTCTAAATAATGTATTTCATGGAAACACCAAGAATCATTCCTTTATTATGATATTTTTCAATCACATCTTTAAAAGATGACTAAGCTCATAACTGGAATCAAAACAGTAATGCGTTTTTGTATTACCCACCTCCAATCTGTACCCATAAAGTCACTGTCATACGTAATTTTTTTTTTTTTTTTTTTTTTTTTTACAAGAGATTTTTTGTTTTACAATAACTATTTAAGCTGCTGTTTATCTTAATAATTACAAACTCATTCATTCAGACAGAGCTTGCTTCACAAAGGTAAATCACACAAACAGCGCAAATAAAAATGACTATTTTGGAGGGACTAATCATATGTTAAAAGGTAGCAGTTTGTCAGAGAGGTCAATCAAGGTTAATAGGCACTAATCTGACTCATATTCTTAGGAAGACTGTACGGTTGCACCACACCTGCTTAACTTCTTTTTCCCCAAACTACCTGCCCTGGTTTAAGCAGGGATAGGGTGGGGGGGAAAAACTAAGAACGCTATTCAGTGTCAGGATAAACATTAAAACTGAGAAATGCAGTACTAATCATGTAAATATTTAATTATACTTACATACTATATGGTATGTATATGTGTACATAAATCATGTCACTTAATTTAACTATCACGTTACTTCCCAAAATTTCACTAAAATCCCAATAGAAACAGCAGGAACTGAAGTAACAGTACACTTCTCATTTAACAGCTATGTGATGTAGGAAAAACTACACTGTGCAAAGCAATCACTTAATAGTAACAGTGCTCTGGGAATAAGAACTATGTTCTCCTAATTAAGGACCATTAAAAAATATAAAATCACTTGTTAATTATTCTGGCAATAAATGGCTCTTTTCAATTGAACTGTGTTCTTAAAATGCCAAGCATGGGTCAGACCTTTGGCTGACCTAAATTTATATAGCGCTACTTAAAAGCAGCAGAATTACGTCAATTAATCCCAGTAGGTACTCTAAACATGTATCACGCTATATAACCAAAGTGCAAACATGAAATAAACACAATCTGTAAAATGCTGACTACCACTTACTGCAAATGGAACAGAGAAATAGCAACCTTCAGAGCTCCAATGCCACAACAGGCCAGATTTGAAGAGCACCACCACCTGCATCAAGCTCTTTTCAGTTATGCACCACTCCCTAGAGAAGTTCTTGCTGCACTGACACATGCTTCCCTGCAGTTAACCTATCTCTGTGGCACAAACTGGTAAAACTAGTAACTATTCAAGTACATTAGGACAAAACTGAAAATTACACTAAGATGGAACAACTAAAAAAAATGAAAAAAGTTCTTAAGTGAGCCTTTCTATAGAACAGGTTTGTGTGTTATCTGTTACCAGATTCAGCCTCAAAATATGAAATTCAATTCTAAGTTGACTAATGAGAAAAGAAAACAACAGGATTCCTAAGGAGGGCAATCATAATTCACTTCAGATCTACCTCTCAATACAAGAAGTTTTTAAGAACGTTGCTTCCATCACATTCTGAATCAAGCCCAAGTATATCCTTGGTTATGCAATCCTATTTTTGACAGTCATGCTTGTTATTGGTATTAGACAGTTACAAACCCTAACTTAAAAATACAATTTTTTTTTCTCCATACGCTGTAAAATACTGTAACTGAAATCATCTGACATTTCGTCTTAGAGCACACTGTAGCAATTGGCCATCTATTTGCATATTTTTTATATTACATATCCTAAGCACATTTGTATCTCATAACTGGCTGTAATGATCATGGCAAGGTCACCTAGAAGAGTCAATTAAGCTGATGACTCAGATACATTGCTTAACAGTGTGTAATAAGACACAAACAGAGAATTTTATTGTTCACGTTATTGCATCATAGTGATGTTATAACAGGAAGATTACTGTCTGGAAAAAAACCTATTGCATAAACATAGTTTGCATAACTATCTGCTAAAATAAGTCAATTTAAAAGGAGCTAAAGTTTCATTTCTGATTTTTATTTCACAATAAAGATTTGAAAAAAAAAAAAAACCAGCATGGTGCTGATATCTTTTGTGGAATGTGCACTACTTGCATTGCCATACACAACGTCTGCACATTTAACGAACTTCAGCTCAAACATAAGAAACACCATTATTCCTTAAGAAAAGATTAGATGTGGAGGGTCAAGTAAGTTCATATTGCTCATGGGAAGGTTGTAAGGTTTTTGACACCTTCCAGATCTGTTCTTTTTACAAAAAAAAAAAAAACACAAAAAACAAACAAACAAACAAAAAAAACCAACAACACCAAAAAAAAACACCAGCAGAAACATGAAGCTCCAAAGTCAAATCCTCAAAGCTGGATAAATAAGGATAAGAGTCTCCTACAGAATGAGTCAAAAATAGAAAAAAAAAAAAAGGAAAGTAGACTGTTGTAAAGAGATTTAGTACTTCAACAGTCACAGAAATATGTCTATAACATGAGAGTGTTTGAAGTATTATCTTCAATTCAGTGATATTGAGGATCTTTTATTCAGCAACCCTCAAGCTGTTGGCTTAAACTGGGTCTGTAGGTCACAGCCCAAATCCTTATTCATTCACATTTCTTATCAAAATCAACATTTTGATTGAACAAGGAGTGTAAAAGTGATGCATGCAGCATTGTTTTAAACTGCCCCCTGGATTGAATTAATTACCGAGGAGGGAAAAAATGACTCAAAGTAGGTTACGCATACAGGAGTGAGCACAATGCAGCTGAGAACAACCATTCAACTCACAAGAACAAGGAAAAATCAGGCTGCTTGCTGCTCTTAACAGAACTCCAGGGGTTCACCATCGGAGCTGAACTTGACCCCCACAGCCAAGCAGCAAGCGACAAAAAAGTTTGCATATTACTGACACTACTGCACTTTTTGAATACTTTTGAATACTTCACTGTTCCTATCTACAGTAAATACTATGAAACACAGGGCAAGCGTCTGCAGAGCTAACATTACCTTTAGAGGTCCTGGTCACAAAGAGTGATTCTGGTTCTCTCTGGTTGGAGGATCTTTACGGACACACGTAAAAACTGCCAAACGCTTAAGGCAGCGCTCGCAGGGTTGCTCCCGGAAAGCACGAAGCACTGCCTGACCCCAGAGCAGCGCTGTGCCACGGAGTACCGAAGTGACTTGGCAAAACAGCACCATTGGGCAATAGCCATTTTTGACTCGCCTGTTACGTAAGGAGAACGCCGAAAACATGGGCATGGCGATGGGGCTGCGCCTCGCCCGCAGGCACTGTGCACCGCAGAGCACGGGCCCTTTGTCTGCTGCTGCAGCCCGGACACGACGAGCTCTGGGCCGTGCCGCCCGGCGGTTTCGCAGCCACGCTGCGAGACGCGGGGGCCACAAAGGCGGCCTGGCCCGTCTCGCTCCCTCCGCGCGGTCCCGCGCCGCCGCCGCCGCCCCCCGCCCGCTTCGGCCCAGAACAAAGGGCTGCGGGGTAGGGGAAGCGGCAGCGCCCCCAGCCCTCACCCGCTGCCGCGGGGCGCCTGCCGGCCTCCGCCAGGCCGCAGCCAACGGCCGCCAACGGCCTCGCGGATAAGGGACGCGGCGGCCTCACGGGGAGCGGGACCGGGGCGGCGGCGCCCCCGGCGGCCGCGCTGCCCGCCGCGGCTGAGGCTGTCATACTGACCTACTTGTGCACCGTGGGGCGGGGCCGGGCCGCGCTGCGCCGCCGGCCGTGGGGCGCCGTCCCGCTGCCGCTCGGCGCGGTGACAGCTTCGCGACACGGCCCTTCTCACAGGGACGGTCTCTTTTTCGAGGAACGGGGGCCGAGAGCCGAAACCGGGGCACGGCGGCGCCCGGCGGAGCGCCTCCGCCAGTACCGCCCGACCGGAGCGGTTCCGCGGGCGCGAGGCTCGCAGCCGGGACGCGAAAGCGCGTCGAGTACCGCTGCCAGACCGCGGGGACTAAACGTACCGGGGCGGACCCTGCGACGGGCACAGCGCGGCAGCCCCGGTCGCCCCGTAGCGAGGCGGATCCCCCGCCGCGCCCGGCCCGCCGCCAGCGGCCCCGCGTTACATAATGCCACATTTCCAGGAACTACGATGCGGTCCGTCCCGCGGCGCCGGCAATACTGCGACAGCGCTGACGGAGCCGCCCGCGCCGCGGCATCCCGCCCGCACCCCGCCCAGCGGCGCGTCCTGCTCCGGGCACGGAAGGCCGACCCCGAGGACGCGGGGGGCGCAGCGCTGGAACTCGCACCGCAGCGTTCAGCGGCGGCCGTCGGCGTGAAGTGCGTTATGTAACGGCCGCCACGGACCCGGGCGACGCGCGGTCGCGGGAGGGCGCCGCCAGTCGCAAAGCAACGCAACGCCTCGCCCCGCGCACGACTGCACCCGCCGCGCCTTCCTACCTTTGAGTGTTCGGCGGGGCGCCAACCATCCGGCGAGCGAAGCGAGGCGAGAACGCTGCGCTGTGCCGAGTCGTGCCGTGCCCCTGGCAGCGTCGCCCCGCTTGCCCGTATGCGAGACGAGCGAGAGCGTGCAGCGGCCACGGCGGCGCGGAGGGATGTGTGTTAGTAGGTCAGAGTTGCGCGGCACGGAGCGCGCAGCCCGCATGCCAGCCGCGCCGCACCGTGACTGGCGGCCGCCGCGCCCCAATCGGCAACTGGCGCCTCCGAGAGACGGCCAATGAAGGCGGGCGGAGGCGGGGCGAGGCGGAGCAAGGGGGGGGGGGGCGTGGTACAGTAGGTCTGTGTGCTGGCGATTGCATAACGGCCGGCGGGATTGGGGGTGGTGCGACGAGTACTGGCACTTACGTAACCAGGCGTGCGGCGATCGGGGGGGCGCTAGGCCCGCGGCTCCGCCCCTGCGATGGGTCTGGCGGTCGGGCTGCGGCAGAGGCTATGGGGGGGGTTTCCTGAGGAGTTCGTGTTCTTCGGCGAGAGGCTCGGCCGCTGGTGCAGGGGTCGGGGTGCAGGCGGTTGTCCGGGCAGGGAATGGCAGGTCGTCTTTCCGTCTTGTATAGCGTAACGAGATGGTACGTTGTATGGGCAGCGGCGCGGCCGTGTCACTAACAGCGGCAGTCCCCGAGCCGTGCAACCCGCGCCCTGCCTAATGCCGCTGCCCCGCCGCGCGGCACGGCTCGCCCGCTCACGAAAGTGGCAAAGGGGGAAGCGGGACACGGCGCTGTGCAGCCCCACACGGGACGCGGCCGTCCTTTCCGCAGAGCAGGAATGAGCTATAGCCCGGCCTCGCCCGAACGTCAGTGCAGTGCGGTGACCCTCAGTGTTCTCTCACATGCATCCACGACAGAGATAGCAGAACAAATCGTTTATTAAATCCTAGTTCCGAAATGGGAAGGATGGCTTACTTCATTCCATGAACCACTCACACCAGAAATACAAACGTGTTATGTTATTCTGTTATCATGCGCTGGTATGTCTGCAGAGATTATTCTTTGGATCAAAGCCGTTCTCACAGAAGGCAAATTCAGAAACCAGCAGAGTTTAAGAGAATGCTTTTCGGTTTATCTTGGCCCTGATCTTTTATCATACTCACCCATATCATCCCTCTGCAATAAATCCAAGTTCCTCGAATTCATCTGTATCTATCTGTATCTATCTCCCCAGAACATTTATTGTGTCTAATAACCTCTGCTGGCATTGACTCTCTCCCCTTCCCTGATTGCTGATACCTGGAGCATAGAGCTATGGCAGTGGCAGCCCTGCAGAGTCTACTGTTGCAGAAAAGGGGTGCAGAGGCATCACAAGCTGGAGGAGCAGCAGTCACGTTCATCTGCACTTCATTTCTTTGCCGTATGTCCCCTCATAGGTGGACACACGTCCATACAAAGACAGTCAGTGTCAGAAGTGAGCTTTAGCCGTGAACTTTTCACTCATAGACTTTTTTTTCTCATTGGTGACCTCTTTACAGTCCTAAGCACAGATCATCTGTGTAAAGAAATCTGAGCAACATGTGCATGGGGATAGAACAGCATGGTCTTTAAGGTCCTTCCATCCCAAGCCATTCCATGAATCTATGATTCTATGTTATTTCTCATCCTATACCTTTTGCATTAATATGAGGTTGTTCTGAAAGTAATACCTCTTATTTATTTCCCAGGAAACTACAACAGATAAAAAGAGAACAAGAGCAAATTCTCAGCTACTGAACACTATTTTTCAATGCAGTCATGACCATTTGCTATGCACTGTCACCAGCAGCAAACAAGAGATGCATGCCGTACTTGTAGAAGTCTGTACCAGTGGACGTGACCCACTGTCACTGCTGCTGAAACGTGCTATCCACCACCACTGTGCTCATGTCCACTATTTGTTTTCCTTAAATGCACAGAAAATATCAGTGAATGTCAGTGGGTGCCATTTTTTTTCTGCGTGGAGGAATTCAGTGATATATCTTTACTTCATCTGCACTTCTATGTTAATTGCTGTTTTGTCAGACTAACCCTCTGCTGCCACCTGTCACACAGTAACAAGATGTAATGAAATATCAGTGGGAAGGTTCAACCTGTACTGCCATACCGTCAACATCCACCTCTGTGTCATGGGCCAACACAATAAAATAAAATAGATGGCATTACTTTCAAAGAAGCCCTTGTACATTGTGGTGGGAATCTGCAGGACTGTCAAAAACACTATCAACCCCCAAAGATTCAGGCAATTTTTAAAATTGAAAAGTACACCCCATTTTTACAATGGAAAATATTTTTTGTGAACCCTATGCATATACTTTTGATAGCTTAAATTTTTGTATTTAGAATAAATAAATACTGTGCCTCAAATCTGCCATCATAACTTAGATTCTTGAGATACAGAAGTATCCAAGCAATAATATCCTTCCTATGTAGGTGGACAGTCCTGGAAATAATATTCCAGATGGAGTTTGCTTGTCTATTTGCTTACATTTTTGTCACAAATTATAATCAGCTATACAGGCAGACATGATATTTCTCCCAGATACATAACAAGGGTAACTTCTACATTTCGTGTTACTCCTACTCTGTCGATGTAAGAAGAGTCAAAAGAGTCAATTTTGGTCAGTGCACCAAAATCTGTACTGACTTTCCCAGCTTTCCTGTGGGTGCTTGATAAACCTGAGAATAAAGTGAGGTGGAGGGCAGAATGCTGATGTGGCTGAACATACTATTTCTCCTGCTCTCTTAAGACACAGGGAAAAAAATAGCACAGTAGAGAGCCGTTGCTAGCTTTCTGCACAAAGGGAGTCCACTGGCTTCAGTATAACTCCAAAAACAGAATATTTCTGTGATTACTGACCTCTGCTGATTTTCCTCCTGGAGGGCTGAAGTAGGTCATGCAGCTCTTTAGATAAATTCTTAGCTGACTGCAGGATGGTGGCATTTATACTTGCTTTTGGACAGCACAATATTGCCTTCAGCTTCTTTGGATTCGTCTGTATTTATTAGCAGGTGACTTAAACCCTCTTGACACTATTTCTGATTTTTGTTTAATGAGTATTGCTGAGCTGAATAACAGTACTACAGGCAGGGTCTAAAAAAAGAGACATCTGAGAAGCAATTGAGAAATATATGGAAGAAATTACTGTCTGCCATCTTTAACATTTTCTGACTCCTTTCTGTGTGTTTGTGTTCACACATCTTGAGTTTCTTGTAATAAAAACTTCGAGTTTGACCATGTCTGAAATTCAAGATCAGCTGAATTCTACAGAAAAATCCTAATGCCTTTAAAGAGAAAAATCTATAATCCCTTGCATTTATTACAGTTCACATACAGCACAAAATAATCATCGAAATAACTTACAGTTTGGAGAGAAATAAAAGAAAAATGCTCTAAAAGATCATGACATAACAAACATATTTTAATGGTTTTATATGCATGTATATATCCACACCCTGGAATTACTGAAAATACAGCAACTTGTGTTGTAATCCTTGGTTTCCTTGCATTACATTATTTATAGCTATATGTGCTTTATTATACAACAGTGGAATGAGAGCAAATTATATTCACCAATCTTTTCATATATTTAATGTGCTCAGAAATGTTTAATACTAACCAAGTCCTTCAGGGCTTGCTGCTCAAGATGAGTATTTATGAAAGTTCTGTAGAATAGGTGATAATGTGATTTTATAAAGATCTAAGCCAGAAATAAAGTATCTTAAAGAACAAGTCAAGTCATTTGACTACAGTTCAAAATATTAATCAAAATATTTCCATGCATCTGGGAACATTTGTGGAAACTGTACTGGAAAAATATTTGTGCTGTAATGTACTCTTGCTAAAAGCAAACCCAAGAGAAACAGATATTCACACCTTCTTAGGCAGACGTAAATGAGGCAATGTTTACTGGCACTGTTTAATGTGAAGAAACTCCAAAAATTTGACAATAAGTGCATGGACTAAAGAGAGAAAATATGTGTGATACTATCTGTACTGAAACAGCCAATTTAAGATTGACAGGTCATTCGCAGCCTTCCCATGACACAGAAGTGCAAAAGCAAATATGATGCCTGTGAATGGTTTTCCTATTCTCAAGTATAGCTACAACATAAAATATAAAAGTAAAAAGGTGTCTACTAAATCTACTAGATGAGTCCAAAAACAAGCAATAACATCCTGTTTCTTAGGACACAGACAGATAGTGATGCTACATCAGAAGAACAGTTTTAGAAGTTCTAGAGAACAGCAGAACCTTCCATACTGAAGGAAGTATCTGATTTCACCCGAATATTTTAAACGTAAAAAGGAAAACTACTTTCAAAAAACATCTTTTAATTAATGAGCACATGTGCTGAAAATGCAACACTGCTGTCACTCAAACTCTGAGGTAGTGCTGCCAGTATTGTGGAAAGCAGAAACAACCTTCACTATTTATTTTCGTGATTGGAGTGAAAAATCACAGGAAAGTCCTCAAGAATGTGAAAATGTGCAATTTTATGAAGTGCACATATAGAAAGTGGAGAATGCTGTGAATATCACTACGTTTTTAAAAAGTTGACTTTGTTCTGCCCTCTATACAGCTGAGCAGCAGGGTTGGTGAGTAGGAAACCTGGGGTGCACCACATAAAAGAGCAGTAAAGCAGTGAGCATCCTGTGGTGACTGAGAAGGAAGGCACACCTTACACCTGCACGTCTGAAATGACGTGGCATGTCGCACACTGGCAGGCAGAACAGCAATACTCATGGCCATTAGCACAAAAGAAAGAAAGGTGAAGTTACAATGCCACCAGGAGCAGTCTCCCTCAGCCTTTGGCTAAAGGAGTTCACCTGGCAGCATGCTAAGATCCAGTTTCAAAGGACCTTGTTGACAGGCTGCCAAGGACCAGGGAAATTTGACGTGCCCAGTTACTCAGAATTACCTCATTACTAACATTTGAATCATTCTAATTAAATGAGACAGGCCAATAATTTGCACCACTTGTGATGCAAAGTGATTATTTCTTGAGAAGAACTAACAGAGCTGGAAAGCCCCTGGTGACCAGTAACTCCTCTGGTCTACTTACAGCAGAAGAATCACTGGCTGGTGATTCTAGTGTGAAGGCCCATTACCTGAAGCTGTCATGAGAGAAGCAAACAAATAAACAGAAAAAAACTTTTTATTGTTCTGTCAAAAACATGTTTGCGTGGAAAGGCAAAAAGCATGTCCACATGGTTATAAGCAATCTTATCTCTATAACAAAATTATATGGTCCTGCATAGAAGTTAGTCAAATGATAGAGTTAATACAAGGCTGGCTCAATTAGTTGTCTAAATGAGATTATACATAAATGATGATAAAAGCAAAAAACTACACTGCCTGGTCTTCTGCAGAGCCAAGGACAGTAACAGTAAAAAATCTTAGACAAAGTTTTTTAGATAGGGCCTAACTTGGATCACTACAACTTTTCCTGCCATCTTCCTTTTCTGTTTCATTTGTCATACCCCATGGTGAGAGATATGTAAAGAAAGCAGTGGGATGGTTTTTGGCAGTCATTTCTTATATTCGTCTGAGACTTGGTCTTGCCATTTAAACTTTGTTCACATTAGTCATCCTACTGACTTTGATGATTTACTTATGTGAGTCACTCAAGTGACAGCACTATATCTATAAGTAATGTATCTCATTCGATTTTCAACAGAACGTGTGCAAGTCTGGTGTGCTTGACCAGTAAAGACAGGTACAGAGTACAGATGATTCTGTGATGGTATGCTTTGAGGAATGATGCTGAGAGCAAACATCACATGACGGATTTTTACAGCCATCATAGCAACTAAGAATAGTAAAATACATATTAAAATACTGAGCAGGCTCTTCTATGACAGTAATTATCAGTGAGTCATTTGTTGAAGCCATTGTGCTTTGCAAAATAGTTTGTAAATGTGTTCAATTGAAGTGAAAATTGAGTAGTAAACTTAAAGACATTAAGAGCTATAAAATGTTTGTCACACAGCAATGATTAGCTGAAAGACAAGAAGACATCTTTGTTCTGCACAGGGGATCTCTGTGCTACCATTTTATGGTTATTTTATGTTAAAACCATGTCTGCTTTGGGCAAGCTAATTATAGCCTTGTGAAAGAACTGGGCATAATTCTTTGTCTTAGACACTCGCACTTAGGAGTTGTAGGGAGCCTGGAAAACAGCCTGAGCAGACAATACTGAAAAACATGATCTTGGTTAAGTAGCAGCTGTTGCATGGACTTAAACATTTAAAGTAATAGAGATGGCTTAATTCAGGCTTTTTCTTCTGAAATTCTCTGTCCAGCTACTTGGCAAATTTGGATGATCATAAATAATATTGTCACAACTCTTAACATGCTCAGATGGCTACAGATTTTCCTACAGTGTGTGGAAGGTGATGCCCTCCTTGCAGATCCTGACTGGACCAAGAAATGTGGGAAACTGGGACCTCATTTACTGAAGTCTAGTAAGACACTTTGAAATATTTCTACCATCAAGCTGTTTGTATAAACTCCTGTTGGATTCAAGACTTCCTAACTCCTGGGGTACTGAGTTCTAAAACTGGCACACGTGTGTCAGGAGGATGGGTAGAAAATGGCCTAAATCACAGAATAATTTGTAAAATCACCATATCAGAGAAAGAGCAGAAGTGGGTTTGCCTTTCATAATGTAGTCATCAGGATATTCACCATGGAAGAAGGATGTTCACAGTTCACCATTTATATTAAAGGCAGTTTATAATTGATTAGACTGAATGCAGTCCTGAGGAAAAATCCATGTTATCCTGGATAAATAGGTAGTCGTCATGGATCTGTGCAAACATGTTGCATTCATTCTATTCTAAACCACACAAATTTCCTCACAGAGCATCACATGCAAAAAAGCTACATATTAGCTAATCCAAAGATAGTTCGCTAAAAATAAGCATGGTGGAGACTTAGACAATAATAGACACAGAGTCTTCTTCATTGTGTTTCATGCAAGAAACAGATGGCAAATGCAAAAAAGATCTGAATATAGGAAGAAAGTTATCTTGGAGAATATGTACTCCAATGAAGTCAGTAAGGCTCAGTAGTCTGCAAATGAAACTATTTCAGGAATATCTTATTTGCTAATACTTCTACATAGGAAAGAGAAGCCTAGTGCATTAATCTATTTCTGCAACTAGGCTCTCATTATTCACCCATAAACACTAGTCCCTCAATAATATCCAGTACAAATCTTTTGTTGGAAGAGGTAGACATAAATAAAATCTGTTGTGAAATTAAAGTGGAACTAGAAAAAGGAAATCCTGATTTAGTATTCCATATATCCATGTGATTGCCACGCTTTAAGTACCTTTTCTCCAGAAAAAAAACCTAACTCATTTACAACTTTAGAGCTGCTGCTAACACAAGTCACAGCAACCCAGAAAAACATTAAGCTTGACTGTAACGCTGCTTTTACATTGAGTTGTCTGAAACACAGGGCTAAGGTTTGAAATAATGTGGCATGTCAAGTAATTATTTTAAAAGCTTGAAGTATTTGTTAGTGACAAACTGGTTTTACCTGGAATTGCTAGTTGTCCAGTATCCCAGTAAAAAATCTTAATGTTAGAGCATCTTGAGATATGATTTAACTGAGTAGTAGCAGGCCAAGGTGGAATGGGGCAACAGAATGAAAGAACAGACCTTTTCCCCGGCTACACATCACTATTACCTACATATAGCACACATCTGTATAAGTCAGCCAACCTCCTTTCTGCACATGATGAAATCTGTACCTTCTCTCTTCTAGTGATGACACATCCTACTGGAAAAAAAACTTCCTTTAATTTGCTAAGATAGCTTCTGAGATGCCTTTCCTCTTATTCCAATAGAGATGGCAGGCAGAAGTACAGAGCTGAGAAGAGCTGGTTTTTGCCCAGTGCTGATATGGCTGCAGAGAATTGCATTTGAGGTGTGAAGTACTGTCTATGAACTGAAAGAAGATTGAGTGAACTGCTAGTGATGAAGAATAGAAAAGAGATCCATAAATTGAATATTCTTTCACCTAACCCTTGTAAATTGTGAGGAAAAATAGGGATCAGTAAAGCAAAATTTCACACAAATATTCAACGGTGACAAATCATGGAAAGAGTAAGAGATTATTTACTTTTATTTAGGCCAAATCCCAAATACTCTCCATGAAATTCTGATGTGTCCTGGTGGGATGCACCTGCAACTGCTGAGTGAGCTGGCAGAAATAATTGCTAGGCCACTCTCCGTTATCATTATTATGTTGTGAAGAATGGGAGAGGTGCCTGAGGACTGGAGGAATTCTAATGTCACTCTAGTTTTCAAAAAGGGCAAGAAGAAGGACCCAGGTAACTATAGACCAGTCAGTCTCACCTCCATCCCTGGAAAGGTGATGGAACAACTCATCCTTAGCACTGTCTCCAGGCATATCAAGGATAAGAGGGTCATTAAAGACAGCCATCATGGCTTCACCAAGGGAAGTCAAGCTTGACAATCTGATAGCTTTTTATGAAGATGTAACCAGATGGACAGATAATGGTAAAGCAGTGGATAATGCTTTATCTTGATTTTAGTAAAGCATTTGACATGATGTGATCTACAGCATCCTTGCATCTAAACTGAGGAAGTGTGGTCTGCATGATTAGGTAGTGATGTGAATCATAGAATCATAGAGGATGTTAAAGGGAGTTGGACTCAGTGATCTCTGGAGGTCCCTTCCAACAATTCTGTGATGGAATCACAAGGTTGGAAACGACCTACAAGATTATCTAGTCCAATCATCCTCCCATTACCACTGCTACCACAAGCTACTAAAACAAATCTTAGACCTAGACAGCTTTGGGAGTTTCCTGATGATGTCCTTGACCCAGGCCTCAGGAAGGCAGCAGAGGGTGGATTGTGAACTGTCTGGATGGAAGAAGCCAGAGAGTTGCGTTCAATGGGACAGAATCTTGTTGGAGGTCTGTATCTAGTGAAGTCCCTCAAGGGTCAGCACTGGAACCAGTACTCTTCAATATAATCATCAATGACTTGGATGACAGAATAGAGTGCACAGTCAGCAAGTTTGTTGATGACACAAAACCAGGAGGAGTAGCTGACATGTCAGAAGGCTGTGCTTAATCCAGAGAGACCTACATATGCTGGAGAGTTGAGCAGGGAGAAACTTGATGAAATATAACAAGGTCAAGTGTAGAGTCTTGCAAGTGGGAAACAACAACCCCAGGTACCAGTACAGGCTGGGAACAGACCTGTTGGAGAGCAGCACAGGGGAAAGGGGATCCTGGTGGACAGCAGGATGACCATGAACCAGCACTGTGACCTTGTGGCCAAGAAGGCCAGTGGTATCCTGGGGTGTATTATGAGTGTGGTCGAGAGAGGTTCTTCTCCCCCTCTACTTTGCTCTGGTGAGACCATATCTGGAGCAGTGTGTCCAGTTCTGTACCCCTCAGTTCAAGGACAAGGAACTGCTTGAGATAGTCCAGAACAGAGCTACGAAAATTATTAAGAGAGTAGAGCATCTCACCTATGAGAAAATACAGAGGAAGCTGTGTCTCTTTAGCTTGGAGGAGCCTGAGAGGTGATCTCATTAATATTTATAAATAAATTGGTAAAGGGTGAGTGTCAGGATGATGGGGCCAGGCTCTTTGCAGTGACATCTAATGATATGACAAGGGGCAATGGGTGCAAGCTGGAACATAGGAGGTTCCACATAAATATGAGTAAAAATTTCTTCATGGTGAGGGTGAGAGAACACTGAAATGGGAGGTTGTGGGGCCTTATTCTCTGGAGACATTCAAAACCCACCTGGATTCTTTCCTGTGTGATCTAATCTAGGTGTCCCTTGGTCCAGCAGGGGAATTGGACTAGATGATCTTTTGAGGCCCCTCCCAGTCCCTGATATCCTGTGATTCTGTGATTCTGTAATTGGTGAAAATAAGCTTTCTTTCTCCATAGTCACTGGAAGTTCTAAGGACAAGAGCATGTTTTTAATAAGATTTTTTTTGTGCTTGTCTCAAAATGTGTTAGAAGACAAATGTTATTTCTTTGGTATGGATTATTCTCTCAAAAATGAGCCCTTTCCCTTTGCTTTTGACTGTGTCAATAAAAGGCATTACAAAGTATCTTGAGCTATATGAGTAAGCTCAGGAAGAAAATTTTCATTCAAAAATGAGCTAAGTGGTAGTGGCTGCAATTGTAGTCCTGCTAATGTACCTAACATAAAGACTGCTTGGGCTATTTAGCTATATGTCATCAAGAAGAATAAGCACATTCAGCTCCCTTCAGAATTAAATATTATTCTCCAGCAAAAACCTGTTTTAGATTTCTGTCAACCATTCTTATGGAGGTGGTGTTAGTTCCAGTAGTAAGTAGAGGAAATATAATAAAGTGATTAAAAACACTTCTAATCTAAATCCCCAAAATGCAATTTTTTGTTCATTTTTTTTCTCAGCTATTATTGTTAATATAAAATTTGTTCCCTTATAGAAAGAAAACAGAAAAAACAGTAGAACTAGTAAAAAGAAAGTTAAGATGTGTTTAGCAAGACCATTTTCCCAGCTCTCACTCATATCCCAAGTGTTACATGACCTGCTAACACAATTTGTGATCTGGTTTCCTAGGGAAATTTTGGGATCCATTATGCTGCTGGTGATGGGCAGTTGAGTAGCTTGAGAACTGACAGAAGCCCACTCCTACCCACTAAATGCTGCTTGGGAACTGGCTGGGAATCAGTCAGTAGGTGATGAACAATTGTATTATCACTTGTTTTGTAAATATATATATATCATGCAAGCTGATATCAATGGACAAGGAGAATGCTAAGGTACTCAACAGTTTTTTTGCCTCGGTCAACTGCTCTTCATATGCCCCTCTAGCAGATGTGTAGAGGACCGATGTCCCTCTCACTGTAAGGAAGGATTATATTTGTGACTTTTGAGGAACCTGAACATTCATAAATCTATGGATTCTGATGAGATGCTTTACAGAGTCCTGAGGGAACTGCCTGATTTAGTTGCCAAGCCACTCATTTGAAAAGCTGTAACAGTCAGGTGAAATCCCTTGTGACTGGAAAAATGGCAGTGCCACACCCATTTTTGAGAAGAGTAGAAAGGATGAACCAGGCAACTACATCTGTCAGCCTGGCCTCTCTGAGACTCGAGAAAATCGTGTAGTAGATCCTCCTAAAAGCTATGCTACAGCACATGAAAGAGGGGGAAGTGATACAAGAAAAAAAGAATGGCTTCACCAAGGGCAAGTCCTGCTTGACCTACCTATTGGCATTCTATGACTGTGTAACTGTGTCAGTGGACAAGGGAAGAGTCACTGATGCCATCTATCTTCACTTCACAGAATCACAGAATTGTAGGGGTTGGACGGGACCTCCATGTGGCCCCCCATAACATCCTTCTCTCTAAATAGAAGAGATAGATTTGTTGGGGAGACTGTTCAATAGACAAGGAATTTGTTGCAAGATTGTACCTAGAGAGGAATGGTAAATGCCTCAATGTCCAGATGGAGATCATTGACTAATGGTGTCCTTTAGGGATCTGTTCTGGCACTGATGCTCTTTAGTATCTTGATCAATGACACTGACAGTCAAGTGAAAATTTAAAGATGGCAAAAGTTGTGTGGTGCAGTCAACATAAAGTCAACAGCCTGAGAGATGGGATATCACCCATAAGGACCTATGAACATTTGAGCAGTGGGCCCAGATGAGTGTGAGCTCAACGAAGCCAGACATAAGGTCTTGTACTGGGCCGTTGCAACTCCCACCATCAGTATAAACCAGGGGATTAAAGAATAGAACACAGCCCTGCTTAGAAGGTCTTAGGGGTGTGGTGGATGGCAAGCTGGACATGAGCTAGCAATGTATCCTGGGCTGAATCAAATGAAGTGCGGCGAGCAGGGCAAGGGTGGTGATCCTGCTCCTCTGTTCTGGGCTGGAATACTGCATCCAGATGTGGAATTCTCAGTGCAGGAGAGACATGAACCTCTTGGAGTGCCTCCAGATAAGGGCCACAAAAGTGATCCAAGGGGTGGAACACTTCTTGTATGAGGACAACCAGAGAGAGCTGGGACTATTCAGCCTGAAGAAGAGAAAGCTCCACAAAGACCCAAAGTGGCCTTTCTATAAGAAAAACTCTTGAGCAGAGTCTGCTGTGACAGGATAAGAGAAAATGGTTTCAAATTAAAAGAGGGGAGATTTAGACTGGATATAAGGAAAACGTTTTTTACCGTAAGAGTGTTAAAACACAAGAGCGTGTTGCCCAGAGAGGTGATGGATGCCCTGTCCTGGGTCACATTCAAGGCCAGGCTGGATCAGGCTCTGAGCAAACTGAACAAGATGTGGATGTCTCTGTTCATTTCAGAGGAGTTGGACTGGTTTACATTTAAATGTGCCTTCCAAATCTAAGATTCTATGATTCTATTTTATTATCATTACTATTATTTATCTTCCTTTTTTTGTTTTAGTAAATAGATTTTATCTCAACTTATGAGTTCTTTTTTTCTGATTCTCTTCCCCCGTCCTACTGGAAGGGAGAAGCAAGCCATGGGCTGTGTAGTTGTTAAACCACAATATAAAATACAAATTTTGAAATACATGCACTGTGAATTGGGCCTGATATGACTCCATAAAGTTAACAAAAAGGAGTTCTGCTGCTCTATCCTCTCCAGCACAGGAAGAAGTTAAACTGGGCATCAGGAAAAAGAAGTTGGAATTTTCAACTGAAACCTGTCTGACAGGAAACTTTGGAAATGTACCTGTATTTTCTTACAAGCTTTGTTAAATCAGACACATTCCCACAGAATGTTCTATTTTGGTCAATCAGTATTTCAGAATGGGCATAATGTTCCTCTGGAAATTTTCTGATACTGGCTTCACTGACTGTAAGCTGCAAGTTAACATCATACTGCACTGCATTTATCCTCTAGTGCTTCACACTCAAAATGCTTGCGCTGATGAATGCTGTTCTGCAGGGATGCTAATCTCTGCTGTACCCATCATGACAAAAGGCAGGGTACAACATAAGCAAAGACTTCAGGCCCTGGCCACTGGATATTAAAGATATACTCTCTAGGCAGATGTGGAGACTAAGTCCTTCCTACATACTGATGTACCTCAAAAATATTCATAATTATGAGTAACATTGCTCATTGTGGTTCCTCTCACACAAATCCTCTCTCAGTTTGTGATTTAACAGTATGAATTATGGGCATTAGTACTGCTGAATTAGGAAAATAAAGCCATTGCAAACATTATGCGTGCTAAAGAGATGAAAATTCTCTCATTCTCAACTTTCTCTATTCTTCTCATTGAGAAAAAACTTCCCCAAAGAGATGTCTGCTATATATTTCAATAGCTATTGCTAATAGTTTTCATCATTGTCTTGTTTTTTTGAGAATAGCAACAAAGTTCTGCTTGCTCTGACAAACTGAACTTATTCTCAGGCCCTGTATTTCAAAGCAAGATTTGACACACAGGTAACCCAGAAGAGAGAATGAGCTTGTCACAGTTGTCTTTCTTTTAGTTTAACTGATTCAATTATTTTCTTTTAAGATACTGTAGGCATTTTAATGACTCTCATGCACTTTCTTGCATCTGTGACTCATGAGGCAGGCTGGATCTGAGAGATAGGCCAAGTCACAAAGTTTGCATGCAGATTCTTACTTTTCCAAGGCCTGACAAAGTTCAGATTCGATATTTCAGTTTTGAACCATTTCAGTAATGTGCAAGAATTCAATTCCTAAATAAGTAGGTAGACACACTTCCCTCTCCCTTCCCTTCCATTCTTACCCCTTTGGATTTTACCTCATTGATTGTGTTAGTCATGACTGAAAGAATGAAAAAGTCATTGTTGTTACATTGTCTTTCTGCTGGGAGGATAGAGAGGAGGAATAGAAATCTTCCACTGCTTGACAGTATTTCCCACACTTGCAGTCACCCATAGCTAAAAAGTTATTTATATTCCAACTTATCACTGGTATCTGAGTGCCTCACTGGTTATGTCAGTGGCAACAACAAAATCCCTAATGGACTCACTGCTGGACAAAGGATTTTCTGGCTTTTCTTTTTCAAGGCAGATATCTCTTTTGCTGAGAAGAGAGGAAGTTGTTAGAGTTCAGCAATGAAAGTACATATTGGAAATGAAACATGTATAACAAATAGGCTACCTCATTTTAGAGAGTTGTTTTTATTTCTGAAGAAATAAGAATAATAAAATATCTTATTTTCACTCTCAGCTTTGTCTTCTTTTCCTCTGAGGTAATCTGATGGAGGGTGATTTGTTTTAGTTCTCAAGTGCTTTTCTGTGGCATCAAGAACAGTGTTATCCAGAAGCACACAGCTGTAGCCAACCATGGGCAGATTTTGATACAATTTCTGTCCAAGGTGGAGGCATACCTTCTTACACTAGAATTGTCCCAGTGCTTTCTCTGCAACAAGAATTATAGAATCATAGATCAAGACTCAGAGTACATCAAGTGTAACATTTCCTTCTGCTATTCTTTATTTTGAAGTTCTGTAGAGATCAATACCATCTCAAGATATTTCTACGAGACTTGCTGTCCAGCTATCTTTGACTAATTTGACCCTAAAAACATCAGAAGTAGTAACTTTCTTACAGAAAAGAGGTTTTGGATAAAGAACAGGAGGTGTGAGCTGAAATCAGACAGAAGAATCACAGAATCACAGAATCGTAGGGGCTGGAAGAGACCTCCAGAGATCATCGAGTCCAACCCCCTGCCAAAGCAGGTTCCCTACAGCAGGTAGCACAGGTAGGCATCCAGGCAGGTCTTAAACATCTCCAGAGAAGGAGACTCCACCACCTCCCTGGGCAGCCTGTTCCAGTGCTCCGTCACCTCACTGTAAAGAAGTTCTTGCGCACATTTGTGCGGAACTTCCTATGCTCCAGTTTCCAGCCGTTTCCCCTTGTCCTGTCTCCACACGCTGCTGAAAACAGTCTGGCCTCCCCACTCCGCCCCCCACACCTTAGATACCTATAGACCTGGATCAGGTCCCCTCTTCGTCTTCTTTTCTCAAGGCTGAACAGACCCAGTTCACTCAGCCTTTCTTTGTAGGGGAGATGCTCCAGGCCCTTCACCATCTCTGTGGCCCTCTGCTGAATTCTTTCCAGAGATCCCTGTCTTTTTGAACTGGGGAGCCCAGAACTGGACACAGTACTCCAGATGAGGTCTTACCAGGGCAGAGTAGAGGGGGAGGATCACCTCCCTCGACCTGCTGGCCACGCTCTTTTTAATGTACTCCAGAATGCCATTGGCCTTTTTGGCCACAAGGGCACACTGCTGGCTCATGGCCAACCTGACGTCCATCACTGAAAGTTACTTAGCTCTCCATCCAGGTTAAAATGCTGGGAAATGGGATAGATGGGCTAATCACTTATGTCATGTGCAAGTTCTTCTATGTCTTCTCTTTTTTCCCTTCCTTCCTTCCTTCCTTCCTTCCTTCCTTCCTTCCTTCCTTCCTTCCTTCCTTCCTTCCTTCCTTCCTTCCTTCCTTCCTTCCTTCCTTCCTTCCTTCCTTCCTTCCTTCCTTCCTTCCTTCCTTCCTTCCTTCCTTCCTTCCTTCCTTCCTTCCTTCCTTCCTTCCTTCCTTCCTTCCTTCCTTCCTTCCTTCCTTCCTTCCTTCCTTCCTTCCTTCCTTCCTTCCTTCCTTCCTTCCTTCCTTCCTTCCTTCCTTCCTTCCTTCCTTCCTTCCTTCCTTCCTTCCTTCCTTCCCTTGCCCCCCTCCCCTCCTCTCCTTTCCTTTCATGTTGTTCTGTAATACTCTGTGCAATCATTTCTCTCAAAAATCAAACACCTGCACATATACTTCTTTCAAACTATGTACTGAATTTCATAGAATCACAGAATCATAGAATGTTTTGGGTTGAAAAGGACCACGATTGTCAAGTTTCAGGCCTTCCAATGTGTACAGGGTCACCAACCACCAGACCAGGCTGCCCAGAGCCACATCCAGCCTGGCCTTGAATGCCTCCAGAAATGGAGCGTCCACAACCTGCTTGGGCAACCTGTTTCAGTGCATCACCACCCTCTGAGTGAAAAACTTCCTCATAATATCTAACTTCGAATTTCTTCAAGTGTAGCTGCTGTTCTACAAGATGATGGAAAAAGAAAAAAACCACAAATATTTTATGGCACTATAAATCTTGGCCCAAGTACATAAAAAGGGAAGCATTGGTAACTGTGGGAGTTAAAAGAGAAAAGGTAGATTTGTGTGGAATGAAAACCTTGAAATATAACTTGGATATTGTAATCAAGAGAGTGGTTGAACTTTAAACAACTCAACAATTATAAACTTAATTTAGGAAAGGACTAAATACCATGATACAATTGTCATTTAGCATTAAGAGAGTTCTACCAGCTATTTCATATTGGCAAAGTTAGCATTAATAAGACAAAGAATTATGAAGAATCCAAAATCTGGTGTCTCTAATAAAAGTACTACAGAGATCTGCAAATGGAAACTCAAAGAATAGCATAGCATCTTTGAAGTAAAATCACAGTATAAACTTTTATGGTCAGTATGTTGGTGACCCACATCAGCAGAAGAATCTTATGGTAAAAGGAGGTCAGTAACTCCTATACACAGTTGACATGGCTGAAGGCAAACTTAAGAAAGAAAAAATAAATATATAAGGTAGAGAAGTAGCAATTCTATGGCAGTAAAGCAAAGAAACATACATAGAAGGAGCATGAGTAAACAGAGGTTATGGAGGTCAGCAACAATGCCAGAAGGAGACTGGGCACATAAATTAACTGGTGTGGACTAAGTGAGACTGACAAATGATACTACTTTGGGCAACTTACAGAAAACAGCCTAACTGTGGGAACTAGTCCGATTTTTTGAGTGCAGAAAGCCTGGAGTGAAAACATCTAAGACATACTGTAGAAGACCCATATGAGACACACTGGAAGGCAGACAAACTCTTGGGGTGTTTAACAGACAAACTCCCCTCAGATGATGGAACTTGATAATTTAGTTTTCAATTAAATTTTCTCAGAGTGAGTATTCTTTCCATATTCAATTTTCATAGCTGTGTTTCATGGCTAAATCACTCATTTTCTCCAAATCATAAATCTTGCCCATACCTTTTTGTAATTTAAAAAGAGCTAGCCATAGGCATTATGAAAAAAAAAAGAAAAAAGAAAAAAACCCCACACTGGTGGGAACTTAAAGAACACACAAATCTCTCTTGATAGGAGATACACGGGTACTACCGAGGCAGAATCAGTACCTCTTTGTTAGGAGCGCCGTCTGCTATTCTTCAGTGCATGAGGACTCTGAGCACAACAGAAAGTCTCATACTTGTCAGTAGTTTTTCCTCATGCCTAGCCTTCACAGTGCAAGGACAATACTTCCTCAGCAAAAGTGACATCAGGCTCCTCTGTATCACAGCATGTGTCAAGGTCTAACTCCAAGGACGTCTGATTTCTGAAGGGCAAAAATAATCTTTGTGAGATTTGCATAAGACTCTTTGGGTCACAGTTGAATAAACTCAGAGAACATTGACAGTGAACATCGTGCTGATCAGATATGTATCTAGCTGTATTCTGTATGGATGAACATGGTGCTTTTATGCCATATTGCTAGGTTTCATGCTTTGCTCACAGAGATCTATGCAGTATGCAGTATGCAGTATATAATATGCCTCAGCACATTATGTTTTTTACTCATCTAAACTAGCATAGATACAAGCGTAAACTCCATAGCTGCTATGTTGTTCCGTGTTATTGCTGAAAATGGGTGTGCTCTGCAGGAAGGACTAGGCATGACTGATTGAAACTGCTAAGTTCACTGTGAAGCTTAGCACCAAGAATTTTTTAACAGGCTCATTAGAGCAGATGCTGTGTGGGTTGGGCAGCATAAACTAGCTCTTGATTACTCTTACTTTGCAGGTGGTTAAGTTGTTAGTGTTCATATTTACTGTACGTTGAACTCTGGAGATGAGCCAATTTGGCATCTGTACTTTATTCATAAGAAGAATGTTTATTTATGTGCCTGATATCCTTAATCACAAAATCAGAACCTACTTGTATCTTAGACCTGTGGGATGGTGATGTATACGTAGTTGCCATGTCTTATCAGCAGGTCTTTCTGGGAAGGATAATCAGAAACAAAAAGCCTGGTCAGTAAATATTATGTATCCAGCCTCCTAGATTGTCCACAGCAGACTTTGCAGTGGCTGGAAGCTGTGAGTCACTCACCGACTCCAGGAGACCACAGATTAGCCTCACAGCTAGAAAACCTCCATAGTTCTTGAGGCCACCAGTATTCATTCCCTGGGAGCGTGTTTATCTGATGTAATTCTATATCCTTTCCCTTTGTACAACATACACAGGTCTCTGAATAACACGTCAGAATTTAAAAATTGTATTTGCTCTTTAGAATGGTAATGAGTGAGTATTTCCACTTCTTTATTCTATTTAAGTATCTGATCGTCACTCATGCATGGATGCCAGCCATTCCTACTTCCTTCTGTAAAATGCTGATACAAATCTTGGCATTACCAAGCTTCTGTGATTCTTGTTGAAGGTGCAATATCTTGTGCTATAGGTGATTGAACATTACTAGACAAAAAGTCTCTAAGAAACAATATATATTTTATAAAGGAATGGTATGCATTTCTCAAAAACATACGGAATTCCCTTTTGGAGTAACTTGCTTTTCTTACAGAGCAGGTATCAGAGCTGCAGCTTTCCAGACGTAAGCTAGCATTGTTCAAGGAACAATTGCCCAAGCTATTTGGCATGTACAAGGAGAGCTAGTCAGAAAAATTTTATTTTCGTAAGCCTAATCTACTTATAGGCCTTGACTGATATGCTTGCTGGGGGTTAGGTGAATTCCTGCCAAGTGCCATACTGCAGCTTGTATGTAGTGCGTCAGATGAACAGTAGGATGTAATGGCCACCAAGCAGCAGCCTCAAATACAGCTTTGTTTTTAGTAATGCAGGGTCAAGGAAGTATGAAGTGATGTAAGCAGATAATCAGCTGTGAAAAGAGAGCGCATATTCCTTACCATCATGCTGGAGTTACTGAAACCTGAGGCATACTTACAGCCTTTCTAGCAGACTTATCAATGCTACTGTCTTAGTTTCTCTACTTCATCACCTTGCTTGGCTTCTTCATTCATTCTGTTGTCTTTCCTTTTGACCCTCAGCTAAGTATTTAATGAAGAATAGTCACTATACTATATGAGTGTTACTGGCATCTACTTGTAAGAGCATGAGAATTTTTTTTTTTACATTGCTTTAGTTGTATTTTTAATCATTAAATAGAAATACAAGTAAGTAGGCTAAGTATCTTAATGAAAAAACTGAGGAACAGTAACATGATAAAAAGAAGGAAGAAGGCGAAGTCAAGAAACAGGTGGGGTGATGGAAAGAGATCTCTAAATCTAATATGCACAGACAACACATCCTTCCCAAACCAAGCCTTGCATAGATGATGTACATAGTTTTTAGGTACACACAAACTGCACTGGTTCTCTTCATGGGTTGGCCTGTAGTAAATCTGCAAAAAAGGTTAATATTGATATGAAGGAGCTTTAAACTTACACAACCCATAGCTTGTTGAAGTTGCATGTATTTTTTCAGGGTAGCCATCAAGACTGTGAACAATGTTCTGCAGCAAGTTTCAGTGGGAGGCCACTGATGTAATGGCAGACATGTATCAGGATCCCCCTACAGTGTTAAATAGCCATTTTTGTACACCTTTATGATAAATGAAGTGTGGGAAAGCACCATGAGATGACAGAGGGGAGGTCTGACCATAAGTTGTACTATTTCATGGTAGCACAGTGCAGCAAACACAGAATGCTCTCCCAGATCCACTACTAGTACTGTGCTAGTAATTTTGACCTACAGCACTGTGAGCAACTTAATATTTCGAGATGCCTATGCTTCTTAAGCATAACCATATTGCTAGTTGTGATTTCCTGTGGATGGTGTGCTATGCAGTACATACTGCAGCTAGACTGTACATGCAGAACTGTCAAAGCTGTTTAAGACAGTGACAGCAAAGTAAGTAGCTCTGACCCTCCTGCTTACAGCAAGCAAAAGCTTCAAGTAGTCTTGCAAGTTCTCTAGTTTCAAAGAAATATGTGAAGTGCAGCCCTCAGAAATGTCTTCAAAAATAGAATTAAATTTAGAGAAATAAATTGGATTTTCCTTTACCATTTTTTGTTCATAAGAATGAAATTGCTGTAATACAAACAGCAGGAGGAAAACAAGCAGTGAAGGAAATCTGATCATGAAGCTGACAAATGTATTTTCGTAGTATTATTTGAGTTGCAAAGATAGCTCTGAGAAAGGAGGTCAACCTGGAATTAGGGCATTAAAAAAAATGTTGGTTAAAGACAGGAAAGGTCATAACTGTTTGCACAGTGATCTACTTTCTCCATTAAAAAAAAGAAGAAATTATTGCAGTTAAGGAGAGATGATGACTCAGTGCTGGAGAATTAAAATAAAAAATGAAACAACGCGTGTTTTTGGTGATCACACTCGCTCCATCTATGAAATCATCTACGTGAGTAGCTAGATGAACATCTGCTGCATAAAGTCAGTGCTGGTTTCAGTGTGCCACAAAACAATTTGGCTTTTGCTTATTTTCTGAGGAATAGTACAGGAAGAATGTGTGCTATACCCAAGAAGTCAATAATACGGCATTTAATAATAACACCAGTGGAGTAAGCAATGCTAATAAAATTCAGTATCTTTCTCTCAAATGTGTTGCTAATCCAATATGATTCAGAAATGGATGAACGGGGGTGGGAGGTAATCAAGCATACTTGTTTATGTTATTTCCTCTATTCTTTATCAAGAAAACTAAATGCCAGCATGTGATCAGCTCTGACTCCAGCATATAGCACATTTGCAATAGCTGTTTTAATGGTCTGCTCAAACTGATGACAGAATAGGAAAGATCATCCAATAAATTCAGCATATACATACAATATAAATCTATCTGGTATTTATCTGTGATTAAGTATGACAGAGAGTAGTTGCTTATCCAGGAAATTCCATATGCTACATGGGCCAAATCCTCAACTTGTGTAAACCAGTTTAGTACCACTGAAGCAGTACAGTGGAGACAATCATAGCTGCCAAATTTAATGCTGCACCTTGTGTGATGGTCAGTGCCAATTATGTAACAAGCTTATTAGTTATTAGTTATTTGCATCTGATTTGCTTATAACCAACTTCCTTTCTGAAAGCCTGCACTACTGAACAAAACCCTCAGTTTAACCATTAAGCAGTAACCTTAATAAAGGTTTTCATAGCCACTTACGTTTCTGCTGTCCTATCCCTCTGATCTGCAGACCTATATTGTGTATTCTAGTGCCTGAGCTTTATGGCAACAATTTTCTGCATACGGGGTGCAACTGATGATAGTCCTTGCCTCTTCCATCCTGATTCCTATTCTCAGCCCCCAAATCCTAAATATATTTATAGGATGTACAGCAGTTGCAAAAAAAAAAAAAAAAAAAAAAAAAAAAAAAATCAGTTTTATGGGAGCAGATTACAATTCTACAGATGAAGGTAAGATTTATGCTGGTAACCTACAGCCAAAAAACTATGATTAACAATGCTCCCATACGGTTATTCCCTTAACAGAGCATGTCTTAAAGGCAGAATTTTAGATTTCACATCTCTGTTTTGCAAATGATTGCTGAGAGTTGAGGGATACCACTCCGCAGACACACTTTATTCCAGCCACTTCTACCCACTCAGTTCCTAAAGAGGCATCTCTCATCAGCCCAAGTATCAACAGCAATAGATATTTGCACAATTTCACCTCTCCACTGCAATATTTGCAACACAGGAGTATATAAATTTACACTTTTTTCCTTCAACCTGGCTTTGTAACAACTATTAGGAATGTGTCATACAGGCCTCTTGTGTCATACAGATCTGCCAGCAGAGAATGCAGTAGAGAAAGTCACGCCACTGTCTTCTGGAGAATATCTCTCCAAGTGTAACATCCTTTGGGAATTCAAATGTTGAATTTCAGGATTTCATAAGTTCTTACCTTGGCTCTTGAATTAGATTAAAATTTAGTGGTTAGAAATGCTTATGGATTTGAGTTGACTGCAAGGGGATACATTTAGAAAAATATTCTCTAATCCATAAATATTATCCCATGAGATGAAAGGTCATCTACATTAAAATGGAGACTCATAAACCAGTCCATCATCTAATCTGTGCAAGAATAAAGATCTATCCTGTGTCATGAGCTAGGCTCCTTATTCTGAGAGAAAGCATGGCAAAGGAAGAGAATAAATCCTACAGTTGTTGAGAAAGGTCTTTCTAACTGCCTCATAACCTTTGGCTGCCAAACAGATGAAAGAATGCTGATTTCCTCATTTGAAGTGGGATTAATTCCTTAACAAAATCCTGAGGTGCACAAGACTAGAAGAGATTGTTGCTGCTTGGCATGTGTCTCACTAACCTCTCTCCTAGGAAGAAGCGAGTGGCTATTTACTGCTTGCAGGAGAGCTGAAACACACTGGTAAACTGTGAATGTCATATAAGGCCCATAAATGTTACTATGTTTGATAGGAGACTGGGCCTTGATATATGCCTCTGTTAGTAAGGGCATCACAATCTGACCTAGATGAAAACCTTGTTTAGGAAGAGAGGTGAAAATATCCCAGTATGAATGAGCATCTCAGTATGAATGATCAGCCTGTGTGAACTGAATGTCATATGATGTGTTCTCTTTTGCAGAGACTTTCTTCAGCTGGTCCTGGGACTTCTGCTACCTTGGTTTCCACATTTGAAGCACTCTAAAAGCATTGCTCAAAGCCTTATTGTCATCCCGTTTAATCCTTTTTCCTTTGCTGTGTTCGTTTTCACTGTGTTCATTCTTCAGGTTCTTCGTTCTTTCTGAAGGCCAATATCAACACATTTTGGCACTTGCATGCAAATACATGCCCAAGGTGTGTTCAGCATGGTATTAACAACTCCAGATCCAGAGATCTCTCAGTGCAGACATCAAATTGCAATGCATAATCTTAATGCAAAGCTGTCAACCAGTTACTTCATTGTATCTACTGTATATTATTCCCAGGCCAATACTATATTAGCAATACAATTATGGCAGAGAGTAGAGATTAAAAATGTGGATGGAATAAGTATTGCAAGAATATTGCAATTATCCCCAAAGCAAATATTAGAAACATTTAAGATTCAAAGTTCAATCTCAACTAATAGCAATTCACAGTAAGGTCACCAAAACAACCTCAGCTGTGACTAGTAATGACAGCCTGCAATAAACAAGCAAGTTAGCTTCACAAAACCAACTGGAGTGGCATGAAATATCTCCACAGATTTGAAGGCATTCTTTCATTTTCAGGTGTTCTTCCAGTGAACTTCTGTATGAAGAGTAAATATCTGTAATTTTCTTTGGCAGTCTATGTGGTATAGTTTTATTCTAAAATAATGTGGGAATGAGGGAAAATGATTGCTGTGTTGGATATACCAACAGCCTTGAACAAAACCCATGTATCTTAATGTTAAATTTAGTCATAGTTGTAACGTAATTAGATAATCTGCCTTTTAACATATATTTTTATCCCACATTTACAAAATTCATGATGATGCTTAGCATGTAATTACAATGTTAAACTATCTACAGCGTAAATAGTATGCCCTTTAAAAGCAGATACTGACGTATTACTGATTAATGACACTTCAGTTATTGGCCACATACTAGCAATTCCTTATATTCCTTATAGAACAGTTTACATTCCGGTTTAACCAGTTTGCAGCCCTCCTGGCTTGCCATGTTATTTTCCATGATAATATTTTTATCTGGATTAAGAAAACCACGTTTAAAGTAAAAATAAGTAAAAGTAAGCTGTAGTATGAAGTAGGGCTGGAAACAATTCCAAGGGTAAAATTTAGTCTTGACTTCATTAAGTCATGTGCAGCTACAAGGGAAGAGCCTGAAGCTCGTCAGGCTGTGAAGAGGACTGGTGAGAGCAGCTGCAAGGGAAGAGAGAAAGGCTAGGGGGCATGCATGCCTGGTAACGTACTTCGAGATCCTTTAAAAAGAAACTGCACATCTCTCTCTTCTGCATCCTATTGGGGGTGGCAGCAACAGCTTGATGAAATCATGATCTCCACCAGACCCCGGTAAATCAGGGCAGTTCTTGGTTGGAAAAGAGCATGTGCCTATGTGCCTTTCTGAGTTCATAGTGACAATTTTTTCTCTACACCCAAGCCCTAGCAATGCAAGCAAAGGCTACGTCACTGTTCATAATGCTGAATTTCCTGTGTTCACATCATTCTAAACAAAATCCTCTTAATCACTTAACACATTGTAAACACATACCAAATGGGTGTAAACAGGTATGTACAGAACCAGAACTATACGCAGAATTGCCGTTGCTTACATTGAAGGCTGAATTTGGTCCGGTATTTTTGCACAGAAAGGCAATGTGTAATGTTACTGCAACACATTTTCCCTGGCACCGTCTCATTGCTCTTGGCACAGAAGCAACTCTTTGATATTGAGTAGGTGAGTTATTTTTCTTGCCAGCTTTCTATCTGTAACTTTGACTCCCAGTAATATTTACTAGCTGCCATCAGTACGGCAGCTTTTAAGTAACATTTCAAGTGTAGACCAGTCATTAAAACAAAGCAAGATGTGATGCCTGTCCTGACAAGTCATGATACTCCCTGGTGTTGCAGTTCTGTGTCATCTCATATTGACAGTATATCCCACAAGGAAGTAAAGGAAGGGGAAGCACAAACACATTTCTGTTTTCATTCCTTTAAACAAAATCCATCCATGGTTCTTTAGATAGGAGCAGACTGCAACACTGTAAAACAGTCAGTAAATTAGCTGGAGGAGGCTGCTTTCAGGAATGGGAAAAGAAAAACGTGAACAATGATGAAATAACAAATTTTAACTCCTACATCCTAAATATTTTAAGACATTTAAAGTGGAAAGTTTCATACCAACAACTATCTGTAAGCCATAGGAGCTAATTTGTACTCTAACTGCAGCTTGTCACCTACAAGGTATTTTCTATCAAAACGTCAACATATAAAATAAGCTTGTGGAACTGACTGTATGAATCCTACTTAATTTATTGTCTCCCTTCTTCTCTGTGCTAATGTATTGTCAGTCTACTGATTTTCAATAATGTTCAGCAACTGCAATGTCTTCCTAGGTGCCAAATCATGGAAAAAGATATTCTGATAGTATTTTGAAAAGCACTCTAACAGTACTAAAAACATATTAATTGAGACACAGGAGCTGATTTTAAAAGTGCAACACTTACCACCTATTAATACGGATGCATCCCACCAACAGGAAGAGATTGGTGCAGGAGAAATAGTGAAGATAACTGGCTATGTGTGCATACACACCTTGCTCATTGTGTTGTTTTACACCACAGCCAACAGAACGCAACCAGAAGATTTGCTCAAAGGAGCTTCTGCTCCTTTGTCTTCCCTCCCCAGATTTTTTTCTTGCTCCTGCTCATATTCCATCTTGCTCTCAGGAGTTGCAGTGCTGGCCAGCAAGCAGCTTGGACAGACGATGGATTAGTCTCTGCTTTGGTTCAGTGAGCTGATCCAATGCACACTTTGGCAGAAAGATAACTGGATCTGATGAGCTTCTTATGCTTGCTGATGTGCCAGTGCTGCAGCCTGCTCTGGCTCCATGTCAGAGACTGGGACAGATGTATGTCTCAGCCTGCTCCTTGCAAAATGCTTTGAAATGCATAATGTGACAGAAATACTAAGTGTTGTGAGTATAAAATGTAACCTGCACTTTCTGGGAGATAGTAAAAGGGATAGAGACATCCTCCAGTGGGTGCAGAAAGAGGTCAGACCAGGCTGAAGGGCAGCAGCAGTGGGCCAGCTGCAGCCACCTGCACCTCACCTAAAACCAAGGAGATGACTTGCATCTGTGGTGTTGACACTCAAGCTGCTATTTTCAGCCCCTACTAAATTAAGTTAAACAAAAGCAACTAATTTAGTAATTTAAAAGTGACGGAGTTGATGTTACACCTAATGAGGCTTTTCTTTGAATGCTTCCCGTCAGCCTGCCCTACTTTCTAAAGATCGTGGGGATGTTGTAATGAAAGGGATGCAAATATTTCATAATGCCAGGACATTTTCATAAATGAACTATTTCTGAAAATTGCCAGTTGTCACAAGGCTTGTTAGTGCAAGCCATTCTTGAGTATTGTGGGTTGCAGTCTCCGGGCAGCCTGGGGAGTGATGCTGCTTTTATTCCTTCACACGACTCATTTGTACTGTGTCCTCCGCTTCCAGAATGTTCTTCAGAGGTCAGATTGTAATCTTGGATGCATAATAAGCAGTGTAGAGTACCTGGAAATGTCTGTGGAGATATATGATTATGTATGCTGTGTGCCTGAGATTAGAACCTGGCCCTGTTCCAGCAGTTATGAAACCAGACCCTACCCAGGAGTTAAGAAACTTGCTTACATATGTTGTGTACTATTTTAAACATAAGAACAAAGAGGAAAACACTCTGTGCTGATCCTTGCTGATGTGGAAATTCAGACTACAGCACCTATTTATGTTTCTCAATGTTCAAGATTATCTATTACTTTAGGATGAGAGTCACACTGAGATTGTGCAATAAGGATTTATAAGAACTTCTGCAAACCTACACTCTTAGGTACTAAATGAACTTAGCTTCTCCGTGTTTACTACACAAAGTTCACTTCAGCACTAAAATAGTTCATGGCACTCTTTGTCCAGTACTTGCTTAATGCTTTTCGGAAAGCAGTATGGTGCACCTGGCTGCAGGCTGATCTCTACTGGCATAAAGTGTCCAATGCCATAGCCAAGAATGGGATCTCTTTCCACAGGTTTTAAATGGGAGCTGAATAAAGGTTCAAAGTTTCCAGCTACACTTTTTAGTCAGGAGTGTGTGAAAATGGCTACTGCTCTCACTCCAGACACTCAGTTGAGGCTCTGTAGGTGGAATCTAGTGGTCCAGGTCACCCCAAAGCAAAAAAGAGGGGCAGGTACATTGCCACTGAGCCACCTGCATGGGCAACAGCAACCCTGTGGAGAGATAGATACAGTCTAGAGGGTCCACTGCCTCCAGAATCACAGACAGGATCTTGGAGACCCTGCTGAGGCATCTTGAAAGGATAGATGGATGAAGTGCATCCCAGCCTGCCAGAGGGCAGCCAGGATGCAAGCAGCAGTTGGAGCCTCTGCACTGGTTAGCAATGAGCACAGACCAGATGCCTGTCTTTGAAAGGCTTCTGGGCAAAGTGACATTGAGCTCTTGTTAAACTAGGTACTGAAGCTGGGCTCTTGCAGCAGCAATTAGTTGCTTACATAAGTGACCTGATTTTTTAGATGTGCTGAGCATCCAACAGTTCCCATGGACTCCAATTAGGGCTACTGGTGTCTCAGCAGTTTTAGAAAGCAGACCACTTCTTTGAATGTGTAACTATGGACTTGGAGATGCTGGCTCTAGTCACTACAACTCACACTTTCTAGTCATGCAGTTTCTGCAGCAAGGGCAAACCCAAATTAAGGAGAGCAGAATTAGAAGTCATTTTAGAGAAGAAATCTGACTTCACTTTTAAAGTCTCCCTAATCTGCTGACATTTAAAAGAAACTAGATAGAAATATATGTGCTTTTTATTAGCAACCACAACAATGCACATGCACATCCCTTGGTATTTGACATTCAGCTTGCATTTGGAGAGAAGTCATGAAACACCAGAAACTGATTTGTAAAACATGTCCATTTAGAATATGTTCTGGCTGCCCATCATTAAACTCAGAGTAATTTACCAGAAAGAAAGACTTGGACTTTCTTTCATAACAAAGAAAAGAGAACAACAACAAATAAAATGGCTTGCAGGCAGTGGTCAGTGTTGAAACTTGTTCTCAGGTTGTTCTGCAAGACTTCCTTCCCTTTTCCCTTTCCTTCCTTGGCCTCCACAGATACAAATGTTTGGGGTGCCAGGGAGCAATAAGCTTCAGAAATGCTCTTGCAGTTACAATAATTTTGCATTTCCCTCAAATTTCAGCTGAACTGAAGGAAGCTTCTGTTTGCTTTATTTAATGCAACATTAAATACATCAAATAATTGTCTAACCACCACAGTAGTCAGAAGTGAAAGTGTGTAAAGAAAACACGCAGCATTATTTAAATTTGCTCAGCTTACTTGTAATGTCACTCTATAGACAATTTCTGAAGCTCGTTAAAAATTTTTGTGTCTGTTCCTTTAGCAAGATTTTTCTAAATACCTCTTGACTTCTTGCCACGCTGCCATCACTCTCATTGCTGTCTGTTTAATATGTTGCCATGCTACACTGGAAATGTGAAAAGGATGTTGCAAGCCAATGCAAGTTGTCTGAATAGTGATGGAAAAATGTTCTTGCTGAAGTTCTTGGCTTAAGCTTATTTTTTGGGCCCCCAAAATAGGCACGCTTGGTAGGTTTGACGTTAAATGAATTACTAATACAGGCTTTCAGCAAATTTCCTGTAAGGCTTTTAGACTGATTTATTCTCCTGGCAGGATTTTTTCTAACTTCTGAAAATGTATTTAGATATTATCACTAACTTATGTAACACTTATAGAGAGCATGGCAAGTAGTTTGGAAAAGGAGATAATTTTCATTTGTATAGCTGATAGAATCATGTAACTATATGTTTGCCCATAGCCTGGTTGCGTGCTGATTCCTGTACCTGTAATTTTAATGTAATTATGTAGAATCTTTGCCATGACTCACATAGGAAACTTCAAAGACAGTGAAGCTCATTTATTTGTGCACTACATATTTCCCAAATTTAAACAGGAAAGTTATCATCATAGTATCCCCCAAAGGGAGCCCAAGTGATAAAAGTTGCCTTCCCTTTCCTTGTAAGTACCGCTGAAAGTATTAAGTAACTTTCTCACAGACATTCCAGAGAGAGTAATGCATAACCTATGCCTTTACAGAAGGCAAAGAAATGCCTGCTTACCTCCTACAATAGAGTTCCATTGAATAAAAACAGTTCATTCTTTAACATATTTTCTTTGAGGTGACAGGAGTATTTCATAACCTGTAATAGCAGTTTCACATAAATAACCGTTTGCTCTGGAGAGCTTTCCTTGTGGTATTATAGGTGGTACTACTTATAACACCATTTTTTTCTCTCCTCTATTTTCATGCCCCCGTAAGGTCTAAACACTGATTGCCTGTCTTCTGGCAGGTGTTTCTTCCAAAAGAAATGGAAAAAGAATTTGAATTCTGAGGTTGTCTAGCATAAAGATGCATTCTATGAGAAAAATAAAAAAATAAAAAAATAAAACAACCCTCAGAACAGAAGTGCTCTGATGTACTGGAGAAAAATTCACCTATGGCTTGGCCAGAAGATCTGTTGCAAGCACTTTTGAAGGGAACTCTGGCTGCATGCTCTGGAAAGAGGGAAGATCCAGTGCACAATGGATCTTACTCTTCAGAACAGAAGAACATTTTCTTTTGACCCCTGTACCATAATTGCAGTGAACAGGTACATTTAGAATTGGATGCATTGATCCTCATTAGCAACCAATAGGACAGGGATTTCTTTTAATTAAAAATAAAAAGTGAGAGAGACTGTCCACAAGATATATATATTAATTGTGTTTCAAGTCATAGAATTATAGCATCACTAAGGTTGGGAAAGACCTCCAAGATCATCCAGTCCAACCATCCACTTATTACCTATATTTACTGAGACATACTTTAGTACAATAACTACATGTTTCATTAATACCTTCAGGGACTGTGACTCCTCTACCTCTCTGAGCAGCTCATTCCAGTGCCTAAACACTCTTTTGGAGAATAAATTTTTCCTAACACCCAACCTGAAACTCCGCAGGCACAACTTGAGGCATTTTCCTCTTGTTGTATTGCTGTTACATGCAAGTAGTGGCTGAGTGTCATCTTGCCATAAGCTCCTTTCAGGCAGCTGTAGCAAGCTATAAGATCACCCCTGAGCCTCCCCTTCTCCAGACTAAATAACCCCAGTTCCTTCAGCCACTCCCCTTGAAACTTGTGCTCCAGACCTCTCACCAGGTTCATTGCCCTTCTCTGGACATATTCCAGAGCTAAGTACAGACAATCACTTCCCTGCTTCTGCTGGCCTCCACTAGTTTTGATACAAGCCAGGATGCTGTCCGCCTCTTTGGCTACCTGGGCACACTGCAGACGCGTGTTTAGCTGATGAAAAAGGCTGCAGATGATTCAGATTTCCAGCAGCTGGGTAACAGAGGGGTGGAGAGGCGTTAGGTGTAAATAGAGCATATGTCTGTGCACAAGAAAGATTTTATCCGAGCTCTCTCTTGAAGGACTTGAAAACATACCAATGGCAAAATCAATGCTTCTCTAACTCCTGCACAGATCAATGTACTTAACTTTCATAAACGCAGTGGTTAAATATAATTCTGGTTACTGACTCCTTAGAAATAATGAGGCCAACCTCATCTCAGTAAAATCTTTCTGTCAAAAAAAGTTGGCATATGTTGTTTCTGTATATCATACATGTATTACCCACAGAAATTATGCCTCAGTACTCTTCTGCTGAAAGAGGAAAAAGTTAAGCATTCCAGATGTAGGCAGTCCCAGCAGTAAAACTGCCTGTGCAACTTGAATTCCACTGCAGTCATGCGTATGTACTGTCATGTATGTTGGCACAGTTACATACAGGTTTCTTCTCACAGGACTTCTGCCTCATTCAATTACTCCAGAACAACAGTGCCATATAGGTGTTTAATATCTTATTCTCTTCTTGTTCAGTATGCTATCAACTTATTCACTGAACACTATTCAAGCCCTCTCTGTAAAAAGAATATGAAATTACCTCAAGGGCTTTTTTTGTGGTGTTTATCATAATAACACTGGATTGATACACAAATATTAATGAAAAAAATATTATAGACAAGAGAGGAAGAGAGATTTAAAGTAGGTAAGCAACTTCAAATGTTTGCAACCTGTTTTTTTTTTTATGATTATGTAGCACTGAATTTTCAAAGCTCATCTTCCACAAGCTACAGCCATAGCTTCGAGCATTCAACATTTCTACAACATGGCCCTCCAGGCTCAAATCAGAAAACTAGGAAACAAATGGAGAAAAAAAATAGTGCCCATGACTGGGGAGTCACCTGGAAGTCACTTCACTATGACTCTCTCCTCAAATAAATGAGGTTCCCAAAACTGGCCTGACACAGCCCTACATTGAATCTCTCATCACAGAGATTCTAATCTGGCCTCAAGAAGTTTTGTCAAAACTGAAATGTGCACATAAGTGATGTGATTTTAATAAGCTGAATTATTCTGACTAAAAGTTACAGAAAATTCCCAAACAGCTTCAATGGTAGCAAAATCACTCCAGGAAACTAAATCAAGGTTGCCCCAGCAAAGTGTATTTTTTGGTATTTCATAGCTTTAGAATGCACCTTTAATAATAATTTTCTACCTCCGTGTGTGTGCACAGTCAGGCTCCACAGAAGTGAGTACAGATATGTCCATATTTACATTTACATTTGTGTATACACCTAGATATGCTTGGACCCATGGTGCTACAGAGACAATCAGTATTATTACTATCATATGCAAACTGTTATTAAGCAATCTCAATGTAGTAATGGTATGTAAGCAAGAAGATAAGTTGCTACTAACATTCTTTGTTGTTTTATTGTTGTTTGTTTTCTTTTTTCTTTTTTTTTTTTAACTGCATGAAAATCCTTCAAGCTCCTGCTTGTGCTGGAGGAGCTGGTTGTTGGTGATTTTCACATGTATAGACAAGTATACAAAAAGATAATAAATGAATTTCCAAATAATTTCTGTATTCATTGTCGTTGTTTTATTATTTTCAGCTCTGGACAGGTTTCTAACCCAATTTTTCATTCAGGAGGGCTATGGAGAGAGCGCAGGGAGGAAATAGAGAGGACTTTACAATGGGAATACAATATACTTTCATCATAGATGTTATTCAGAAAGAATTTTAATAAAACCAGCAATTGTATTACATCAGAGCATTCCCTTAAATCCCATGGAGATTTTCCTAAACAGAGCTAAGCCCTTTGCCTCAAACATCTTATCTATTTCTGTCACTACACAAATCCCCTAAATATTTCAGTCACTGCAAGGCCATCTGAAATGGTAAATTACCCTGTATACCAAAGGGAAAACTGTTGAATAGCACTGTGCTTGGATCCTGCTGGAAATGAGGCTGTTGGGCTTGAGACAACTACAAAAATATCACTATTATAAACAGTGTCATCCCCTCACAAAAATTACACTATTGCCTATTGGTAACATTCCTTTATACTTCTTGCTTTTCTTTTCTCTGATTAGATACTCTGCTATTTTCACAAGCATAAGTTGAAAGAGAACTGACAAAAGATGGCCTCAACTATTATTCTTTGTAATGGAAGTGTTTGCAGACAGGTCACCAATGGCTACAGCAGCTTTTGGAAAAGCTGACGATAACAAAATGAAAGCATTTCTGAAACCTAAGGCTGCCAGAACTGTACGTTTACTTCTACATTTTACAGTGTCAAATGCTCCACTTAGTGCCTCTTAGCTAATTCTGGGAAAGAGAACTTTTATTAGATGGCTGGTTTAACCTGGGAACAAAGGTAGTAGCACCGGTGGACAAACCCAAATAGCTGAGATGATGCTCAAATTCTCTTTTAAACTTATTCATAAAATTCTACATTGAAGGACAAATCCGAAGAACAATTAGCTTCTGCCGCTACATGAATTATCTTTCTAACAAAACCACCGGGGCATTAGCTGTGATCCCAGGAACTGACAATTCATAATGATGACATCAGTTTACAAAGAGAAAGCAGAAAGAAATGCATGGAAAGAATCATTATCTTCTTTTATTCTCTAGGATTATTACTTGTGGTTTGTGGTTCCATCAAGATTGTGACACAGTTATTCAATTGTAACCTTTGCCACTTGCTTTTATTTAAGATATCTGTACTGGAAAAGTACCACGTTTTCTGCAAAAATCCTGAGTTCCATGGCCTTTTTATAACCTTTACAGGCCATTTTGAAGTTTAAGGGTGGGTCATGCAGCGAACAACTTTTTCTAATGGAGGGCAGACTGGAAATCACATATCTGTAATCTATATGCACTTTTAAAGCACCTGCAGCTGAATGTTATAAAATAGAGAAGGGACACTTCAGCTGCAGAAGACTAATTGATATTCCCAGACGTGACATGATTTACACCAGTAAGCGGGTTGCTGGCAGCTCCATTGTTAAATGGACATTTCAGAACAATGCTGGGGGCGTACACTTTGCTGTCTGTCAGCTGATGAGTGTCATTAAACCTATCCCACGCCAAAACCTCAGAGGGGATCCCAGCACTTTGTACCCCTCAGAAATCAGAAAAATGCTGGTCCTGAAGTGGTCTTCTCTTGCCCTGAACACCTCTGGGACAACTCTGAGTCACAGATGAAGCTGTATCACATCACTGAGCACCTCCGGCACCTCTTCCCATTCCTCTTCCCCTGCCCCTTGAGCTGCCGTGCTCCTTGAGGACATGGGGTTTTAGGATTCTCCTCTCTCAGCAGGTTGGCTTCTCCTCCCCAACAGCCCCACACCTGCTTGCTGTCATGCCCCTCCTCCACATAAATATATGCCTCAGGGCTGTTCTGCTTAACAATATTGCTCATTATTTGCCAGGGACTTGTCTCAAGAGCTTGGAGTGGTGCCACCCTTCTCTCAGACACCCTCCCACTGACACCCTATCTTTGTTTTCATTGATGTCTTGTACTTCAAAGCGTTAAGTCCACAAGGATATGATCAGATGTCAAGTAAGATAATGATGTGACAGCACTGGCACAGAGGAAAATTAACAGTGTATTTCTCTTTCAGCAGAACCCACTTGCCCATCTGGGACCAGAATCTCTAAGTTGCTGCTTGTGCTGTTTGCACCTAAAGGACAGGTAGCATGGACAAGATGCCTGTTTTAAAGCATGTGTTGGCTTAGCATCTGGATTTTAAGATACGGCTATGTCTGCACTAGCAGAAATGCATTTTTTCCTGTTAATTGAATGTGTTATGTGCATTCAGAATCCCTGCTGAGCTTTTTGAAGAGGCTGTTGTGTTTACACGCTTACAAGATAGAAGTTAAAAATAGTAAAAATAGTTCTCTCTTGTACAACGAGATGAAAATGCCAGACTTCTTTCCTGTTTAAGTAAAAATCTGTGCTCAGGAGGAAGGAGAAAGGTGACCTCATCACTCTTTTTTTCTGGAACTCTGTTAAAGGCTGACAACAAAATGTACTTATATAGTCTGGGTACACATTTTTTTGAAAAAGAGGTCAGAAGGGTGAAATCTCAATTTCCTCTGCCTTCCCAGTGGAAAGAGGCCACAGCATATTTCTGCTGAGCAGCACTGTGAATGTTTATATTTTCTTGGGAAATCTCTTTCTTTCTTTTCTTTAAACAACTAATTGAATTTTCTTTAAAGCAAGGGCAGCCGAAGTATGTTCAGACAACTTCTAAGCCAGAGGTAGGCACAGTCCTCTGAACAAGAGTTTTCCACTTGACAGCTCTGAACTGAAGTCCAAGAGGAGGTCTCACCCAAACTTTGGTTTTGTTTGGTTTACAAAGCCTAGAAGGAGTGGCAGCCTCTTCTCATGTGGAAGCTGAATAAAAGATGAAGATGAGGAAGAGATGTCATTTCCAAGTAATCTGCATGGACATATGCGCCCCTGCCAAACTGATTTACAGTGGCTCTGACTTGTCACAGCACCACAGTGCCACAGCCACAGGCGGATCCTGATCTACGCAGTTAGAAGACAAGGCATCTGGCACTGCCGTGAACACATACACTGGACATGAGGGTTGCTCAGTGACCTCCTTTCTTCTCCTACAGCTTTTCTGCCATGCCACCCTTCCTTTCTGCAGTAGTTGAGCCACAGACCTAGAATGCACTGTCAGAGCTGCTAGAAAATATGAGAGAGTTGTTGCCAGGTGCTTCTTAAGGCCACTTCAGGGCGGATAATCTGGTAAACTCTGTTTGTTTGAAAGAAGAAACCACATTGTACCTGCATGTTAAGAACTAATTGAACTCAGTAATAAAAGAATCTTTATGTGTTTACTGAACTTCCCGAGCTACAGTATACAATTTCCTTGAATTTAATAACTTAATTGCATCCACAATTGCTTGGGCACAAAATGAGAATGTCCTTTTCCTCTGTGCACAGGCTGTTGTCAGCTCTGAGTCAGTCCCGTCCATCTTTCAATCTAATTCTTGTAGTACAGAACAGCTCTGAGATATAGGAGAAATGAAGAAGCCTTTGATTAGCACTTAATACTGCTCCTTAAGTTCAGCCCAAAGCCACATAGGCCATGCCACAAGATGCAGATAGAGTAGACCTGTCTGTTTGCAAGGGCTATCTCCTGACCTCTCCTCACAATTTTAGGAATTTAAGGCCCTTGTTTTCTGCCTATTTGACTTTATGTCTTTTTCTCTCCCTCCATTCTAGGTAGAGACTGTAGCAGCAATAGCGCCAGTTTTTCCAAATCATAACCTGCAAAAATCCCCAGAGGTTTTGTGGAATCTATAAAAATACTGGAATCCTACATCTGGGCATTTGTTTCTGATGTTGTCTCTAGCTAATGTGAAATGAAAAAGGAACTCAGGTTTTCTTTCAGGTTTTCTTTCTTTTTTTTTTTTTTCTTTTTTTTTTTTCCAGAAGGATCAATGGGAGTTAATACAAATATTTGCTCAGTATGGGCTGTGCAAACACTGGAATTAAAACTCAGCCAAAATAGTTTTCATTCTAGTGGCACATTCTACTCAAGGATTTCAAACTGCTTTGCAAATCAGTAATGAAATAACCAAAACTCACAACACTCCTCTGAGCTTAATACAATCCACTCTTCCTTCTTTTGATATTTCTTTTCCTCATTAAGAAGATGAGGCATCATGATTTACAGTAACGAACTCAGATTTTGGAGCTTAGGAGAGTGGAATGTTGTCTGTGAAGAAACATTGCCTTAAATGGCAATAGATTCATATGCTCTGGATACTGTAACTCACCCTCTCTTGTTTGTGAATTAAATTAACTTATTTCTAATAATCATCACTTGCATGCCAGTTCCATACTATGGACCTATAGAACTAGGTACGACTGCACTGCAATTTACCCTTGCTGGAACAAAATTCATATTGTTATTTTTAGATATTGACAACTTTAAGCAACAGCTTCAAATATTCTGTCACCACCCAGATGTCATTAAAAATGGTTCTAAACTATTTGATTAGTGACTGATGAATTTAAAAAAAGTGAAGAGCAAAACTGCTCAACATCAAAAAATAATGAAAGAAATTCTCTCCTCCAATTTGCAGAGAGATATTTCTTTGGAAACATAATAAAACAGACCTGGCAGTTTATAAAGCAACAACTGCAGTGAAGAGTTTTGAAATACAGCAATAACAACAAAGAAAAAAAAAAAACGAAGTCAGCTTATATCAAATCACTAGACTAAACTTACACTTTGGAGAGAGACGAGAGATTACGGTTTCCAACTAGAAGAATACATTGCTTGCATTGGTCTTGATAAAGAAAATCCCACCCAGATTAGCAGCATCAGCTTCAAGAGGAGACAGAAACTGGGTGCATTGGGAAATTAGCTAGGTAGTTAAGTATTTATCATCTGACAAAAAAGAAAAAAAAAAAAAGAAAAAAAATGTTCAGTGATGTTTTCAAGTTAAGGGCAGTTAAAACTGGCTGAATCTGATAGAAATATCATTACCCTGAATGAAAATAAACAAGTAAGCCTCCTGCCATTTGCCATGTCATTTCAATGTAGAAAATGCCTTCAAATAATTTTGCAATCAGAGTGGGAAACTGCATAAAGCTCACAATTAGCAGGGATCAGATTGGTTTCAGCATTGGCAGGTGGATAACATCTGGCAGTCTGGGGATCTAGTCTGCAAAGGAATGAAAGTGATATCATTAAATGCCACAGAAGTTTTTGTTACAGTCAATAGGGCTAATAAATACAGGCATTGTAGATAATGGAGGAGAACGAGATCTGAACAACCAGATCTGTGAGATCAGACCAACCATTCTGCATGAAGGGAGAGTTTCTACCTTGTGGAAAGAACATGCAAGTAACACTGACCTTCCCCTTCCACCTCTACTTCCACCAATATTCTTGACCTATTAGGAAAAGACAAGTGCAGCATAACAAGGCAGCAATATACAAGGAAATGACAATCACTATCTAAGGCAGACAAATGACTAACTACAGCAGTACAGGTATAACAAGAGTGCTCAGCTTAAGTTTTGAAAAATTTATTGTTAGTTATCTGCTGGTAATTGATATAAAGGTAAAAACTGAAACACAAGCAAACTGTCTTTTTACAGTTCTAGTAAAGGGCATGAGCATGCCCATAACTCTAACACTTGACCTGGCTACACTGCTCCAAATTGTTTTAGGCTGATGTTATCTGAGAGATAAAACCACACTGGTGACTAACTGACTATTTGGCAAGCATGTGTTGGCTGGAAGCAGCCACTGTAGTCTCTATGACCATGTATTTTGTTTGCTCATATCTCCAAACATTTTTAAGAAATTAACATGATTTTTAGAACTGCAGAATTGGTGAAAGGAAACACTATGCTTTTGTGAAAATACCAGTTGCTTTTTGTCCACCCCAACATCATTTTTTCCCAACTCTTACCAGGCCAAATGAATATAGTGTACCTCTGCTGCTCTGGTACAAAAGGTCATAAAACATTTTATGCAGAACAGAGACTATTAACCAACATTTTCAGAGGAACATAATGGTGTTTAAATATCCAGATGCTCTGAATTTTTCTACCTAACAACAGTATGTTCTAAAAATTCCAACAATTTGTACAGTCAGAAAGATGACAATGACTCTGTTTTCCTGGCTTTATTTAGAATTGCAGTGCATTTTAAACACTGCAGTTGAAAGTTTCCACAAAGTTTAAGGACTTGGCAGTCATAACATTATCATGTGATTTTCAGCAATATTTAACATTAAAGTACAAACAATGTTTTAACTCTGTGCTTTCCCAAGGAAGGTATCAGCACCAATATGAAAATACAGTACAATACAATACAGAAGGGATATCTGAGATTTTCAACAAAAATAAAAAAATTAAAATTAAAAATAGAATTAAAGTAAAATCTTGTTATTTGTTTTTCTTTTGTTTTCGTTATTTGTGCTTAACTGTTTTGGTGGAGTGTGGAGGAACAAGGACAGAAGGATCAAAATACATGAGGAAAACATGGGACTGTATTGTAACTTTTCCTTTTGACATTGACTAAGGGATCCAGCAACCTTCCCAACAACTTCGAGCTCCCAAGCAACATTAAGCCTTCTGTTTCTTTTGAAGTAAGAAAAAGCAGTTCTCCAATACAGAAAAAAAAAACTAAATGGAAGGGGGTAAATTCATTGAACTTTGAGATACTAAAAATGGCTTTTACAGGTAAGCATTTATTTACATTTAATTTGAACAAGTAATTCAAATGTTTGAGAAAGGGTAGTCTTGCAGACTACAAGAAGAGGCAAGAATGAGATAATGAATTCTGTGAAGGCTCCAAGGACATCATTTCAAAAAACAGTGGTGAACTCAATAGCCTGACAGAGAAGAAAAAATCTAACTACATAAGTAGGGGAAAAGCTTCTGATAAGGAAGCTCCCATTGTGCTTCAGTCTTCTAAGTAGAAGGGAGACGGCTTTCTCTTCTAGACATTCTCCTAGAGTTATAAGAAAATCATTGAATGAAAATCAGAAATATCACTACTTTCTTGAAGATTATTTATCCAGATGTTTGTCCTCTGGGAGACAATGTGGCCCTCTAGGTAACTTAATGCAGATTTGATGGACTCAGTCAGAACATATGGACATTATGTTAGTCATGTAATATTGGATAAAACATGAAATTACTAGTTTCCATGTTAGTATTGCAAAAAAAGTTGTGAAAATATGCCATAAAAAGAAATGCAATTATCATAAAAAGGTAAAAAAAAAAATTAAATTTTATTAACTCTGGTCAGTTATGACTTGCAGAACAAACTCTATAACACAGTTATAAAGCAGGTACATTTTATTCAGCA
Organism: Lagopus muta; assembly: GCF_023343835.1. Taxonomy (NCBI): domain Eukaryota; kingdom Metazoa; phylum Chordata; class Aves; order Galliformes; family Phasianidae; genus Lagopus; species Lagopus muta. The sequence continues at coordinate 51,981,603 of NC_064472.1, read as the reverse complement.
CTGGGTGCAGGGGAGATAACTCCTTCCTAGCCTGCACACCAAAACCAGGTAAACATTTCTACTTACAGAAGGAATACATGTATATTCATGGTATTTCTAAGACAACGAGAGGTTATTGCTACTTCTAGAAATCCATTACAATATTCCATGACTATTCTACAACCCAAACTCTACCCCTAATGCTTCTACGCATGCATGGTGCCTCCTGGTGGTTGCTCTAGTGGTCACGGGGACGAAGGCTGTATGTCGTCCTTGCAGTGTACTTCTGACCCCAGTGTAGTTCAAGGAAGTATTCCAGCCTCCATTGGTTCAGTTTCTAGGATGGTTTCTAGGATGTGGCTTCTTGGACCAATCAGCAGGCTCCTTGGGTTACGATTGAGGTATCTCTTAACTTTCCTATTGTTTGTGCTCAACTACTTTTACAATTTTAACAATATAACATGTTAATCCTTCACTAGTTAACATGCAAGTTTTAAACCTGGGTAATAGATGGCAAACTCAAAACTTCCTTTTACAGAAAAGTAGAAGAGTAGAACCACAAAGATTTCCTCCAATATTTTTATAAGATCACAGTGTATGCTATTTGTGTTTCTGTTTGTTTGCTTTTTTGTTTTTGTGAATTTTTGCTTTGTTTCATTTCAACCGTTTTTAGGCAGATGAAATTTGTTTATGTCAACAGAAGAAATGGGTGCAGTACACCCATTATCCATTTATCCTGCCATTAGAAGAACAGTGCGTAAAAAGACATGGCATGTCACGATCACAATCACACCTATGCAAGAATTAAGAAACAGGTTGACTTCATTCTAAAAGAGAAAGGAAAGACAGGAAACTGGCACCATGTTTGAGTATCCTTAAGTAGAATGAAATGGGGCCAAGCAAACCTTAGGATACACAGAATCACAGAATGGGTGAGATTGGAAGGGACTTCTGGAAGTTGTCTGGACCAACCCCCCTTCTCAAGCAGGAAAACAAGAGCAGGTCATAATGGCCCATTCAATACTTTAAAAAAAAAGTTTTTAATGGCACAAACAATAACATTTTTTTTCTTTTGTTTCTATGTTAAGATTTTACTAAAGAAAGTTGAAGATGCAAGATGCAGAAAAAAGAGAAAAACAGATCAAATACAAAAAAGGTCCATTCAAAAAATTCATTGCTCTTGTAAGACAACTACCGATTTTGTTCTGTGATACACAGCTTTGTCCTCTGAACAGGATTATTTGTATTTGTTTCACTTCTGCCTGCCAATTTAGAGTGCACTCAAAGAATTCCAGCACATGCATCATGCATAATGTTTATTTCAGGCATCTATGCATCTTGTACCTTCTCTATTGAAATATTTCTAAATGCTCACAGCCCGGGTCTTATTCAATGTTTTCACCCTTCCTAGTTCTAAAAATATTCAAAACTGTGATAGTAGATGACAAGAAAAGCAGAAGCAGATCAGAAGGAATTTTTCTGACGAAGTCATTCTGTCTTCTGTGCAGACTAATATGTTATCTGTTGAAATGGAGTAAATGTCCCTGTGATTCACAGATCAAGATTTGCATTTAACTTTTGATTAAATCAAAATTCATAAGCCACCCTTTTAGCACAGCATAACACTTGAGAGTGATGTACAAGACTTTTTCTACAGCTTCTTTTCATTTGTAGGCTATATTAGGAAGACTGGATTAGAAAGACAAGAGCATAATGGGCACAGCTGAATACGTGCAGCAAGCATTTCAGCTGTGTAACTTTGCTGCCTACATTCCAGAAATACAACTGGCCATATACTTTACAGACCACAATACAAATCACATGAGCTAATTTTGAAAATTTTAAAGTAAGCACAGTAATGCTTTATCACTGCAGCTGTTGGAGCACAAGACCAGACCCTGGAATTATTCATAAAGAGACATCATTATTCTAATTCAGTGCTCTCCTTAAACTTTCCCTCTGCCATGCTAACACTGACCATCTTGCAGCAATAAACTCTGTGTGTGCAGTCCAGCATAACATCTTACCTCCCTTAGCACAAGCCCAGTCCAACGCACACAGCTATAGACCCCAGCTGCTCTGAGATCTGTTTCATCAGGTGATTCCCTAGAGCATGGAAGGCACTTTTGGTTTGTGGCTGCCTTCCCAGGCCAAAATTATTTGACCAATTTTATTCTCTCTGGCTTTGTACTAGCTTGTCTAAGAAGCTCCAACAAACATAGGCCAACTTGATAATAGTCTGGTCTTACTAACAAAGCTGGCACACAAAGCTATTTTCCTTCAGCTGATAAATACTGCCTAGGGATTAGCCAACTGTTTAAATATATCAGGTTTCATTTTTTCTTTTCCTCTTCCCTTTCCTCTTCCCCCTTCCCTTCCTCTTCTTTCTTTGTTAGTGCTGCCTTTTTGCTTTCTGTAACATTCCCAACAGAAGAACATGAAACCTTTGTACTCCAAAAAAAAATGAGCAGTTTGCCCTGCAGTGATCTAAAAGCCAAGCAGACCTGTTTTCCAGGGTTGTTGTCCTCCTAAGAAATTGAAATTAGCCTTGATAGCAGAGGTGAGAAATAAGGACTTTTTTTTCCCCTTTGGGCCAGAAGCATCCCAAGAAACATTAGAATCATGGACAGAGGTTCCCAGCAGACAATTTGAGTGCCGCCATTTCTCTCCATGTACGTGCCAGAAGGACTTTGGCATACTGGTGCTAGAAATCAGCATCATCTTTCTTCTCCTTCCCAGCATATGAAAGATGTTGGCTGCCAAGGCACTCTGCAAAAGCTGCCACACCCAGCCCCCAGTTCCTGATCTCATATGGCAGATGAGTAAGGAGCAGATACAAGTCCAGATTGATGAGAAATTCCTCATAGCCTGCAGTCCCCATTAGCAGCTTGTTTTATTTTTGTTGCTTTTTTTCTTTTTAACTGGAAAAAAAAAAAAGTCATTCTGAAAAGGTGGAAATACATCCAGACAAATCAAAGAATCTTCAAAGAAAACCTCATTCCATATGATGCTCTTCTGCTTCTTTTAACTTCATCTTTACAGACGTTCACACAGAAGCATGCAGCACACAGGGTATGAGCCAGCTTGGGCTTAAATTCAAGGTCTTTGTAGTGTTTGTTCATTATCAAGGCTGCAAGAAATTCAGTGGGGAAGAAGACAATAACAAACCTTAGAGGGAAATTCTTAGTACTTATGCTGTTAATTCAATTTCCATATTTGCTTCTAATACCCAGAATCTATCACCAGTTGTCAAAGTTACCTAGGGGGGTAGATTTTTAAAGTTAAGAGAATGCCAACATCCATCTAACGGAGAGATAAAGTAGGCCTTAAATCTGTAGTTATTTTCAACAGGAGTTAACAGTGCAGCCAGTTAAGGCATCACAAGGAACACAGGCATGAAAAATATAGTGATTCAAAGAAAGTAAGTCATGATAATGCAATTTCCAAAATGTGCTTACAATCACTGAGCCAACCCAAAACAAATGAAAACAATCCTTTCACAGAACTGAAATGTGTGCCACAAGAATGTACTGCTGGCTGATGTTTTCAAAAGTTGTTCAAAGTAGCTGACATTGCCAAAGGATACAATCATTTTATTACATTGTCCTAATGCTCAGTAAACTTCTCTTTGTATCATAAAATGGAGAAGTAACTGCAGGGTTTTGAAAAGAAGCAGAATCTGGAAACCAAAACATTTCAGCTGCATGCTTGGCTACAAATAAATAGAGAAATAAGTCACCTGAATTTTACCAATGGCCCAACACCTACCTATTTGTTTCCACCATTAATTAGATACACACATCAATAGCAGCAGAAGTCTTGGGGTCTGTGCTTCATACAGTTGCAAAAGGCATGTGAATTTAGACAGCTAGTTACCGTGAAAAAAAAAGGAAGTCATGATTACTCAAAAGGATTAGATAGAAATTTTCTTTACACGTAATTTTAAGGAGAAATTATGATTTAATTGTAGCATTGAGATAATATGTCTTTCAAATGCTAAATTATTCATCACGTTAGATACTTGAATGATCTTAAATCTTCATGGAGGAGATAAAAACTGTACAGACAACACTTACAGGAAAATTTACTGTAGGAAAATTTACATGAAAAATTTAGAAGTCTCTCATCAGCCTAGACTGATAAATTGTAAATATGAAAAGGGGGAAAAAATGAAAAGAAGGAAAAAAATTAAAAAAAAAAAAAACAAGCTTAAGTGAGGGAAAGTAATGATTTAAGAAGCCTGTTTCTTAGAACAACAAACAGTGAGTCATCATAATAGAGAAAGAATTAGTCATTCTTTTCAGTGCCACAGTTCATCCTCTGCATTAGTTATGCAGAAGGCATGTAGAATATGGACTAGACTCTAAATCAGGATATAAATGGTTGATTTTTAACAAAGATTCAGAGAAAAAAAAAAAAAATCAAAAGGCTGAAATCTCTTGCATTATATCATTCTGTATACTGCAGAATCAACTCATTAACAGAATACAAACTGGATTCCAGCAGGCAGCTTAGAGATACATTTGATTGCAGACAGCAGATAATCCTGACATCTTCACACAGGCAAAGTTACCAAGGCTTATTAAAAGCAATCTTGCCAGACAGAGAATGATGAGAATTAGGTATTCCTTGCAGAAGCCAGCTGACTAACAGTTAATGCCATCTATCAGGATTATATCAGCTATCCGGTCCCTAGGACTAATTTTATAGGCAAATGGAGCAAGACTGGGCTGAGTCAACACATCTTTTTTAAATGTGAAGTAGTCTAGATTAGAATACATAAACTAGAAAATGTTATACACCAAAATTTCTTTTAAATGTGAAGTTATGTAAATACTTTGAGAGTAAATACTCCAGATCTATTCCTGAACAACTTAATGTAGTATACTTACCAAAACAAGAAGATACTTTTTTTGAATCTACTTTTAAAGGAGATTAAATTAAATTTGAATGGGACATTCTTATTATTCCCTTGTGGAAATGTGTAGAATATATTGTATTTTAAGACTGCAACTTATCTGAACCCTAATTAAGTTTCAGTGTAAACAAAAATGGTGTGTGTTGGCTTTTTATCTTAACCTACTTCCAAAGGATGAAAAATTAAAAGGAAAATTTTTAATGATTCCTCTAAAGATGTATACAGATGTATGTGTATAAATAAGTATAGATATAAAGAATCCTTACACAGATCAAGTGTAATAATACTAAGGCACTATAAGATCACACTAATACTGTTCTCCATTTCCACATGCAGATACAGTTTCCAGAAAATGACAGTGATATGTATATTACATAAGTAAGATATTAGACATATATATATACTTTTGCAATAGCAGTACCATGAAAGCATGCTGACAAAATGCAGGACTGAACAACAACAGCAACAACAAAGAAAAAGAAACAAGAGAAGTTCACTCTGTCTAGCCAGGGAACGCACAATGTATCTTGTATGACAGGCATGAATTCAGTATCACACAGTCAAAGAATTAAAGAACAGTTTCAGATCCATAGTGGACGAGTGGTATTTCAGAGCCCTGAGTCTTCTCAGGGGAAGAAAATGGTTGCCCTGCAAGAACATTTTGAAAGTTTCTTGCTTAACAGTGCATTTACTAACTCTGAAAGGCCCAGATCATTTCTTCTCAGCAGTCTACTAACGCACAAGTGTTATCTGTTTGTTTCCACAGGAAATAACTCTGTCAAGAATTGAAAATGCTGCTCTCTCAGACTGACCAGGAGTGATTCCTTCTAAACTACATTTATATTGATGGCATGCTCAGGTTAATGTTATATTCACAATCTGTTCCGAAATATTCCAGTTGTTACAGAAGAACTAAGCCGAAAGAACAGTTGATCTACTTAAAGAAGTGATACCTAGAAGTCCTGCCAAGTGAGAAAAGTCAGATATTTAAGCAGGCAGTGTAGTTAACAAGGATCCCCCTCCCCCACGCCTATTATGATCTACTAAGTGTGAACTGCAACTGTGAAGAGGACAAACCAGCTTTGGTCTTAACTTGAGCATTTCACTGCTAACTTTTATTGTTATTCATTTTCAATTAGAGCTCTTTCTATAGTGAGCTTATTTTATCCTTATTTTCTGAGATATGCTGTCCTGGACTGCTCTGCATGTAGAATAGTTTGAATCTATAGGTGGAAAGTGCTCCTTGTGTTTCTTGTTTTGCAGGAGAAAAGCTTTCACAGGAAGGGTGGGCATTGCTTCCAGCCTGCATCACAGCTAGTCTGGTGCTGACAGGGCTTTCCTAGGAGAGAGACAGGAGATAAGGTTTTAGCAGCCTCAGGTTGAGAAGAACATGTAACTCCTCTCTCTTGTTTCCTCTGCAAATACTCCAGCCATTAGCCTATTATGTTTATGACAAGCACAGCCACCACATTCACCGTGCAGACCTGACTTAAGAAAGTAGCAAGTCCTTTCTAAATAGACGTGGACTCCAGGGACGATCCCAAATCTCAGATCTGAGGGGAAAGAGGAAGTAGGTATTTAAATTGCATGTCTTTGCTCCATTGCATGGGCAGGATTTCCAGAATCCTGTTTTTTTGCATACCCTCCTGATAGATCTAGGGAGCTCCTTGTTCATGAGTTAAGCTGATTTTCACCATTGGGCTCTTCTAATGGCCTGCTTCTCAGAGTCCACTACGGAGAGAGCTAATATGTCTTTTGTGGGTGCTCTTTTTCAAATAAATATCAACCAGAATGTGTAGGAAATGAAGTAAATTTTGGGAGAAAACTGGAAACTTACTTATTAATAAGATTTTGAGATATTGGTGAGCTATATTAAATGAAATCACCCTCGGAAATGTTAGTGTTTTCTATGGTCAGGGTTGTGTTCTAAATTCAGTATCAAATTCAGTATTGTATACTCCCTGACTGGTAACTGAAATCAGAGTAATAAAAAGGAAGTTATTCACTTGCTGTCTGACTGGGGCTCCAAGTTCTCATAAAATCAGAAGCAAATACAAAAAGTGAATCTGATCACTTCTATTTTAAGACATTTTTTTTTGTTTGCATTCAACATGCAGATATGGAAAAATGTTGTTTTCTTTTTCAAAAACATGACTCGATTTTGTTGATTGTTGAAAATTAGCTTCATGAATATTTCAGTAAGGAAAAAGCATTCCATCAAGTATTCACTGACTTCATAGACATAATACACAACTGACTTAAAATAACTTATGTTTACAAGGCTGTATTACATGAAAAAAGCAACTTTGTTTGTCTAAAGCTGGGTATTATTCACTCCAGACATGGAAGGAAAAGTTCCAAACCTTTAGAAAGCAGTCAACAGGAAAGATATTGCAAGGAGCAATGCTGAACCACACTGTACATTTTTAAGAGTACTGGGCTAGAGTTAGGTTCAGAACATCTGAGCTAGGTGCCGGTTTTTTGCCTCCAGACTTCATTTCCAGCATGCTGGTAGATAGGATAAATAAAATCAGATATAAAGATGATGGTACTTAACAAATTTGAAAATCAGCATTGTGTATGACGGATAATGCATAGCCTGTAGGAATATTTCCTTGGGAAATCACAACATTCTGACAGAAAAATTCAGCTACCAGCTGAAACTGTTTAGAACAAACATTTTCATTTGACAAACTGTCTGGAAGCACACTTAGTAAAAACTATCACCATGTTTATGTTGACTTACTGAACACTGGGTTACAATAATTCTGTTGCATGGATTTGAATTCATATTTCAAATCTAGGAGGAATATATTTTTCAAGTACAAAGTGCTCTCATCGTGTGCTCACAGGTATTTTGAAGACACATTTAATAAAAGTAAAATAATGTATGTTTACTAGAGTTTTCGCAAAAGCAAGCAACCCTTGAATCTACTGGGTAATAGTTCATACTGTAAAGGAATTGCTTAAAGTCTTCTCAATAAAAAGTAACCAACATTAAAAAAAAAAAAAAAAAAAAAAAAAAAAAAAAAGCAGTGGCTTAATCCTGTATAAATAGTTTCTCAATAACAAATATATTTTTTCAGAAATCCTTAAATTTCTGAGTGGTAATAATTCATCTTCTGTAAGCATGAACAACATGCTTTACTTATGTACTTGGAGTTTTACCATTTTATCTTCTTACCTTCTCAAATTTTATGGAAGGGAGAATGTCCAAGAATCATTTTACTTACACAGCATGTAAAAAAATACTTACTGCATCATAGTAGGTCAGGGTGGATTTCAGAGATCCAGGGAATTCTTGTGAAAGTAGTATTTAGGCTCGTGTTTTTCGAATTAAGCTGCTAAATGTAGAAATAGATAACTGAGCAACCCAATCGACATTGGAAGTGTACCTACCCACGACAGAGTGGTTGGAACCAGTGATCTTTAAGGTCCCTTATGACCTCGACCATTATATGACTAAGATTCTGTGATGATCACATTTTCATTATATGTATCTTGTTACCCCAAATAGTGGTCATCTCAGGAAACTAACTGGTCTTCCAATTTTTGCTATTTTTTAATACGAGAATTGGCTAAAAAGGCATTCCACTGCTATAGATACTTTATACAAGATGTATGCAATATGTATGTCTTATTGTTTCATGGCTATGCCTTTTCTCGCCTGAATCTGTGCCATCTTAAGTGGATACCAGAAAATAAAAAGACCTCTGTTGAACATAAAATCCACACTTTCAGGTTAAAAAAATATAGCCTAAACCAACAATGATTTTCTAAGACACTTCTTCTAGGACAACCTTTAGCTATAGACAAATGTCAGTTCTTGGTTAGATGATGTCATATTAAAATTCTACGTCAAATTTGTGTAATACTTATAAAGACACTAAAAATGAAGGCCTACTACTCAGTTAATAAAGTTTCATACATAAATCATTTGCAGTGCTAACTTTGGCCAAAGGAGACAGATTATGCAGTGTTTTTCTGAAGAGTATATCCTTTTTACACACAACGCTAAGAAAACATGTTACCTTCACTTGTTTTAGTTTGCTAAAGTTAAAAGTGATTTCTATATTGAATCTTTGCAGAGACTCACTGTTTAATCATTGGTGTAGCTGCCAATTGATGCATCTTGGTTCTTATATTTCTGACATTATATTTCTGACATTTCTATGACATGTAATCATAGAATTGCTCAGGTTGAAAAAGACCTCAGAGATCATCAACCTCAACTTAACTGTACTAAACTAACTCTAACAGTCCTCCAATGAATCATGTCCTTGAGCACTGCATCCAAAAAGTTTTTAAACACATCCAGCGATGGTGACTCAACCACCACCATGGGGAGCCTATCCCAGGGCTTAACCACTCTTTCTGTGAAGAGGTTTTTCCTGATATCCAACCTTCACTCACCCTTGCACAACTTGAGGCCATTTTTCCTCATCCTCTCACTTGTCACCAGTGAGAAGAGACCAGCCCCACTCTCGCTGTAAGCACCTTTCAGATATTGGAAGAGAGCAATAAGGTCTCCCCTCAACCTCCTCTTCCCCATACTAAACAGCCCCAGTTACTTTAGTTGCTCCTCATAGATTATATTCTCCAAGCCCTTCACAAGCCTTGTTGCCCTTCTTCGGACCTGAATCAGTACCTCACTGTCCTTTCTGTACTGAGGGCCCAAAACTGAACACAGTACTTGAGGTGGGGGCTCACCAGTGCCGAGTACATGGGAAGGATTACTTCCTTAGTCCTGCTCACCACACCACTCCTGATACAAGCCAGGATGCCATTGGCCTTCTTGGCCACCTGGGCACACTGCTGGCTCATATTCAGCTGACTGTCCATCCGTACACCAAGGTCCCTTTCTGTCCCTTTCCAGCCACTCCTCCCCGAGCCCGTAAGGTTCCCTGGGGTTGTATTGATCAAAATGCAGGACCCAACACTTGGCCCTACTGAAACTCATAGAGTTTACCTCCAGTCTATCCAGGTCCCTCCATAATGCCTTTGTCCCTCAGGCAGATCAGCATTCCCTCCCAGCTTGGTGTCATCTGCAAACTTATTGAGGGTGCCCTCAATCCCCTTGTCAAGATTGTTAATAAAGATGTTAAATGAAAGTGGCCCCAGTACTGAGACCTCAGGGACAATGCTTGTGACTGGCTGCCGATTGGATTTAACTCCATTGACCACAGCTCTTTGGGCTCAGCCATTCACCCAGTGTTTCACCCAGCAGAGCATATGCCCATCCAAACCATGTGCAGCCAGCTTCACTACAATGATGCTGTGGGGGACAGTTCAAAGACTTTATTGAAGTCCAGGCAGACCACATCAACAGCCTTACCTTCATCAGCTAAGTAGGTAACTATGTCATAGGACTAAGTCAGGTTTGTCAAAGAGTATCTACTATTCATAAACCCATGCTGACTGGGCCTGATCCCCTGGTTGACCTTTAATTGATCCTGGCACCTTCCATGGCACCGAGGTGAGACTGATACTTTTGCAGATACCGGGATCATCTTTCTGGCCATTTCTGAAGATCGGTATTACACTTGCCAGTCTCCAGTCCAGCAGGACATGCCAGATTGGCCAGGACTGTTGAAGGATGATGGAAAGTGGCTTGGCAACCACATTCGTCAGCTTCCTCAGCACTCTAGGGTGCAATCCATCTCACCTACGCACTTGTGAGTGTCCAGCTTTCAGAGCAGGTTCAAAACCATGTCATCATGGATAATACTGGGCCTGTTCTGTTCCCCATCCTTATCTACCAGTGTCAATTTTTTTCAATTTTCATCTTTGACTAAAGCATGTGAATTTTGTTCTTCTAACTGAATTTGAGCAAATTTTTGAAGAATCATCATTAATTCCATTACGTATTCAGCAGAATGAAAAACATAAACAATGTAGCACCCAAATACACTTCACGACTTGAACATGACCCTTGGTATTAAATTGTGCAACATGAGCTTAGCTGGACTCAATAGCAGAGACTAGAAATCACTACCCTCCTTCTCACGGTACATCCACAAAATAACAGAAAGTTATTTTCGGCCGAAACACTATATGATGAAGTCCCAGATATACATGTGCTACCTGAAAAGATCAGACTGTTGCTGTGTGTCAGCACAGATTTGCATTTACTGTCAATGTGAAGTTTTCACATACCAAAAGAATGCAATTAAACACTGAAATGGTGCTGATTTGAGATACCATTGACTAGTTTGTATCACAGAACTCCATAATGAAAATTATTTTCTTTCATAGTGAGCCCTAAATGTTATCAATCAAAACTCAGTTGCCTATGGGTTTGGATACCCTTTGAAATAATATGCTATCAGGATAAATAAGGACACTTCCATTTCTCAGTGCCACTGGATAAGTGCTCAAAGCTTTTGGCTGTCTGCTTATGAATTTTAATGAGGCCTGGATTTGTCTCAGAAGGAGGCAGCTTTAGTTTTCAAAGTGATTCAGACAAGTCAGTACAATATTAGAAAACAGTACAAAAGCATGAGTGATAATATAATAAAGTACTTTGATGAAGCTGTGTTGGGGAGGGGAAGCCAGCTGACATTAATCACTCCTGCTATTTCTCCTCCTAAACTACAAAATTGCCAACTTTGAATCTCTGTTTCCAATGTCATTTTCACCTTTTCTTGCTGAATAGTTTCTGGTGTGGGGTGAACAGTAGAAGTAGAGACTGATTGCTGTATTTTAGTCTCAGTCGGAGAATGATTTAACACGTCTCAACTGCCAGAGAGTTACAGGGCAAATTCAAGCTAATTTTGGCCTTAGAAAATTTTTGCTTACTTGAATTACTTTACTGGGGTATTTAAATTCAGGGTATGATTTATTGTTAGCATAACTTAATCTACTAGAGAGGCCTTTGAGATTCCAAACCTAGCCTCTTGTCTTCAGCTCCTGTATACACAAGCACACATTTATTTCAACAGACTTAGAATGGCTTTGTTCCAAAACAAGCCATGAACAGAGGGAAAAGCTTCCTCTGTTGAACCTACGTCCCCACTCCAGCATCCTTCCTTGAATCACAGAATCATAGAAATGTTTGGACTGAAAGGTACCTTGAAGATTACAAAGTTCCAAACTCCTGCCATTGTCAGGGACACCTTCCTCTAGAACAGGTTGCTAAATCTACTTGTTAAAAGTTGTTAATCTCTTGTTCTTTTACTACACTCCAGGGTAAAGAGTCCTTCACCATCTTTCCTGTAGATTCCCATTATGTACTGGATGGACACAAAAAAAAGTTTTCCCGAGTCCTTCAATTATCTGTACTAAACAACACAAACTCCTCAGCTTGTTTTCAGAGCAGGGAAGTCATCACATCCCTGTCTCTGCTGGCCAGCTCTCTTCTGATGCAGCCCAAACCTTCCAGGATGCAAGAACACACTGCTGGCTCATGTTGGCTTTTTATTCCTCAAGTTCTTCTCCACAGGACTGCTCTCAGTGCCTTGTTGGCCCAGCCTGTATTTGTGCTCAGTGTTTCCCCAGCCGAGGTGCAGCATTTTACACTTGGCATTGTTAAACTTCCTGCAGTTTGCATGGACTCGCCTCTTAATGGCATCCCTTCTCTCTTTCCTCCTTGTGTTTTTTCATATTTCCCAGCTCTGGGCAAGCCTGTTCATAACTTCCTTTTTTGTAAAGCAGAGAACATTATTGCCCATTGTCACAATAACTGCAAGATGCTCACTTCTGTGGCATACTCAAAATCTCCTGGAGCCAGTCAGGAAGTACTGGAGAACTCCTGCCTCTGTTGGCATGATATGTAACATGTGAGTCACAACGCATGCAACATTTAGGAGTTTCTCCAATCTAGGCAATCCCTTTGTATGTTCATTGAAATATCATTGGAAAAGGTACATCTCAATGTCTCAGACTTCAGCAGCTTTGGGAACCAAAGCCTAATTAACACAGAGAACAGCTTAGCTGCAGCATTAGATCAAGTCAGAACACACTTAAAGCTTTGCAGTCCCTGTGTCAGTCTAGACCGTATGGTTGGATCATGCAATCTGCCTCCCAGTTACTGCAACTTTGCTGCCATAATCATTATATCTTGACTTTTTTCCACAAAGCAAAGCTTCTGGGCTCTGCAAAATGCAGGGCTCTGCTGGCTTGGGAGGGCTCAAGAAGAAACAGTAGGTGGAAAAAGTCAATCTTTGTCAGACAGAGAAGGCCAGCTCCAGCCCCTCTGGGTTTCCATGATCTAAGAAGTCATGTGAAATGAGAAAGGCAGTGAAAGTCTGGTTTCTTTAGGGGAATGCTTGAGTGGCTGCAGAGAAACTGGGAGAAGAAACTGGTTTACCCTACTTCTCAACACTGTCACTTGATCTCTCAGTATGAGTCTCTCACTCCTATGCTGACATATCCCCATTTTCCTCTGAATAAAAACAGTGATGTGGAAGAGACCCCACTTTCTGCCTCTTCTCTTGACCTCCCATCTACAGTTCTTCCTGCTGGAAAAATGACACTTCTGTAAGACCAAGCAGATAGGCAGAAATGCAATGGCATGATAATGCCTGTCTTGATGATGGGAAGACTTTCATTCGCTCTCACAGATTAGTCACTTTGCACTTACTGTACTTATTTTCAGGATCTCCTCTGATTTCTGAAGGTAGATTCCTACAATTATAAATGTAACAGAGACAGAAATTCCAATACATGTAAGATCTTATGTGACTTTTCTTGTGTTCACACAGAAATCTCTCAGTTCTTCATCTGACCTTACTGCCAGGAACTGGAAGTACATTCACTACTCTGAACAAATGCAGCAGGTTCAAGTAAACTCAGTGCTGCTGCTCTTCTCGTCTTCCTTTCATATCTTTATCCCTATTTCTTTTCACATCTTTTTTTTTTTTTTTTTTTTTTTCTCATTTTCACATACTGGGTTGTTCTCTCCTAAAAACACATTCAGTCTTTCCGCTGTTTCTTAACCAGCAGTTGTAAAACAGTGTATCTGTTCTCCTTGTTCCCTTTATCTTTCGCAGTGTTTCTGCCTCCTTTCCCTTCAGGATTTTTTTTCACACTAGGGACCAGTTTTATTTAAAATTCTTTTAAATTCCCCTGCACTTATTCTCAGTACCATTCATCAGCTAATTTCTTTTGTCTTTGTTGTATTTCCCTAATCTTCCACGAACATTGGCTTGCCATGAAAGAGTGAGGAAGTGATATCCTTAGCATGGCAAAGAGAACAAATGAAAAAAATAAATTACACAAATTTGAAAGAAAAAACTTAATTCTAGATAGCAAGGACAGACTCTAAGCCAACTTAAGTACTGTCATAGTATCTTTCAAAAAAACGTTCAAGTAGGTGGAGAATATTCAGTTCATTCCTAAACTTATCACTGGTTTCTACTATGTGCAAGCACACAATTTGTTATTTTCATTACACTTAGATGTGTGAAGTATGTTTAGAAAGTAGTATATTCATGTGACATAGAAAGGGGTTTATTCTGGCATTTAAGCACTGCCACACCCGAAGAAAAGGTTTTCTGCCTTGCAGTAGGTTCATCATTAGCCCAGCACCAGAGTCATTTTTAGTGTCGGGTAGGTGATAACTGGGCCTGTTCATTAGGAGAGTTGTAAACAGTTGTTAAGAGGAAAGAAAATAGTGTGGAAAATACAAAGCAGAGCATTGCTATAGGCACAGTGCACAAATCTGGACAATTACCAAATTATCTCCCAAATCCTTTGGGATTGCAGTTTGTAAACTGCCTCCATAAATCCAAGAATAAGAAAATGTGGGTTTAACCCAGCCTCCCACTCATACCTTTTGTTGTCCACGATTGCATACCGTTTCTCATTAGTTCCTCATTTACCAACAGGAATATGTATGTTATATCAGCAAATTTCCTTTCTAAATGGGTGAGACTGTGGAAAACATCTATTTAATCTACATGAAAAGGTTGCAAACTGGTCTACTTTGGTCCACTTTGGTCCACAAGCTGGACAATTAAAGGAATTCCTGATAATTTGAGAGCCTGTATTTGGGATTACCGATCTCCTAAGAGAAGGACTGCTTAAAAATGCTATCAAGATGATGTAACTAGATAAGAACATACAAAGACTTCAAATAGGGTTGTAAAGATAATGGTGTTTATTAAAAAACACATTCTCATCCATGCACCCCATCCAAGGAGAACAATTAAAACAGTTAACAAGTGTGTGAATTTGGAGGTGGTCCCTCAGGAGACTGGTACTACCCTCATGGTAAAAGTATTTCACTGTTGATAAATAAAACCTTTTATGTACAAACTAGTAAATGAACTCATTGAATACTCATGAGACTCATGTCTGTTTTCCTAAGAAGGAATGTGAGGCTATAGAATTTATGCCAAGCCATGACCACACCACGAATAATATTTGTGGTACCTGGGATTAAAGGTTAGGTATTCCTGGGTCCTGGTCCTCCGATAAGATCTGAAAGGGATTTAGAAACATGTTTTCACTCACTGCAGGGTAAGCAGTGACAAAAAGCCTTTTCCGGAGAGAAGTGCCTCAATACCAGAACTGTCAAGCTTTAACCTCATCAAGAGGGAATGAACTTCAAAATGGGAAAGTACAAAGCTGTGCTTTGTAGCGCTAAAGCCACATTCTTTGTTGGGAGATGGGAGTTATGAACCATAGAAATCCTGTGTCAGCAATCTCAGATTATGGCAGGCGTGCAAGGAATAAAGAGATTATCAAGACTGGGATGAGCTAAACTCATGACATACAACCCTGCAAATGATCTGCTGTTCAACATATGCCAGCACAGAGCTTTCAACACTGGGCACAGATGTTTGAAATGCTTTATGGGAGTAAGAAGCAGTGTCTCTGCATGTTGAACCTGCTCTTAGAGAGTCCTCAAGTGCTTGCCAGGCAAGTATGATAGCAGTTTAATTTTTTGCTCCCAGAAATATGACCTCCTACACAGGCTATTGGAGACCTTACCTGCTATCTAGATGAAATGCTGAGGTTTTACGCTGTCAAATAAGCAGATCTCTGGCAACTGCATGAGATTTGTTTCATTTTCATACATACAAACACAGCAATTGTAACCACTACAGCTATAAGAAAGTATGAATATTTATTACAAAAGATCTGAATTCACGGACCACTAGATACCCATAAATCCAACATTAAAAAAAAAGAACACGTTAAGTCAAGTGATCTGTATCTGTATAATAAAAATGCAGTGATTCATATTTCTAGCCACAGCAAATAATCTTAAAAACCTCCTCTTAGGTACTGGGGAATTATATTCTTGTCATCATCCCATTTTACTGATGAGAAAATCAAGACTGCAGTTTCTTGCAGGAGAAACTTGTCATAATTTACATCTGATCTCTGGCCCTGAGAGGAATCCTGTATGAGTCTCTTTCCAGCTGTAATTCAATGATCTTTCCTCCGATTTGGGTGTATATGATTCTTTCAAGACCTTGAACTGAGAGCAGTACAGTTAGAGCTAAGGCTCAAACAATCAACTAGAATAAATAAGCATAACTTTCTCTGACAGATTGGAACAATGCAAATACAGCCAGTTATGTCACCCCTATCTATTCGTTTTATGGGAAGCTGAAAATATTAAGCACTTCAGAACTCTTTTTTAAATAAATGACATAAGAAACTTGTTTGAATGTATAACAACATCAAAACAGGGACATGAGTCAGTCCCTACTGCCTACTGATTTGTTTTTCTTTGCTACATCCATTGATGGGATTTTTTTAAGTACTAATCTTTCCTCAGTTACTTGTAATTATTCTAGATAAAGTACTGGGATGAGTTCAAGAAATTTTGTTCTTTGACTCATCAGTTCCAACCCATAATATTTTTTTTTTCTTAACTTGGAAAGGCTTAAGGCCTGAAACTGGGAATACATATTCTAGACAAGCATTGCCCTTCACTCTGGATTGGATATTGACCTGTCAGTGTAGTCTCCCTGAAGGCAGTTCAGTTTACTGAAGTAAACTGGAGCATGTAGGAAAACGCAGAAACTGGAAAAATACTCCCCTTTTCACAAGATTTGCACTCTGTGCTCCCAAATGCCAAACAGTCCATGAAAGGAATAACTGATCACCCTTTCCCCATCGTGATGAGTCTTCAGTGAAAGTGCCCAGCACGAGAGAAAAATGGACAAAGAAATATTCTCCATACCTATTGACTAGCTAGTACTGTGCTTAGATAGAACAGGAAGTATTGGCTTTTTGAGGGTGTTGTCTGTAAATTAGAAGTTCTTGATGGAAGTTCTGTGTCTTTTTTATGGAACTGTCTTCTATGACATCTTTAGTTTAAAAGGTACAGGCTGCCTTGGATATTCACAGGGAAGTTCAGACAACTCTCCTCTGGATAGCATGAAAAAAATGCCTGGAGCTCATGGAATTTACTTCAAGATGATAATCTCTGCACAATGGAAATCATTTTTCAAGCTTTGAAAGGTTTTTTTCTAGCTTTCCACATTTCTTCCAACTTGTAATTTTAAATGACTACCATCGTTCATTTTTCATCCCTTAAAAATTGATATTTTAGGCTGCTTCGTGTTCTTTATTTCCTTTATGGAAAAAATAAATGAAATAATTCCAGCCCTAATCATATATTTTCCCAGTAAGCCACTCCTCCCCACTGTCCAACACTGCAGTATTTCAATCTAGTAAACATGGTGAAGAGTCTTAGATTTTGTGGGATCGTAAGGCATTAGTGAATTAGCAAGTACTTTTCTTGTATTTTATGGCACTGCTAGTAAAACACATAATTGCCAGAAGAGATTTTTCTTTGTAATCACGGCAATTGAACATGATTTACTGTTTGGTCAGTATGAGCCTGGATAATATGAATTACAATCACAAAATTGCTTTTAGGTGATTGGGAAAAAACAGCCAGGTTTTTTGTTTTTGTTTTTGTTTTTTCTCTCAGGGAGAAACAACAACATCCAAACCCAGGAACATAACAAACACAGTGCCATTTTAGTGCATTGCTGGGAATACTTAATTAGAGCTTTTCAGTACAAGTCAATATTAAAGCTCCATAACAAATTTATTGCCTTTAAAAAATTCACTGGGATTTAAATTCAAACAAAGGCTGCTAAGTGACAAAGTTCTAAGAGAACTGCTGCTGAATGCTAGGATACTGGCTATAACAAATAATCCTGCCATTCTCTATTATCAATTTCACAGCAGTCCCAGTAGAAATGATTCCCCTTGAACTCCAAAAGAGAAAAATAAATATCTCCCCAAACCTGTTTCCTCTGTATGGATCATCCTCTGCCATTCTGAAATGGAATGATTGTCAGACAATTACAGGAGCACATCCCTTGAACTGATTTCTCCATTTTTTAAACATATGACTGTCATGCTGGATATGAGTGGCAAATAACATTCTGAAAGGAACATTCAAACTGGTAACAAACAAATTTCTGAACAGCTCTATGAGCTTGTCCACCACACAGCTTCCTCAGAAACAATACACCTTTAACAGACATCGTTCTCCTGACACTAGCCCCCATCATTTCATTTTATTTCAGTGCTGAAACAAACTCAAGTCAACAAGATTCATGTGCAGACAATCTAACATTTGTATTAAAGTAAACTGATGTGCAAGAAATTTGGTTTCAAATAATTTGGTTTCAAATAATAATCTCAATTAGATTGAGAGCTTAGCTTCAGATTATTTCCACATAATAGCATTAATACACAAAAACACTTTCATTCCTCTGCTCACCATTACAGTTTTTTTCCCCAGCATTTCTTAACAGCTTGACCACTGACAGATCCTTCTTTCAGACTTTGATAAATGATGTGATACACCTTCCATACTCATTTGCAGACTTCCTTCTGACCTGCTCATTTGTCTCACTGGCTCCTCACCTGCAGAAGCTTTCCTGTGCCCCCATGAGTCTGTCTGAACTGTTCATCCCTCTTCCAGCCAGCATCCCCAGGCACTGCTCTGAGAGGCAAGAGGAGTACCAGGGAAGGGGTACCAGCCTTCTCTTTTCCAAGGACTGATAGGTGGAATATTCAAGGTAGTCTTATCCTTGCCACTCTCATCAGGATAACCTACCTCACTGATACCTTGTTCCCTGAAGACTGCTAACTCTCAAGAAATACTTGGTATTTCATGCTGCAATCCCCTACAAAAAGACCTTCTGTGTCTTGTGTTTGTGCTGTGATTTTTAGCAAATTGCTATGCCTGGCCCCATGGGCCCTATGATGTTGGCATTACTGTAGTAAAGGAGAGTGTAATGCAGGGTTAGTGGCTATCTGCTACATTTGTATCTAAATACTGTAGAATTCCATCTTCTTATTTCCTTAGGTCTTGCTAACTTCTTAGTATATATAAAAAAGCTGTTATTTTGAACATGATGACATGAGAGTTTTAAAAAGTCATTATAGGTGATTGAAGTACTGTGCAGTTTGCGACGTTTGCACACATCTTCTGCACTGACTAAACAGACATGTAACATACAGTCAGTATTTATAAATGTCATATAAACAAAATTTTTATTCAAGAAGTTTTGTTGTGGAAACATGAAGCAATTTTGATATAAAACAATACCAGTGATTCTGATTACTACCTAGAAGTGAATCACAGAAGCGTAGAATTGAAGAATCATGGAATGTTTTAGGTTGGAAGGGAAGAACGATGAAGACCACTCAGTTCCAACCCCGTGCCATGGGTAGGGCTGCCACCCACCAGGTCAAGATGCCCAAGTTCCCATCCAACCTGGCCTTAATCACCTCCAGGAGTGGGGCATCCGCAGCTTCTCTGGGCAGCCTGTGCCAGTACTTGAAAATCCAGCAAAATCTATCCCTAGGCCACCTCTTTTACAGTCATCCGGAGGCAAGAACAGCATCTGGTTAGGATTAGACTAGGTAATGAAGCTGCTACATGCCTTTACAGACACTTTGTAACCGGCACTTGTTAAGAAGCCCAGTGTTTCATTCTGCATACCTCTATGGACAAAAATTTTATATGTTTTACTTATCCCTTCCTTTATACTAAATTTTAACTCAGCAATCTTGCTTTTCTTTGAAGGAAATGTCAATAAGAAAAGGTTTGTATTATTCTTAACATTCATACTTCACAGAGAGGCTAAAGTCTCAAGATATTTTAAAAATCCAAGTAAGATATGGGAAAGTAGATCACACATATCAAAGCGTGGTTTGCTATACTGAAGTCCCTGTGTCTAAGCACATATCTGTAAACCTCCCTCATGCTGGAAATTCTGCAGCTAAGCACATCCATCCTGGGTGTTTCAGTATTTTAAGCATTCAGTATCATACCCTTTAGGTTTTGATGTGTGAATTTCATTTTCAAAATAAAAGTTTGTTGTATTAGTTTTGGTATACAGACTACAATTCTGCATATGAATGAAACTGAGACAGACTCAAATCTAATTTACTCTGTACAAATGTAGCTGGATTTACTGAAGTACAATTGGGATGCATAGGCATGGAGTTCATTGATGGTTACAAATATTCTAAACTATCTGAGCATTTAAAATAGCAGACAATGTAACACTGTTGTGGTTTTATGATTTGTAATTGATATTCCACATCATAACATCATGTAGTGCACTGGGAATTAAAGAGTTAATGATGCAGCTCTCTGGATTGTCGGTAGTTCCAGTTATCTGGTCTCAGAAGAGAAAAGTGAACTACAGCTCTCAGCAGACTTCATTATTCCATTTCCGTTTTCCATCCAGAGGGAAAGATAAAACTGACTGGGAGGCACAACACTGTCTTTTTCTCTGTCTGCTTTGCTGTTCGTGCTCCCTACCTGTCTCACCTACAGCATTAGTGCAAGGCCTTTGGTTTCAAATACTCTCTCACTCACTTTATTTGATTTATTAGCTTCAGTTCCAATTATATTTTTTTATATTATATTATCTCTGATTCTGCTATCATATTTAGTATATTTGTTCTTTCCCTCAGCTTGTTGCTGCTGTTTTTTTCTCATCTATGCCCATCTCCCTACTGTTTTTCCTTCCCCTCTAACTCTTTTCCCAGGGCATGGGACCAGGTGTCCCTTTGTCCCTTGTCACAGAGCTAAGCCAGACTGGGCTGAACCATGACAAAATCGTGTTAACTCTGCCTTTATGAAATCACATTTTATTTTTTCAGCAATTCCATGTTGAAGAATGAAAGTCAGAAAAATCTCTTTTAAAA
Source organism: Lagopus muta (assembly GCF_023343835.1). Taxonomy (NCBI): domain Eukaryota; kingdom Metazoa; phylum Chordata; class Aves; order Galliformes; family Phasianidae; genus Lagopus; species Lagopus muta. The sequence goes on along the minus strand of NC_064472.1, from coordinate 51,960,560 downwards.
TGCAGCCTGTTTTTTCTTGCCCAGTAAATTATTTTCTCCCTTTTCTAGACAATTCATACTGAAAGGGAATGATCAATCTGATTGAATTTACTTACTCATAAGTCAAGGTACTTTGAACTGAATTTTATATTCCTTCATCCTGTTCAGAAATGTTTTTATCATGAAATAATAACAAGCCCCTTGAAATTCAAATCTATAACAGATAATTGACACGTTAGAATGGTAAGAGGATATGGGATCAGCTGCTATCAATTGTACATTGATCAATTGGCTGTGCTTCTGAAATACTTAGTGTGCATGGATTGCTGATACATTCTCTGAAGGGGAAAGGCTTTGTAGAATGATTATTTTTGTAAAGAGATGTATTGTAGGATTTGCCTTCACTGTCCGTAATGCACACTGTAATGTCTGGGAAAAAACACATTGTGAAGAAAGTAGGCCAGATAAAATATATTGAAACTGTATTTTAATCCCATTTTACACCTGCAATGGCTTGCTTTTAATATCTAGAACACGAGATGCATGAATATTTTCTCATTTGACTCTTAAGTTGGCTGAAAAAATTACTTCTACAACTAAGGTTTCATCTGAATAGTTGTGTGTATAATTCATGCTATTCTACTCAAAGTATAATTTTAGTTTACTTTCATTTGCCCTTGAAAAGCTTTTCAAGAGAGTCTTGAGAAAGCCTAAAGGGCAGGAGAAGCTTGGAGGTAGAAGAATATGACCATTTTTGTTATTACTCTTTATTTAAGGAGGCATCAAAATAGGTTACAGGAACTATAGACTGTATCCAATAAGAGACTGTCTAAGATGAAATTTAGGAAGAAATAAAGTGCCCGAGGCTCAGTTTCTTCATGAATTGAAGTGTTTAATGTACTTTCTCTCATCCCTGAAAGTCATCAAGCCTGAGAGCTCAGCCACTGCATGAAGAAATCTTTCGTAGTATGGTGAGAAGTAGCCTTTTCTGTTAGTATGGCTGTGCAACATGCCTCCTCTGAGGTACTTAATGCCACCAATCAGAAGAATACAAAAGAATGCCTTTTGCATAAGTGGCTCATCAGGTTCGCTTGTACGTATGCACACTTTTCAGCAGTTGAGCCAGTGAACTGACTGACTGAAGACTTCCTTTAGTCAGGGTAGAGGCAGTCTGAGAACACCTAGGCAACACTAGTGTTCACAAATCCATGGGACCTGATGGGATGTATCCATGGGTGCTGAGGAAGCTGGCAGAGGTGATTGCTGAACCACTCTCTATCATCTTTGAGAGGCCTTGGAGAATGGCAGAGGTGCCTGAAGACTGGAGGATAGCCAGTGTCACTCTGGTCTTCAAAAAGGGCAAGAAGGAAGATCCAGGCAATTATAGGCCAGTCAGCCTCACCTCTGTCCCTGGAAAGGTGATGGAACAGCTTGTACTGGATGTCATCTCCAGACAACTGGAAGAAAAGGAGGTTATCAGGAGTAGTCAGCACGGGTTCACCAGTGGGTGGTCATGCTTGACCAACCTGGTAGCCTTCTATGATGTTGTCTCTGGCTGGGTGGATAGGGGGAGAGCAGTGGATGTAGTCTACCTTGATTTCAGCGAGGCATTTGATACTGTCTACCACAACATCCTTATAACAAAGCTGAGGAAGTGTGGGATAGATGAGTGGACAGCGAGATGGGTTGAGAACTGGCTGACTGGCAGAGCGCAGAGGGTCGTCGTTGGCGGTGCAGAGTCCGGTTGGAGGCCTGTAACTAGCGGTGTTCCTCAGGGGTCTGTGCTGGGTCCGGTCTTGTTCAACATCTTCATCAATGATCCTGATGAGGGGATAATGGCCACCCTCAGCAAGTTTGCTGATGATACGAAGTTGGGACGATTGGCTGACATGCCTGAAGGCCGTGCTGCCATTCAGCAAGACCTGGACAGGCTGGAGAGCTGGGCAGAAAAAAACCGGATGAGGTTTAACAAAAGCAATTGTGGAGTCTTGTATCTGAGGAGGAATAATTGCATGCACCAGTACAGGTTGGGGGAGCTCTGCAGAGAGGGACTTGGGTGTCCTTGTGGATGACAGGTTGGCCATGAGCCAGCAGCATGCCCTTGTGGCCAAAAAGGCCAATGGCTTACTGGGGTGCATTAAAAAGAGCGTGGCCAGCAGGTCGAGGGAGGTAATCCTCCCCCTCTACTCTGCCCTGGTAAGACCTCATCTGGAGTACTGCGTCCAGTTCTGGGCTCCCCAGTACAAAAAGACAGGAATCTCTTGGAAAGAGTCCAGCGGAGGGCCACAGAGATGGTGAAGGGCCTGGAGCATCTCTCCTATGAAGAAAGGCTAAGTGAGCTTTAGTCTTGAGAAAAGAAGACTGAGAAAGGACCAGATCCATGTCTATAAATATCTAAGGTGTGGGGGGCAGAGTGGTGAGGCTGGACTCTTTCAGTGGTGAGTGGAGACAGGACAAGGGAAACTGCAGCATAGGAAGTTCTGCACAAATGTGCGAAGGAACTTCTTTACAGTGAGGTGACGGAGCACTGGAACAGGCTGCCCAGGGAGGTGGTGGAGTCTCCTTCTCTGGAGATGTTCAAGACCTGCCTGGATGCCTACCTGTGCGACCTGGTGTAGGGAACCTGCTTTGGCAGGGGGTTGGACTCGATGATCTCTGGAGGTCCCTTTCCAACCCCTATGATGCTGTAATTCTGTGATTCTGTGAACTTTTCAACATATTTTCTTGTTGTCTTGATTTATTAAGGAAAGGAAAGGTGAGTATTCCCAGCTTCTCTTATATTGAAAAACAAAACCTAATTCTGAACACTGTAAACTTACCACCTGGACATCTTTATCCCTAAGTATCTCACTGAGTAAGCTATCATTGTGAGCAGTAGATGTACTTTGGGTTAGAGGCTGCTCATCCTTCATATAGCATTATTTTTTTCTCCAAGGAGAGGACACAGTGGTGCTCGTACTCATGTGCTGGATAATTTGTGTACATTAAAATCAATCTTTTACTCCCAGGTGATATGTGTAGGCCTGTTATTCTGTGAAATATGCTAGAAGTTTCATACACATTCAGTATATTTTTGCAGATGAGTTTTATGGACTTTTTTGATTAGCAACTGAAATGTGTGTGATGTGGCTTCATGTTCACAAAGCTCACATCTTTGATTTTGTAGAAATAATTATGAAGCCTCTAGCATATACACATAGAAGCATAAGAGCAGGTGGAACCTAAAACAACCTCATTGTTTTCTTTATTCTCCCTAGAACAAATGTTTCTTCTGAGACGTTCCATCAAAAATGCAGTAGAGCATATTTGCATTTCCTGCATATTTTTTCATATGTCTTTTAATCCCTGGCTCTTCCACGTAGGCATTCTAAACGGGAAGGCAGTTATGCAGCTAATGCTGGTGGCTGAATTGTATTGTAACTTCTTAAGAGTAGTGGGACAGATTTGCCTGTACTGCTCTAAACCTGTTCTCTTTTTGCAGTGTTGTTTTTTTTGTTTGTTTGTTTCTTTTTCCCCCCACAGGATCCCACTTATAGTGGATGAAAAGCAATTTTTTTTTAAAATGTAGCATGCTAGCAAATCATGGATGTTTAAAATATCTGCAGTACAGAGAAATGTTGTGCTGTGTATTTAACTGAACTCTCAAAGTAAGCCCTTGTCTGTCAGTAGAAGTTGTTAGTAATTAGAAAAAGGAAACTATCACTGGCATGTATAAGAAGAATAGAAAGGAAGATGTGGAAACTATAGAGCAATGAGCCTCACCTATGTACCTGGGAAGAACACGGAATGGGTCCTCCGGAAGAAACATTAAGGTACGTTCAAATTAAGAAGGTGATCCAAGACAGCCAGCACAGCTTCACCAAGGGCAGATCATGTCTGACCAATGTGATGGCCTTCTATGATTGAGCGACTGCATCAGTGGACAAGAAAGACCAATGCCATATGTGGAGTAAGGCCTTGGACATGGTCCCACATGGCAATCTTATCTCTGAATTGGACAGATGTGGATTTCAAGGGTGGGCTATTCAGAGGAAGAGAAATTGGCAGGATGGTTGCAGCCCAAGTGTTGTAGTCAATGGCTTTATGTCCAGGTGGAGGCCAGTGATGTGTAGTGGCCTCAGGAATCTGTCTTGGGTACAGTTCTCTTTCACTTGTCCAGGAGCTAGCAGGAGTCATAGAAAAGACTTTTAAAATTAAGTATGGAAGGGGAAGAGATTAAAATAAGGCTCACAAGAGATGAGCCTAGGGGCATAATGATGGAGTTGGCTCAGCTGAAGAGCATCTACACTAGTGCACGGGCAACAAACAGGAGGAGCTATAAGCCATCCTGAGTCAGGCAAAACAGTAACTCAGTTGCCATTGCTGAAACACAGTGGGATCACAGACATAAAGTTGAGTCTTTATGGACAAGGATTAGGAGAAGGGCCAACAAGGCTAACATCCTGGTGGGGGCCTGTTACAGACTGCTTCACCAGGATGAAGAGACAGATGACGTGTTATATGAACAGCTAGCAGAAATTGCATTATCTTCAGCCCTTGTTCTCACTGGGACTTCAACTTCCCTGATAAATGTTGAAAATACAGTGCAGAAGCAGCAGTCTAGGAGGCTTCTATAATATGTGGAAGACAACTTCCTGATGCAGCTGGTAAGAGATCCTCATGTAGATGCCCCACGTGACCTGCTGTGCACAGAGAAGGACTGGTGGAAGATACGAAGGTCAGGAGCTGTCTTGGGCAGAGAAACTGCAAAACAGTAGTTGTCTTTCTTGGTTAAATTGGGAAGAGAGTCAACAAAACTGCTACTCTGGATTTCTGGAGGGTGCACTTCGAACTGTCCAGGAGGTTCACTGGTTTATGATTTAGTGAAGGGTTGTTAGAGTCAGTTTAGTACGGTTAGGTTGCAGTTGGACCTGATGATCTTTGAGGTCTTTTTCAATCTGAGCAATTGTTTGATTTTATGGTTCTACCACTCCACCTGGTCACAAGTCTGTGGGGCCATATGGGATCCACACAAGGGTGCTGAGGTAGATGGTAAAGGTGATTGCTAAGCCACTTTCCACCATCTATCAGCATTCCTGGTCAATCTGAGAGGTCCCACAGGACTGGAGACTTGCCAGTGTGTCTCCCAACTACACGAAGGGTTGTAAGGAAGATCCAGGGAACAACAAGCCTGTCAGCCTGACCTCGGTGCCAGAAAACGTTATGAATCAGATCATCTTGAATGAGTTCACACAACACGTGCAGGATAACCAGGGGATCAGAGACAGCAAGTATCAGTTCATGAAAGGCAGGTCCTGTTTGGCCAACATTATCACCAGGATTATCACCTGATATGATTGAGTGACCCATCTGGTAGATGAGGGAAATGCTAGTGATATAGCTACCTAGACTTCAGCAAAACCTTTGATACTTTCTTCCTCAGCATTGTCCTGGGGAAGCTGACACCCCATGGCCTCAACAGGCACACTCTTCGCTGGTTAAAGAACTGGCTGGAAGGCTGGGAGCTGAGGGTTGTGATAAATGGAGTTAAATCCAGCTGACGGCCTAGTCATAAGTGTTGTTCCCTAGGAGTCAGTCTTGGAGCCTGTCCTGTTTAATACCTTTATTGATGACCTGGACAATAAGGCCAATGGCATCCTGCCTTGTATCAGAAATAGTATAGCCCAGCAGAAGCAGGGAGGTGATCACCCCCCTGTACTTAGCTCTGGTACTAGTGCTCTAGTACTGTGTTCAATTTTGGGACCCTCACTACAAGAAAGACATTAGTGCCCTGGAGCATGTCCAGAAGGAGGCAACAGAACTGGTGAGATGTCTGGAGCACAAGTCTTAAGGGGAGTGGCTGAGGAAACTGGGAGTGTTTAGCCTGGAGAGGAGGATGCTCAGAGGAGACCTTATAGCTCTCTACAATTTCCTGAAAACAGGTTGTGGCAAGGTGGGGATTGTCCTCTTTTCCTGTGTAACTAGTGACATGACTAGAGGGAATGACCTCATGTTGCACTAAAGGAGGCTTAGGTTCAATATCAGGAAGAATTTCTTCTCCAAAAGAGTGGTCAGGTGCTGGAACGGTCTGCCTAGTGCAGTGGTGGACAAAGTGTCCCTGGGGGTATTCAAGAAACATGAAAACGTGGTGCTAAGGGACACGTTATAGTGGGGAAGTGTTGGTACTAGGTGGATAGATAGACAAGATGAATTTGGAAGTCTTTTCCAACCTTAAAGATTCTATGATTCTATGTCTTTATCAGTGATTGAAATAGTAGGATCAAGGGCACCCTCAGCAAGTTTGCAAATGACGCCAAGCTCAGTCATGCAGTCAATACAACAGAAGGAAGTGATGCCATTCAGGGGGATCTGGTCAAACTTGAAAATAAGGCTATGAAATTCAGGAAGGCCAAGTGCAAGACGTAGCGCTTGGATGAGGGCAGACATGAATATGGACTGGGAGAATAATTCCATGACATTGGTCCTCCTGAGAAGGACCTGGATATTCTTCTGGATGAAAAGCTGGAAGTGTGTCAGCAGTGTGCACTTCCAGCCTGGAAGACCAGCTGCAACCTGGGCTGTATTAAAGAGAGGCAAGGAAGATGACTGCTCCCCTCCATTCTGACCTCGTGAGGCCCCATATGCTATAGAATGTGACCTGTGTCCAGATATGGGGCTTCCAGCAGAAGAAAGATGTGGAGCTATTGGAGTGAGTCCAGAAGGCAATCAAAGGGCCGGAGCACGTCTCTTCTGAAAGTAGCTAGACTTATTCAGTCTGGAAAAGAAAAGGCTTTGGGGAGACTTCATTGTAGCCTTCCAGTATTTAAAGGGAGATTAGGAACAGGATGGAAATCAAATTTGCATGTGCTCTGATAGTATTAGGACAAGGGGGAATGGTTTTAAAACAAAAGAGGGGAGATATAGATTAGATATTTAGAAGAAATTCTTTACTCAGAGGGTGGTGGGGCTCTGGCACAGATTACCCAGAATAGATGAGGATGCCCCATTCCTAGAGGCATTTGAGGCCACGTTGGATGGGTGTGCTGTGCTGCTTAATCTAGTCGGTGGCAACACTGTCCATGGCTGAGAATTAGAGACCAGTGATTTTTAGGATTTCTTCTTTTGACTGAAGCCATTCTATGATTTTATTAAACACAGTTCTGAAACAGCCAGTTTTACTAGAACACATGCATAGCCATCCTGTGACCTTGAGCTTCCAAGTGCTCTTTAGATATAGCTATGGAATAACGTTCTTGGAACCTTAAAAGTACAGTGTATGTATTAGAATACATCCCTTCCATGTCTTTTCATAGTTGGAAAATGATCCTTTCAAGAATTAATTGTTTTCTCATTTATAGGAAAATTTATTTGGTCTAAATATCCCTGAATTAAAAGGGATCATTTCAGGAGGTCACCTAAAATCCCATTTCTTAGTAGGCTCAGGATATATATCTATTTAATTTATCATTATTATTTTACACTTTCCTTGTTCCTGCTTATTTTTCTTTTTCTTTTTTTCTTTTTTTTTTTTTTTTTAGCCCAGATACTTGCAATAGTTTTAAGACCATCAAGGAAGTTAGTTTAACCATTAAGCTCTTTGGGCAACAGGGGGAATAAAGCCTAGCTTGGCATGACCACCTGAACTTCATACCTATTATGTACAGTGCTTCCATAGTGCCCTATTGAATATCCTCTAACAGGCCAGAGACAGGATATATCATAACTGCTAATCTGCCTTTAAGTATGTGCTTGCAGTACCAGCCAGTCTGAACATGTACACAGATTGACTGGATCATGTTTGCCAAGCATACTTTATCTTTGCAGAGGAAAATCAGCCGTTACTGTAACTGAAGTTTCTCTTCCTGCACTGTTCAGACATTTTAATTAACATTGTAAAAAAACCCCAAAAACTCTTTGAGACTTACATTCTTCCAAAGCTGGTAGAAGTGGGACAACAATTTCTAAGTCCTTGAGAAAAAAAAAAGGAGAGACGGACAGACAACTGGATTGCATAATCATGATTTCCTCAGGAAATCATGTTAAGAAGAGTTTCCTAAGACCTTAGATGTAATAATTACAGTAATTACTACATAATATACGTTTTCATTAGCAGTAATTCATTGAATACAGATAAGCTTTGGAATTTAAAGTGGATAATGCCCTTTTATCGGACATTTTAAAAAAGAATTAAATATGAGGAAATTTGGAGTTATTAAAATAAATGATTTATGGAGACATCAAGTCTGAACGTCTGAGCTATCAAAATTTCCATTTGAGGTGTTGAACCAATATATTTGATGATATTTGTCACATATCCAAGTATTTAAAAGTCATATGTGATCTTCATTGCCTACTTACTTCACATGAACAAATCTGAATGACAAGATTGCATTACATCTGCGTGGATCTTTCTTACTAATATTCTCAACTTATATTCATGCAGATAGGAAAATATATACTGCCTACTTATGATGAGATAATAGGTCAGATAATCTGATAACAGAT